>NC_091287.1:38869694-39492819 GCF_032444005.1 Ranitomeya imitator | reverse complement strand
TTTGTTTTTAATATGTCCTGTTTTTTTGCTTTCACAAAACTTTATTGACAACTTAGGTGCTGTTTTCCTGCTTTTTTTAATGTTTCTCCGTCAAAGAAACACACTAGAAATGCACGTGTGTTTATTACCTATGGATTTTCCGCATCTAATGCAAGTCTATGGCAAAAATACGCACAGAAAACTCAGCGTGCCAGCAAGAGAAATTGACATGTTAACAGATATGAAATACGCACCAGAGGTCAGTTTCCGGTGAGTAAAAAAAAAAGCACAATGGGCAGCAAATGTCTATATATCCCATCCTCTTTGTTGGAGCTGTAAGAAGCTGCGTTTTTGAAGCAGCAAAAATCGGAGGGGAAAACGCACCAAAATGTCATTGTAGGAACACAGCCTTATAGAGAAATAGTGGTATCGCTGAAAGAAATAGGCCAAGTGCTCTGACACACCCCCAGGACACTTCCTGCCTGATTTACATATGGCTTCTACACTAGATTTTTCATGACTGACACGTAAGAGGGAATAATGCAAAGCTGGGGAGAAAGAGCCAGTCACACAGACCTGCTGCTGCTGCTTCTAGTAAGTGTTTTACTGTCTCAACCCAGTGCTGGATTCACAACTACACTGCATGGTGATTCTGATGCTATTGCATCTGTGTATGTGAGATACCTGCAGGGAAGCAAGATCTCCTCTTGCCTTTGTGTGTTATATATCAGAGACATAATAGAATGTAGTTGTGATGACACAGCATTTATTTTTAATTTGGTCAGACGTGTTTATCTTTGATGGGTCAAGAGACATATGCCATTGTTCATATGTGCCTGAACGTTGACTCTTGAATTGATTATTGGGTGCCATCCTTGGAAAACAGGGATGCGGGTTCATTGAACAATCAATGTTTTTCTAATATGTTGATTATTCATTGTATCAGTATATACAGCTTGTTGATCTGCACACATTGAAGGATAAACTATGCAAATTGATTGAATACTTGAACAATGAGAAATTACCTCTTCCCACCTTCCCACTGACCTGTGGATGATGGCCTGAAGGACAGTTGTGAACTATAAAAGGGGAGATCTGTCAGTTCCCAGAGAGACTGTACATGAGAGTAGCCAACACATCATGGCAGTAACCAGAGGAATACAGATTTGAGACACTCTACAGCAGGGGTCCCCAACTCCAGTCCTCAAGGCCCACCAACAGGTCATGTTTTCAGGATTTCCTTTGCATTGCACAGGTGATGCAATTATTACCTGGGCAAGACTAAGGAAATCCTGAAAACATGACCTGTTGGTGGGCCTTGAGGACTGGAGTTGGGGACCCCTGCTCTACAGGACGCCAGCATAGTGGACCATGGCCCCAGCTGGAGGAATACAGGAATCTGCTCCATTGACCTTCACTGAACCCATTTGGAGAAGCCAAGTCAGGACAATCAGGTCACTTGGCCCCATGGAGACATTTGAAGAAGCCAGGTTGGGACAATCAGGTCACCTGGCCAGGTCCTTAAATGGATAGTCAGCTTCCGAAGCTTGTTAAATCCTCCTCTCTGTGGGTGCCCACCAAAAGCGGTGTGCCACTGGTGGGGGTAGTCATTCCTGGAAGCCCCGAAGTCACAGCTGCTCTAATCCTGGTAAGCAGCAGAAGGGTGAGACACTAATTTGCACCATCTTGTGTATTTGTTGGGACTGTACTATATGTAATTGTCTGTTGAAGGTATAATAAAGTATTGCCACACTGTTTTACCCTCACCCTGTGTTGTCTGAATAGTATCATGCCTACGGGAAAAGAGTACGGGCATTCAGTGGGATGAGTCCAGGTCCTTCTAAAGGCATCCGGGCCATCGGACTAGAGCACCCAATGACCCACACTAGTCTCTACCCACTGTTTCACACACCTGTCCGGGCATTCCAGACTCGGCTTCCTTCACCTCAGGCCGCTGTTCTCTGTTGTGCTCCACATCGGGTTTTGCAGATTATTCAGTGCGGCTCTGTCAGAGGATGAACAATGAGTTCTGTCCCCCCCCACCGAAGACATTGAGGCAAGATGCTAATGGTTATTGTTTTGTGAAATATGTTTTCTTGTGCTAACAAGTGTTAATTTCCCTGTGGGCTGCAGTACTAACCAACGACCACAAAATGTCACTGTCTTCCATTTTGATTCTTGTGCAGAACTGGGTATACTGGGTTTTGCCCAGCAACAGTGGAACAGAGACAGTTATGTCAGGGTTAATTTTAGGACAACCTACAGTGGGTGGGAGCATTGGGAATCTCTGAGTAGTTAGAAGCTTTGCAGGAAGTTGAGTCAGTCAGTTAATGTTAGGAAGAGAGTCTAGAGAGGAACAGAGCTAGTGTGGAGATGAGAGGCACAAGACAACAAAAACCACTACAGAACTTTATAAGTGACTGAGATCCAGTTCAGCAGGCGAGTGGGTGAAACCCATTAGTGGGAGAAGTAAAGGAAGAAGTGAGTCCAGTGTTGACCAGACATGGGAGGCCCCTTGAAGGAAGGGTGCTGCCAGCTGAGAACACAGAGGAGGAAAACGGTTCTAAGAGCGGCCCTGTAAGGGATCACAGGCTTCACATAATCATGTATTAACCCGTATGTCCCTGCACCGTTTTTCTCATTTGCGCTGCTCGTTTACTGTCCTCATGTAACGTGCCGTTGCCAGAGACCGATTAGAACGTTCCTCTGTATGACACAGAAGTTGTAAAGTGTACTGCCTGCTGCCTTGTGGGCTTCAGAGTGTTGCCAAGTAAAGAGTGCCTTGTTTTTATGAACGTGCCCGGTGTCCTTGTCTTGAAGTCCAATGTACCTGATGAGGAGTGGAATGGGCCCGGCATGAAGGTGAAGGCACCAATACCAACAATGCCAACATACACACACACAGACCCAGAACTCTCGTCTTTTTAGTAAGAACGTGCTGGGGTGTCGGAATCATGACTCTTGCCTACGGCTATCGCCCCGAGCACCATTTCAGCTCGGTAACGTCATCGTCCTAGTCCTATATAAGACCCATTAGAACACACACCTGTGTCTTAGGAGTGAGACTTCTGTTTGGTTTGCTTCACTTTCTGCGCATACTATGCTTCAACTTTCTTCCATCCTTCCTGGGTTCCACTTCATTTGTCATGTTGCTCCTGAGATTCCGGAGTAGTTCGCCAAGTCCTTGCTTCCCACCTGCCTTCCTGCACCAACGCCCCTAGTCCTTGTGCCCATCCGTCGAGCCTTACACTCTGCAGCTGACTTCAGAGAAATATAAAAAGTTTCCTCAGTGAAAACTTCTGATAAATGCAGAATACTTGTCATATTATTCCTCGTGTACTCGCATATGACAGAATATTCTGAAATGACAGGTTCTCTTTAAGATAATACTTGGATCACATGCGTAAGATAAATGACTGCTTTGTTTTTTTTGCAGTAACCACCTGACTCATAAGCATAATCATTTCATGCAGAACGTAACACTAATGAGGGAAGTGAAAGATTTCTTCCCGTAATTAACTTGAAAGCCATCATCTCCACGATCGGCACATGTTCCGTAAAGTGAGTCATGAGAAACCGTTGGGTATGTTGCCGGAAACGTCTGCAATCATTCGCCTTTTACTCGATGCCCATGACTGTGTAGCAAATGCATGTTGTGCCCATGTGTAATATGGCCAATAAGGCACCCCTCTAATCCCCCGATTTTGCTCTTTCCTATATCACAGTGGGAGAATTTTCTTGACGATTAAAAATGGTGGCAGGTTCTCTTTAAAATATCAAGTACAGTAGGATCATGGTTACATTGTTTCCCTTTAGTTTGTTACATTCCTCCAATAAATTTTACGCTGCGTTCATGTCACCCCAGAGCTGGATTCACAGGCACACTGCTAGTACTGCTGTATAATCTCCTTGTCACATCTCGTTTTGGAACTGCTCCTGTAACGTCTGAGTTTTGGCGCCGTATTTCTTCCGTAAGTGACGCTAATTATAGAGCAGAGATCAGAATCAGAAGCTCTGAGTGGTGCAGGCTCTGTCCAGCCACAGAGACTAGGGTGGTGGTGACCTGTAGTGCCTTTCAGGCTGGCAGCATGGGTGTGTGTGGTGTCCAGCTGGGGTAAGCAGCTCCCTGCTTTGGCCATCTGGACAGACAGTATTGCACTCTACTAATCTCTTAGCTTACTGCTGGGAGTTGCCAGTTATAGTTCAGTCTAACTCTGGTTTACTCTTCTGTTCCTGCTTTGCCTGTTTAATCCTCGTTTTGATCTTGGCCTGTTTACTGATGATTCTTGTGACTCACGATTTTTGCCATGACTACCCTACTGGTTATGACCTTATAATTTGTGCCAGGAGGCTCCACTAGCCAGCGACTACTCTGAGGACTCAACCCACGACCCTTGTCAAAGTAAACACCCCTCTACAGGGGTTAAAGGATGACGGCCAGGGCTTCCCTGTGACCTGATAGTCAGAGTAGCTGGAACAAGCAGAAAGAGCTGGTGACCACAGACACAGCCACTATTACAGCTCTCCATGCTGGTTACTGCTCTCGAACATGTGCTACTTAAGAGATAGGAGAGCAGGAATCTGAGTATGTGAGGTGGTCAGGGTGGTAGTCATGGAGAGGGGCTGATGTGTTCCCGCACCCTGGCACCCCGCAAACAAATTGTAATGTTCTGTCTGTGGTGTGTGTTGCATGAGGGACAGAACCCTCGCTTTAATCTCTGGGATCTCCTCCGGCCCTGTTACCCTGGTTCCCGTTCCAGAGTCCACAAAAACGATTCCAGACTTAGGATTCATTTCCAACAAATCGACTTTACTCACACGCAGGAGTTCCGGTACAAATACGGTACAGTCCGTTTTCTTTTGCCGTTTCTGACTTTTCCCTGTACTTTCTGACAGTCCTAGTCCTGAAGACACTTCTTTCACCCCTGCAGGTCCCGTGCCCTTAGGTCCCCTAGCTTCGGTTGATCTTCCATCCGTCTTCCCTTGGAAGAAGTAAAAGGCATTCATAATTCTGCCTTGTCCCGGCCATAGGCCCCGGATAATCCCAGAATGACCACTAAACTGTAAAATGACCGCCCTGACGCTAGTTCTTTTTGAGGTCCCTTATGTACTTAATCCTCTCCAGCCCCTTGGCTTATCTGTCTCCTCTTATCACCACACTGATCTTTATTGGGAAGTCCCTACACTCAAGTACACGAAGCCCCATTGTAGCTCCAACCAACCTGGAAAGTCCCCTGTGATGTGAGCAGAACTTCTAATAATACGGCACTATAGTGCCACCTCCCCTTACTTCTACAAACTGTGCTTCCCATTCCTATCTACTATTTCTAACCCTACGCTGTCCCTTTCAACACTCCCTATGGGAGGTGGAGCCGCATATTCATTACTGTAATCGGCGGCCCCACGTGACCGCATACAGGAGAAGATGCGGCCAGAACAGGAAGCAGCGACAGCCAACGAGGGAGCTGGGTGAGTATTTTCAGAACAGCGGGGGGGGGCGCACATGGGGTCGGATGGCGGGGGGCACATAGATCTTTATTTTAAACACTATTATTCATATCTTCTCTGCAGCAAATGCTGCTGCAGGGAAGATATGAATCGCGGCTTCAGCACCAGATGCTGGTACGTGTGGTACCCAGCACGGTGCGTGTGGTACCCAGTGGGCACACGGGCGGCACATGTGTGCCACACTGATGTGCCAAAGAAACGTAGGGGCACACGGACACGAATAATTCCGGTACCAATTTTTTCCGGTACTGGAATTATCTGGACGTGTGAAATCGGAGTAAGAGTGATCATAGCAGCTGGTCTCTCCCCACTAGCTCAGAGACAGATAAAAATGATAGTCTGTAGGAGCGGAAAATGCAAGCTACGAGATGGCCAGAAACACGTCAAACTTTCTTCCAATGACTAAAGCTTTGTTTAAACCATAATTTGTAAGATTTTCATGAAATATCACAGGCGGACATACCATTGGTACAGCCACCAAGGTGTCCTAGAGGAAAAGGGGCCCATTTCTACCTCCAAAATTAGAATTGCGCATTATGATGAACTATTGGACTGCAAAGGACCCATATACTGTTCTTGCATTGCATCTCTCTGTGTCCGCCAATTCGCATTATCTACATGTAAAGCGCCATGGAATAAATGGTGCTATAACAATAAATAATAATAACAATAATAATCTACTAACTTTGCATTTATAAAGATTGTTACAAAGGAACACAGATTACAAAAATATCATGATCCAGAGCAATGGTGTAATATTACTGAAAATGAATCAAACATTTTACTCCTATATTAACCAGAAGTTTTTTTTGAACCTCACTCCCCAGCCGCATTGGAGGGGAAACCTGCCTCAATTTTCAGAAGGCCAGCACTTCTAGGGCGACTCCTGCTGGCCAGATGGCGGTATGACAATAATACCGTCCTATCATGTATCACACAGACATAGAACATCTGACTTCTGCACAACTAATCCTATATAATAAGCTGATGCACTTATGTATTCCTATCAGACGCTCCCCCGACACAACCACGTCGCCATATAGTATTAAACGTCAATCACCCATAGTGACATCTATGACATACGTGCACACCGACTCTGCAGGGAGCCAGTCTGGAGCGCGCACATTTATTACTCAGCTTCCGAGCAGGGCAGACATATGTGTGACAATATCATAGATGGGGAAAAAAAACAAAAACGTGACAGTGCTGTTGCTATGAGGCATCAGCATCTGCAGAGTCCGGCGAGGATGCACCACGCAGTAATGAGAACCTGACATTCCTTCCTTCTTGTTTCTATCTATGAAATCCACAGGTTAGTAAGATATCACACCCCACTGGATACATATTATATGCAGGATACATCCAAGAAATCGTACAATTCATGCAGTGAGCTAATACACAGCATCATGATGGAGCATACGTGTCATAGAAATATCATAGAAATGCTTCCCAGAGCTGGAAATGTCAGGTAGGGATATAGGGGGGATCCAAGATCAATCTGTCTTTATCTATAGATACATAGATAGATGTAGGTAAGATATGAGATAGATAGATACATAATAGATAGATAGATAGATAATAGATATAAAGATAGATAGATAGATAGATAGATAATAGATAAATAATAGATAAATAATAGATAGATAATAGATAGATAGATAGATAGATAGATAGATAGATAAATAATAGATACAAAATAGATAGATAATAGATAAGAGATCATAGATAAATAATAGATAGGTAATAGATAGATAATAAATAGAGAATAGATAGATAGATTGATAGATTATAGATAATGGATACATAATAGATAGATAATAGATAGATAATAGATAATATATAGATTGATAGATGATAGATAGATGATAGATAGATAGATAGATAGATAGATAGATAGATAGATAGATAGATAGATAGATGATAGATAGATAATAGATAAATAATAGATAGGTAATAGATAGATAAATAATAGATAGATTGATAGATGATAGATAAATAGATAGATATGGGATACATATTGGTAGAAATTAGATAGATGAAACAGATAAATATGAGATAAATGCTTGATGAATAGAGAGATGATCGATCAATAGATAATAAATAGATTGATATTATATTAGATGGATAAATAAGAGATTGATATTGACTGATAGATATTAGGTGGATAATTAGATGGATAGATCTAATATTGATACAAATTAGATGGATCATTAAACAGATAGATGATTGATGGATAGATAACTAGATAGATAGACCACCATAGTGTTATATTGATGCCATGGAGTCTGATGACACCTGGTGTAAGTTTTCATGAGTATCATGAACAATTTGAAATTAACCATGATGGATGGATGGATATGGGATAGATAGATAGATAGATAGATAGATAGATAGATAGATAGATAGATAGATGTAATATGTCTCTTCAGAACGCCATCTCTATGAATGCATGTATAGGAAATGTTTGCGTTGAATTGGCCGTCAACAAAAATTCCACCGGCACCATCACTAATGACAAAGGCTCGGTTCTGGGATGACCACCCATAGGGGTAACCATTAAACTTACATAGGAAACCCGTACTCTCCGGCGATGTCCCAATCCACAGCACTGCATGAAGAGGAGGACAGAGGGATGCCATCAGCACCGGACTCCTGTGTGGATCACCTTTCCCCCGGAGACACGCTCCTCCATGACTCGGACACACGGCTTCACCCGACAGCAAGTCACCAAACTCTCCACCGAGCCATATATTAAAAAGCCGAGAGGCTGCGTCTGCAATGTCGCCCGAATGTGTCTCCCACATAGGACGGATCGTCGGATGCCACAGACGTGTTTACGAGGAGCATGGTGTCCTGATCATCGGTGCAGTGTGTTGTTACCGTGCCGGCTGATCGCTGCAGTGCATTACTCCCAATCTTTATTATCAGCAATGTCACCAATATTGTCCCCGGGAGATCACAGTCTGCTGCTGAGGCTGCATGTATAGATTCACAAGCAGACGCAGGCTGTCACCCCCATCCCTGGGCACAGACGGAGCCCAATCACTGACCATTTCTTCTGAGGCTCGGCACACAGCCTTACGCTCGCTGCATCCATTGGACTATACGAGCACCCTCCGTACCGGCTACGTGCCTCACATGAGACTGCAGGCGGCATTGCTCGGCGGCCTGGTTATTACTCTAACTCTGGTGCTGTTGCAGCTATATGTTGTCAGCTCAGCGACTGCGTGCCAGCATTAACCCTCTAATGGCCGAGAGGGAGATACGTGGCCTGCTCTATACATGACCTGCAGTGATCAGATGATTGCATGGAGGTTGTCGGAGTATAAAGGATGTGATGGCATCTGCCCTGTAGGCACCTGCAGGAGAAGTTCCCCAACCCTACACTTGATGATATGCTGCAACTCCTCCTTTACAATGCTTGCTTATATAGCACTATCATATTCCACATCGCTGTCCCCATTGAATCTCACAATCTAGATTCCTTATCAGTATGTCTTTCGAGTGTGGGAGGAAGCCGGAGAACCCAGAGGAAACCCACACAAACACGGGGAGAACATACAAACTCCTTGCAGATGTCATCCTTGGTGAGATTTGAAGAAGGGAGCTCAACACTGCAAAGCAACAGTGCTAACCATTGAGCCACCATACAGTGCTAACCACTGAGCCACTATACAATGCTAACCACTGAGCCACCATACAGTGCTAACCACTGAGCCACCATACAGTGCTAACCTCTGAGCCACCATACAGTGCTAACCACTGAGCCACCATACAGTGCTAATCACTGAGCCACCATACAGTGCTAACCACTGGGCCACCATACAGTGCTAACCACTGAGCCACTATACAATGCTAACCACTGAGCCACCGTGCTCAGTCTTAGGTCAGGTTCAGACAGCATATTTCACACTCCATGATTTTTTGGAGCAAAAGGAAGGGGATGTCCTACGGTGACTACTGGGAAGAAGGTGTCGCTAGACCTTCTGGCACAAGGAACTGTTGTGAGGGAAGTCACGAGGTGTTGCAGAGGCGCCAGCTGGGATATGTAGACAGCAGATGGAAAAGTCACAATACCTGATGTTGGCTGTTGGACCCCTAAACACATCCCTCGAGTCCACAACAATTGCCAATAGCGGGAGGTGGCACTTATGGAGATAGTATAGCACCCTCCTGGGGGCACTCCTATAGAGGTGTGTAACACCCCAGGAAACCGGCTGTTACAGTGGTGTCGCTTTCCTTTCAGAGAGGGTGATGCCATGCCTGGAAGCGAGGAAGATCCTTTTAACAGGTGGTACACATACATGCAACATGTTCTGACTCCAGGCCAGAAGTGGGAGCTCTGAACCTGCTTTCAGGGGAGGTTCCCTGGATATATATATATATATATATATATTCTGGGTTGGAGGAGGAGTTAGTTAGTTGAATCTGGAGTTGGTGTCAGACAGATGCAGCGCCCCAGGGTCCTGGTCGTTGCAGTAATGTCATTCTCCTCTAGTGGAGGGTGATGCTACGTTTGGAGGCAAAGAAGGATAACTGCATCCAGGTACCACAAACATGCAACACATTTCACACTCCAGGCCACCAGGGGGAGCTCTTGCTCCTATTTATTAGGTCACTCCCCACACTTAGGTAAAAACTGGTCACCTGTAGGGAAAGTTAGTCGGTTGCTGGCTGAGCTCCGCTCAGTTAGTTGGTCCCTGGCAGGGGTGGGATCCCGTCAGAGAGCAAAGGAGAAGGATACAGAGCTGTGCTGTGCATGCCCTCAGAGCTGCAGTTCTTAGAAAGAGACATCGAAGGCAGAACTGTATTGCAGTGAGCGTGCAAAGAAGTCATAGCAAAGGAGTGGATATCAGAAGGGGACAAGCCCTACACAGGCTGCCTCCCTCTGAGGCACAGAAGCCCGGTAGCCGGAACACCGAGGGAGTAACGACCTTTATGCCTTGCTCCAGAGATCGGCAGGACAGCTATTTCCACGTTACCTGTCCGACCTATACCCAGGAGGCACGGTGGCAACTCTTCTCTCAGAGACTGGGGTATGCTAGAGTCCCTATAAACTGCCTCAAGCAACCAGTCATAGGGGTTTGTCCTATCCTGTCAGGGGGACAAAGAGAGAGACATAACATCTACAACAGTTGTGAGCACCTTACAGTGTGTTCTAAATTATTATGCACAAAGAGTTTAGGAGTGATAAGGTTAGAATTTTTTTGTTTGTCATTTAAACTCATTGATGGTGATGTGTGTCAGGGCTCTTTATATCACTGAAAGCAATTGCAGATACCTGTGCAAATTAGTTTGGCCGGTGTGTCCAAATAAAGGCAAAACTACTTAAGAAGGCTGTTCCACATTATTAAGCAGCCTACATTTTTGGCCAAAATGGGAAAGAAAAAGGATGTGTCGGCTGCTGAGAAGCAACAAATTGTGGAGTATTTAGGTCAAGGCATGACTACAATCAACATTGCCAAGACACGTCATCGTGATCATCGCACAATCAAGAAGTATGTAGCTGATTCCCAGCACACACGTGTGCGTGCTGATAAGGAAAAATTGAGGACTCTTTCCAACAGGCAACTGCATAAGGTTAAAAGAGCAGCTGCAAAAATGCCTTGTCATAGCAGCAGACAAGTTTTTGAAGCTGCTGGTGCCTCCAACGTCCCCAGAACAACAAGATGCAGGGTCCTTCAGAGGTTTGCAGCTGTGTGTAAGCCATCCTGTCGACCATCTCTATCCACTGCACACAAGCAGAAACGGCTCCAGTGGGCCAAACGATACATGAAGACTGACTTCCAAACTGTTTTGTTCACCGATGAGCGCCGTGCAACGCTTGACGGTCCAGATGGATGGAGTGGAGGATGGCTGGTTAATGGACACCCCATGAAAACACGGCTAAGGCACCAACAAGGAGGAGGTGGAGTAATGTTTTGGGCTGGAATCATGGGGAGAGAGATTGTCGGATCCTTTATGATCCCTGAAGGGGTAAAGATGAACTCCATAATCTATGCGGAGTTTCTAAAACAACACTTCCTGCCATGGTTCAAGAGGAAGAACCGTGCTTTCCGCAGCAAGATCATTTTCATGCTGCAAAAAACACATCTGCATCTCTGGCTGCTATGGGCATAAAAGAGAACAAACTTATGGTGCGGCCACCATCTTCCCCTGACCTCAACCCCATTGAGAACCTCTGGAGCATCATCAAAAGGAGTGTCTATGATGGCGGGAGGAAGTTCACATCTAAGCAACAGCTCTGGGAGGCTATTCTGTCCACATGCAAAACAATTGAAGCAGAAACCATCCAAAAACTGACAAATTCAATGGACGAGAGTGTTCAGAAGCTTCTTTCGAACAAGGGGTCCGATGTGCAAATGTAACATCACCTAGAATAAAGTTTTCACTTGAAAACTGTTTGATTTCATTTTGTAATAAGCTGATAATGCTTATAACTTCACAACTGACCATTTTTTTGTTCAAAATTAAATAAAAAAGGTTGAAAACTCTGCTGTGCATAATAATTTGGAACATGCATTTTTAGTGTTTATTTTTTTTAAAAAAGATACTGTTGTCATAGGCAGTTTGATCCAAAACATTGCAATTATACTAGAATAGTAGATGACTGGAAAATAACAATGACTGCAATTCAGATAGGTAATTTAGAGAAAATATGAGGAAATATTATTTGCATAATAATTTGGAACACTGTGTATGAGAAGCTTAGCAGTAAGGGACTACAACACTTCAGTGCAAAGGAAGGCTACTGATTTCCACCTGGATAAGGGAACTCTGGATTTGCCTCCAAACCGGCCGGACTCTGCCTGCCCTGTGGTCTGGTGCTCTGGACTGTGGATGCTGAAGTCTTCAGTAAAGGTAAAGAGACTGCAACCTTGTGTCCTCGTTCTTCTCTTCGCCTCTCACCATCCACCATCTACACTCTGGGAAGCCCTGGGGACACACTTCACCTGTGGGAAGGTATACCATCTAGCTGCCATAACATCACCCCAGCGGACCCCTTAAAGCAGCGTTGGTAACCCTGACCAAATACCACTGGTGGCGTCACGAACACAAACTCTATCCCTTTAAAGACCTTTCCCACGGACGTTCCAGGGCCATGGACCGGGTCAGCCACCGTGACATCCCCCTGTGAACCGAAGGACCCGGTACCGAGTACCCCACTGCCCTTACGGGGCGATCCAAAGACAGTGAGTTGGGTCTGAGGAAGGAGTCTGAAGCAGACGGTGGAAGAGAGAGGAGCTGGGGCCATGCAGCCACGTGTTGCTGCAGCTCCAAGACAGATAGAAGAAGACAGAGTTGCACTTGTGACGTACCAGAGGGAAAAAGCACAGGAGAATCAAGGAGCTGGAAGGGAGCTGTGTCTGAGCTCCTTCTATGCTAAAGCGCTGGAACCGGGCACCGGGAGTCCGAGGCTGTGTGGAACTGTATGTCCCATAGCAGAACCGGAGGGCAGAAAATTCTAGGTCGTCTATCCACACCCACACCCGAAGGTACAGCAACATACAGAGCCTGGAGTCATCTGAGAGACACCTGTAAAAAGGCTTGCGTTGCTTACCATGCGGGTACTGTCTTAAGACAGGGAAAGAGAGAACCTTGTAAGAAGCTATAGGCAGCAAGGGACTCGCTTACAGTGCTAGAAGGAAGGCTTATAACCTCACCTGGAAAAGGGGATCCATAATCGCTTCCAGGCTGACCGGACCTCATCAACACCTGTTACCGGTAGCCTGGACTGTGGCCATGAATCACCAGTAAACAGGAAAAGAGACTGCAACCTTGTGTCATCTGATTATTTCTGGCATCACACCATCTTTGACAAATACACCGCGAGCCCTGGGGACCCAGCTTCAACTGTGGGAAGAAATACCATCATTGCTGCAGTGCCATCACTCCCCAGAGGACCCCTTTTAGCAGCGTCGGTCACCGCTGACCGAATACCACAGGTGGCGTCACGAACATTCTTATTTCTAAAAACCTTTTTAAAGACCTTTCCTTTAATTTGGATGCCCAGGGCCACAGACCGGGTCGCTGCCACCGTGACCTCCCCCTTAATGACCACTGGACCCGGTACCGAGTAACCCCTGGGCCCTGGCGGGCGCTCCAGGTGACGTCTGGTTCAGGTGTTGGAGCACTCATGATGTTAGTGCAGTCAGAAGCAGCCAGACACACCTGTGACCTTGCAAACATAGCACCTCTTGACCAAAGGAAATAACAGGTTGCAGTCTCTCTTAAAGGCACAGTGTCTGTACGTTACAGCTTGGGATACACTCAGTATATGGCGTATGAGAGGCGGTTTCGCCTCCTGGTGAGGCAGCAGGTGTCAGGCTCATCAGGGCGACTGGAGCACAGTTCACCTCACTTACTATTGGGGGAAATGTTACAGGAAACCACAGTCCTGGTAACGCTGTACTGATGGAGATCAGCTCCCACGGTGACACACTAGTAGTATGGAGTACCTCATGGTTTTGTCCCTACTGATCCCTATTACAGGGAGGAGGAAAAAATTTGTGGTGTGGAAGTCATGTAGCACCGATTCCGGGTAGAAGCGCATAGAAAAACCAGTGTGCAGGAGAGCAGTTGTCCAGCTAATCCCTCCTGACTGTATGAAGCTTCACTCCTTGTGGAGGTGACAATATAAGGAAAGACGTCCCCTCAGCGAGGACTGGATCCTGGAAGTAGTAGTGCTTCCTTCCTCTCTCAGTACTAGACAGGTTTGTACCTGCACACAGGAAGTGTCTGCACTGGGCAAAGGCTTCTCCCAGACATTTCTATGGCAGCTTGTGGTAAGAAGACAGAATACTTAACTTTCATATGCAGACATCCACCAGTAGATGGCAGCAAAGTGTACACAGGGCCAAAAGGAATTTTGCACACTGCAACAGATCTACTGCCCCACCAGAACTGTGTCACTCAGCAGCATACCTCCCAACTTTTGAAGATGGGAAAGAGGGACAAAGTTTGCGGCGGCAAATTTTAGGCCACGCCTCTGACCACACCCATTCATAACTAGTCACACCCATATCCACGTCCCAACCACACCCATTTAGCACTGCTGATCACACTTTCATAAAGAATAAATATGTTTTCATAAAAAAATATGGCCACACAGTGCTCCATACTGTATAATGGCCACACATGATGCTCCATACTGTATAATGGCCACATATGATGCTCCATACTGTATAATGGCCACACATGATGCTCCATACTGTATAATGGCCACACATGATGCTCCATACTGTATAATGGCCACACATGATGCTCCATACTGTATAATGGCCACACATGATGCTCCATACTGTATAATGACCACACATGATGCTCCATACTGTATAATGACTGCACATGATGCTCCATACTGTATAATGACTGCACATGATGCTCAATACTGTATAATGGCCACACATGATGCTCCATACTGTATAATGGCCACACATGATGCTCCATACTGTATAATGACCCCACATGATGCTTCATACTGTATAATGACCGCACATGATGCTCCATACTGTATAATGGCCACACATGATGCTTCATACTGTATAATGACCGCACATGATGCTCCATACTGTATAATGACCGCACATGATGCTCCACACTGTATAATGGCCACACATGATGCTCCATACTGTATAATGATCACACATGATGCTCCATACTGTATAATGGCCACACATGATGCTCCATACTGTATAATGACCGCACATGATGCTCCATACTGTATAATGACCACACATGATGCTCCATACTGTATAATGACCGCACATGATGCTCCATACTGTATAATGACCGCACATGATGCTCCATACTGTATAATGACCGCACATGATGCTCCACACTGTATAATGGCCACACATGATGCTCCATACTGTATAATGACCACACATGATGCTCCATACTGTATAATGGCCACACATGATGCTCCACACTGTATAATGGCCACACATGATGCTCCATACTGTATAACGGCCGCACATGATGCTCCGTACTGTATAATGACCACACATGATGCTCCATACTGTATAATGACCACACATGATGCTCCATACTGTATATTGGCTGCACATGATGCTCCATACTGTATAATGACCACACATGATGCTCCATACTGTATAATGACCACACATGATGCTCCATACTGTATATTGGTTGCACATGATGCTCCATACTGTATATTGGTTGCACATGATGCTCCATACTGTATATTGGCTGCACATGATGCTCCATACTGTATAATGACCACACCTGATGCTCCATACTGTATAATGACCACACATGATGCTCCATACTGTATATTGGTTGCACATGATGCTCCATACTGTATAATGGCCACACATGATGCTCCATACTGTATAATGGCCACACATGATGCTCCATACTGTATAATGACCTCACATGATGCTCCATACTGTATAATGACCACACATGATGCTCCACACTGTATAATGGCCACACATGATGCTCCATACTGTATAATGACCGCACATGATGCTCCACACTGTATAATGACCACACATGATGCTCCATACTGTATAATGACTGCACATGATGCTCCACACTGTATAATGGCCACACATGATGCTCCATACTGTATAATGACCGCACATGATGATCCATACTGTATAATGACCGCACATGATGCTCCACACTGTATAATGGCCACACATGATGCTCCATACTGTATAATGACCACACATGATGCTCCATACTGTATATTGGCCGCACATGATACTTCGTACCGTATAATGGCCACACATAGCTACTCCTACACACGCGGCTGCGCTCTGTACACTTTGCACACATGGCTCCACTCCATACACACGCGCTCCGCTCCGTACACCTCGTACACACGCAGCTCCGCTCCATACACCTCATACACACACGGCTCCACTCCATACACCTCATACACACACGGCTCCACTCCGTACACCTCGTACACATTCAGCTCCGCTCCATACACCTCATACACACACGGCTCCACTCCATACACCTCATACACACACGGCTCCACTCCATACACCTCATACACACATGGCTTTGCTCCATACACCTCGTACACATTCAGCTCCGCTCCATACACCTCGTACACACACGGCTCCACTCCATACACCTGACCTCGTACACACGCGGCTCTGCTACATCCACACGGTAAACACCTCCTGACCCCACACACAAGGCAGCTTACTTACCTTATCCAGCAGCACCATGGCAAGATGGGTATGCAGTATTCAGTGTCAGAACACAAACTCCATGGCAGGACATGCAGACGCACCACGCACAGAACTTTATGCTTAGTAAGCACCTCCATGAGAAGGTATGCAATGTAACACCTGCCTTACGAAACTGTTGTGAGTTCTGTTTTTGGGCTCCCTCTGGTGGTTACTGATGGTACTGGGTGACTTGTCTTTCCTGGGTTTCTGGGTTCCACCTGTTCCATCAGCATATGGGAGTTTCCTATTTAACCTGGCTTTGCTGGCATTTCCTCGCCGGTTATCAATGTATCCAGTGTGTCTTGTTACCTCTGCTCCCTGCTCCTAGAACCTTCTGGACAAGCTAAGTTTGGATTTTCCTGTTTTGTGTTTTGCTTAATTTGGTTTTTAGTCCAGCCTGCAGATATGTGATTCTCTGCTGCTGGTTGCTCTAGTGGGCTGAAATTGCTTTTCATGTACCATGAGTTGGCACATGAGTTCAAGTAATTTCAGGATGGTTTTTTGAAGGGTTTTTCGCTGACCGCGCAGTTCACTTTTGTATCCTCTGCTATCTAGCTTTAGCGGGCCTCATTTTGCTGAAACTGTTTTCATACTACGTATGTGCTTTCCTCTCATTTCACCGTCATTATATGTGGGGGGCTGCTATTTGCTGTGGGGTATTTCTCTGGAGGCAAGAGAGGTCTGTGTTTCTTCTGATAGGGGAAGTTAGATCTTCGGCTGGAGCGAGACGTCTAGGATCATCGTAGGCACGTTCCCCGGCTACTTTTATTTGTGTGTTAGGTTCAGGGTCGCGGTCAGCTCAGGTTCCATCGCCCTAGAGCTTGTTTGTATCTGTGCTTGTCCTTTTTGTGATCCCCTGCCATTGGGATCATGACAGTATAACCGGCCCACAAAGTGTTAATTGTATTGGCTGAAGTAGGAGGATAAGTAGTCTGAGGAAGTTTTTTTTTTTTTTTTTTTCCCCTCAGAGTTTGCTGCCTAGCCTTATTGCAGCCTGGCTACTTCCTCCTCCTCTTAATCTTTGAATGGCTCTGATCTCAGCTGTTTATCATGGACGTCCAGAGTTTGGCTTCCAGCCTGAATAATCTTGCCACTAAGGTTCAAAATATACAGGATTTTGTTGTACATGCTCCTATGTCTGAACCTAGAATTCCTGTCCCAGAGTTTTTTTCTGGAGATAGATCTCGTTTTCTGAATTTTAGGAACAATTGCAAGTTGTTTCTTTCTTTGAAATCTCGCTCCTCTGGAGACCCTGCTCAGCAAGTCAAGATAATTATATCTTTCCTGCGGGGTGACCCTCAGGATTGGGCATTTGCATTGGCACCAGGGGACCCTGCGTTGCTTAATGCAGATGCGTTTTTTCTGGCATTGGGTTTGCTCTATGAGGAACCTAACCAAGAGATTCAGGCTGAAAAAGCTTTGTTGGCCCTCTCTCAGGGGCAAGATGAAGCAGAAATTTATTGTCAAAAATTTCGGAAGTGGTCGGTACTTACTCAGTGGAATGAGTGCGCTCTGGCTGCAAAGTTTAGAGATGGCCTTTCTGAGGCCATTAAAGATGTTATGGTGGGGTTCCCTGCGCCTGCTGGTCTGAATGAGTCTATGACTATGGCTGTTCAGATTGATCGGCGTTTACGGGAGCGCAAACCTGTGCATCATTTGGCGGTGTCGTCTGAACCGTCACCTGAGATAATGCAATGTGATAGAATTCAGTCCAGAAGTGAACGGCAAAAGTATAGGCGGAAAAAAGGGTTGTGCTTTTATTGTGGTGATTCAGCTCATGTTATATCAGCATGCTCTAAACGCACAAAAAAGGTTGATAAGTCTGTTGCCATTAGTACTTTACAGTCTAAGTTCATTCTGTCTGTGACTCTGATTTGTTCATTATCATCCATTTCCGTCGATGCCTATGTGGATTCAGGCGCTGCCCTGAGTCTTATGGATTGGTCATTTGCCAATCGCTGTGGGTTTAGTCTGGAGCCTCTGGAAGTCCCTATTCCTTTGAAGGGAATTGACTCTACACCTTTGGCTATGAATAAACCTCAGTACTGGACACAAGTGACCATGCGTATCACTCCCGTTCATCAGGAGGTGATTCGCTTCCTGGTACTGTATAATTTGCATGATGTTCTAGTACTTGGTCTGCCATGGTTACAAACTCATAATCCAGTCCTTGACTGGAAATCAGTGTCTGTGTTAAGCTGGGGTTGTCAGGGGGTTCATGATGATGCACCTCCGATTTCTATCGCTTCATCTACTCCTTCTGAGATTCCTGTGTTTTTGTCTGACTATCGGGATGTTTTTGAGGAGCCTAAGCTCAGTTCGCTTCCTCCTCACAGGGATTGCGATTGTGCTATAAATTTAATTCCGGGCAGTAACTTTCCTAAAGGTCGTTTGTTCAATCTGTCAGTGCCAGAGCATACTGCTATGCGGGATTATGTTAAGGAGTCCTTGGAAAAGGGACATATCCGTCCATCTTTGTCCCCTTTGGGAGCAGGTTTTTTTTTCGTGGCCAAGAAAGATGGTTCCTTGAGGCCTTGTATAGATTATCGTCTTTTGAATAAGATTACCGTAAAATATCAGTATCCTTTGCCATTGTTGACTGATTTGTTTGCTCGCATTAAGGGGGCTAAATGGTTCACTAAGATTGATCTTCGGGGTGCGTATAATCTTATACGAATAAAGCAAGGTGATGAGTGGAAAACCGCATTTAATACGCCTGAGGGCCATTTTGAGTATTTGGTAATGCCTTTTGGACTTTCTAACGCTCCTTCAGTCTTCCAGTCCTTTATGCACGATATTTTCCGTGAATATCTGGATAAATTTATGATTGTGTATTTGGATGATATTTTGGTTTTTTCTGATGACTGGGAGTCTCATGTTCAGCAGGTCAGGAAGGTGTTTCAGGTCCTGCGGGCCAATTCCTTGTTTGTAAAAGGCTCAAAGTGTCTCTTTGGAGTCCAGAAGATTTCTTTCTTGGGGTATATTTTTTCCCCTTCTACTATTGAGATGGATCCCGTCAAGGTTCAGGCTATTTGTGACTGGACGCAGCCTACATCTCTTAAGAGTCTACAGAAGTTCTTGGGCTTTGCTAATTTCTATCGTCGTTTTATAACTAATTTTTCTAGTGTTGTTAAGCCTTTGACGGATTTGACTAAGAAGGGTGCTGATGTTGCTAATTGGTCTCCTGCGGCTGTGGAGGCCTTTCAGGAACTTAAGCGCCGGTTTTCTTCTGCTCCTGTGTTGCGTGAGCCAGATGTTTCGCTCCCTTTTCAGGTTGAGGTTGATGCTTCCGAGATTGGAGCGGGGGCGGTTTTGTCACAGAGAAGCTCCGATGGCTCAGTGATGAAGCCATGCACGTTTTTTTCTAGAAAGTTTTCGCCGGCTGAGCGGAATTATGATGTTGGTAATCGGGAACTTTTGGCCATGAAGTGGGCATTTGAGGAGTGGCGTCATTGGCTAGAGGGTGCTAGACATCGTGTGGTGGTCTTGACTGATCACAAAAATTTGATTTACCTTGAGTCTGCCAGGCGTCTGAATCCTAGACAGGCTCATTGGTCACTGTTTTTCTCTCGTTTCAATTTTGTGGTTTCATACCTGCCAGGTTCAAAGAATGTGAAGGCGGATGCTCTTTCTAGGAGTTTTGTGCCTGACTCCCTTGGAAATTCTGAGCCCTCTGGTATCCTTAGGGATGGGGTGATTTTGTCTGCTGTCTCCCCAGACTTGCGACGTGCTTTGCAGGAGTTTCAGGTGGCTAAACCTGATCGTTGTCCGCCTGAGAGACTGTTTGTTCCGGATAATTGGACCAGTAGAGTCATCTCCGAGGTCCATTCTTCTGCGTTGGCAGGTCATCCTGGAATATTTGGTACTAGAGACTTGGTGGCCAGGTCTTTTTGGTGGCCTTCCTTGTCGAGGGATGTGCGTTCTTTTGTGCAGTCTTGTGAGGTTTGTGCTCGGGCTAAGCCTTGCTGTTCTCGGGCCAGTGGATTGTTGTCACCTTTGCCTATCCCGAAGAGGCCTTGGACGCACATTTCCATGGACTTTATTTCGGATCTCCCTGTCTCTCAAAAAATGTCCGTCATCTGGGTTGTGTGTGATCGCTTTTCTAAAATGGTTCATCTGGTACCCTTGCCTAAGTTGCCTTCCTCCTCTGAGTTGGTCCCTCTGTTTTTTCAGAATGTGGTTCGTTTGCATGGGATTCCTGAGAACATCGTTTCTGACAGGGGATCCCAGTTTGTGTCTAGATTTTGGCGGACTTTCTGTGCTAAGATGGGCATTGATTTGTCCTTTTCGTCTGCATTCCATCCTCAGACGAATGGCCAGACTGAACGAACTAATCAGACCTTGGAAACTTATTTAAGGTGTTTTGTTTCTGCTGATCAGGATGACTGGGTTACCTTTTTGCCGCTGGCCGAGTTTGCGCTTAATAATCGGGCTAGTTCTGCTACCTTGGTTTCTCCTTTCTTTTGTAATTCGGGGTTTCATCCTCGTTTTTCCTCTGGTCAGGTGGAACCTTCTGATTGTCCTGGAGTGGACATGGTGGTGGATAGGTTGCATCGGATTTGGAGTCATGTGGTGGACAATTTGAAGTTGTCCCAGGAGAAGGCTCAGCAGTTTGCTAATCGCCGTCGCCGCGTGGGTCCTCGACTTCTTGTTGGTGACTTGGTGTGGTTGTCTTCTCGTTTTGTTCCTATGAAGGTCTCTTCTCCTAAGTTCAAGCCTCGGTTCATCGGTCCCTATAGGATCTTGGAAATTCTTAACCCTGTGTCGTTTCGTTTGGATCTCCCGGCATCGTTTGCTATTCATAATGTGTTTCATCGGTCGTTGTTGCGGAAGTATGAGGTACCTGTTGTTCCTTCTCTTGAGCCTCCTGCTCCAGTGCTGGTGGAGGGAGAATTGGAGTATGTTGTGGAGAAGATCTTGGATTCTCGTGTTTCCAGAGGGAAACTCCAGTATTTGGTCAAGTGGAAGGGTTATGGTCAGGAGGATAATTCTTGGGTGGTTGCCTCGGATGTTCATGCTGATGATTTGGTTCGCGCTTTTCATAGGGCTCATCCTGGTCGCCCTGGTGGTTCTCGTGAGGGTTCGGTGACCCCTCCTCAAGGGGGGGTACTGTTGTGAGTTCTGTTTTTGGGCTCCCTCTGGTGGTTACTGATGGTACTGGGTGACTTGTCTTTCCTGGGTTTCTGGGTTCCACCTGTTCCATCAGCATATGGGAGTTTCCTATTTAACCTGGCTTTGCTGGCATTTCCTCGCCGGTTATCAATGTATCCAGTGTGTCTTGTTACCTCTGCTCCCTGCTCCTAGAACTTTCTGGACAAGCTAAGTTTGGATTTTCCTGTTTTGTGTTTTGCTTAATTTGGTTTTTAGTCCAGCCTGCAGATATGTGATTCTCTGCTGCTGGTTGCTCTAGTGGGCTGAAATTGCTTTTCATGTACCATGAGTTGGCACATGAGTTCAAGTAATTTCAGAATGGTTTTTTGAAGGGTTTTTCGCTGACCGCGCAGTTCACTTTTGTATCCTCTGCTATCTAGCTTTAGCGGGCCTCATTTTGCTGAAACTGTTTTCATACTACGTATGTGCTTTCCTCTCATTTCACCGTCATTATATGTGGGGGGCTGCTATTTGCTGTGGGGTATTTCTCTGGAGGCAAGAGAGGTCTGTGTTTCTTCTGATAGGGGAAGTTAGATCTTCGGCTGGAGCGAGACGTCTAGGATCATCGTAGGCACGTTCCCCGGCTACTTTTATTTGTGTGTTAGGTTCAGGGTCGCGGTCAGCTCAGGTTCCATCGCCCTAGAGCTTGTTTGTATCTGTGCTTGTCCTTTTTGTGATCCCCTGCCATTGGGATCATGACACGAAACTCCACAGACTCTTCTTCCCGCTCCATCCTTCCTATCTGCCGCTCAGCCCTTCTCCTCTAATTTGTCCACGGAGCTCGGCGAGCAGCTGATTGGTGGATGGGCCTGTCAGTCAAAGAAGTCTTCAGCAATCAATCTCTGGCGGTGCATTCCCTAACAGAATTCTAAACACAAGAGCACGTACTGTAATACACAGGTTTGTCTCCAGATGTTCTAGTGACATCACTGAGGGCGGCCATTTTTCCGAAGATAAAAACCTACTTAGTTTTTATTTGGCGGCGTTTATAAAATGGCATCGGTAATGGAGTCATAAATTCTCCACACCTCCCAACCAGTGCGGGACATACTTGTCCAGGCCGTGACGTGGTGGTTGGGAGGTATGCAGCAGTGGTAGAACGGGTAGCCACAGAAGGAACTGCTCCGACTCCACAAGGCAAAAAATGACAGACATTACCATAACTTATGGGGCAATGAAGGGAAGGCACTGGCATGCCTCACAACTTTTGAAGATCAGAAAGAGGGACAGTTGATGGCCACTCCCTTTTACCATTTCGGAGGAGAAGTCAGAGTGGTGGTGGTAGTGAGGGACATTCAGCAGACTTCTGAGACTGAAGGGTGTAGACTAGTGATGAGCGAGTATACTCATTCCTCGGGTTTTCCCCAGCACGCTCGGGTGACCTCCGAGTATTTGCTAGTGCTCAGAGATTAAGTTTTATCACCAGCTGAATGATTTACAGCTACTAGCCAGCCTGAGTACATGTGGGGGTTACCTGGTTGCTAGGGAATCCGCACATGTATGCAAGCTGTCTAGTAGCTGTAAATCATTCAGCTGAAGTGATGAAAACTAAATCTCCGAGCAGTCATAAATACTCGGAGACCACCCGAGCGTGCTCTGGAAAACCCGAGCAACGAGTATACTCACTCATCACTAGTGTAGACCCAAATCCAGGACTCTCCGCTGTATCTGGGACTAGAGATGAGCGGATGGGGTCTCTGTTCCGGTGTCCAGACCAGTGCTACCTGGCAGCTGGACAGGAGACCGCAAATCTTTAACCTTATGGCGTCTCCGGCGCAGCTTTTGATCACCCACGGCAGGTGGGATGTCATCTGTGCATCCTGCTCATCTTTAAAAAGAAGACATGAGAAAAAAAGCATCATAAGCAGACAGCTCAGCAGCGTCTTTAGACCACAGCAGGCGCAGTTTTCATGAAATCACATCCACTTTACTTGGACAGTTAAACGCAGCAGAATTTTTGTGCAAAAAAAAAAAAGCAGCAGAAAATACGCAGCATTTACGCTACATGTGAACACGGTCTAAGGTATGTGCACATGTTGCGGATTGGCAGCTGCGGATTCTCAGTTTTCCATGCGTTGTACAGTACCATGTAAACCTATGGAAAACCAAATCCGCAGTGCCCATGCTGTGGAAAATACCGCGCGGAAACCTCAATAGGAATCCGCAGGTGTAAGACCGCACAAAAAATACAGGAAATCCGCGGTTAATCCGCGGTAATCTGCAGGTAAAACGCACACGAATCCGCAGCGTGGGCACATGTCCTAAAGGTCCAAGCAAAGTGGACATGATTCCATGAAATCTCCGCTCTCTGTGATCTGAAGACTTTGCTGAACTCTACGGTTTTGGTGCTTTTTTTCTCTATAGTTTTCTTCTGAAAAAAAAAAACGCTTTTAAATTTTTAAGAGCAGAAACAAAGCTTTTTTTTTCACTATTAAAAAAGCGTTAAAAACGCTGTTTCATATCTGCCCCAAAATCGCATTAAATAAGCAGGAAAATTCATAAAAGAAACGCAGCAAACGCATAATAATCAGAGAAGATTGTTATTGCGTCTGGTGTGGACACCTGCAGAAAAAAAGCAGCAGAAAGAACGCAGCATTTACTCTACGTGTGAACACGGCCTCAGCATTACAGTTTGATTACATTTTTTATAGGTTTGATAGAGAAAAAAATATTAATTAATGCCATTTTTACACCATTTACCTATCCCCATAAATACTCCAATCGCTGTGTTGTGCGGATGGTTACGATTACAAGGACATCAAATATAACTGTGTTATTTGCTGATTTACGACAATTATTATTTTAAAAAAAACAAAAAAAACTTTTTTTCATTATCAATTGTTTTTCATTATTATTTTTTTTTTTTAGCAATTTTGTAGGATTAAAAAAACTCTTATTCTCCCTCTAGAATACAAATACATACATTGTACATAGAAATACCCTGCTATCAGTATAATCTGCCTGTAGTCAGAGCCTGCAATACACATCAAGTACACAAAAGTCTCCCCATGACATTACATATTGGGCTTACAGTCTTCTGACAACAGAAAATGCTTCTCTAAATGATAAGGAAAAAGGTCCAGGAGAGCAAAACGACTTAAAAAAAACTTTAGAAAAACTATTTTTTAGCCTAACCTTTATTATATCTGTATTAAAAAAATCTCCCCAAAATGTACAGTCGATACTAATGTGTCACCAATTGGTGCAAGTTGGCAAGAAAAAGAATGATATGCCACCCAGAGGTATAGTTATGTTTACCACATATCACTATAGCCAGGAGCATAACGACCGCGTTCGCAGAGGTCACTGACGCCAGTGCAAACTTCAACTGAATGTGCATCCTTGAATGCACATTCAGGTGAAGTGTATTGCGGCGCAGGGACCTGTTGAGTCTGTGCGTGGTACGTGCTGCTGGTCAATCAGAGGCTAGCAGCTCACGTCATCGTGCACGTGATTGGGGGCGCATGGCAATGACATCATGTGCTCGCTTCACTTGCACGCTAAAGTCAGCTGCTGGCTTCAGAAGAGGACGGCGGGGGAGTGGAGGGAAGGTAAGTATAATGGTTTATTTTTCTCTATGCATTAAAGCAGCAGCAGAATGCGGGACATATACAAGGATGGGGTCAAGGATAAGGGACATTTATAGCAGTATGGGGCCCAGGATAAGGGACATGTACCAGGGTGGAGCCTAGCATAAAGCACATATCCTGGGCTCCATCCTGGCATATAAGAGAGATATATATACCAAGATGGGGCCCAGGATAGCGACATATATATTAGGATGTATCAGGATTAGGATATTAGTATTAGTATTAGGATATACCAGGATGGAGCCCAGGATAAGGGACATATATACCAGGATGGAGGATATATACAGTGCATGCCAGGATGGGACCCATGATAAGAGACTCATATAACAGGGTGGGGGATATATATACCAGGATGGGACCCACTAAGTACCGTATATTATTTTCATGCACTATGCTGTTTATTTACTGCAGGGTATTTAATCATTATGTTTTTTTCTGTTCAGTGGCCGTGCGCTTCCACGCTGCATGCACACCAGTTTATATCCCAGTTCTTACCTTTGTTTTTCTTTTATAGCAAACTAAGGGTATAGTTACAACCTAAAACAGCTGTATGAGACGCTATACAGTCACAATGATTGGAAAATATGACAATATTTAATTCCCTAGAAGTATTGTGTAAGGATTGTCATATTTTTTCTTTTTTTTTGTTGTTGGGGCTCTCGGGGAAAGATGTCTATAAGTATGGCCACCATATCATGTCATTAGAGGGCCAACCCGTGCGGTATGGACCATTGTCCCAATTGGAGCATGCTCAGATTTGAGTCCATGTGTACAAGGAATCGTAGCCTTAAAGGGGTTATCCACATGTGACTGCAGATTTGTGAATCCGCGGATTCTCTGGTGCCTGCGGCGAGACCAAGCGGTCATATGACCTCAAGTATGCGATATTCCTACTCTCAGCCACATTCCGACTAGACTTGTGCGGCCTCGCACAATTCACATAGAGTGACTCCATCTCCATCTGCGCATGTGCGGCATCCCGCGGCCATTTTCCTGAATCCCCGGGAAGCAGGACACTCCATCTGCGCACGCGCGGCCTCAGGAAGATGGCCACGGCCACCGAGAAACCGTTGAATAGCGGAGAGCGCGCTCTTCTTCTACAGCTGCGTAGTGCATTCGGCACTTGCGCATGCGAGAAGCACTACGCTACTAGCGGGAACATAAGCAAGATGTGGGGGAGAAACATCGCTGTGACCATGCCCTTTGGACCAGACCAGCCTGATTGACAGGCGAAAACGGCGACTTTTGTAAGGTATTTCGGCAGCGTAGGTAGGGAATCAGGGGACAAAAAATACCCTATTGTAAAGCACAGCTCAGGCCCTATTTAACGGTATTTTTTTTTTAATATAGTGATATGAAAAATTTAAAAAAGTATAAAAAATAAAAATGTATTAAACATAAAAACCTGATTTTAAAAAAAAACTCTTTTGTGTAGCTTTCTTACTGTGTGGTTACTTTATCTTCACGTCAGATAATTATTTATTATTAATTACTAATTATCGGAATAAATACGGTAAGATGAATTCATTGTCTGACTAAAGTACAAAAGCAAATCGAGGCAATGTTATCTGGCTGTGCTGCCATCTAGTGGTCAAAATAATATCTGTAACATTTTACATACAATCATATAGTAGATGTTTCCACGGTCCGGATTGGCAGCACTTTGGATGCAGCTCCTTCCAAGCCCTGCCGGCTTTTGTATGCGCGGTGATTCCACATGTGTTCCTCGAAGTTTGCAAATATAATTGTTCTGATTAATAACAATAAAAAGGTACCACTCCTACAATACAGGCCATGTTCTATTCATCTGTTCTACTGCATTATAGGAACTCAAAACCCAAGAAAAAACGAAATGAGCCCATACCCTGTAGTAAAACTGCTACTTTTGACTTTCTACAGGTTTTATGCTCATTCTGTTTTTTTGTCTATACGGTTTTGATAAAATATTAACCATTTATACCGTAAATTGTGCGCTTTATACACATAGAGGCAGATTCACAAAAGATGCAATGTGTGTGTTCTTTAATAGTGCCACTAGATGGCAGCATCAGTCAATGTATTTTTCCTAATGAAATTTTAAAGGGATTGTTCATCTTTGAGCACTCGGTCTCCCATTTGCTGTATTAGAAATTTAATGTCCAAGAGCAGATCACAGGAGGCCGATGCCATCTATTGTCCCCCACCCTTTCCCCGACCATTTTTTAATTTTTTTGGGAGGGAGGAGGGGGCTTTTTTTTTTTTACAGCTTCTTTTGATTCAGTGGTTAAATTTAAAGCAGTTTTTCCAGGCAGAAAACCACAGGTTGAAAAAGGCTGCTTCGGACAAAGTCCCAGAACTAAAACAGGACTGACGCTGTCAATCATCACCAGAAACAAAGGCACAGCACCGCCTAGTGGTCAAAGCAGAAAGCGGCATAAATGTTGCAACATGTTGCTTTTTTTCCCCCATGGAAGAAAACCAGCACCATATTCACTACCTCAACCTAAGGATATGTTCACACTGAGTTTTTTTGAGGAGAGTTTTCTTCCAGATCTGCTCAAAATCCACATAAAAAAAAAAATACTTCAAATACGCTTCCAATTTTCTGTAATATTATTTTCAATAGAAAAATCGACTTTTATGTTAATGTGATGATTTTTGACATTTTTTTTTACCATGAAGTTTTTTTTAAAACTTTATGGCTAACAAAGGAACTCGCCTGTCATTGAGGTGAAATCCTTGTAAAATCTGCTCCAAAAATTAAAAAAAAAAACTTAAAAAATCTATCAACTCCAGAACTGGATTCCTCTTGAAAACAAATTTAGTTATTATTATTATTATTATTATTATTATTATTATGTATTTATATAGCACCATTAATTCCATGGTGCTGTACATGAGAAAGGGGTTATATACAGGGTTATAGATATCCTTTACAGTGACTGGTACAGAGGGGAGAGGACCCTGTCCTTGTGGACTTACATTCTATGGAATTTCTCTGTGTGTGTTTCATCAGCGTTTTTTATCAGTTTGGTCAGTGTCAGTTTTTACCATAAGAGTTCGGTCAGAGGATCATCAGTTTTTCTCATATGTAAAAAAAAAAAACCTGATGAAGGTTTCTAGAGCTTCTCATAATAAACAGTCCATGAAAAATGGACCGTGCATAGATGGCAATCGAGAACTGTCCAATTTTTTCATATCGATAGACTTGCATGCGCCGTTGGCTGCGCATGCGCGGATTGATTTTCTGGCTTGTTTTCAAGAAAATGGCGTTGGGGGTTTACACACGCGCAGATTCAGGTTTCGACTCAATGATGTCTTTTAGAGCGGTCACTGAGCTGAAATCTCAGTCATCCCCAGTCCCATAATATTGAAGACCTTCCGGAAAAGCAAATCTGTGCACGTGCCACAGCGACAGCAACTACGGTGCTGTGAAATCAATGTTTTATTATCAGAAGATTATCACTACAGGACTAGGTACCTCATGCCTACTAGTCCAACCCCTCCCTCACCACTGATTAGCACCTTTCGGTCACTGGATAATATACACAGAAAGCTATGGTGTGGGTGAAGTTATACACAGCTCAACAACTGAACTCTGCTACATCTGCAGGAGAGTGAACTGTGATTGTGGCACCCCAGGAGTCCAGTTGCCACAGTGGCATTGCCTCCCTCACAGGGGGTAATGCCTGGAAGCAAGAATGGATCCCCTTAGCAGGTAACACAAGCATCCAACACCTTTCCTGACTCTCAGACCAGAAGGGGGAGCTCTAACACCCGGTTTCAGGGGAGCTTCCCTACAAGTTCTGGCCTGGAGGCCGGGTTAGTAGTCTAGTCTGAGAGAGAGGAGAGCAATCGAGGAGAACCTGGGGAGTGGAGCTGTAGCCAGGCTCACCCCAGAACGGAGCACTGACAGAAAGGATGCCAGAGTCCTTGGCTGTGTGGGTGCTGTATGCCCCCACAGCAGAATCTGGAGGGCAGGGAACTGCAAGCTTCCTGGCAACACCAAACACCCAGAGGCACAGCAGCAGATCAGAAGCCCGGGGCTGAGAGTGAAAAGGCAATGCTCGTTATAGGCTCGCGCTTGTCATGGTTGTGGTCTGGGTTCTCTCCCGGGCCTCACGGGGTTAATTGTCTTCGGCCTCCTTTTGGAACTGGGAGGGACATATATACCCACACCAGGCTTAGGTTCCTTGTCAGCTATACTTATGCCCTCGGCTGAGTGTGTTGACCCTTGTGTGCCTGTGCCTTGTGCCTGCTCTTATGCTTGATCTTTTGGTTTTGACCTGGTTTGTCCCTTGGTTGTGATTTTGTATTCTGTCTTGGTACTGTTTGCTTGCTTGCTTGGTATTTGACTCCTGCCTGGCTTTCTGACTATCTGCTTGGTCTGTCCCCTCTGGTACCTGCGCCGTCCTCTGGTTGTGACCTTCGCCTGTTTGACAGCTCTCTCTCTCTTTCCCCACTGGAGCATTAGCTCTCCGGGGCTCCGGTGGTGGTCTCTGCCCCGGCCACTCCCCCAAGTGGTCACGTGCTTCAGGTCCTGCATGCCTGCCGCTCCACATCTCTGGGATCCTAATTTATCTCCGGACTCTGTCACTCCTATTCAGGGCACTCGCCCCGGGCTAGTCTGTAAGTACCGTGTGGAGTGCGTGACAACGCTGTCTGCCATGCAGGTTAGGAGCAATACACAGGAGAGAAACCGCACCCCAATGTCCACGATCCCTGACAAAACTATACCGGTAGCCCCGGTGCCCCACTCCACCTGTGGGGAGCAGAACCATCTGAGCTGGCCCCAGCGGTCTTCTTAAGCAGCATCCGCCACCCATTGCTAAACACCACAGGTGGCGTCACATTAAATCCCCTACAAACCGTCCCTCATCGTTTTTATTGTGCGCCCAGGGCCACGGACTGGGTCATTGCTGCCGTGACAACTCCCTGAAGAACTGCCCAACCGGGTGTCGAGTACCTCACGGACCTAGGGGGCATCGCATGATTCTATCATTGACAACTGCACCCAGTAAACTAAGTGACACATCACTGGAATCAGGGTCTCAGTCCCTACAGTATGATGCCGTCAGATTACATAGCAAAATCCAGCAAACAGATTGCCTTTAAGGAGCATACCGGGTATTACACATATGTTAGATTTCACATTTACGGACTAGATAGCCAATGGTGGAGTTTTACACTAAGCCTTTCCACACTGAGATAGTACAAAAAAATGTTTAATTTGCAAAAAGTCATAAGAAGAGGTGAGAATATTGATCTCTAGCGAATTTGTTATCAATTTCTTGAAAATTTGGGATTTTCAGGATTTGATTCAGAACTTTTTTGAGGTGGAAAAAAGTAAATAAAAAACAAATAAAAGGAAACAAATATTTTACTCACTTGTCCTAGACCCCCTCTGTATTCCTTACACCACCATTGTAGCATCTCCCTGGTCCGCTGCATGCATCTTCAATCCTTGCGTGATCGCATGGAGGGGTGATGCTAATCATTGACATCAATGTTGTGTATTGCCCCACATGTGACCTCTTGGCATTCAGTGATGGAACACCTATGTAGAGGACTGAAGAGCTGCAAGCTAGGGGTCAGGTAAGGGTCTAGGACAAGGTGTGATGACTCAGCATCAATAAGAAAAATCTGTCCCCTTGTGCGGGGCTGAACTATTCTTTGTTCAGTAAGTCAAGGGACATGAGCCATTGTTTCATGTGAGACTATCCTGTGCTCCTTGTTGTGTGCTAATTTGTGCAATGCCTGATGATTATGGATTGCATCAGTCCCTTGTGGCATACTAGTCTGCATCACTTGGAGAACAATTATGCAGTTTATTTGATCTAGCAAAAAATGAGGGAACAACCATGATTATCTCAACCCCAATCTTGTGGGATAATGCCCTGAAATGGGAGCTGAGGGATATAAAAAAGGGGCCTGTTTCTGTCAACAGTGTGATTCTAAGGGACTTCAGCTGGTGGATTACAGAACTGCTCCACTGCCCAACACTGAGCCCACAAATTTGTTTGAATAACCCAGGTTGGGACAACAGGACACCTGTCCACTTACCTTGCTGTTTTTAATCAGTTACCTCCCTTCATTGGATGCCCACCAAAAGATGGGTGCTGCTGGTTGGGGCAGTTGGCCCTGGATGTGCGCGGAGGTTCTAATTCCTGGTAAACCAGAACAAGGGTGGAACTCTGTCACTTGCATCATCTTGTGTCCTTGTTGGGAATGTACTCTATGCTGACCCAATAAAGTCTTACCGGAGTGTGGTACGGGCGTTCACTGGGATGAGCCCCACTTTGTAAAGACAGCCAGGCCAGAGGACATGAAAACTCTCACTGACCCCCATGTCTCCACACATAGTGAGTACAGTATATTGTTGGGTATTATTTTTTAACCACTTTTCTCCAATCTGGGCACTTTGAATTCAGACTGAATCGAATCTACCATCTGATTTGAGTGAATTTTCCTAAAATAAATTTCGGGAGATTTGCTCATCTCTAAGTTGTATGTGAACATCGGGGTCATTTAAGGCGTCCATAAAACAGTAGGGAACATCATAAATCCATCAGCATAAGAACACATTGCTCCTTATTTCCTGCAGGCAGCAAACAGACAACATATCAGACACGACCCGGTGACCTCCCCAATTAGAAATGTCAAATAGTCCTTATAATTAATGACGGTTTCTTTTCATTGGGACGTTGCGAGTTTCTGCCAGAAACATATTTTCTCATTGAAACACTGAGGTCCGGAAAAAAATAAAAAATAAAATCTCAGGCGGAATTCCCTGATGGCGTTTGTGTAAATTGATGAACGACGCAGACTCTGAAAATTGTATATTTCGTTTGACTTGGCGCAGAACCAATCATGCACTTCTTTGGCCCAAACTAAATACACTGGAAGCACCGAGATTACAAAGACGAGAGGAATCAGAGGACGGGCCGGCTCTGCCCTCTCCGCCAGAGATAAATCTTTATCATTAGAATAAACTATTTTTACTACTAGCGCAAGATGCTCGTTAACCCCTTCTCAGTCTTTAGCTCAGAATATGTCTATACGGCTCGTGTCATGGATTCAAAGGCACTTCATGTGCCGCCATATGGTGCCCCGTACTGTACACCGTCATAATACAGATATATGCATCGAAGAACAATACTTCTGTGTTGTCCTATGCCGCTAATTTTATAGAATTCAACAGAAGAAGATCGAAATTGTTGAGATTATTGATGTTTTTCAACAATTTTGGTTCTCAAGTCCCCAGACAGTTCTCTTCTCCTCTTTCTGTTCCCCAAGCTTAGCGTGGCACACACAAACACAAAATGCAAAGATTAAGTCAATTTATCTCATTTTTATGTGGTTTCAGGTGTGATTTTCATATTGCCCGCACTTGTTACTTGCCACAGGTGAGTTTGAACGAGCATCACATGCTTGTTTACCCACAATTCTGGAAAGTTGCCAATGATTTTTTCCAGCCCATTTTTGGGGGGTTTGTGTGAAACAATGTCCAATTTGCCTTTTTACCACAAAGGAAATAAACATGTGTATAACAAAATGTGTAATTGAAATAATTTTCTGAGAAAAATACATAATTTATATATACACAATATATACAGTGTGTGTATATATTTTGACAAAGTCACTGAGAAATTACTGGAAGGGAAATATCTATCACTGAGGTTATTATCTTCAGTGATATGAACCTAGAAAAATGCTTCAGCACAAGTGCTCATAGGGCTTAATGGGCCGTGTTAAGGGCAAGATTTAGTGAACAGCTGTAGAGTGGGTGGGAGGCTGTTCACCATATCTCCACCCCAGGGTGTGGTTTAGGCAGTAAATAGCTATTTACTATAGTCAGCATTCTGAGTCATTCATTGTTGGGTGTGCCTGGAAGTGTGAACTCCAGAGCTGTGTTTGAAGATAAAGGAAATTTGGACTTTTTTTTTCTTCCTATGTTTCCTTCCTGAGCGAGCGGATCCCTGCAGCAACACGGACTGTGCCATTTGTTTTTGATTTGTTAACCTTGCAAACCATGCCCAGGTTTATGCTGCTCCCAAATAAACTAGTGAAAAATTTAAAGAGACAGAGTTACTGCATCTACCTCTATGGGTAGCCGAGTGAGCCAATCTACCACAATATATATATATATATATATATATATGTACATATCTATACACATATACATTATATAATGTGTATCATACAGTATATACCCTCCGATAGTATTAGTTACAAAAGGAGATCCATTCCACATAACAAGCCCCAGAAAAAGACAATCTCTGGTCTGCATGTAATACCAAAGTGGCTACCAAGTGGCCAAAATGGCTACCAAGTGGCCAAAGTGGCTACCAAGGTGCCGAATGTGCCAAAGTGGCTACCAAGTGGCCAAAGTGGCTACCGAGGTGCCGAATGTGCCAAAGTGGGCACAAAGTGGCTACCAAGTGGCCAAAGTGGCTACCGAGGTGCCGAATGTGCCAAAGTGGCTACCAAGTGGCCAAAGTGGCTACCGAGGTGCCGAATGTGCCAAAGTGGCTACCAAGTGGCCAAAGTGGCTACCGAGGTGCCGAATGTGCCAAAGTGGCTACCAAGTGGCCAAAGTGGCTGCAGAGGTGCCGGATGTTCATTTGTTTTTTGGCGTGAAATAAACCTCAGTAAACTGCATAAATGAAGACTCTCTGAAGAATTCAAGTCACTTGTTATTCCATCTATTTTACGAGTAGAAAATACTTTTCCAACTCTGAAGTGAAGGAGCAGCAGCCATAGTAAACTTAATCAAGAATCATGCTCAACAACACAAACACACAGTCTCCAACAGCACGGGAAAAAGACTAATAAGTAGGGATGTGCGTGCACTAAAATCCTTGGGTGCTCGTTGCTCGAACTGAGCAATTCCTAATACTCGAAAGCTTGTTTGGAGTAACGAGTATAATTGGAGTCAATGGGAAATCCAAGCATTTTTCCGGCAGACCCTAGAAGGAGGCCTTGAGGGCAATGAAAATGTTGAAATGGATGGAAAAAGTACTGAATGGAAGAAGAACAGCATGTGGAAGACCCCTGGAAGCATCTGACTCCCAGAACGCTACTTAGAACAACGGTGTCACACTTTTACTCCACTTTAAGGACTGACAAATTGTAGTTTACGGGGGAAAAAATATTAAGAAACATTTTTTCCTGTTTAATGAAATTTAAAAAGGATTAACAAAATAAATAATTTAAGTAAACCAAAATTGAAATCTTTATTAAAAAATGTAAAATATCAGTGTAATTTATGAAGGAAGCAAGAACTGCCAAAAATTTGATGGACAAGGGACTCAGATACACCCTGAATTGGACATAAAAGAAGGCATCATAAATATTCTGTTCAAACTGTTTTGTAGTGGTACTCCTAAATTCATTAAAACAACAAGCAGGGTCATCCATATACCCTTTAAAGCACCAACTGTAGTACCTCATTCAAATATTGTGAACAAAGTGTAGTTGTGGTACTCCTACACACTAAGTTCAAAACCTGCAAAAAATTACAAGCAGGGTCATCTATACACCCTTTAAGGCAGCAACTTTAGTATCTCATTTAAATATTGTGAACAAAGTGTAGTTGTGGTACTCCCACACTCACAAAGGCTTTGCACACAGTGAAAAGTCAGGAAAAAATTATAAGGAGGGTCATCCAGTCATCCATAGACACTTGAAGGCAATAACTGGCGGGTCCCATGAAAAAATTAGCATAGTGTAGTTGTGGCACTTCTACACTCAAAAAGGCTTTGCACACACAGCAAAGCTAGGGAAAAAAATATAAGTAGGGTCTTCCAGTCATCCATATGCCCTTGAAGGCAACAACTGAAGGGCCTTATTTAAATATTGAAGATTAAAAACACTGTATGTGCTGCTGTCATCTGGAGGTGTGGAAAAGTCTGGGATAGTCCAGGATTTGTTCATTTTTATCAGATTGAGCTTGTCAGCATTTTTTGTTGACAGCCTAAAGCGCCTGTCTTTCATGACCACCCCAGCGGCAATAAAAATCCATTCAGACAAGATGCTAGAGGCTGGGCAGCACAACACCTTCAAGGCATAGAGGGACAGCTCATGCCAAGTGTCCAGATTTGAGACCCAATAGTTGAATGTTGTTGCCCAACCAAGGAGGAGAGGTGAGAAAGACACACACAAGGTACAGCAGAGGCAGGGGTACACTGTCAAAGGCCTGGGCCAATTTCATAACACCCTCCCAATAAAGAGCTTTTCGAAGTGTCCTAGTGCGGGATCGTAGGTGTCCTGGGACTTAACATGGTAGGAGGAAGGAGCATCAAGGTGAGGATTAAGTGATCCAGACTGTTGGCTAGTTAGACTGGACTGTGTGAAAGACTACCTGATGCTGGCAAGCCTGCTGGAAGCATCTGCTATCTATTGACCACCTGATCGCACTAGTGTGGCTTCAGAAGTGGTGTCAAGTGCCTCCCTGCAACGTGGGACAAGAAGGTATGTGTTGTGGATGGGCGTGTTTATTGCGCTCCAGAAGCATGTCCTCGGCATCTGCGCTTCCACTTCCCCATCCCTTACCACACGCCTTACTCATTTTCTAATTGCTAGGTCTCTGGAAACCAAGTTTCCTTTATTAATTGAATATAAAAAATTTGAATGAACAAAAATATTTGGCCAATTGTAGCAGGCCAAGTGGTTTTTAAAGATGTTAAACCACAGTAATTTTACACAGAGCACGCTAAACTCTATGGATGACTAACTGAATAGAGAAAGAAATTGTGAAATTTTTTTTTAGTTTTATATACCATCGTAATGTAACAATAACCAGGATAAACTCTATGGATGACTAATTGAATCCAGCAAAAATGTTGGAACTTTTTTTTATTTTGATATACCACCGTAGTGTAACAGTAACCATGTTAAACTCTGTGGCTATATATCTTTAGCAACTGACTGTGAAGCCCTCAGCCCTACCTAGAGCCTTTATTCTATCACTCTCCCTACAACTGTCCCAAGGCCACATGCAGAATGTACCTGGCACAAACAGCAAAGCACAAGATTAGCCCTTAGAAGGCCTGTTAGTATGATGGCTCAGCTTCAGGACTCATAGCCCTACACAAACACTCTCACCCTACAATCACAACTATCCCTGAACTTATTATTCATTTGTTTTTCACAGTTAAATAATGCAAGTGTTATTCAAATAATACGCTTAGAGTAGCTAAATGTCAAAATTAATAGACGTTAACAGGTCGTATTGACCCGAACAGTACAAGTGTATAGCCAATCCGAGCAGAACAGCAGGGCTAATCATAGCTGCCATTGATTAAGCCAAATCGCCAAAGTGTGTCCTGTTTACCTTTAATTTGTACTTTTTCCATCATGATTTTATAATTCACAGTAAAAGTTATATCTTGATTTTCTCTTTTTCTGGTGCTGAAGTTCATACCTAATGGACTTCTCTATTCGTACATAATATGTATATATTGAAATAACCCTACTTTTCCCAGAAAAAGTAAAAAATAAAAAAAAATCTACAAATTGACAGAATTGATATCAACAAACTAAAGAAGTACAGTAATGGCCAAAAAAAAATTGTTTCATTGTTTTTGACATTTTATTTATTGCTGCTCCTAGGAGACCTGAACCTGTGATCGCTTTTCCAATGCGCTGCAATACTGGCTGACGTGGGGGGGCTGCTGTAAAAAACGCCATTAGTATCTCATTTCCAACTGATTGAATGCCGTTTTCACAATTGACAGCAGCATCTTAGGGGTTACACCCTCGCTTCATACATGCATAGTGCACAGGACTCAGTGAGGACAAGTAAAAATTGTCCTTCTCTCAACAGCCCGGATAGCCCCTCTTAGGATTCAAAGAGAAGCGATCATGCGAAACGCGCGCCAGGGGCCGCGGGAAGGTCACTCCTCAGTCCGGGCTAACTATGGATAATCATTTACTTTGCCTTATTAACATGTGTTTCATTGGCTACTAGGTGCCTTATATAAGGTGACACCATAGGGTGATACTGTGCAAAAGACGTTTAGCACCTGGGCATGATTATTTACATCTAAGCACTCTAATTTGCTCACCCTGGTCATACAGTGGACTTGTGTCCTACCCCCAGTGTGCCGGTTTTTGTCTCCTCTTTTTGTTTTCTATTTTGAATTTTTTATTTGTATTACATGTGATTTTGATTGTTTTTGTAATGATTTAATAAAGTTTATGTTTTATCTACCTCTTGGTGTAATTATTGCTCCTTTTTGTTGGTTTTCAATATGCTCTGGTTGGAGTAGTGCACCGATCAAAAAACATTATCGATTCAAAGGGGGAGCTAAATTGAATTATGCTGTCGGCCGTTGATATAAGAACGTGTCTTTTGATTATTGTGTTTGCTCATATTGAGGTTTTGTTGCAAACTTTGTTGCAGTTTATTTTTGACTTATTACTATTATTATTACTTTATTATTATTTACTATTATTATTATTATTACTACTATTATTACTTTATTATTATTTACTACTATTATTATTTTTATTACGTTTTTATTATTATTAACATTATTATAATTATTATTATTGGCTTATTAGGGTTTCTTTATGAAAAATGACACTTATTTTTGCATGTTTCGTGCGAGGAATCATGAATCGCACAACAAACCACATCAATATTTTAACTTTTTTTTTTTTTCAAAACACATTCCTTGTTTGTCTTAGTTTTTCAGGTATGTTTCCATGTCAGCCGTAAAAAAAAAAAAAGAAAGATGTGTGAAATATTGCGGAGTTCCTTTGTTGTGATTTTCTGAACTCATAGTGAAATCGTTGCACTTTTATTGGAAATTCAGAAAATCCCACCAATAAATGCGCAACTGAACACATCCATAAAAGCCACAACAAAATGCATGTGAAAAAATGTAAAACATGCACGTAATAAAAGCAACAAAAAAAAAACAGCAAAAAAAAAACAACAAAAACAAATACTAAAAACCTTCAAAATTTCACAAATAAAAAATGATTTAAATGTTCTTTGATGAGGATTTTAAAGCGGATCGGGGACTTCGCTTACACAGTGTGAAGATGAACCAGATTTATCAAACAGCATAGACTGCCAGGAAAACGGAAAAACAATAAAAATGCATGTTTTTCTGCACATTTTCCTAATCTCAAGTCTATGGGTGAAAATCTGCAAATAATATAAATACTCACTGCAAGAGAAAAAAATGCAGATTTCCAAATCACATTGCAGGTCACTTTCCACAGAGTAAAAAATAGATTAGTGGGCGTGAGAGTTATACACGTGACGTCCCATACACTTTTGTTGGAATATGCTGTTTTTTTTTGTGCATGAATAAAACACAGCAGAAAAAAAAATGCACCAAATACTCATTGTAAAAACATAGAATTAAAGAGATTGACAAAGGTGGAAATATTTTTTCTTAATCTAATGCATGCATTTGAGAGTTAAAAATAATTTTTGCAAATAGATTTCATTAAAAATGTTGCACCATTTTCCTTCTATAACCCTTGTGCTGCACTGTGTGTTGCCGGAGTTAACTGAGTGTTCATCAGTGAGCTCGCTATGACGATCTGAGAGTTTTGTACCTCTTTTATGTCTTTTTCTGAACTGCTCTCAGCAAATCTACGACTACAGACAACTTCAGAGTTGAACGTGAAGAGGAATAAAAAAAGCAAAACTGGGCATATTTTTTCAATGTGACCCAACTGTAAAAAAAAAAAAGTCCACTATTACTGGAAGGGACCTCAAGACGGGGGACATTATTACAGGAAGGAGTCCAGGAAGGGGGACATGATTACAGGAAGGGTCTCATAATGAGGGATATTATTACAGGAAGGAGCACAGGATGGAGGACATTATTACAGAAAGGGTCCCATGATGAGGGATATTATTACAGGAAGGGTCCCATGATAAGGGATATTATTACAGGAAGGGTCCCATGATAAGGGATATTATTACAGGAAGGGCCCCATGATGTAAAAATAAAGATACACACAGTCTAGCCAGTTTGGTGACTAACCTATCCTTATGGGAAGTGGCACAGGAAGGAGTATATTATTACAGGAAGGGACCCAGGATGGAGGACATTATTACAGGAAGGGTCCCATGATGAGGGATATTATTACAGGAAGGGTCCCATGATGTAAAAATAAAGATACACACAGTCTAGCCAGTTTGGTGACCTATCCTTATGGGAAGTGGCACAGGAAGGAGTATATTATTACAGGAAGGGACCCAGGATGGAGGACATTATTACAGGAAGGGTCCCATGATGAGGGATATTATTACAGGAAGGGTCCCATGATGTAAAAATAAAGATACACACAGTCTAGCCAGTTTGGTGACTAACCTATCCTTATGGGAAGTGGCACAGGAAGGAGTATATTATTACAGGAAGGGACCCAGGATGGAGGACATTATTACAGGAAGGGTCCCATGATGAGGGATATTATTACAGGAAGGGTCCCATGATGTAAAAATAAAGATACACACAGTCTAGCCAGTTTGGTGACTAACCTATCCTTATGGGAAGTGGCACAGGAAGGAGTATATTATCACAGGAAGGGACCCAGGATGGAGGACATTATTACAGGAAGGGTCCCATGATGTAAAAATAAAGATACACACAGTCTAGCCAGTTTGGTGACTAACCTATCCTTATGGGAAGTGGCACAGGAAGGAGTATATTATCACAGGAAGGGACCCAGGATGGAGGACATTATTACAGGAAGGGTCCCATGATGTAAAAATAAAGATACACACAGTCTAGCCAGTTTGGTGACTAACCTATCCTTATGGGAAGTGGCACAGGAAGGAGTATATTATTACAGGAAGGGACCCAGGATGGAGGACATTATTACAGGAAGGGTCCCATGATGAGGGATATTATTACAGGAAGGGTCCCATGATGTAAAAATAAAGATACACACAGTCTAGCCAGTTTGGTGACTAACCTATCCTTGACTTACATATAGCAGTTCATTAACGACAGTACGTAAGAACTGCTATATGGATGGAGTGTGGATGCAGTACATACCTTTGCTTTTTGTGTCATAGTCCGATACCTGCACCTTAGTGCTGCACGTGACGCTGCTCGGATGGAGTGCGATCATATAAATGCCTCGTAGAGGAATAGGAGTCTGATGTAAGTGATCTGCCCCGCGTGAGAAGGTGAAACCCTCATTGCTATGCACAGTGTCGAGATGGAACAGTAAGAAAGCACTTAGGGACAGGTGATAATAATCTACCTATGGCCCTCTGTTAGCCAGGTGATGTAGAGGGGCAATTTACAGGGCTCAGACACTAATATTAATATTGTGCTATTCCAAACCTGGAAAGACGTCTTCTGATATATTCTAGAATTAATACATTGGGCTTTTTTTAGCTGATGTAATTGGCACTGTTCTCCTGAATCCGGAGTGCTTTTTCATTTTTTCCTGCGCTTCTCTGTTCCTGAGATATCGCACTCTTTTACCTATATAGAAATCTAGTTGTTAGCCAACTGGGCGTGGTCATCAAGAGGATTATCACGCCTTCTTGGTAAAACGAAAAGATTTCTATACAGGGAAGAAGGGGCCAGATCTTAAGACCAGAGAGGCACAGAAACAAAAGAAAAACAACGCCGGATTCAGGAGAACAGCGGCAATTACATCAGCTAAAAGTAATGCATATTACGGCAAATGGCGGGTCTTCCTTATGATGGTGTTTTAGGGCGGGCGACTGGGAAGGGACTTGTTGTAGGAGGGTCCTGACACTGTAGAGTTTCCTCGCCTTTCAATGACATTGTCTAGCAGAAATACTTAGATTAGATGCCACTAGGGGAAGTTTACGGTGTACATTTAATCAATGAAATCAATGCTAATGGTGCTAATGGTGCTAGCTCCCCCTAGTGGCGACCACGTGTATCCATATATCAAGTCAGATACAAAATAAATACACTATAATGAATCAAAATTTGCAGAGATAAGGTCATACTGAGGCTTTTCTATGTGGCTCTGTGTATTGGGAATAAATCAATTTTTTTTCCCATTTATGATCAATGTGTTAACATGAGCAATATTCTCAGATGAACTGTTCATTTTGTCTTTATCTGCAATGCATTGTACAAAGATAAAGAAATATCGGAAGGAGCTTTCTAGAAATTCCCATTTACGGTAACTAAGATTTTTGTGAAAAACCATAAATATATACCGGTATATAAAATAATACATGTATAGTGCACAAGTGTAGAGAATAGAAGCTGAGCTGCAGTACCGGAGAATGGCCACTATGCAGTATACGGCGCTGTGAGGTTCCAGCTCCTGACGGTGTACGGCATCCAGGGGCGAAACAACGGCGTCTGCAAAGGGTGTGACCGCGACCGGGCCCGTGCGGGAGAGGTACCGCCGATGCCATCACTTATATCAGCTGGATGTGCGTCTGTGGAAAGGCCTCAAAATGGGGGATATTAGTATAGAAAGGGGCCCAGAATGGGGAACATTATTACAGGAAGGGTCCCATGATGGGGAACATTATTATAGGAAGGGTCCCATGATGGGGACCATTATTAGAAGAGGTCCAGGGTGGCTGACATTATTACTCAAAGGGGCTCAGAACTGAGGACATTATTACAAGAAGGGGCCCAGGATGGGGAAAATTATCACAGGAATGGGCCCAGAATTGAGGACATTATTACAGGAAGGGGCCAGGATATTGGATATTATTACAGTATCTCAGCCCCTTACAACCCCTTTAATCCATTTTATATCATTCTTTAGAACAAAGGATAAGATGTTCATTGAGTGTGATACATTGTACAACAGTCCCAAAGCAAATCTGTGACACAGCCCTAGACACAGCATCACAGACAGGTACATAAAGGTCCAAAAATAATTTTTTGTGTTTGCACTTTTGATTTATTTTTCCTCCTTATTTTTTATTTTTCTGTCCCTGTAGCCATACGAGTGTTTGCCTTTTGTTGCGGTTTTGAATTACACCATTTATGTTATTGTACAATGTACCGCAGTCCGGGAAAAAAATTCAAAGTGCGGTGAAATTGTGAAAAAAAAAAAAGCATTTCTGTAAATATTTTTTTGCGATTCTTATTTTCACAGTTATTCATTGCGAGGTAAAACTGATGGAACTTCTAAAGTTTTTTTCTTTAATTTAATTTATGAAAAAAAAGTCAAAATTTTGTTAAGTTTATATTTTGTAGCCGTTTTCTGACACTGGTAACTTTTTTTTCCTCTCGATGGAGCGGAGTGAGGACTTGTTTTTTTTTTACATTGGCGACCAGATATCTCTATTGATGCATTTTTAGAGAACATGCAATTTTTTGACCGATTTTTTGTTATTTTTGCACTTTTTTTTTTGGTACTTGTGGTGACCCAAAAAACAACAGTTCTGGTGTTTTCAAATTTTTTTTTTTGCTTTTCCCTGTTTATCATTTGCGATAAATTATTTTAGATTTAGTTTACAACTAACCTTTTGTTGCCTTTAGACCATCAAATATTGAAGCATGAACCCCTTCATTCCTTAATAAATCCACAGCTAAGCAGTAAAACTATGGATTATTTACTGTTCAAGCAATGTGATTACGGATTATTTACTGTACAAGCAGTAAAACTGGATTTTTTTATGGTACAAGCAGTAAATCTATGGATTATTTACTGTTCAAGCAATGTGATTACGGATTATTTACTGTACAAACAGTAAAACTGGATTCTTTTATTGTGCAAGCAGTAAAACTATGGATTATTTACTGTACAAGCAGTAAAACTATGGATTATTTACTGTACAAGCAGTAAAACTATGGATTATTTACTGTTCAAGCAATGTGATTACGGATTATTTACTGTACAAGCAGTAAAACTGGATTTTTTTTATTGTGCAAGCAGTAAAACTATGGATTATTTACTGTACAAGCAGTAAAACTATGGATTATTTACTGTACAAGCAATGTGATTACAGATTACTGTACAAGCAATAAAACTATGGATTACTTATTGTACAAGCAGTATAACTATGGATTATTTACTGTACAAGCAATGTGATTACAGATTACCATACAAGCAGTAAGACTATGGATTACTTATTGTGCAAGCAGTAAAACTATGGATTATTTACTGTACAAGCAGTAAAACTATGGATTATTTACTGTACAAGCAGTAAAACTATGGATTATTTACTGTACAAGCAATGTGATTACAGATTACTGTACAAGCAATAAAACTATGGATTACTTATTGTACAAGCAGTATAACTATGGATTATTTACTGTACAAGCAATGTGATTACAGATTACCATACAAGCAGTAAGACTATGGATTACTTATTGTACAAGCAGTATAACTATGGATTATTTACTGTACAAGCAATGTGATTACAGATTACCGTACAAGCAGTAAAAGTATGGATTATTTACTGTACAAGCAATGTGATTACAGATTACTGTACAAGCAGTAAAACTATGGATTACTTATTGTACAAGCAGTATAACTATGGATTATTTACTGTACAAGCAATGTGATTACAGATTACCGTACAAGCAGTAAAACTATGGATTATTTACTGTACAAGCAGTAAAATTATAGATTATTTACTGCACAAGCAGTGTGATTATTGATTCTTTATTGTACAAACTATAGATTATTTACTGCACAAGCTGTGAGACTATAAAACACTCCTGCCACAACATATTGTAAAGGTCGATTCACTAAAGAAATTCAAAAAGGGTCTGGACACTTTTCTCGATCAACATAATATAGGCTACGGGCACTAGACTTTGTGATGGGGCGATGATCCAGGAAACTTGTCTGATTGCCACAAGTAGAGTCAGGAAGGACATTTTCCTCTAATATAGGGCATTTGGCATCTGCCTCATGGGGTTTTTGCCTTCCTCTGGATCAACATGTTAAATTATAGGTTGAACTTGATAGACCTGAGACCGGTGTCTTTTTTCAACCTTAAAACTATGACTCCGCTCTACACGACCAAGTATTACTTCTTTTTACCCCTTTAACACCTAATATTTAGTGGTGTCTCATGTTATCATTTGAGATTAGTATTACCTGGATGCTGCACACTAGTTGGACACTACATAGTATTACGTGGGCTCCATATAATGGTATTACATTGGTACCATATAAACTATAAAAGCAGCTTTTAATATAAGAATAATAACTGTCAAGCATGTGCATATATGCATTTATGTACATATATGGGGGACTTGGGTCCTTCTATTCTTTTTGTCCTGGCCCACTGTTCACCTTCTCAAAAAACTGAATTAAATACCTTGCAAAAATCCCTGAGCTCTACAACTCTAACATTATTTTCCATTTGGCGCTGCGTTGCTTCACTGCAGAGATATTCACATTTGTATTTCTGGAGGGCAGTATGTGAAATCTCAGCTTGTTGTTCAACTGGGCATTTTTTCACCCCTATCTCCCAGATGCTGCCAACTACAGATCAGCAGCTAATCTAGCGGTCTCAGAAGCTAGTGAGCTGTGATTAGCAGCATCTGGGAGGGATGGGTGAAAGTGTACATCCCCAGAGAAGACTGTGAAGAAACGTCCAGTTGAAAAACGAGCAGAGATTTCATATACTGCGCTTCAGAAGAAACAATATCTTTGCAAAGGAGTGACACAGCGCCGAAAGGAAAGGAGTTTTAGAGTCTGGGGAATTCAGGGATTTGTACAAGGTATTTAACCCAATTTTTTGAGCAAGTGACAGGTTGTCTTTAAAGGAGATCTAATGCTGGCTGTCACCATGACACCAAGATATTCAACAAATACTTATTTATAGGAAATGGCTTAAAGTGGGGTTATAATAATTTTTGGATTCTGGCCCCCAGGAACCATTTAGTATACACAAGTGACCAGGTTCAAACTGCACTACCATACTTGGCCAAGGATAAGAGTCGCACTGTCACGGGTTTACCACAATAGAGAGGAGCCAGAAGACCCCAGCGTCTGACTACTCCTACTCCTGCGCAGAGATGAAGCACTTCTCATTTTTTAATGGTGTTTATTTCTTTTGGCAGATCAGGGGTTAATCAGCAATGTTGTAAACTCTGAGCTCTCAGCTGAGCTCAGTTAGCCACTCCCATCCTCTTCATAATTGGGGTCCTGATTCAAACCTCTGTCAGATCTAGCATTTGCTGCATGGCTTAGGAGGAGAGGTGTTCATATGAGAAGTAGATTTGGAGGTGGTTTGTAAGTGTGGTAATTCCCTTCCCTCCTCTATTTGGTTCTTTCCCCATCCTCCACTCCACGGTACATTCCCTTGGTATATGTGAGTGAATATTTTGTGTTTTCAGTTTACCCTTGTTTGTATTGCCTTGTTCTTCGGGATGTTGTACTGCAGTGTACAGTAGCACCCCTCTTCCCTGGGTGGGGGAAGAGAACAGACGGAGGGCTAACTCAGGAGAGGGCAAAGGCCCCGGCATCTTCACCTTCAGAAGTATCCTGAGGAATAGGGCGAGCTAGGATGCCCCCTAGTGTTAGGGACAGGGAAGAAGCCCATGGTCCCAGGTCACCCAACAACCGAGTCATTACAGTCGCTCTTAGGAAAACTGCCCCTATTTATATTCTCACACAACCTCTTGGTCAGTTTCTCATGCTCCTGTATTTCCATACTTTTGCTTATGTAAGTTAAAATTCTAGAATAAGTTATCTCTGCCTGACTGGACAAGTTTTCTTATCGTGTTCTATCTATCTACATCGGCACAAATAAAGGTATCACATGCGTTAAGAGAGTGACATGAATTATTTACTGGGAGGCACAGCAGATGGCGTGTATATTAAAGGGGGTAGATTGCAAATTTGGCTTGATTAATTTACCACTCTGACACTTTACGGTCGGAGATATCATGCTGCATTAGTGCAAAGAATCACATTGTTTATTTAGTGTCCATGAAACTAAGTTTGTCAAACTGCGAGAAGTAAAAAGCAAGAATCTGATAAAGAAGTAGTAAAGTTTGGCTTGGTTGGTTTGCACTATTAGGCTATGTTCACACTTTGAATTTTTACAGCGTTTTCTTGATACCTTTTTTTATGCTAATTTTCAGCTGCATTTCACAGTAGCCGCAAGGTCTATGAAATTTCTGAAATTCTCATGTACACACCTTGTTTTTTTTTCCTGTTTTGTCAAAGAGCTGCATTTTTACAAAATGAAGCATGTCACTTCTTTCAGGGTTTTTTCAGCTTTTTCCAAGTATTTTTCACCTATTGAAAGCAGCGCGTAGTGCAAAACACGCTGCAAAAAAAAAAATGCAGGTATCAGATTTTGCTGTGTTTTTGGTGCCAAAACCTGATGAAGTTGAATCAGATATTTTATTATTATTTTAAGCACTAAACTTTATCAGCATGCACAAGAGACAAATATGCAGTAAAAAAACGAAGCAAAAATGCAGCAGAAAACGAAGCAAAAACTAAGCTTTTTGTAAGTAGCTTAAACACTGCTTAAAATTGCTATATTCAGAGAGAAAATATGAATGGCGGCTGCAGCACCACGTGGGGGGGACAGCGCTTACTGTAGCGCTGTCTCCTGCACGGCACACGGACTGCACACGGACAGCGTCCATGTGCGGTACGTGTTTTACACAGACCCATTGACTTTAATGGGTCCGTGTAATACGTGCGCTCCCACGAACACTGACATGTCTCCGTGTTTTGCACACGGACAAACGGTCCGTAAAAACACGCTGACATGTGCAGAGACACATTGATTTCAATGTGTCTACGTGAGTCAGTGTCTCCGGTACGTGAGGAAACTGTCACCTCACGTACTGGAGCCACTGACGTGTGACACCGGCCTGATATAGTAGGAAGCGGAATGAAGGGAAGCAGTATAATAGGCTAAAAATAATTATTTTTTATTAATCCATAGTAAAAACATAAAGGAATACGAGATAATAGTATAATGAAAACAGAGCGCCCTAACAAGGGGGGACACTGTGCTATAAATAATATTAAAAAGTTGCACTAAAGTAGTAGGATAACATACCGTATTTTCCTCTTTGTAAGACGCACTTTATTTCCCCCAAATTTGGGGGGGAAATGTGGGTGCGTCTAACAAAGCGGATATACCGCTTACCATTACAGGCTGGGAGGAGGGGGTGTCCGCCGCCGCTACCGCCTGCCGCCGCTGTCATCCGCCGCCACTGCCGGGGTTGTCCGCTGCTGCCCCGGGTGATGCTGAAGGCTCCGGTGCTGCGGGGGGCTCTGGCGACATTTTGTGAAAGACCAGAGCCCCCCGGCAGTTCTTCCATGCGTTCCAGTATGACTAATTCCGGGAAAATGGCCGCCGGAATCTCGAGAGATGAGATCTCAGCGCTGAAATCTCATCTCCCGAGATTCCGGCGGCCATTTTCCCGGAGTCAGTCATACTGGAACTAACTCCGGGAAAATGGCCGCCGGAATCTCGAGAGATGAGATCTCAGCGCTGAAATCTCATCTCCCGAGATTCCGGCGGCCATTTTCCCGGAATTAGTCATACTGGAACGCATGGAAGAACTGCCGGGGGGCTCTGGTCTTTCACAAAATGTCGCCAGAGCCCCCCGCAGCACCGGAGACAGCCCTACAGCACAGGAGCCCCCTGCAGACCCCTCATCCCAGCCTGCAGCAAAGGAGCCCCCTGCAGACCCCTCATCCCAGGCTGCAGCACAGGAGCCCCCCTGCAGCACAGGAGCCCCCTGCAGACCCCCTCATCCCAGCCTGCAGCAATGCTCCACTCCTGCCTCCGGCAACGAGCCTGGGACCCTGATCCACCACAACCACAACCCCTGGTAAGTAATAAGACGCATGGATTATAAGACGCCCCACCAATTTATTAAAAAATAGTTTTTTCCTATTTTTCTCCTCAAAATTTGGGGTGCGTCTTATAATCCGGAGCGTCTTACAAAGCGAAAAATACGGTAATTGCTAATATCCAGGTCAGTGACCTCCTAAAAAAAAAAGTGCACAGTATGTGTAGACTGCTCAGCAAGACAATGGCTAAAGTAGCATGAGAGACTGTAAATGAAACATATTACCAGAGTAGTGAAATGGAACACAGCCGTAGGAAGACCTGTATCCCTCCTCACCCCGACGTACGTTTCATACAGCTTCTTCTGGGGGCGTCTGGAAGAAGCTGGTTGAATTTTTTCATTTTTGTTAAACAGGAAAAATAAAATGGTTGTAAAAGTCTATATAACATGAAAAAAAGTGTTCTGGGATGTAGATAATGATGGCTGATTCTAAAGATAGGTGATCGATATCAGATCAGTGGGGAACAAACAACATTCTCAACAATCAGCTGTTTGCAGGTTCTGTTTCCTACAACAAAACATGAAAATATAAAAAAAAAAATCACCGAAGAAGCTAAAAAAGTTTTTTTTTTTTTTTTTTACAAAAACATGGTATAAATTCATTAAAGGAACGGGTCACCAGAAAATGATTTAGTGTTTACATCTGGCTTTTTATGTTAAATATATTTGATTTATTTTTTCAAAATTCTGGTAATTTATTTTTCATATGACTACTATCTGTATTGAAAAGTTAGAAATCTTGCAATTTTTACACTGGCCTCACGGGTTCAATTGAAAATAATAATAATAAAAGAAAAGAAACATATACAAGTACATATTTGGTATCGCCGTGTTCAGAATCGCCCGATCTATCAATATTAAAAAAAAAATTAACCTGATCGGTAAACGGCATAAGAGAAAAAAATTTCAAACAACAGAATTATGTTTTTTTGGTCGCTAGTACATCGCAATAAAATGCAATAATGGGCAATCAAAAGATCGTATCTCCAGCAAAATGGTATCAATTAAATTCTCAGCTCGTCACACCAAAGGTCAGCCTTTACCCAGCCCCTGATCACGAAAAATGGAGATTCTACGGGTTTCGGAAAATGGCGCCATTTTTTTTTTTTTTTAACCAAAATTTGGATTTTTTTTTTCACCACTTAAATAACAAAGAACCTAGACATGTTTAGTGTCTATGAACTCGAAATGACCCGGACAATCATAATGGCAGGTCAGTTTTAGCATTTAATGAACATAGTTTAAAAAAAAAAAAAAAAAGAACTGTTGAATTGCCCTTTTTATTGCAATTTCACCGCACTTGGAATTTTTCTTCCGTTTTCCAGTACGTAATATGTTAAAACCAATGGTGTGTTTCGAAGGTACAACTCGTCTCGCAAAAAAACAAGACCTCACATGGCCATTTTGACAGGAAAAAAAAAAAAAAAAAGTTAGGGCTCTGGGAAGAAGGGGAGCAAAAAAAACAAAAACGTAAAAACTAAACTACCCCTGGTCATGAAGGGGTTAAAGCCTACATAATAATATTTATGATGATGCTATGATAAACATTTCTGACAGGTTCTCTTTAACCGCCATATAAATCTGACACCGACATCTGCAGATGTTGCAGTAAGGTGTTTATTTCTGAGATTATTATAACTCTCATCAGAATGAAAAGTAAAAAAAATAAAAAAAATAGAAAAATGAAAAACCCTCAGAAATGTTATTCTACCAGCTGACATAATACCCATGAGAACTTGGCTGCGTTAGGCTTAAATCTAGAAGGCACTGGTAAACCTTGCCTGACCTGTGACATTTCTCCTACAAGTTAAATAACATCCCATTACGGAAAAGTAAAAGGATTTGAAAACATGAAATGTCGTGAGTCATCTCTGGATTTTCGAGAAATGACGTGAGCGAGCGCTCAACTTTGTAACTGCCAATCGGAGGGGGACTTTCAGGACAAGGAGATTATTTTTGACTTAGTGATATAGGTAATATAACACATCCAACTGGAGCTTAAAGGGGGTGTTAACTCATGACAACACTTGTGTAGAAGCCGTTTTACAGGGAGATAGCCCCTTATTCCTTCCCAGCGATTTCAATAGATGCAACATTTACTCTGCAGCTTTTCCATTTCTTAAAGCGGATGCGTAATCAATAAAGTCATCCTAGATGAACAAACCCTTTAAGCACTTTTTTTTTTTTTTTTTACAAATTATGTAGAAAAGCATGGTTTTGTTGAAGACATCAATCACAACAAGTTAAAACTCCTTTCGGTGCACATACGAGCCTAATATGTCCAGGAACTATCCTGTTTCTCATGCTTTTAAGGGCTAAGACAGTGTTCCCCAACTCCAGTCCTCAAGATCCACCAACAGGTCGTGTTTTTAGGATCTCCTTAGTATGGTCCAGGTGATGGAATTGTTGCCTGTCTAGATTATGGAGTTCTCACGTGGGCATTACTAAGGAAATCCTGAAAACATGACCCGTTGGTGGCTCTTGAGGACTGAACTTGGGGAACACTGGGCTAAGAGATAGAGGTACTAGGCATTCCAAAACAAATGAGAAAAATCAAAATACGGATATAAAACACAAAATAACATTTATTTAAAATCACAACGTGTTTCGTCTGCAAACAGCCTTCCTCAGGTATTACCGGGAGAAACCTGAGGAAGGCTGTTTGCAACTGAAACGCCTTGCTTTTTTTAAATAAATTTTATTTTTTATCCTTATTTTGATTTACCATTTCACATTCACCTTCAAGATTTTTCTCATTTTTTTGGCTAGCGGGTGGGCGAATGGGAGTTAAAATAGGAGGTTGGATGGGCGAGTGGTTGGGCGGGTGCACACACTTCATTACATTCAGGCCCTAAACTTCTACGTATAATGTGCTGTAAGGATCTAGGGCCTGCCGCCAGTTTAGTAACAGAGGGTGGGTGGAGAGCATCTGACATTACTGAGGTCAGACGCAGCCGGCCCCCTCTGCTGCGGCCATACAACGTTAGTAGCTGCATCTGTGAGTGACTGGGTTCCGGGGCTTAATATAGCAAAGTAGAGAACTTAACTCGGGCCCCAGTGTGCCCCTCAGTCTGCAAGGCCATTTATACAGTGGAACCGCTGTGCTGCCTCAGCGCAGGCTGTGCAGCATATCTCACCCTGTCCGGGCCCCCCTCTTTGTTTCTGCTCACCAGGCCCCATTCACCAGTAATGGCACCTTGACTTGATGTAGAGAAATAAAGAATTTTTTTCCACTTCCTATAGCGAAACAAAGACCCCCCCACCCATTTCCTACAAAGAGACCAAGTTCTGTCCCTGCTCCCCATAATCCCTCAGCATCTCTGCTGCTAGATGGATTACACTTAACAACAGGCAGTGGAAAAAAAATTGCAATCAAACTAAGAAATTGAGTGGTCGTCACTTTGGATTTATTTTTTTCGGGAGGACAACATCATTAAAAGAATTGCAGACTGTCCATTTATTATATTATCTATCTTATGAAATGAGATCAAATGGTCTTAAAGTGACGATTTGAAGGGAAAGAACATAAACTTCACTGGATATAAAAGATAGTAATAAAAAGAAGAAAACGTGTTTTGATGTCCAAAACAAAAAATTACCATATGATTGTGTTACTGTCCAAATTATTGTGCTAAAATACATTAGTACCAGCATAACAGATCCAGAACAGGAAGATTGTGAGGAGCAGCTGCAGCCAATGGCTGCAGAGCAGGAAGTGATGTCAGAGCATGGGGCGTCATTCTGAGAACTGTGCAGGCAGTACCATATAGCAATACTTATCATTGCCTGGGACTTTCAGGATCTGAAGTTTACAGGGCACCTTGCAAAGTTGATTGAGAGAGATCAGAGTAAAAGGAAAGGTGTGGTTGTGGAAGAAAAGCTTCATCCTCTCACAGATCCCTTAAATAAGTGGAAACTCTTGAAATGCTGTCAGCCGTATAACTCTTGACTCATTGCTGAACGGCGCCTTTTCCTCATTAATTTGGTAGTCAAGTGGAGGCGTCTTATCAAAAATTTCAGTTTTATGCCCACAGAAAAGTGCTTTTAGGCATTAAAAGCTACAAAGCGCGGTGCATTGTCAGACACAGTTATGGAGTTGTGCTCGCTGAAAGGTAATAAGTGACTAGCGGGCGGAAATGGAGAAAAAAAAACAATGGTAATAATTATGATCTTGGGAAAAAAATGCCGTTAAACAATATCATATGACAAAGTGTATAAAGGCTGTATAGAAATGTGAGGGTGGTAAGAAAAGCGGGTGTGCTGCAGCTCGACAGGTCTGCCCGGTATAAGGCTATGTGCACACGTATTTTGGAGCTCTGCGGATTTTTCCACAGCGGATTTTAGAAATCCGCAGGTAAAAGGCACTGCATTTTACCTGCGGATTTACCACGGTTTTTATGCGAATTTTGTGCGGATTCCACCTGCGGATCCCTATGATGGAGCAGGTGTAAAACGCTGTTGAATCCGCACAAAGAATTGACATGCTGCGGAATGTAAATCACTGCGTTTTCCGCACGTTTTTTCCACAGCATGGGCACTGTGGATTGCGCTTTCCATAGGTTTACATTGTACTGTAAACGCATGGAAAGCTGCTGTGGACCCACAGCCGCAGATCCGCTGCGGATCCGCAGCAAAATCTGCAACGTGTGCACATAGCCTAAAACACCAATGGCAAAATCACACTTCCACGTGTCCCTCTACAGGTGTCCAGGAAGCAGGGATATGGGCAGCTGTCCCTGTGTCTGCCTGTGAAGGAATGCAGAGTCAATGAAGATGTTCTTTCCTTATAGGGAACCTGTCATCTGCAAAAAAAAATAAAAAATGACCTGCAGATATAAGGCTAATCTGTAGGTAATTAGCATTAAAATGCAACCCAGCTGCCTTACCGAAAGTGCAGCTACTGGGAGAAAAAGAGATGATATCCTCCCAGGAGCCACTTGTTGTGAATATACTACTTGAAAAACGTACTTACCTTGGTCTTCACCTGTCCGTGCCGCTGCAGATCCGCCAGTCCTCTGCTCACTCCCTTAAGCACCAGCTCTTAGGCAATGAGCCCCAAGTGCATCAAGGCAACAGAGATACCCACTGAGCCATTGTGCTGCCACCATTTGATGGCCATACTTACTCCTTATAGTAGATCTGAAGAACTAGGCACCTTGTAGTTAAATTGAGGTGTTGCTTAAAATTGCAATCCAGCATGCATGTGTATAATATACAGTATATACAGCTCTGGCAAACATTAAGAGACCACCACATCAAACCCTGTCATTGGCAGCCCAATCTCCAGACCTGAACCCCATTGAAAACCTCTGGAATATAATCAGGAGGATGATGGATAGTCATAAGCCATCACACAAAGAAGAACGGTTTATATTTTTGCGCCAGAAGCAGCGTGAAAGACTGGTGGCAAGCATGCCAAGACGCATGAAAGCTGGGATTAAAAATCGTGGTTATTCCACAAAATATTGATTTCTGAACTCTTCCTGAGTTAAAACATTAGTATTGTTGTTTCTAAATGATTATGAAATTGTTTTCTTTGCATTATTTGAGGTCTGAAAGCACTGGTTATTTTTTTAAAATTTTGACCATTTCTCCTTTTTGGAAAAAAAAATACAAAATGTATTGCTTGGCACTTCGGAGACATGTTGTCAGAAGTTTATAGACTGCTAATGAATACCATCTCATTGACTTGAGTGCCTACTTCTTCAGTCCAACACATGAGAAATGAACTCTAGTGGACCAAATTAGGTTGTCTTCTGCTGGATCTTTGGAAGTTATTGCTACACAAAGCATGGCCCCACTGAGGATTCTCCGGTTTCGGGTGGGCCGGTGAGTCTTCACTCCTTAAATCACTCTGACTTCATTGATGCTTTCTTCCAAACACAGCGCCACTCCTGTCTACAGGACGTGTGTAGTATTACAGCTCAGTCTCATTGACTGCTTTGGTGCTGAGATACAATATTAACCAGAACCCATGGACAGGTGTGGCCCTATTCCTGGAAGAAAGAAGCCATCATTTTCCCATCTGTTACCACCCCTTTAATGTGGCTCCTAAGTGAAACTTTGAGGCCATTTTTCACAAATCATAATTCACTTGGTCACATAAAAAAAAAAAGAAACGTTTCACCATAAGATAAGGACACACTTCTGGGAAGACTGACGGACTCCCCACATCATGTACATAAATGGCATAAGAACGAAGAACAGAAAAACAAAATCTCCCAGGCGGTTTTCTATAATCTCTGTCCTAATGAAGGCAGGCTGGTAATAACGAGAAAATCACAGGAAGGACCAAAACCATTTCAGGATGAAAGGGAAATAATTGCTTTTTATTCTGATTAACAGTCTTTAATACACGCTGGGTCCAGCTTATCGCTGCCGTGCAAATTTAGGCTGAAAATCTGTTTGCAGGTCTCAAAACTAACAAAAGCCTTTGTAGATGAGAGAAACTCTGGAGCAGAGCTATGTTTTGTCCTACCAGTGCAGGAATAACGAGGACTGCATGTCGCCTGCATATACCGATACTGAGTGACAGCATCTGCATTAGATTAGTGTCTATTGTCCCTGAGTCTGAAAGCAAAGCGGATGCCATAGTTGGATCCACGGGGCTACCACAAAAGCAGAAAGTGCACAGGTGGATAGCGATGCATTTGCCCTGCTTTTTTCTAAGTGCACTGACCCGCCCACGGTGCACTTCCAGCTAGATTTGCATGTGGTTTTTTTTATGCTAGATTTCTCATGACTGGCAAATTGGATCTATAATGTCTCGAGAAAAGGGTTAAGCGCCCATGCAGCCATGGAGGCAGGAGGCACAGTGGCACATAGAGCCCGGGTCGTGATAGAGATAAAAAGGCTATAAAAAGGCTCGAGCCACCTGTCATATGGGTTTGTGTCCTAACGTTCATGGAGGACAGAGAAGACTGTGAGGATCTTGCCAGAAGCCATAGACAGTAAGGGACTACAACACCACCATGCTAATAGGAAGGCTTCTAACTCCACCTGGTAAAGGAGACTCCCAACTTGCTTCCACCAAGCCAGCCGGACCCTGCCTGCCCTGTGATCTGGTGCCCTGGACTGTGGCTGCCTGAGACCTTCAGTAAACCAGGTAAAGAGACTGCAAACCTGTGTCCTCCGTTTCTTACTGCACCACTCACCATCTTCACCTCCACACCGGGAACCCTGGGGACCTACTTCACCTGGTGGAAGTTATACCATCTAGCTGCCATAACATCACCCCAGAGGACCCCTTTAAGCAGCGTCGGTCCCTACTGACCGAATACCACAGGTGGCGTCACGAACACAAACTTTATTACAAACCCCTTTAAAGACTGTCCCATTAACATGGGCGCCCAGGGCCACGGACTTTTTCCCCCTTTTTGCCGACCGAGTACCCCACGGCCCCGGCGGGAGTTCCATATGTACATATATGGATTGGCTTTATGAAAAACATTTTTAAAGGCTTCCCGTCAGGATCTTTAGATGCGAACGTGTTGTGGTTTGTTGTTACTGCAATTTTTTTTTAAACGTTACCAAAGACAAATATTTAGAATTGAGAGTCCTCAGTGTGGACTCTCAATTCTAAATATTTTTTTAATCAACTGGCTAACACGGTACAAAGATATATATCTTTCCTGTACCAAAAACGAAAACTTTTTACGGTGATTTTGAAAAATAATGACAAAAAACTCAGCACGATCGCATCATTTTACCATACTCTCAGACTCTCCAAACTCATTGCTGTATAGGTAGAAAAATAAAAAAAAGTTTAAAGGGACCTTCCTGCCATGAAATTAACATTTTAACTGTGAGAAAATTAACTTTGAATCCTTGTTTAATTGATGCTGCAATGGCAGGGATAATGGCTCAGCACGAAGCTAGTGCATCAGTCCCCTCCATTATTGCTTGCCTTGTGCTACCACTATGTGCTTAATTGGCGCCAACCCCTTGGGGTGTAGGTATTTGGGGAATAATGGAGAACACTGATGCACTAGCTGGGAATTATCCAACCCTCATTGCACTTGCAGCCTTATTACCAAGAGGCTGCAAAATTGATTTTCTCAGTGAAGAAAAATACATTTGCAGCCAAAATGTTTTGTTTCAACTTCTGTTTTAAAGAGTTTTGTTCTAGTTCTTTAGTAGCTAAAATTGCAAAGTGTTTGTAAAAAGAAGCAATTTTGCAATTTAACTTTTCATGAAAAATCGTCTCCATTCTCAAGAAGGAGCGCAATGCTTACAAACTCTCTCAAATGAACTGATGCTGGTCTTAAGTAGAGTAGAGTTAGGAATCGGTCGCCGAATCTGAATTTGCCATATTTGTGCCATATTGGTACCCTATTCGTGCCGACTTTATGTTTGACGATCGATTCTTGAACATAGTCCTTCATTTCTACTCCCATTGACTCCAATGATGTTGGGCTACGTTCGGCGAATATTACAAAAACTCTAATCACCAACGATCGTAAGTGGAACCAAATTTTGAAAAATGTCATCAACTCTAGTCTTAAGCTTTCCAGATCACTGGATTCAACCAGCTTCAGTGCCACTGCAAAGCTGCCTCTGCTTGCAACAAGGAAGAGTGCACAGTTCGGGCAATACTGCTGCTCCAGACTGTCAATCAATCGGTAGCTCAGACAGGAAGCTGATCAGTTGTGTCCGCTGTCATTGGCAGCCGCAAGTAGTCAGCTTTGGAGCTGACTAGCACAACTCTGTTGACTGTATAGTGGCCGTGGCCGGTTGCTGCACATCAACCACCCTATTCAAATCACCCCCACCCATCAGACATTGATGACCTATCCCAAGGATAGACGATCAATGTTAAAATCCTGGACAACCCATTTTCATTTGTCACTCCAGTCCATGTAATAGTATTAAAGTGATGCAGAATGCGTGGGGGTTTTAATCCTAGAAAACCCCTTTAAATTGACTACTCTAGTAACCTTCCACACTCCTACGGGATTGCAAGCAGAAGGCGGCTCGGACCCTCATTGTATGTTTCTATAAAAGAGCACTGTTATACCATTGCTACAAAAAGTTATTTTAAGGTTTATTATTTGAGTTGTGCTTAGCCACCAGCCTAATATTTATACAGGGGCGACTTTTTTCTTTTTGCAAGACTCAATGGTCCCCAATTACGCCGCACTTCGCTCAATGATGGTATGAAGAAGCCACTGAGTCTGCATGGAAGCTGGCAGCAATGTATCAGTAACTTTCTGCTTGCATCCTTCTCTTTTCCCAGTTGCAGCTTTCTCCAATTCTATTCAACCGCAAAAGTAAACAATTTATACCCGAAATAAACTCGCGGGTCTGGGAGCCGCTGCGGAGAACGTCCAACATTCATCGGTGTCTTATACAATGTCATTTACTTTGGAGCTGAAAAGAAACAATTGCTTAAAGTCTTGACCTATCTCCAAGCAGTTAGCACATCCGCTCCAGCATGAAGCTCTAACGTGTTTACATTTACATGTATTCTCGGCACTGGAATCCGGTCCGGAGCGCTGGGCTTCTGTTCTAAGTGTGAGCTGTCTCTTGTTATTTACACTGGCACATGACCCACTTACCTCTTTGCAATGCCTGAAAGCACTTGGGTATGTAGATTGGTATAAATAATAAGAGCTGGGTGCAGTTTGGTCTCCAAAGTGCTGTCACTATATCTCACGAAGAACGCCCACGAAGGAGGTCTCCGCTTCTCACACTCACTCGTCCATTCACCTATAGGCTGACAGTAAGCTAAGCGCACTTCCCAGCCGGGTCACACATCCACATCACACTTCTTGCTGTCAATATTTGCCATTTTGTTAGGCCAGCAGGACACCTGCCTTGGGTAACATCACTACTATACATGCACACTTCGCTTTCGTAAGCAAGTGACAGGCACACTTCTTGCACTCTGACATGCACAGCTACAACAACGAGGAAATACTTTCCATCTTCGAGGTAGTGGGTACAATTAAAGCAGCAAGGAACAAACTTATTAAATCGTAGCTTTTATATACGAAAAAAAGGGTCAAAATGGGTACAGTTTGGGAAGATTGAAACGCGTTGACAAAGATACCGCATTCATGTTTTCACCTCCATGTGTTATTTTTGGAACCTTGGGCAGCGCGGATTTTTAACCACCGTGCTCCTCATTCATTGCATCATATTTTCCTGAAGGAATCTCATAGCTGAATAATATGATATATTTCCCAACAAACTTTCACCATTATAAATACACCAAACACAACTATGACATAGGTATGTATGCATAGATCAGGTTAATATTACGTTATTGTGGTTTCCCAAGTCTAAGAATCCCGGTGATTGGAACCTCAGAACCAGGTATGGACTGGGACTGAAATTCAGCCCTGGCATTTGAAATCACACAGGCCCACGCTGTCACTGTCCCCAAGCACCAGATGGGATATATCACTAATATTACCCTGGATGGAGGAAAGGAGGATTTACTACAAGACCAATATTTCTAATGATACCCGTGGGCTGCTGGGGTAAGTGGCAGAGTCAGAGACTTTGTGCTCCGTCTCAACTCTTTAATAGTATGGATGTCTTGACAACACGGATTCTGTTAACAACGTAGCAGACAAGGCAGCCCATGACCAGACAGGCCCTTCTGGCATTTGCCAGAATTGCCAAATGGCCAGTCCGGCCCTGCACAGAACCAATATATTTATGGATTGCATTGACATCAGATTATAGCTATGACACGGCAATATTGTATGTGATGTCCCGAGTATGGACTTCCTCAAGCAATTACCTTTTACTGCATAAACAGTATTAGCGCCTATTTCCTAGCAAAGAAACACACAGACAGCATTTGGTCTCCCTGTAGACTGGCTGACTCTTAGTCAATTTTACTCACAGAAGAAATGTTGCCCGATGTCCTGTGATATCGTATTTTTATTATCTAACCCATAACACAAACCATAACACTATTAAGAGCAGCCATACCTATAAGATGAACATTAATGTCCATTATACCATATGCGCACTTCTTCATGACAAGGTTGGCAGAGAGCTCCTTCCTATTTAGCTGAGTAATCATAATTACCTACCTTTTCTGCAATTCATTATGTCTAAATATCATGATGACAAAAATGGCACAGAGTATGGGAATGTAATGGACGTACCAGACAGACTGAGAGATATCAGGACTTCGAGCCATTACAGGTCATGGGCTGCATACCAACGACACCATCAGGGCAGTACACGTGGTGCTAAAATTGCTGCCTAAAGCATATATAAAATGTTCAAGCTCACCTACGTCCCCAGGTGCTGCATGACGGCTTAGATGTGCAAACTTATGTTTCAAACTTGATGCCCTTTGGCACTTGGTTAAAATTGCTGTGTACATTAGATAAAATTCTTTAGATCCCGACAACTTTGGATGACCATCTGTTGTGCATGGGGGTCTCCTAACTTATCCCTGATAGATGACGGAGGAGAGAAAAAATAGGTCATTCTTTTTTTCGAGGAAGATAAGCCACTGCCAGAGTAATCTGACAGCAGCTTTCTCCATTGAAAATACATGGAAGCTTGGCCGCGCCAAATACTCTTTGTATATGGGAGTCAGGAGTAATAGTTCTCTGCTGTAAGAATGTTTAGTATACTCAAGGGTATGGCTAGCTTTATAGGGTGGCTACCTCCAATAATATGTACTACAGGCCTAACCTTCTTCTTTGAAGGGAGCTAATTGTACATATCTTTTTCCCGGGGTGCACTGGCTAACCAGTAGGTTGGTCTCTCTACACTAGCATGGTGGTTTCTCCGAGAAGAAAGAGTATGTCCTAAAGGTAAGTCTAAAGAATATGTCCCAACTACCATTCTGTTCTACTTTCAACTAGTGACCCAAAATATAATTTGTCTGGGCTTAAGATGGGGCATAATTTACCCCCCCACTTCACCTCCTTTTAAGAATGAGTGGGTCATTGATCAGGCTCCTGGCAGCTGATCCAGTGGGAGCAGTCGAACATGGCCAATAAACGCATCGTGCATAGTCTTGTTCATAGTGATGTGTAGATGCATTTGATAAATGTCTTAAAATGAAGGCTCTTTATAGTTAGATTACAGAGATGCCAGTCTGTGGGCTGGTTTCACTTAGTCTTAAAGTGGGCTGTGGACCGGTTTTGTGCCGTAAATTGTAAAAAAAAAATGTATTGTATTTTTTTATCTTCCGACTCACTGTTCTGAGATATTGTGCTTTTTTTCTTGTTTATAAATCTTGTCTTGTTATCCAAGGCAACGTGGTTATGAGAAGACGCCCATTGATAATAGAGGTCGACACCCACTTGGCTAACAAAGCAAAATTTATATACACGGAAGGGAGTCGCTTATCTCATAAATGGATAAAAAAAAAACGTAACCAACAAGTCACACCTGAAAAATCTGCTAAATGGGTTAAACTTCAGGCCTCTGCCAAGCCATAGGTAGGGACTAAAGGTTTTCCCCGACACTACTTTATTTATTATGCTTATTTACGTGCCATTATATTCCACAGCCTTTTACAGATATTGTCATCACTGTCCCCATTGAGGCCCACAATCTAGATTCCCTATCACTCTGTGTTTGGAGCATGGGAGGAAACCAGAGAACCCGGAGGAAATCTCCACAAACGTGGAGACAAAATAGAACTTTTTGGTATCAACTCCACTCGCCATGTTTGGAGGAAGAAGAAGGATGAGTACAACCCCAGAACACCATCCCAACCATGAAGCATGGTGGTGATGGTGAAATATCATACTTTAGGGGTACTTTTCTGCAAAGGGGACAGGATGAGAGCACCGCATTGAAGGGAGGATGGATGGGGTCATTTATTGGAAGATTTTGGCCAACAAACTTCTTACCACAATAAGAGCATTGAAGATGGGTCGTGGCTGGGTCTTCCAGTCTGACAATGACCCAAAACACACAGCCAGTGCAACTAAGGATTGGCTCCTTAAGAAGCATTTCAAGGTCCTGGAGTGGCCGAGACAGTGTCCAGACCTGGACCCAATAGAAAATCTTTGGAGGGAGCTGAAACATAATGTTGCCCAGTGACAGCCCCGAAACCTGAAAGATCTGGAGAATATCTGTATGGAGGAGGGGGCCAAAATCCCTGCTGCATTGTGTGCAAACTTGGTCAAGAACTACAGGAAACGTCTGACCTCTGTAATTGCAAACAAATTTTTCTGTACACAATATTAAGTTCTGTTTTTCTATTATGTAAAAATCATACAATGTGATTTTCTGGATTTTTCTTTAAGATTCTGTCTCTCACAGTTGAAGTGTACCTGCGATAAAATTTACAGACCTCTCTATTCTTTGTAGATGGCAAAACTTGTAAAATCAGCAGTGTATGAAATACTGATTTTCCCCACTGTATATCTTATTAGAGACATCTGCTCCTGGACTGATCTTTTGTTCTCAAGATTCTAAATTTTTCTGTGAATAGAGATTTTCCCATTGCTGAGATAAGAGATGGCAGTCAGTGCTCATAAAATTCGAACGGTCATCTCAGTAATGGCAAAATCTGTCTTCACTGAATACAGATTTTACTCGTAAATTGAGAGTGAATGCTCAGTCCAGGAGGAGACAGAAAGAAATATCTCTGATGAGATACATTACAAAATTGCTTATTTTCATGTGTACTATTAATTGCTGAAACAAAAATTAAAATGACGGTTTCTCTTTAAACCAAGTCTTTACAATGAATATTGCAGCCCCAATTCTCCAGTAGACTGAAGACAATGTCAAGCAAAGCTCGGCTGGATATAATAGATGTGCGGCTTTATATAGTAGCACTCCAGCCAATGGACGTGGCGTCCAAGGTTCTCTGCACATTCCCGATAACTAGATTGAATCATCGTTATTGAAAAAGTGTGAAAGCTCTAATTATATCAATCCACCTAGAATCACATGCATTTCATTACAAAAATATACATATTTTTGGCCAGCTTACTCATATCATAATGTTCTGCAGCAATTTAAGTGTTTCTATTAAAAAAACTCCTTATCCAAAATATTATTAGCTTTATGCTGTTAGGTCTTATTAGTTAAATGTCCTATGTGTAAAAAAAAAAAAGTTTATAATTTAAAAAAGTTAAAGGGGTTGTGAGAACTTCTTTGTCAGGAGTACACCGCTCCTGGCCCCGACTTCTTGCTTTGCAGGGGGCGTTGTGCTTCTGAAGATTGACATGTCAGACCAGCGGCATGGTAATATGGTAATGTTGCTGGATCCAAACTGTGCTCTCCTAAGGTTGCTATCAGAGGTCGCTTTGATCTGCAAAATGGAGAAGCACTTTAAAATTTTAACCACATACGAACTTGAGACAACCCTTTTAATTTACACATGGTTTGTTCAGATGGAGGAATTGGCATGAGAAACATCTGATCTGATGGTCTAAGGAACCACGATCTGGCAAAACTCTGAGCTGGAATGAGCACCATTATAGCCAAAGCATAAACTGGAGCTACTGAGGAGCCAAGAGGCTAAGGATGCCCACTGACAATAAAAATTGTAACCTTGCGGAAGCTCCCTTGATCAGGAACCCCATTATTACCCACAGAACAGATGTAGGTAACTTATGAGGCCTTCAAGGCTGAGATGTACATATTTTAACTATATCTGTCATACAAAATCTTTTCTTTCCAACTTCAACTGATCTTGGATGAGTACAGATGTGGTCCTAATGGGGAGAGGAGAATAAGTCACTGCCAGACACCTCTAGAGGCAGTTCATCTCCGAGGAGGACAAAGGATTAGTCACACATTCAACATTCTCAAACATTTTTCATCAACATTTGCTTTGAAATATGAGAGATCTACCCAGATTGCTGGATCTGTGCAGTGTCAGAGCCTCTGCTCTCCTCCGATGCTACAGAGGGAACGTTACCTCTGCAAGCAGCATTTATGAGAGCACAGTTAGGACAAGCGGCACAACCCGTGGTCCGAATTGCCAATTGTAAAGAGCGCACACCCCCAGCAGACAGGAAGTTGGGAGGCAGGGGACTGGTGCATACCAGAGGATGCAAGAAGAGAATAACACTTTAAGACCACTTAGGGTCACTGTTCCTTACAGGTGTACTATATTTTAGTCAATGTGTTAGAGGAAGCATTGGTTTGAGAATATTTTTTGTCATGTGTATTTTCTCACTGGCTAATGTAAAAAGTAACATGAAACTATCAGGCAATCCATCCACCATTGCTCGCTGTCTCCAACTAGTTTCGCAACACCTTGGGGGCGCTTCCCACCCATCCTAAAAAGGCAGAAACATTTTGCTTAGAACATATTACGCACTCGGATTTCACTACAATTCAGAGTCCATTTAACTTGTCAAGGTAGAACATATCCGAGCCACTCAATAAAGATAGTTATCATTTTAATGGCTTGTTATGGCAGCCTATACAGATAAGAACAGGACGACTTAAAAAACAATGACATAAGAGAGGAAACTTTTTAGAAGTGGAAGCGCATACACAGCGGAAAAACTCGCAGCAGCTCATCGATGTCTAGCCGACATCTGTAATACAGACAAAATGTGAACGACTCCAAGAAATAGGAACTTCTGCATTCAAGTCACATATCAAAATCTCCACAATACAGGTAACGATCTACACAGCAACAAATAAAGGCTCCCAAAAATTAAATCTGCTCTACCCGCTGGTATCACTCCTGATGGCAATTCATCTGCTCCATGTCAACAGAGCAGCTCTTCTTCCAGGATGCTCTTGGTGTGACTACTGGTGATGTCATGCTGATTGACAGCAGTCTCCTCATAGATAGGCAGTAGGAAGCCAGCTGGCAATCAGCATGACGTCAGCAGTCACGCCCCATCAACAGAGAAGAGTGGAAGAAATGCTGCTGCCCTGTAGATGTGATGCCAGCGGAAGTCGCTAAATATCCAGCATGAGTGGTCTGTGACGACAGAGATTTTTAGGCGCATAGTAAAAAAGTTAATTAGTCCTGGACTCCTGGATAATCACTGTAACCATGATTTAACCAATCCGCCAGTGTTCTTGCCAGTTGATGAATATTATTGTAACCAGGTTTACAAGTGTGGCAAATTTCTAGTATCACTGATTATTGGGTTATTCCCAACATTAAAAGATATTAGCCATCCAAAGGATAGGAGAAAACTTGCAGATCAAGGTAGGCCTTACGGCTGGGACCCCCATTGATCCCAAGGTAGCCCAGTACAAAGCTTAAGTATGTTCATCAGTCCCATACAGAATGAATGGTGTGGAGGCGTTCATGCATAGCAGCTGCTCCATTCTGACAGGGCAGCATATCAGAGCCTTATTTTTGGCATCGACGAGGCCCCCAGCAGTAGGACCCTCTCCAATTTCGCAAATTCACACCTATCTTTAGGTTTGATGATAATTTTAATTGCTGGCAATAATCTTTGATAAAGGACCCGTCACCAGGTCAAAACTAGGCAGTTTTTTTTGCTATAATTTAATTCCCACTACTCCTCTGAGTTTTCCATTCTTCACAATTTGCCATATAGTTCCAAAGATATGGGTCTTTTTACTTGGAATTTGCCAAAGGGAAAATGCTCAAAGGGTAATACGGCAGAGCAGCCTAAAGACACGCCCCCGAGGATCCTTTCAGACACGCCCCCTTAGTGAAGACTATAACAAGTAGCACTAAATAAAAAAAGCCCATATCTATAGAACTCTATGGCGGCTTTAAATGAAAAAAAAAACAAAAACAGATGAGCAATGAGAGTAAAATAGGAGCAAAAACGGACCACTTTTGATCGATGATGGAAATATGAGCATCCTGATAGTAAAAAAAAATTAAAACACTGTAAATCTAGTAATCTGTGTAGTCGAGTGGGCGCGGTCCTCAATGCTTTGCTATCGATGTCGTCTTGATGATCAAAGCCAATGGGATAAAATGACCTCCAGATTATAAATAGAGAATAGGGGGTCCAATCTCAGGAATGGGGATACACAGGAACAAAAGGAAAATAATATGCCAGACTTGAAAGAAGAGGCGCAATAACACAAGCCAAAAAGTATATATATTTATGACAAGTAATAGGTCTCTTTTAAAACAAAAACAATAGCACAATGATGACACTTTTCCTCCTTAGCGGCTATATAAATGGAGTCCTCCTAGTGCGACCAAGTGGTGGAAGCCGTTTTTGAAGCCAAATAATTTATTTGTGACAAAAAAAATCACTCCAAGTGACATCGGTAAGATAAAGGTCACTTTAATGTTTTTAACGACCACATATTGCTTTAAAGGGACTCTGTCACCTGAATTTGGCGAGCTATGTAAATGCCCTGTGTCCGGTCCGATGTGCGGTGTTTGCTCTTCTTTCATTCACCCCTTCCTTTCCCGCTGGCCGCAATATTTTCTTGAATTTCAGTAGGTTTCCTCCGTAGTTCACGCGTGCGCAAGGCAATCTTGCGCAGTATGCTTTGCCCAACTGCGGGCAAAGGCAAAATGCATTAGTGCGCATGCGCAGGTGCACTATGTCCCGGAAGTATTTCGCTGTGTTCCGGGACATAGTGCGCCGGCGCATGCGCACTAATGCTTTTCAGCTTTGCCCACAGTTGGGCAAAGCATTCTGCGCGTGCGCAAGGCAAGTTTGCCTTGCGCACGCGTGAACTACGGAGGAAACCTACTGAAATTCAAGAAAATATTGAGGCCAGCGGGAAAGGAAGGGGTGAATGAAAAGAGAGGAAACACCGCCCATCGGACAGGACACAGGGCATTTACATAGCCCGCCAAATTCAGGTGACAGAGTCCCTTTAAAACAGAAAATGGCGACTTAACATTTCCCTAGACACATTGTGAGCTCAGAGCGATTACTCACATCACGGCCAGATGCCCATTAAATGGGATCTATGATTGTTGTTAATGGAATGTAATTGCCGGCAAATCTCCATCTCTTGGATATTATGCGGCCGGCACTAAACATTACACTCCTTTGTTTTGAGGAAATTAGAGACATTAGACCCTTATGTGAATTGTTGTGAATTCTGTGGCAGAGCTCCCTCCTGTGGTCACAAGTGGTACTTCGGCTGGTTCTCTCTGTGAGCTTCCGTTGGTGGAGGAAAGTGGTACTGCGGCTTCTGAGTTTCCTTCCTCAGGTGATGTGGTGAAGTCGTTAGGTGCTGCTCTATTTAACTCCACCTAGTGCTTTGATCCTGGCTTCCAGTCAATGTTCTAGTATTGGACCTGTTTCCTCCTGGATCGTTCCTGTGGCCTGCTGCTCTGCATAGCTAAGTTCTTCTTTGCTATTTGTTTGCTGTTTTTTTCTGTCCAGCTTGTCAATTTGTTTTTTACTGCTTGCTGGAAGCTCTGGGATGCAGAGGGTGTACCTCCGTGCCGTTAGTTCGGTACGGAGGGTCTTTTTGCCCCTTTGCGTGGGTTTTGTAGGGTTTTGTGTTGACCGCAAAGTTACCTTTCCTATCCTCGCTCTGTTCAGAAAATTGGGCCTCACTTTGCTAAATCTATTTCATCTCTACGTTTGTCTTTTCATCTTAACTCACAGTCATTATATGTGGGGGCTGCCTTTTCCTTTGGGGTATTTCTCTGAGGCAAGGTAGGCTTATTTTTTCTATCTTCAGGCTAGCTAGTTTCTCAGGCCGTGCCGAGTTGCATAGGGAGCGTTAGGCGCAATCCACGGCTGCCTTTAGTGTGGTTGGAGAGGATTAGGGATTGCGGTCAACAGAGTTCCAGAGCTCGTTCTTGTTTTTTGGGTTATTGTCAGGTCACTGTATGTGCGCTGACCTCTATGTCCATTGTGGTACTGAATTACCTATCATAACAGTGAATGTAGGATATTGTCTGTTCCCTTGTTCTTCTCGTAGCAATAATCGCAAGGATTGGAAGCATTTTGCAGTACAGAAATTCTGCCTACTGCTCCTGACAGTCCATCTGTATCAGAAATCAACCCCTCACACTTTTATTTACTTTTTTACCCATCCAAGTTAAAGGGAATCTGTCAACCGTTTTTGCTATGTAATCTAAGCGCACCATGATTTAGAGGCAGCGACCATGATTCCAGCGATGTGTCACTTACTAGGCTGTGTTTTAGTTTCAATAAAATCAGTGTCTTATCAGCAGGAGATTATCACTACAAGACTAGGTATCTCATGCCTCCTAGTCCAACCACGCCCCAACCACTGATTATTTAGTAGCTTTTTTATCAAATTCAGAGTGTACACAGAAAGCAGCCAATCAGTGGTGTGGGCGGGGCTTTACAGGATTTAGCATTTCGAGCTCCGCTAGATCTGCAGCAGAGAAAACAATGATTCTATCTCAACTACTGCACCCAGTAACGAAGTGATACATCGCTGGAATCAAAGTCTCTGTCCCTACATCATGCTGCTGTTATGTAAATGCGTATGTAAATTATGCTTCATAGTCCAAACGTGCATCTTGTCCCCTAGAGGAGTCCGACACGTGTTGTGTACAACATTTTAACTCCATCGACCTTTGTACATAAATATATATAAACTGTTTTCTTTTAGTCTAAATTCTCAGTAAATAAGGCTTCAGGACATATTGAGATGTAGCAGAATCTAATCACACCTATATCTCATATAGTGCAGCTACAACTAGTTCCAGACATCAATTACTTGAAATTCATAAATGGAATCTGTCACCAAGAAAATGTTACCCAATCTACTGGCAACATGTATAACTGTATTCCTGTAGTTTCTATGCTTAGGAGTCCAGTGGGCGGTCCTAATCCGTTATTGACAGACATGTTTGTATACGCACTCATACAAGAAAATGCTGTAAATTATTGAGGGAAAATAAAAAATTTAAGCTGGCATGTATGCAACATATAGAAACATTTTCATACTGTAGCCATTTATCAGACAAACCCTAAGATAGAAATATATTGAGCATCTACTCTGCTGAAAGTAAGGAAATAAATAGTTTTAGTACAAATAAATAACATAGGGTTCTTAGCAAACACTGTATTTGATTAAAAACATTTGATTAAAAAGCATAAAAGCCATCCCATCTCGACAAGGTGTACCCAAATCGGGACAGACCTATCCTCTAATATTAAAACCTCACCATGTCTCAGACGACGTCAATGTACTGTAGATCGGGCCAGAGCAGACCCGCAGCCCAACTGTTCAGACACCTGCCCATGGGAAGCTACATATAATGAAATGCCTAGCTCAAAAGAGGGGGAGCCGCGACCCCGGTTTGTACAAAGTAAAATAAACTGCAATTATTGATAGAGACTGCTCACTGGACTCTTAAATAGTCCTTGTACTTAAAGGCTCAATATGTGATAAACAGACAATCTGTAAATCACCCCAATATATATCACTCTAAAGTGCCAGAAACTATGCTATCTCCTGTTTCCCGCCTGTTGTCAAGTGTAATCCATCCATAGCAGCAGAACCTAGAAAACAAATTACAGAAATTGGAGGTGGTCGTTTGTCTTTCTACAGGAAGTTGGGGTGAGTCTTAGCCTCTTTTCTAGAAGTGGGGATGAGTCTTAGCCTCTCTTCAAGAAGTGGGGATGACTCTTAGCCTCTCTACAAGAAGGGAGGGTGAGTCTTAGCCTTTCTTCATGAAGTGGGGGCAAGTCTTATCCTCTCTTCAGGAAGTGGGGATAAGTCTAAGCCTCTCTACAGGAACTGGGGGTGAATCTTAGCCTCTGTACAGGAAGTTGGGGCGAGTCTTAGCCTCTTTTCAGGAAGTGGGGGCGAGTCTTAGCCTCTCTTCAAGAAGTTGGAATGACTCTTAGCCTCTCTACAGAAAGTGAGTGTGAGTCTTAGCCTCTCCTCAGGAATTGGGGATGAGTCATAGCCTCTCTACAGGAAGTGGGGGTGAATCTTAGCCTCTCTACAAGAAATAGGGGCGAGTCTTAGCCTCTCTTCAGGAAGTGGGGGCGGGTCTTAGGCTTATTTCACACTTCCGTTTTTACAATCTGCACAGGATCCGTCAAAATGTTGAATTGACGGATCCTGTGCAGATTGTAAAAAAACGGGTGCACTGGGTCCGTTTCTCTGACTTGCGTGCAATGACCTCTGATGACGTTGTGGTCTCGGATAATTTTGCAAAGCATTACTGGGAACGCTAGCTGCCGGGATCATCGTGAGCATTGGTAAAGCTGCACGGGACGCCGGAAGGTAAGAATATTGCGATTTTTTTTAACATTATATCTTGTTACTATTGATGCTGCACAGGCAGCATCAATAGTAAAAAGAGAGAGAAAGCGAGCGAGAGAATTTCCCTGACGGGAAATTCTTCTGCGCAGGCTCAGTTTCAAAAGACGGAACCCATCACTCGATTCCTGCTTTTGACAGTCAGTGACGGATCCTGCGTCCATAGGCTTCCATTATAGCCAACGACGGGCAGTGCAGGATCCGTCGCTGAACGATTTTCCGACGTGCAGAAAAAACATTCCTCTGATCATTTTCTCCACCCGACGGACAGCAATTTTCCGATCCAGTGCATGACGGATGAAATGGATGGCCACCCGTCACAATCCATAGCTAACACAAGTCTATGGGAAAAAACAGGACCCTGCAGAAAAATTTGCCGGATCCTGTTTTTTCAAAAAATTGACGGATTTTGACAGGAGCTCAAAGACGGAAGTATGAAAGAGGCCTTAGCCTCTCTACAGGAAGTGGGGGTGAGTCTTGGCCTCTCTACAGGAAGTGGGGGCAAGTCTTAGCCTCTCTACAGGAAGTGGGGGTGAGTCTTAGCCTCTCTACAGGAAGTGGGGGTGAGTCTTAGCCTCTCTACAGGAAGTGGGGGCGAGTCTTAGCCTCTCTACAGGAAGTGGGGGCGAGTCTTAGCCTATCTACTCCTGCTCTCCTGTCTGCTGTAATGGATTGAAGCATAACAGATAGACGGACTAGTAGTTCAGGACATGTAAACTACTGAACAATGGCATGAACAATTTTAACTGGTAAGGGAAAGAAAGCTTTAGCACCTATAGTTGAACCACCCATTAAAACAGAATGAATGCCAAGTTAAAGGGCACCAAAAGAAGTGTTAGCTTGTTATGGATACCATGATTTTTTACACATTTGGCATAAATGGGCAAGTATGCTAAAAGGCTAGAAAAGCAGGGGATTTTAATAGAACCTGTTGTCACAGTTTACATATGGGAGTATCACTATAGCTGTATAGGCGCTTGTCCCCCAATATAAATAATACCTTTTCTTATAGTCATAAAAATGTTAGCATAGGGCTACTAGATCAGGCTGGAAGTGCTTTGGGGGGTGTCAATGCACTTAGGATAAACAGTCCCAGTGCACTGACACACCCACTGTGCACTTCCAGCCTTGCTGCAAATGCCTTCTGTGCTACATTTCTCATGACTGGTGCATCAGATCTCTACATAAAAAAGTATTATTCTTAGACCTCTTTCACACTTCCGTCTTTCAGCTCCCGTTGAAATACGTCGATTTTTGAAAATGCAGACTTGTATTAGCGACTTATCACGACGGATGGACACACGTTTCGTCCGTTATGCACTGGATCCTGTGGAATTTGACGGCCCGTCTTTCTCCTGCCTAAACCCGACAGCTGCATTATAGCAGAGCTCCTGCCTGTAAAATATTTTAACCCCTTCAGATGGATTTACATCGTGGGACGTTACAGATCTACGGAAGGTATGTATATTGTTGGTTTATTATTTTTAATTTGTTACAGGTCGAGGGTCTTCAGGTGGATTGAGAGAGCAATAAAATATTACAACAACCTGTGTGTTTATTTCATTAAAAGACTTTGTAATAATGTGTGTGTGTTTTAACCATTTCAGACAATTGGATTAATAATGGATAGGTGTCATAATTGACGCCTCTCCATTATTAATCTGGCTTAATGTCACCTTACAATAGCATGGTGACATTAACCCTTCATTACCCCATATCCCACCACTACACGGGATCTTCCAGATGTGCCTTTTCTGGGGTGGCTGGGGGCAGATGTTTTTAGCCAGGGGGGGCTAATAACTGTGGACCCTCTCCAGGCTATTAATATCTGCCCTCAGACACTGGCTTTACCACTCTGGCGGAGAAAATTGCGCGGGAGCCCACGCCAATTTTTTCCGCGATTTAACCCTTAAATTTAATAGCTACAGCGCCAAAATTTTGCACATATACACTACTAACATTAGTAGTGTGGAATATGCAAAAAAAGGGGGATATGACATGGTTTACTGTATGTAAACCATGTCTCATATCATGTCGGGTTTAGGCAGGAGAAATGAAAAGCCGGCAATTGAATTACCGGCTTTTCTGCTATATCACGCTGAAGTAAATATAAAAATATATAGATTTCCCATTGACTTGCATTGGGTTTCGTGTTTCGGCCGATCCCCTGACCCCAACTTTTCAAGAAGATCGGCCGATTTCACTCGACTCGACTTTTGAGAAAGTTGGGTTTCGCGAAACCCGACTCGACCTCAAAAAAGGAAAAGTCACTCAACCCTACTCACAATATTACATGGTGGGGGTCTGATGCCTGCTATCCCCAACGTTCATCTGTTATCGCCCCTGATAGCAGCTGGATGTGAACAGTGATGGCAGCTTGAGCAGCATGGCTCAAGTGCTGCCAAAAAGTGCAGCTCAGACTTTATTCCCATGAGTATAATCGGCATCAATCTGTCCAGCTCCTCCTGCCCTACAACGTGGCAGATCGGACTGCATGTTCAAAGTGTAAAATGCTGCCTGGCCACCGTAATAAAAGCATCACTGATGAAAAGAAATGAACTTATATCATCCCAGGGGCCCCTTGCTTTTCAATAATAGGGTCGGCTGTATTCACGCCCCGACACTATGATTGACGGCTTGCTCTGCAAACGTGTTTGTGCAGCACGTGTGAAGAGCAAACTGTCAAAGTTCTAGGAAGTGATTACAGCTCACGCCCACGATATAGCGAGTATTAGGATTCAGGAATTACCCGAGAGTGGACCCTCTGGGTCATGGCTCTAGAGCCCCCGAGGGTGAGCGGACCAGATGGAACCACCCCCTATACAGGAAGCATTAGGAGCAGGCCCAAGGGGATGGAGACACAACTGCTAGAGCCAAAGGGGGCGACTACAGAGGACCGGAGGTAAAGGGAACTAGCTGGGAGACCAGTAGGGTTGAGGCACAGGTGAGGCACAACGGAGACACAGGGGAGGTAAGGCAGTGACGCAGGACGAGTGCAGCAGTGGCACAAGGCTGGCACAATAGTGGCATGAGGTAGGCACAGCAGAGACTCTGGGCAGGTAAGGCTGAGACACAGGGAAGGAACAGCAAAGACACCAGGCAGGCACGGGAGATGCACAGGACTGGAAATGGCAGGGACACCAGGCAGGCACGACGGGGACCCAAGGCAGGCACGGGAGAGGCACAGGACTGGAATGGCAGGAACACTAGGCAGGCACGGGAGAGTCACAGGACTGGAACGGCACGGACACCAGGCAAGCACGGGAGAGGCACAGGACTGGAACGGCAGGGACACTAGGCAGACACGGCTGGGACTCAGGGCTGACACGAGAGACTCAGGACAAGCACGGGAGAGGAACAGGACTCGAACAGAAGAGACAAAGAGGGACCTGAGGAAGAAGAGAACGCAGGTAAGATATGTGAAGCGATACCCTAAGAAGCACAGGCGTCTTACTTAGGAAGATGCCAGCAAGAAATACCTGATGGGCGCCGCCATATTGGGAGGAGCCATCAGGTCGCGACCTCCCAGGAAGCCCAGCGTCAGAGGAGACGCGTCTGCGCATGCATGGGGATAGAACGCGCCAACACCCGGAGAAGACAGAAGAGGAGTGGCGAGGGACCACGTTGGGAGCGCGCCGAGGGATGGAAGAAGGCAGGTAAGTATCCGGGGACGTGACAGTACCCCCCTTCTTACTCCCCCTCTCTTTAGTGCTAGAGAGAAATCTCTTCATGATAAGAGGAGCATTGATGTTCTCCCGAGGCTCCCACGATCTCTCCTCAGGACCGAATCCCTCCCAATCAATCAAAAAAAAGTTCTCCTCCTAAGGCCGGCTTCACACTCAGCGTATGAAAATACGGTCCGTATATTACGGCCGTAATACGCTGAAATGTCCCGAAAATAGTGGTCCGTAGCTCCTCCGTAGGCAGGGTGTGTCAGCGTTTTTTGCGCATGGCATCCTCCGTATGTAATCCGTATGGCATCCGTACTGCGTGGTTTTCTCGCAGGCTTGCAAAACCAACATACCGCTATAGAAATGATCCATGTGTCCCAAAAAGAAAAAAAAAAAAAAAAAAAAAAAAATATATATATATATATATATATATATATATATATATACTATATATATATACAGTGGGGCAAAAAAGTATTTAGTCAGTCAGCAATAGTGCAAGTTCCACCACTTAAAAAGATGAGAGGCGTCTGTAATTTACATCATAGGTAGACCTCAACTATGGGAGACAAACTGAGAAAAAAAAATCCAGAAAATCACATTGTCTGTTTTTTTAACATTTTATTTGCATATTATGGTGGAAAATAAGTATTTGGTCAGAAACAAACAATCAAGATTTCTGGCTCTCACAGACCTGTAACTTCTTCTTTAAGAGTCTCCTCTTTCCTCCACTCATTACCTGTAGTAATGGCACCTGTTTAAACTTGTTATCAGTATAAAAAGACACCTGTGCACACCCTCAAACAGTCTGACTCCAAACTCCACTATGGTGAAGAACACAGAGCTGTCAAAGGACACCAGAAACAAAATTGTAGCCCTGCACCAGGCTGGGAAGACTGAATCTGCAATAGCCAACCAGCTTGGAGTGAAGAAATCAACATTGGGAGCAATAATTAGAAAATGGAAGACATACAAGACCACTGATAATCTCCCTCGATCTGGGGCTCCACGCAAAATCCCACCCCGTGGGGTCAGAATGATCACAAGAACGGTGAGCAAAAATCCCAGAACCACGCGGGGGGACCTAGTGAATGAACTGCAGAGAGCTGGGACCAATGTAACAAGGCCTACCATAAGTAACACACTACGCCACCATGGATTCAGATCCTGCAGTGCCAGACGTGTCCCACTGCTTAAGCCAGTACATGTCCGGGCCCGTCTGACGTTTGCTAGAGAGCATTTGGATGATCCAGAGGAGTTTTGGGAGAATGTCCTATGGTCTGATGAAACCAAACTGGAACTGTTTGGTAGAAACACAACTTGTCGTGTTTGGAGGAAAAAGAATACTGAGTTGCATCCATCAAACACCATACCTACTGTAAAGCATGGTGGTGGAAACATCATGCTTTGGGGCTGTTTCTCTGCAAAGGGGCCAGGACGACTGATCCGGGTACATGAAAGAATGAATGGGGCCATGCATCGTGAGATTTTGAGTGCAAACCTCCTTCCATCAGCAAGGGCATTGAAGATGAAACGTGGCTGGGTCTTTCAACATGACAATGATCCAAAGCACACCGCCAGGGCAACGAAGGAGTGGCTTCGTAAGAAGCATTTCAAGGTCCTGGAGTGGCCTAGCCAGTCTCCAGATCTCAACCCTATAGAAAACCTTTGGAGGGAGTTGAAAGTCCGTGTTGCCAAGCGAAAAGCCAAAAACATCACTGCTCTAGAGGAGATCTGCATGGAGGAATGGGCCAACATACCAACAACAGTGTGTGGCAACCTTGCGAAGCCTTTCAGAAAACGTTTGACCTCTGTCATTGCCAACAAAGGATATATTACAAAGTATTGAGATTAAATTTTGTTTCTGACCAAATACTTATTTTCCACCATAATATGCAAATAAATTGTTAAAAAAACAGACAATGTGATTTTCTGGATTTTTTTTTCTCAGTTTGTCTCCCATAGTTGAGGTCTACCTATGATGTAAATTACAGACGCCTCTCATCTTTTTAAGTGGTGGAACTTGCACTATTGCTGACTGACTAAATACTTTTTTGCCCCACTGTATATATATATATATATATATGTCAGTAGACACATATATGTATATATATTAATATTTATTCCAGCGCTATACAGCTTGAAAGCCGGTAATTCAATTACCGGCTTTTTCTTTCTCCTTCCTAAAACCCGACATGATTTGAGACATGGTTTACATACAGTAAACCATGTCTTCTCTCCATTTTTTTTGCAGATTCCACACTACTAATGTCAGTAGTGTGTATCTGCAAAATGTGGCCGTTCTAGCACTTAAAATAAAGGGTTAAATGGCGGAAAAAATTGGCGTGGGCTCCCGCGCAATTTTCTCCGCCAGAGTAGTAAAGCCAGTGACTGAGGGCAGATATTAATAGCCTGGAGAGGGTCCATGGTTATTGGCCCCCCCCGGCTACAAATATCTGCCCCCAGCCACCCCAGAAAAGGCACATCTGGAAGATGCGCCTATTCTGGCACTTGGCCACTCTCTTCCCATTCCCGTGTAGCAGTGGGATATGGGGTAATGAAGGGTTAATGTCACCTTGCTATTGTAAGGTGACATTAAGCCTAATTAATAATGGAGAGGCGTCAATTTTGACACCTATCCATTATTAATCCAATTGTAGTAAAGGGTTAAATAAAAGACAAACACGTTATTTAAAATTATTTTAATGAAATAAAAACAATGGTTGTTGGAGTATTTTATTCTACGCCCAATCCAGTCACTGAAGACCCTCGTTCTGTGAACGAAAAAACATAATAAACCAACAATATACTTACCCTCCGCAGATCTGTAACGTCCAACGATGTAAATCCTTCTGACGGGGTTAAAACATTTTGCAGCAAGGAGCTTTGCTAATGCAATGCTACTCCTCGCTGCAAAACCCCGGGGAATGAGTCTAAATATAGATCAATGAGCTATATTTAGCTTCATTTGCGGTGAGGCGCCCTCTGCTGGATGTTCATAGATCGTGGGAACTTACCTAGAAAGCCTGGGAGCTTTGTAGGTAAGTTCCCACGATCTATGAACCACATCCAGCAGAGGGCGCCTCACCGCAAATGAAGCTAAATATAGCTCATTGATCTATATTTAGACTCATTCCCCGGGGTTTTGCAGCGAGGAGTAGCATTGCATTAGCAAAGCTCCTTGCTGCAAAATGTTTTAACCCCTTCAGAAGGATTTACATCGTTGGACGTTACAGATCTGCGGAGGGTAAGTATATTGTTGGTTTATTATGTTTTTTCGTTCACAGAACGAGGGTCTTCAGTGACTGGATTGGGCGTAGAATAAAATACTCCAACAACCATTGTTTTTATTTCATTAAAATAATTTTAAATAATGTGTTTGTCTTTTATTTAACCCTTTACTACAATTGGATTAATAATGGATAGGTGTCAAAATTGACGCCTCTCCATTATTAATCAGGCTTAATGTCACCTTACAATAGCAAGGTGACATTAACCCTTCATTACCCCATATCCCACCGCTACACGGGAATGGGAAGAGAGTGGCCAAGTGCCAGAATAGGCGCATCTTCCAGATGTGCCTTTTCTGGGGTGGCTGGGGGCAGATATTTGTAGCCAGGGGGGGCCAATAACCATAGACCCTCTCCAGGCTATTAATATCTGCCCTCAGTCACTGGCTTTACTACTCTGGCGGAGAAAATTGCGCGGGAGCCCACGCCAATTTTTTCCGCCATTTAACCCTTTATTTTAAGAGCTAGAACGGCCAAATTTTGCAGATACACACTACTGACATTAGTAGTGTGGAATCTGCAAAAAAAATGGAGAGAAGACATGGTTTACTGTATGTAAACCATGTCTCAAATCATGTCGGGTTTTAGGAAGGAGAAAGAAAAAGACGGTAATTGAATTACCGGCTTTCAAGCTGTATAGCGCTGGAAAAAATATTAATATATATACATATATGTGTCTCACTGACATATATATATATATATATATATATATATATATATATACCTATTCTATGTGTACACATTTATTCTACCTATTCTACTGTAAGCTGTCAGTGTGATTTTACTGTACACCGCACTGAATTGCCGGCTTTTCTCTCTAACAGCGCTGCGTATTTCTCGCAAGTCACACTGCTTGTCCGTGTGTAATCCGTATTTTTCACGCTTCCATAGACTTTCATTGGCGTATTTCTTGCGCAGTACGGTGACAAACGCAGCATGCTGCGATTTTGTACGGCCGTAGAAAGCCGTATAATACTGAGCAGTATAATACGGCAGATAGGAGCAGAGGCATAGAGAATAATTGTGCCGTATTTTTTGCGAGTTTTACGGACGTAGTTTCTGCGTTCTTACGTCCGTAAAACTCGCAAGTGTGAAGCCGGCCTAACGGTCTTTTTGGCAAGAATATCCTTTACATTAAAGACACCATCAGAAGCACTGGGCTGAGGAGAAAGAGAGGGAGAAGAGTGAAAACAATTAAAGACTGCGGGTTTGAGAAGTGATACATGGAAAGCATTAGGAATTTGTAGCGAAGCAGGTAATCTCAATTTGCAGGATACATCATTGATACGACTTAAGACCTGAAAGGGACCGATGTAACGAGGACCTAATTTGTGAGAGGGAATCTTAAGTTTGATATGACGTGAAGAAAGCCAAACCTTATCCCCGAGACAATATGGAGGAGCGTCCAGGCGTTTCTTATCGGCATACTTTTTCATTCTGCAACTAGCTTTTTCAAGAGCCTCTTTAGTCTCTTTCCAGACTTTAGAGAATTCCAAGGACAAGAAGTCCACCGCTGGCACATCCGACGTGAGAGAAAAAGGAAGAGGAACACTAGGTTGATCTTCATTAATCCGCAAAGAGCTTTCCAAAAGCGGGTGGTGAATTGGACCCCTCGGTCAGACACAATATGTTGTGGGAAGCCATGAAGCCGGAAGACATGGTGTAAAAAGATTCTTGCCAACTCAGGAACGGAAGGCAGTCCAGGTAGCGGAACAAAGTGGGCCATCTTGGAGAATCGAGAACGAGGCAAATCGGTAATGAAGTCCATAGCAATATGGCTCCAAGGGACAGAAGGCACAGGTAGTGGATGCAGAAGTCCGTAGTCCATAGATGTCTGGGGACTTTGTTCTTGACACAGGAAGTACAAGAAGCAATGAACTCCAAGACGTCCAGACGAAGAGACGGCCACCAATAATGGCGAGAGATAAGAGAGTGTGTCTTCTTGACTCCAACATGACCTGTGATCTCGGAAGAATGTCCCCAACGCAAAACTCTCTCTATGCCTTGATCCAGGACTAATGTCTTGCCAGGTGGTGGAGAGATCACTCTCAGGGGGGCTATAGTGATGGCCCTAGCTGTGTCAATATATGTGCCGGGCTTTCCACAACGTCTATAGGCAAAAAAGATCTGGAAAGCGCATCCGTCTTGACGTTCTTATTGCCGGGTCAAAAATGAAGTTCAATGTCAAACCGTCCGAAGAACAGAAACCACCTGGCTTGCCGAGGATTGAGCCTTTGGGCAGATTGAAGATATGCTAAATTCTTCTGATCGGTGTATATGATGAAAGGATGAACGGCTACTTCAAGAAGATAGCGCCATTCCTCTAAGGCTAACTTGATAGCTAGTAATTCCTTGTCCCCAATGGAATAATTCCGTTCAGGGAGGTAAAAGCTTTGGAGAAGAAATAAGTGGTTAGAGGAAGCTCTTTGTAAAAGAACGGCACCAGCTCCGACGGATGATGAATCGACATCGAGGATAAATGGCCTATTCACATCTGGGTGATGAAGCACAGGAGCAGCTGCATACCTTTGCTTCAGAGTCTGGAATGCATCTTCAGCTTCAGAGGTCCAACGATTGGAACTAACTCCTTTGCGAACCAGAGCAGAAACTGGCTTGGCAATCGAAGAAAATGTGTGGGATGAACTGTCTATAATAATTGGCGAAGCCAAGACAATGTTGAATTGCTTTTATTCCAAGAGGACGAGGCCAGTTGAGAACAGCAGATACCTTCTCTGGATCCATCTCCAGCGAGACTTTCGAGACAATCAAACCAAGGAAGGGCAGAGAGGACTGCTTGAAGAAGCATTTTTTGATCTTGGCAAAAAGGTGATTCTCCCTTAGGCGTTGCAAAACTTGATGACTGTCTCGTCTATGAGCAGAGAGATTAGGAGAAAAGATGAGAATGTCGTCTAGATAGACCATGACACTGGAGTAGAGGAGATCCCACAATACGTCGCTTACGAACTCTTGGAATACCGCAGGAGCATTGCAGAGGCCAAATGGCATAACTAAATACTCGTAGTGACCATCATGAGTGTTGAATGCGGTCTTCCACTCATCCCCAGCATGAATTCGAATGAGATTATAAGATCCATGCAGATCAAGTTTGGTAAATATTTGCGCTCCCCTCAAGCGATGAGTGGCAGCGGGTATTTGAACTTCACCGTAATGTTGTTTAGGCCTCTGTAATCAATACAAGGACGGAGAGAACCATCCTTTTTCTTTGCGAAGAAGAAGCCTGCTCCAGCAGGAGAAGAGGATTTCCGAATGAAACCCTTGGCAAGATTGTCTTGTATATACTCCGACATGGCTTGCGTCTCCATAGGTGAGAGGGGGTAGATTCTTCCTCTAGAAGGAATAGCTCCAGGAATGAGATCATTGGGGCAGTCGTAGAGTCGATACGGAGGAAAACTCTCAGCTTCCCTCTTGTCAAAAACATCCGAGAAAGAACTATAGACGCTGGGCAGTCCGGAAGGGAAAGAAGAAGAAGAAGAATCTACTGGACGCACCGGCAGCAGACAACTTCCCCGGCAGATCTCTCCCCAGCACAAAATATTACCATTGTGCCAATCTAAAGAGGGCTCATGGGTCCGCAACCATGGAAGACCAAGGAGAACCGGATGAGAGAGTCTGGCAAAAACGTAAAATCCTACTTGAAGCTCCACCTCATGTGTAACTAGGGTAATGGTCTCCTGTAAGGGTTTACCATCTACGGATGCGAGAATTCGGGGATTTTCTAAGGTTCTCACAGGAACAAATTAATGACCTCCTCAAGCCTAATAAAATTCCCCGCAGCACCCGAATCTAAGGGGTAGAGAGGTATCACATACACCTAGGGAGGCCTCTTTTACCTGACCTAGGCGGAGAAGTTTTCCGGATGCACTGGACAAGCTCGCAGCAGATGGGAGGCACTTCCACAGTAAAAGCAAAGACCCTGAGTACTTCTCTCCTTACGACGCTGTTCCGACATCCTGAGACGATCAACTTGCATTGGACGTGCTGGATCTAGGACTGGATGCTCTACTAGAGAAGAAGGATAAGGGCGAAGAAGTCTTCTCTCTCTGGCACGCTCCTGGAAATGAAAATCAATATGGGTAGCCCGGGAAATCAAAACCTCCAAGACAGTTTGGGTGTCCCGACCTGCTAGTTCGTCCTTTATACAACCGGAGAGGCCCCACCAGAAGGCACCCACCAAAGCCTCATTATTCCAGCCTAAATCAGAAGACAAAGTACGAAACTGAATTGCATACTGACCTACAGTTAGAGACCCTTGGTGGAGATTAAAGAGAGCCTCAGTAGTAGAGGCCAAACGCCCCGGTTTGTCGAAAACTCGACGAAAAGTCTCCAAGAATTCAGAAAATTGGGAGACTACGAGATCGTCTCACTCCCAAAGAGGATTAACCCATGCCAAGGTGTCCCCCTCCAGATGGGAAATCAAAAAGGCTACTTTTGCCCGATCAGTGGGATATTGCAGGGGCAAAAGTTCAAAATGAAGGCGGCATTGATTAAGAAAACCCTGACACAGTTTGGGATCGCCACTGTACCGAGGTGGCTTAGCCAAATGGGGAGGAGGGTGGGAAGCGGAAGCTGAGGCAGATATAGAAGTGGCCGACTGCAAAGAGAGCAACCGGTCGTCCACCGAAGTCATAGAGCTAAGAATAAGGGCCTGGGTGTCTCGCTGCTGAGCCAACTCCTGCTGTAGACCTGCTACCTGAGAAGCATTCCTAGGATCCGTAGACTGAAGAGAGGACAGACGGGTGTCCATAGTTTTCATGAAGGACATAATACGGGTCTGATTTCCCGGTAAATGACCAGCTCTTTTTGAGCGGCAGAAGCTCCAGCGTGGTCCATGGCCTGTGCTTACTATTAGGATTCAGGGATTAGCCGAGAGTGGACCCTATGCGTCGTCGCTCTAGAGCCCGCGAGGGTGAGCGGACCAGATTGAACCACCCCCTATACAGGGAGCATTAGGAGCAGGCCCAAGGGGATGGAGACACAACTGCTAGAGCCAAAGGGGCGACTACAGAGGACCGGAGGTAAAGGGAACTAGCTGAGAGAATTGGTAGGTGAGGCCTGAAGCCAGACCGGTAGGGTTGAGGCACAGGTGAGGCACAGCGGAGACACAGGGGAGATAAGGCAGTGATGCAGGACAAGTGCAGCAGTGGCACAAGGGTGGCACAATAGTGACACGCGATAGGCATAGCAGAGATTCTGGGCAGGTAAGGCTGAGACACAGGGCAGGAACGGCAAAGACACCAGGCAGGCACGGGAGAGGCACAGGACTGGAACGGCAGGAACACCAGGCAGGCACAACGGGGACCCAGGGCAGGCACAGGAGAGGCACAGGACTGGAACGGCAGGAACACCAGGCAGGCGCGGGAGAGTCACAGGACTGGAACGGCAGGGCCTGATGGGCACCGCCATATTGGGGAGGAACCATCAGGTCGCAACCTCCCAGGAAGCCCAGCGGCAGAGGAGACGCGACTGCGCTTGCACGGGGATAGGACGAGCTGACACCCGGAGAAGACAGAAGAGGAGCCGGCGAGGGACCACGTCGGGAGCGCGCCAAGGGATGAGAGAAGGTAGGTAAGTATCCGAGGATGTGACAGCGAGTGCTGACTGTACCCACTTCATGTTCTGCCCCGATGATGGAAACTGAGCGCCTACAGAGAGGATATACAGTAAGTAAATTTTTTCCTGGCAGGTTGCATTTCAACGCTATTTACCTACAGATTGACCCTATATCTGTATTGCATTTTTTGCACACGACAGGTTCCCTTTAACTGACAGATACTGTGGATATATCCTTGAACTAAACACTACATTTACAGTATTTAGCAAACTTGATTTTTTTAAAAAATGTTTTGCTTTTTTCACCCTCCGTTGTGATCTACGTCAATTGTGATCTGCCCTGGAGCTGTTTTACAGGCCTACAATAACCACAGGGTACATGGGAAATAGAAGGATTTTTAATTAAGAAAAAAAATATATTAAATAACTAACTCCCAAAATAGCATTGCTGCCTGTCCGACGTTCCCCCGGTTCTCAATTTAGTTACATTACGACAAACTGCACAAGCTGGGAATGACAAATTATGAAGTAGATCTCTACACTTTATCATACAACTACACTAAAGGGACCTGGCAAAGACAAAACTGTCTAAAAGTTACACTGGAAGCAAAAACAGTAAGATAGATAGATAGATAGATAATAGATAGATAGATAGATAGATAGATAGATAGATAGATAGATAGATAGATAGATAGATAGATAGATAGATTGATAATGGACAGATAGACAGATAATAATAGATACCGTAATTATTATTATCTGTCTATCTGTCCATTATCTAGCTATTATTTATTAACTATCTATTATCTATCTATTGTAATAGATAGATATGAGATCGATAGTAGATTGTTAATAGATAGATCATATATAGATAAATATGAGACACATAATAATAGATGGATACATAGATCAAGAGATAGATACGGTATATAAAAAGTAAGAAGAAAATCACATAATAAAAAAATAAATTACCGTAGTGGCAAATATTCGTGCAGATCCGGTATGAAACAAATTTTGAACTTTACTTTTTAACAAAGGTGGAAAACAAAACTTTCAATACCCCCCCCCCCCCAAAAAAAAAAAAAAAAAATGCTTCTTTTCTCTATTAGTGGAATTACAGAAAAATGTAACCTACTGTATTTGATGATTTACTCCACAGATCATCTTATAATAGGAGACCCTTCCAATAAGAAACCCCTTAAACTATAAAACTGGTTTATTAAAATCCTTTGGGGGAAACCCCATTGATACATGTCTGATTACAGTAATATCATAGTACCTGTCGGACGAAGCTATTTGAAGTAGTATCAGAAGACGTGCTGCCATCCGAGCCTTTGAACCGATTTTTCCGTCGTGCTCCTTTCCCATAAGTCTGAAAAATACACATACGTTGATTAGTTCTATAGACATTTCATTTTATATATTGCTATTTTAATGAAAAGAAAATTGTATAATGGAATTATTTATAGGAAAATGTGGTATAAATATTAGGTAAAAGAAAAGCAGCTTTGTTTTTATAATCCAGTATCTAAAAATATCTATAATGGCAGAAAACATTACAGAGATATTCTACTTTTTTAAAAAAAAAATGGCACCCAAGCGAAAGCACCCAATTGGGTACACTTTGTCACGGTGGGATGGCTTTTACACTTTTTTTTTATCAAAATCAGTGTCTACTATCTACCCTATGTTATTTATATACACTATTGCTTTTTGCTTACTTACAGCAGGGAATATATTGACTTTGCTTCTTTCTTAGGTTTTGCCCGTTTAATGGCCAGTGTGAACATGCTCCTACATATTGTACATATACCAACTTATACTCCAGTTAATTTCTTTTCAGTTTTGCTTATGGAATATTTCCTGCAAATATACAGTATGTGAACATACACTATGGGTACTTTCAGCGCATTTCTTCAGTATAGTTCAGCAGCAGCGCTGTGCATAAGATTTTTACAAATCTCATGTATACGCTGCAAAGAATATCTGTAGACTTCACTGACTGCAGCTGACAATTTGAAATCTTTTGCATGTCAATTTATGTTGCCGATGTCATCGTAGAGTTCGCCCTTTAACCCTGCCGCGTTCTCAACGGGCTCCACTTCTTGATTTCATAGTTTGAGGGCCACAAAAACATGACCCATGTGCCACACTGTGACAGTCTTCCATAAGGAAGAGAGGCCTCAAACTGTCCCTGGAACTGGGACCCTAAAGGTACCGTCACACTAGACGATATCGCTAGCGATCCGTGACGTTGCAGCGTCCTCGCTAGCGATATCGTCCAGTGTGACAGGCAGCAGCGATCAGGCCCCTGCTGTGATGTCGCTGGTCGGGGAAGAAAGTCCAGAACTTTATTTGGTCGCTGGACTCCCCGTAGACATCGCTGAATCGGCGTGTGTGACACCGATTCAGCGATGTCTTCACTGGTAACCAGGGTAAACATCGGGTAACTAAGCGCAGGGCCGCGCTTAGTAACCCGATGTTTACCCTGGTTACCATCCTAAAAGTAAAAAAAACAAACACTACATACTTACCTACAGCCGTCTGTCCTCCATCGCTGTGCTCTGCTCTCCTCCTGCAGTGACTGTGAGCGTCGGTCAGCCGGAAAGCAGAGCGGTGACGTCACCGCTCTGGTTTCCGGCCGCTGTGCTCACACAGACAGTACAGGAGGAGTGCAGAGCACAGCGCTGGAGGACAGACGGCTGTAGGTAAGTATGTACTGTTTGTTTTTTTTACTTTTAGGATGGTAACCAGGGTAAACATCGGGTTACTAAGCGCGGCCCTGCGCTTAGTTACCCGATGTTTACCCTGGTTACCGGCATCGTTGGTCGCTGGAGAGCGGTCTGTGTGACAGCTCTCCAGCGAACAAACAGCGACGCTGCAGCGATCCGGATCGTTGTCGGTATCGCTGCAGCGTCGCTTAGTGTGACGGTACCTTAAGTATCACAGTCCTGAGGGTACTCTTGAAGGTAGAGAGGCCTGAGTCTCCGACCTTATTATGCTCCTGTTAACCCTGCCGTTTTCTCAATGAACTCTACTCTGGATTTCATAGTGGGAGGTCCATAAAGACATTACCCATGTGTCACACTGTGACAGTCTTCCATAAGGAAGGGGCCTCAAACTGTTCCTGGAACTGGGACCCTAAGTATCCCTGTCCTGGGGGTACTCTTGAACGTAGAGAGTCCTGAGTCTCTGACCTTAATATTCTCCTGTGAATCCTGCTGTTTTCTGAATTAACTCTGCTCTGGATTTCATCGTCGGAGATCCAGGAAGATATGCCCAATGTGTATGTACCCTTATTAGTCCAGAAATGTCTAATCATTTGTGTCAAATCCTGGCACGAGGGGGATTCATGATCAGTTTTCATATAATATAACAGACTTAGGCTCTAAGGACTATTGGACTCCAATATAATCAAAATCTATTGCACTGGCTGATAAACTATATATACCGGTAAGTATGTACATTATAAAAGTAAAATACATTATCCTTCCAAAAAGCAGCAAAAATGAAAAGCATTTCCCTGAAATCGCCTAGAAAATGTAAAACAAAAATCAGCAATCAATACTAAAGCACTGATGTGCTGTATTCTCACCAGTCAAGTGAAAATTAAATTCAGTTTCCGAGACAACCAATAAATATGGCTGCTATTACAGCACCCACAAGGTGTTATAAGGGGTCATGATTTCAGCTCCTGAATGGCAAATCAACCTGTTTAGTTATTTCAGGCTTAAAGTTTTAAAACTGAGTCATTTTTAGTTACTGCCAACCAGATATTCAAACATTTTTTTTTTCATTTCAAATCTTTTTTTAATTTCAGATTGCTGTTTTTTTAATTCTATTGCATAAGCTATTTTCAGTTTTTTTTTTGCAGACTGTAAGGTAACATGGTTGGCATGATGCACTACATGTATTCATGTCAGATTAACCCCTTAATGGAAAGATATTGAGCATGGAGTGTGTGACGCCCCAGTGTCCTGGTTGGGGGAGCTCTGAACCCAGATTAAGGATGAACTCCCCTATAAATACATTCTTGTCTGGAGGAAAGAGAGTTTTTTGAGTCAGTCTGTCAGAGGACAGAGAAGAGAGCAGTCTGACATTGAGTGTCGGAAGGACTGAAAGGGCCCTGTAGCCAGAGTTGCTACAGCTCCTAAAGAAAGAGAATTAAGAAGGAAAGGACAGCTTGTGGAAAGTGTGCAGGAGAAAAAAGGCACAGTATAGTGACACCTGGGGAGCAGAGCAGTGATTTGGCTACCTCCCTGGAGAGCACAGATATCGGTAGCCAGAAGACCGAGGTTGTGTCAGACTCTAGGAGGCACAGCAGAAACCGGCAGGACAGCTGGATTATAAATCAACTGTCCACTATTACCCAGGAGGCACAGTGGCACATAGAGCCCGGGTCATGATAGAGACCCAGTAAAAAGGCTTGAGTCACCTGTCATACGGGTTTGTGTCCTAACCTATATGGGAGGACAAAGAGAAACTGTGAGGACCTTATCAGAAGCCATAGGCAGTAAGGGACTACAACACCACTGCGCTTTGAGGAAGGCTTTCATCTCCACCTGGTAAAGGGGACTCTGGATTCGCTTCCAAGCCAGCTGGACCCTGCCTTTACCTGTGATCTGGTGCCCTGGACTGCAGTTGCCTGAAGCCTACAGTAAACCAGGTAAAGAGACTGCAAAATTGTGTCCTCATTCTTTACTGCACCATTCACCACCATCTTCCATCTACACACGGGAGCCCTGGGGACCTACTTCACCTCTGGGAAGTTAAACCATCTAGATGTCATACCATCACACCAGAGGACCCCCATAAGCAGCGTCGGTCCCTACTGACCGAATACCATAGGTGGCATCACGAACAAACTTTATTCAAAACCCCTTTAAAGACTTTCCCTTTAACATGGGCACCCAGGGCTACAGACAGGGTTGCCGCCACCATGACATCCCCCTGTGCGTACCGAACCCGGTATCGAATACCCCACAGCACTGGCAGGCGACTCAAGTGCCCCTTGGACATAGCAGCCTTTTGGTGGTCGTATGGTTGGCATAAGGAAGCAGGCATACACAGTAATCGGTTGAAGAACTATACATACAAGAAGACAACTAGGTTGATGGTTTTAACAGCCTAATACAAGGCAACTGATTTATATGAATAGAGGTCTACATTTGACATTTTCAATACTTGTACTTGTGACAGTTTGCGGTTTCATTTCATAACAGTCTGCTGGCACTTTTCTCAGCAGCATCTATACCACTGTATTCTACGGAGGTCTCTGTTATTCCAATCTGCTGGCACTTTCCTCAGCAGCACCTCCATCTCTGTATTCTACAGTTGTCTCTGTTATTACAATCTGCTGGCACTTTCCTCAGCAGCACCTTCATCACTATATTCTACAGAGGTCTCTGTTATTACAATCTGCTGGCACTTTTCACAAAACCAGGGATTCAAGCTTCAGGAGGCTAATTTGCATATTCCAGGTGCCTTCTGGGAGAAGCGAAGTCTCCCTAAGCTAGAAGATCGTTGGGTACAGCCGGGACCAGCTGCTTCGAAAGCATCACCAAACCAGGGATTCAAGCTTCAGGAGGCTAATTTGCATATTCCAGGTGCCTTCTGGGAGAAGCGAAGTCTCCCTAAGCTAGAAGATCGTTGGGTACAGCCGGGACCAGCTGCTTCGAAAGCATCACCAAACCAGGGATTCAAGCTTCAGGAGGCTAATTTGCATATTCCAGGTGCCTTCTGGGAGAAGCGAAGTCTCCCTAAGCTAGAAGATCGTTGGGTACAGCCGGGACCAGCTGCTTCGAAAGCATCACCAAACCAGGGATTCAAGCTTCAGGAGGCTAATTTGCATATTCCAGGTGCCTTCTGGGAGAAGCGAAGTCTCCCTAAGCTAGAAGATCGTTGGGTACAGCCGGGACCAGCTGCTTCGAAAGCATCACCAAACCAGGGATTCAAGCTTCAGGAGGCTAATTTGCATATTCCAGGTGCCTTCTGGGAGAAGCGAAGTCTCCCTAAGCTAGAAGATCGTTGGGTACAGCCGGGACCAGCTGCTTCGAAAGCATCACCAAACCAGGGATTCAAGCTTCAGGAGGCTAATTTGCATATTCCAGGTGCCTTCTGGGAGAAGCGAAGTCTCCCTAAGCTAGAAGATCGTTGGGTACAGCCGGGACCAGCTGCTTCGAAAGCATCACCAAACCAGGGATTCAAGCTTCAGGAGGCTAATTTGCATATTCCAGGTGCCTTCTGGGAGAAGCGAAGTCTCCCTAAGCTAGAAGATCGTTGGGTACAGCCGGGACCAGCTGCTTCGAAAGCATCACCAAACCAGGGATTCAAGCTTCAGGAGGCTAATTTGCATATTCCAGGTGCCTTCTGGGAGAAGCGAAGTCTCCCTAAGCTAGAAGATCGTTGGGTACAGCCGGGACCAGCTGCTTCGAAAGCATCACCAAACCAGGGATTCAAGCTTCAGGAGGCTAATTTGCATATTCCAGGTGCCTTCTGGGAGAAGCGAAGTCTCCCTAAGCTAGAAGATCGTTGGGTACAGCCGGGACCAGCTGCTTCGAAAGCATCACCAAACCAGGGATTCAAGCTTCAGGAGGCTAATTTGCATATTCCAGGTGCCTTCTGGGAGAAGCGAAGTCTCCCTAAGCTAGAAGATCGTTGGGTACAGCCGGGACCAGCTGCTTCGAAAGCATCACCAAACCAGGGATTCAAGCTTCAGGAGGCTAATTTGCATATTCCAGGTGCCTTCTGGGAGAAGCGAAGTCTCCCTAAGCTAGAAGATCGTTGGGTACAGCCGGGACCAGCTGCTTCGAAAGCATCACCAAACCAGGGATTCAAGCTTCAGGAGGCTAATTTGCATATTCCAGGTGCCTTCTGGGAGAAGCGAAGTCTCCCTAAGCTAGAAGATCGTTGGGTACAGCCGGGACCAGCTGCTTCGAAAGCATCACCAAACCAGGGATTCAAGCTTCAGGAGGCTAATTTGCATATTCCAGGTGCCTTCTGGGAGAAGCGAAGTCTCCCTAAGCTAGAAGATCGTTGGGTACAGCCGGGACCAGCTGCTTCGAAAGCATCACCAAACCAGGGATTCAAGCTTCAGGAGGCTAATTTGCATATTCCAGGTGCCTTCTGGGAGAAGCGAAGTCTCCCTAAGCTAGAAGATCGTTGGGTACAGCCGGGACCAGCTGCTTCGAAAGCATCACCAAACCAGGGATTCAAGCTTCAGGAGGCTAATTTGCATATTCCAGGTGCCTTCTGGGAGAAGCGAAGTCTCCCTAAGCTAGAAGATCGTTGGGTACAGCCGGGACCAGCTGCTTCGAAAGCATCACCAAACCAGGGATTCAAGCTTCAGGAGGCTAATTTGCATATTCCAGGTGCCTTCTGGGAGAAGCGAAGTCTCCCTAAGCTAGAAGATCGTTGGGTACAGCCGGGACCAGCTGCTTCGAAAGCATCACCAAACCAGGGATTCAAGCTTCAGGAGGCTAATTTGCATATTCCAGGTGCCTTCTGGGAGAAGCGAAGTCTCCCTAAGCTAGAAGATCGTTGGGTACAGCCGGGACCAGCTGCTTCGAAAGCATCACCAAACCAGGGATTCAAGCTTCAGGAGGCTAATTTGCATATTCCAGGTGCCTTCTGGGAGAAGCGAAGTCTCCCTAAGCTAGAAGATCGTTGGGTACAGCCGGGACCAGCTGCTTCGAAAGCATCACCAAACCAGGGATTCAAGCTTCAGGAGGCTAATTTGCATATTCCAGGTGCCTTCTGGGAGAAGCGAAGTCTCCCTAAGCTAGAAGATCGTTGGGTACAGCCGGGACCAGCTGCTTCGAAAGCATCACCAAACCAGGGATTCAAGCTTCAGGAGGCTAATTTGCATATTCCAGGTGCCTTCTGGGAGAAGCGAAGTCTCCCTAAGCTAGAAGATCGTTGGGTACAGCCGGGACCAGCTGCTTCGAAAGCATCACCAAACCAGGGATTCAAGCTTCAGGAGGCTAATTTGCATATTCCAGGTGCCTTCTGGGAGAAGCGAAGTCTCCCTAAGCTAGAAGATCGTTGGGTACAGCCGGGACCAGCTGCTTCGAAAGCATCACCAAACCAGGGATTCAAGCTTCAGGAGGCTAATTTGCATATTCCAGGTGCCTTCTGGGAGAAGCGAAGTCTCCCTAAGCTAGAAGATCGTTGGGTACAGCCGGGACCAGCTGCTTCGAAAGCATCACCAAACCAGGGATTCAAGCTTCAGGAGGCTAATTTGCATATTCCAGGTGCCTTCTGGGAGAAGCGAAGTCTCCCTAAGCTAGAAGATCGTTGGGTACAGCCGGGACCAGCTGCTTCGAAAGCATCACCAAACCAGGGATGCAAGCTTCAGGAGGCTAATTTGCATATTCCAGGTGCCTTCTGGGAGAAGCGAAGTCTCCCTAAGCTAGAAGATCGTTGGGTACAGCCGGGACCAGCTGCTTCGAAAGCATCACCAAACCAGGGATTCAAGCTTCAGGAGGCTAATTTGCATATTCCAGGTGCCTTCTGGGAGAAGCGAAGTCTCCCTAAGCTAGAAGATCGTTGGGTACAGCCGGGACCAGCTGCTTCGAAAGCATCACCAAACCAGGGATTCAAGCTTCAGGAGGCTAATTTGCATATTCCAGGTGCCTTCTGGGAGAAGCGAAGTCTCCCTAAGCTAGAAGATCGTTGGGTACAGCCGGGACCAGCTGCTTCGAAAGCATCACCAAACCAGGGATTCAAGCTTCAGGAGGCTAATTTGCATATTCCAGGTGCCTTCTGGGAGAAGCGAAGTCTCCCTAAGCTAGAAGATCGTTATTAGATAAACCATTATTTCTTATTTTTAGTGACTCTATAGCGACAGGGTCTGTTCCGCAGGACTGGCGCATAGCAAATGTGGTGCCAATATTCAAAAAGGGCTCTAAAAGTGAACCTGGAAATTATAGGCCAGTAAGTCTAACCTCTATTGTTGGTAAAATATTTGAAGGGTTTCTGAGGGATGTTATTCTGGATTATCTCAATGAGAATAACTGTTTAACTCCATATCAGCATGGGTTTATGAGAAATCGCTCCTGTCAAACCAATCTAATCAGTTTTTATGAAGAGGTAAGCTATAGACTGGACCACGGTGAGTCATTGGACGTGGTATATCTCGATTTTTCCAAAGCGTTTGATACCGTGTCGCACAAGAGGTTGGTACACAAAATGAGAATGCTTGGTCTGGGGGAAAATGTGTGTAAATGGGTTAGTAACTGGCTTAGTGATAGAAAGCAGAGGGTGGTTATAAATGGTATAGTCTCTAACTGGGTCGCTGTGACCAGTGGGGTACCGCAGGGGTTAGTATTGGGACCTGTTCTCTTCAACATATTCATTAATGATCTGGTAGAAGGTTTACACAGTAAAATATCGATATTTGCAGATGATACAAAACTATGTAAAGCAGTTAATACAAGAGAAGATAGTATTCTGCTACAGATGGATCTGGATAAGTTGGAAACTTGGGCTGAAAGGTGGCAGATGAGGTTTAACAATGATAAATGTAAGGTTATACACATGGGAAGAGGGAATCAATATCACCATTACACACTGAACGGGAAACCACTGGGTAAATCTGACAGGGAGAAGGACTTGGGGATCCTAGTTAATGATAAACTTACCTGGAGCAGCCAGTGCCAGGCAGCAGCTGCCAAGGCAAACAGGATCATGGGGTGCATTAAAAGAGGTCTGGATACACATGATGAGAGCATTATACTGCCTCTGTACAAATCCCTAGTTAGACCGCACATGGAGTACTGTGTCCAGTTTTGGGCACCGGTGCTCAGGAAGGATATAATGGAACTAGAGAGAGTACAAAGGAGGGCAACAAAATTAATAAAGGGGATGGGAGAACTACAATACCCAGATAGATTAGCGAAATTAGGATTATTTAGTCTAGAAAAAAGACGACTGAGGGGCGATCTAATAACCATGTATAAGTATATAAGGGGACAATACAAATATCTCGCTGAGGATCTGTTTATACCAAGGAAGGTGACGGGCACAAGGGGGCATTCTTTGCGTCTGGAGGAGAGAAGGTTTTTCCACCAACATAGAAGAGGATTCTTTACTGTTAGGGCAGTGAGAATCTGGAATTGCTTGCCTGAGGAGGTGGTGATGGCGAACTCAGTCGAGGGGTTCAAGAGAGGCCTGGATGTCTTCCTGGAGCAGAACAATATTGTATCATACAATTATTAGGTTCTGTAGAAGGACGCAGATCTGGGTATTTATTATGATGGAATATAGGCTGAACTGGATGGACAAATGTCTTTTTTCGGCCTTACTAACTATGTTACTATGTTACTATGTTACTATCGTTGGGTACAGCCGGGACCAGCTGCTTCGAAAGCATCACCAAACCAGGGATTCAAGCTTCAGGAGGCTAATTTGCATATTCCAGGTGCCTTCTGGGAGAAGCGAAGTCTCCCTAAGCTAGAAGATCGTTGGGTACAGCCGGGACCAGCTGCTTCGAAAGCATCACCAAACCAGGGATTCAAGCTTCAGGAGGCTAATTTGCATATTCCAGGTGCCTTCTGGGAGAAGCGAAGTCTCCCTAAGCTAGAAGATCGTTGGGTACAGCCGGGACCAGCTGCTTCGAAAGCATCACCAAACCAGGGATTCAAGCTTCAGGAGGCTAATTTGCATATTCCAGGTGCCTTCTGGGAGAAGCGAAGTCTCCCTAAGCTAGAAGATCGTTGGGTACAGCCGGGACCAGCTGCTTCGAAAGCATCACCAAACCAGGGATTCAAGCTTCAGGAGGCTAATTTGCATATTCCAGGTGCCTTCTGGGAGAAGCGAAGTCTCCCTAAGCTAGAAGATCGTTGGGTACAGCCGGGACCAGCTGCTTCGAAAGCATCACCAAACCAGGGATTCAAGCTTCAGGAGGCTAATTTGCATATTCCAGGTGCCTTCTGGGAGAAGCGAAGTCTCCCTAAGCTAGAAGATCGTTGGGTACAGCCGGGACCAGCTGCTTCGAAAGCATCACCAAACCAGGGATTCAAGCTTCAGGAGGCTAATTTGCATATTCCAGGTGCCTTCTGGGAGAAGCGAAGTCTCCCTAAGCTAGAAGATCGTTGGGTGCAGCCGGGACCAGCTGCTTCGAAAGCATCACCAAACCAGGGATTCAAGCTTCAGGAGGCTAATTTGCATATTCCAGGTGCCTTCTGGGAGAAGCGAAGTCTCCCTAAGCTAGAAGATCGTTGGGTGCAGCCGGGACCAGCTGCTTCGAAAGCATCACCAAACCAGGGATTCAAGCTTCAGGAGGCTAATTTGCATATTCCAGGTGCCTTCTGGGAGAAGCGAAGTCTCCCTAAGCTAGAAGATCGTTGGGTACAGCCGGGACCAGCTGCTTCGAAAGCATCACCAAACCAGGGATTCAAGCTTCAGGAGGCTAATTTGCATATTCCAGGTGCCTTCTGGGAGAAGCGAAGTCTCCCTAAGCTAGAAGATCGTTGGGTACAGCCGGGACCAGCTGCTTCGAAAGCATCACCAAACCTGGGATTCAAGCTTCAGGAGGCTAATTTGCATATTCCAGGTGCCTTCTGGGAGAAGCGAAGTCTCCCTAAGCTAGAAGATCGTTGGGTACAGCCGGGACCAGCTGCTTCGAAAGCATCACCAAACCAGGGATTCAAGCTTCAGGAGGCTAATTTGCATATTCCAGGTGCCTTCTGGGAGAAGCGAAGTCTCCCTAAGCTAGAAGATCGTTGGGTACAGCCGGGACCAGCTGCTTCGAAAGCATCACCAAACCAGGGATTCAAGCTTCAGGAGGCTAATTTGCATATTCCAGGTGCCTTCTGGGAGAAGCGAAGTCTCCCTAAGCTAGAAGATCGTTGGGTACAGCCGGGACCAGCTGCTTCGAAAGCATCACCAAACCAGGGATTCAAGCTTCAGGAGGCTAATTTGCATATTCCAGGTGCCTTCTGGGAGAAGAGAAGTCTCCCTAAGCTAGAAGATCGTTGGGTACAGCCGGGACCAGCTGCTTCGAAAGCATCACCAAACCAGGGATTCAAGCTTCAGGAGGCTAATTTGCATATTCCAGGTGCCTTCTGGGAGAAGCGAAGTCTCCCTAAGCTAGAAGATCGTTGGGTACAGCCGGGACCAGCTGCTTCGAAAGCATCACCAAACCAGGGATTCAAGCTTCAGGAGGCTAATTTGCATATTCCAGGTGCCTTCTGGGAGAAGCGAAGTCTCCCTAAGCTAGAAGATCGTTGGGTACAGCCGGGACCAGCTGCTTCGAAAGCATCACCAAACCAGGGATTCAAGCTTCAGGAGGCTAATTTGCATATTCCAGGTGCCTTCTGGGAGAAGCGAAGTCTCCCTAAGCTAGAAGATCGTTGGGTACAGCCGGGACCAGCTGCTTCGAAAGCATCACCAAACCAGGGATTCAAGCTTCAGGAGGCTAATTTGCATATTCCAGGTGCCTTCTGGGAGAAGCGAAGTCTCCCTAAGCTAGAAGATCGTTGGGTACAGCCGGGACCAGCTGCTTCGAAAGCATCACCAAACCAGGGATTCAAGCTTCAGGAGGCTAATTTGCATATTCCAGGTGCCTTCTGGGAGAAGAGAAGTCTCCCTAAGCTAGAAGATCGTTGGGTACAGCCGGGACCAGCTGCTTCGAAAGCATCACCAAACCAGGGATTCAAGCTTCAGGAGGCTAATTTGCATATTCCAGGTGCCTTCTGGGAGAAGCGAAGTCTCCCTAAGCTAGAAGATCGTTGGGTACAGCCGGGACCAGCTGCTTCGAAAGCATCACCAAACCAGGGATTCAAGCTTCAGGAGGCTAATTTGCATATTCCAGGTGCCTTCTGGGAGAAGCGAAGTCTCCCTAAGCTAGAAGATCATTGGGTACAGCCGGGACCAGCTGCTTCGAAAGCATCACCAAACCAGGGATTCAAGCTTCAGGAGGCTAATTTGCATATTCCAGGTGCCTTCTGGGAGAAGCGAAGTCTCCCTAAGCTAGAAGATCGTTGGGTACAGCCGGGACCAGCTGCTTCGAAAGCATCACCAAACCAGGGATTCAAGCTTCAGGAGGCTAATTTGCATATTCCAGGTGCCTTCTGGGAGAAGCGAAGTCTCCCTAAGCTAGAAGATCGTTGGGTACAGCCGGGACCAGCTGCTTCGAAAGCATCACCAAACCAGGGATTCAAGCTTCAGGAGGCTAATTTGCATATTCCAGGTGCCTTCTGGGAGAAGCGAAGTCTCCCTAAGCTAGAAGATCGTTGGGTACAGCCGGGACCAGCTGCTTCGAAAGCATCACCAAACCAGGGATTCAAGCTTCAGGAGGCTAATTTGCATATTCCAGGTGCCTTCTGGGAGAAGCGAAGTCTCCCTAAGCTAGAAGATCCTTGGGTACAGCCGGGACCAGCTGCTTCGAAAGCATCACCAAACCAGGGATTCAAGCTTCAGGAGGCTAATTTGCATATTCCAGGTGCCTTCTGGGAGAAGCGAAGTCTCCCTAAGCTAGAAGATCGTTGGGTACAGCCGGGACCAGCTGCTTCGAAAGCATCACCAAACCAGGGATTCAAGCTTCAGGAGGCTAATTTGCATATTCCAGGTGCCTTCTGGGAGAAGCGAAGTCTCCCTAAGCTAGAAGATCGTTGGGTACAGCCGGGACCAGCTGCTTCGAAAGCATCACCAAACCAGGGATTCAAGCTTCAGGAGGCTAATTTGCATATTCCAGGTGCCTTCTGGGAGAAGCGAAGTCTCCCTAAGCTAGAAGATCGTTGGGTACAGCCGGGACCAGCTGCTTCGAAAGCATCACCAAACCAGGGATTCAAGCTTCAGGAGGCTAATTTGCATATTCCAGGTGCCTTCTGGGAGAAGCGAAGTCTCCCTAAGCTAGAAGATCGTTGGGTACAGCCGGGACCAGCTGCTTCGAAAGCATCACCAAACCAGGGATTCAAGCTTCAGGAGGCTAATTTGCATATTCCAGGTGCCTTCTGGGAGAAGCGAAGTCTCCCTAAGCTAGAAGATCGTTGGGTACAGCCGGGACCAGCTGCTTCGAAAGCATCACCAAACCAGGGATTCAAGCTTCAGGAGGCTAATTTGCATATTCCAGGTGCCTTCTGGGAGAAGCGAAGTCTCCCTAAGCTAGAAGATCGTTGGGTACAGCCGGGACCAGCTGCTTCGAAAGCATCACCAAACCAGGGATTCAAGCTTCAGGAGGCTAATTTGCATATTCCAGGTGCCTTCTGGGAGAAGCGAAGTCTCCCTAAGCTAGAAGATCGTTGGGTACAGCCGGGACCAGCTGCTTCGAAAGCATCACCAAACCAGGGATTCAAGCTTCAGGAGGCTAATTTGCATATTCCAGGTGCCTTCTGGGAGAAGCGAAGTCTCCCTAAGCTAGAAGATCGTTGGGTACAGCCGGGACCAGCTGCTTCGAAAGCATCACCAAACCAGGGATTCAAGCTTCAGGAGGCTAATTTGCATATTCCAGGTGCCTTCTGGGAGAAGCGAAGTCTCCCTAAGCTAGAAGATCGTTGGGTACAGCCGGGACCAGCTGCTTCGAAAGCATCACCAAACCAGGGATTCAAGCTTCAGGAGGCTAATTTGCATATTCCAGGTGCCTTCTGGGAGAAGCGAAGTCTCCCTAAGCTAGAAGATCGTTGGGTACAGCCGGGACCAGCTGCTTCGAAAGCATCACCAAACCAGGGATTCAAGCTTCAGGAGGCTAATTTGCATATTCCAGGTGCCTTCTGGGAGAAGCGAAGTCTCCCTAAGCTAGAAGATCGTTGGGTACAGCCGGGACCAGCTGCTTCGAAAGCATCACCAAACCAGGGATTCAAGCTTCAGGAGGCTAATTTGCATATTCCAGGTGCCTTCTGGGAGAAACGAAGTCTCCCTAAGCTAGAAGATCGTTGGGTGCAGCCGGGACCAGCTGCTTCGAAAGCATCACCAAACCAGGGATTCAAGCTTCAGGAGGCTAATTTGCATATTCCAGGTGCCTTCTGGGAGAAGCGAAGTCTCCCTAAGCTAGAAGATCGTTGGGTGCAGCCGGGACCAGCTGCTTCGAAAGCATCACCAAACCAGGGATTCAAGCTTCAGGAGGCTAATTTGCATATTCCAGGTGCCTTCTGGGAGAAGCGAAGTCTCCCTAAGCTAGAAGATCGTTGGGTACAGCCGGGACCAGCTGCTTCGAAAGCATCACCAAACCAGGGATTCAAGCTTCAGGAGGCTAATTTGCATATTCCAGGTGCCTTCTGGGAGAAGCGAAGTCTCCCTAAGCTAGAAGATCGTTGGGTACAGCCGGGACCAGCTGCTTCGAAAGCATCACCAAACCAGGGATTCAAGCTTCAGGAGGCTAATTTGCATATTCCAGGTGCCTTCTGGGAGAAGCGAAGTCTCCCTAAGCTAGAAGATCGTTGGGTACAGCCGGGACCAGCTGCTTCGAAAGCATCACCAAACCAGGGATTCAAGCTTCAGGAGGCTAATTTGCATATTCCAGGTGCCTTCTGGGAGAAGCGAAGTCTCCCTAAGCTAGAAGATCGTTGGGTACAGCCGGGACCAGCTGCTTCGAAAGCATCACCAAACCAGGGATTCAAGCTTCAGGAGGCTAATTTGCATATTCCAGGTGCCTTCTGGGAGAAGCGAAGTCTCCCTAAGCTAGAAGATCGTTGGGTACAGCCGGGACCAGCTGCTTCGAAAGCATCACCAAACCAGGGATTCAAGCTTCAGGAGGCTAATTTGCATATTCCAGGTGCCTTCTGGGAGAAGAGAAGTCTCCCTAAGCTAGAAGATCGTTGGGTACAGCCGGGACCAGCTGCTTCGAAAGCATCACCAAACCAGGGATTCAAGCTTCAGGAGGCTAATTTGCATATTCCAGGTGCCTTCTGGGAGAAGCGAAGTCTCCCTAAGCTAGAAGATCGTTGGGTACAGCCGGGACCAGCTGCTTCGAAAGCATCACCAAACCAGGGATTCAAGCTTCAGGAGGCTAATTTGCATATTCCAGGTGCCTTCTGGGAGAAGCGAAGTCTCCCTAAGCTAGAAGATCGTTGGGTACAGCCGGGACCAGCTGCTTCGAAAGCATCACCAAACCAGGGATTCAAGCTTCAGGAGGCTAATTTGCATATTCCAGGTGCCTTCTGGGAGAAGCGAAGTCTCCCTAAGCTAGAAGATCGTTGGGTACAGCCGGGACCAGCTGCTTCGAAAGCATCACCAAACCAGGGATTCAAGCTTCAGGAGGCTAATTTGCATATTCCAGGTGCCTTCTGGGAGAAGCGAAGTCTCCCTAAGCTAGAAGATCGTTGGGTACAGCCGGGACCAGCTGCTTCGAAAGCATCACCAAACCAGGGATTCAAGCTTCAGGAGGCTAATTTGCATATTCCAGGTGCCTTCTGGGAGAAGAGAAGTCTCCCTAAGCTAGAAGATCGTTGGGTACAGCCGGGACCAGCTGCTTCGAAAGCATCACCAAACCAGGGATTCAAGCTTCAGGAGGCTAATTTGCATATTCCAGGTGCCTTCTGGGAGAAGCGAAGTCTCCCTAAGCTAGAAGATCGTTGGGTACAGCCGGGACCAGCTGCTTCGAAAGCATCACCAAACCAGGGATTCAAGCTTCAGGAGGCTAATTTGCATATTCCAGGTGCCTTCTGGGAGAAGCGAAGTCTCCCTAAGCTAGAAGATCATTGGGTACAGCCGGGACCAGCTGCTTCGAAAGCATCACCAAACCAGGGATTCAAGCTTCAGGAGGCTAATTTGCATATTCCAGGTGCCTTCTGGGAGAAGCGAAGTCTCCCTAAGCTAGAAGATCGTTGGGTACAGCCGGGACCAGCTGCTTCGAAAGCATCACCAAACCAGGGATTCAAGCTTCAGGAGGCTAATTTGCATATTCCAGGTGCCTTCTGGGAGAAGCGAAGTCTCCCTAAGCTAGAAGATCGTTGGGTACAGCCGGGACCAGCTGCTTCGAAAGCATCACCAAACCAGGGATTCAAGCTTCAGGAGGCTAATTTGCATATTCCAGGTGCCTTCTGGGAGAAGCGAAGTCTCCCTAAGCTAGAAGATCGTTGGGTACAGCCGGGACCAGCTGCTTCGAAAGCATCACCAAACCAGGGATTCAAGCTTCAGGAGGCTAATTTGCATATTCCAGGTGCCTTCTGGGAGAAGCGAAGTCTCCCTAAGCTAGAAGATCGTTATTAGATAAACCATTATTTCTTATTTTTAGTGACTCTATAGCGACAGGGTCTGTTCCGCAGGACTGGCGCATAGCAAATGTGGTGCCAATATTCAAAAAGGGCTCTAAAAGTGAACCTGGAAATTATAGGCCAGTAAGTCTAACCTCTATTGTTGGTAAAATATTTGAAGGGTTTCTGAGGGATGTTATTCTGGATTATCTCAATGAGAATAACTGTTTAACTCCATATCAGCATGGGTTTATGAGAAATCGCTCCTGTCAAACCAATCTAATCAGTTTTTATGAAGAGGTAAGCTATAGACTGGACCACGGTGAGTCATTGGACGTGGTATATCTCGATTTTTCCAAAGCGTTTGATACCGTGTCGCACAAGAGGTTGGTACACAAAATGAGAATGCTTGGTCTGGGGGAAAATGTGTGTAAATGGGTTAGTAACTGGCTTAGTGATAGAAAGCAGAGGGTGGTTATAAATGGTATAGTCTCTAACTGGGTCGCTGTGACCAGTGGGGTACCGCAGGGGTTAGTATTGGGACCTGTTCTCTTCAACATATTCATTAATGATCTGGTAGAAGGTTTACACAGTAAAATATCGATATTTGCAGATGATACAAAACTATGTAAAGCAGTTAATACAAGAGAAGATAGTATTCTGCTACAGATGGATCTGGATAAGTTGGAAACTTGGGCTGAAAGGTGGCAGATGAGGTTTAACAATGATAAATGTAAGGTTATACACATGGGAAGAGGGAATCAATATCACCATTACACACTGAACGGGAAACCACTGGGTAAATCTGACAGGGAGAAGGACTTGGGGATCCTAGTTAATGATAAACTTACCTGGAGCAGCCAGTGCCAGGCAGCAGCTGCCAAGGCAAACAGGATCATGGGGTGCATTAAAAGAGGTCTGGATACACATGATGAGAGCATTATACTGCCTCTGTACAAATCCCTAGTTAGACCGCACATGGAGTACTGTGTCCAGTTTTGGGCACCGGTGCTCAGGAAGGATATAATGGAACTAGAGAGAGTACAAAGGAGGGCAACAAAATTAATAAAGGGGATGGGAGAACTACAATACCCAGATAGATTAGCGAAATTAGGATTATTTAGTCTAGAAAAAAGACGACTGAGGGGCGATCTAATAACCATGTATAAGTATATAAGGGGACAATACAAATATCTCGCTGAGGATCTGTTTATACCAAGGAAGGTGACGGGCACAAGGGGGCATTCTTTGCGTCTGGAGGAGAGAAGGTTTTTCCACCAACATAGAAGAGGATTCTTTACTGTTAGGGCAGTGAGAATCTGGAATTGCTTGCCTGAGGAGGTGGTGATGGCGAACTCAGTCGAGGGGTTCAAGAGAGGCCTGGATGTCTTCCTGGAGCAGAACAATATTGTATCATACAATTATTAGGTTCTGTAGAAGGACGTAGATCTGGGTATTTATTATGATGGAATATAGGCTGAACTGGATGGACAAATGTCTTTTTTCGGCCTTACTAACTATGTTACTATGTTACTATGTTACTATCGTTGGGTACAGCCGGGACCAGCTGCTTCGAAAGCATCACCAAACCAGGGATTCAAGCTTCAGGAGGCTAATTTGCATATTCCAGGTGCCTTCTGGGAGAAGCGAAGTCTCCCTAAGCTAGAAGATCGTTGGGTACAGCCGGGACCAGCTGCTTCGAAAGCATCACCAAACCAGGGATTCAAGCTTCAGGAGGCTAATTTGCATATTCCAGGTGCCTTCTGGGAGAAGCGAAGTCTCCCTAAGCTAGAAGATCGTTGGGTACAGCCGGGACCAGCTGCTTCGAAAGCATCACCAAACCAGGGATTCAAGCTTCAGGAGGCTAATTTGCATATTCCAGGTGCCTTCTGGGAGAAGCGAAGTCTCCCTAAGCTAGAAGATCGTTGGGTACAGCCGGGACCAGCTGCTTCGAAAGCATCACCAAACCAGGGATTCAAGCTTCAGGAGGCTAATTTGCATATTCCAGGTGCCTTCTGGGAGAAGCGAAGTCTCCCTAAGCTAGAAGATCGTTGGGTACAGCCGGGACCAGCTGCTTCGAAAGCATCACCAAACCAGGGATTCAAGCTTCAGGAGGCTAATTTGCATATTCCAGGTGCCTTCTGGGAGAAGCGAAGTCTCCCTAAGCTAGAAGATCGTTGGGTGCAGCCGGGACCAGCTGCTTCGAAAGCATCACCAAACCAGGGATTCAAGCTTCAGGAGGCTAATTTGCATATTCCAGGTGCCTTCTGGGAGAAGCGAAGTCTCCCTAAGCTAGAAGATCGTTGGGTGCAGCCGGGACCAGCTGCTTCGAAAGCATCACCAAACCAGGGATTCAAGCTTCAGGAGGCTAATTTGCATATTCCAGGTGCCTTCTGGGAGAAGCGAAGTCTCCCTAAGCTAGAAGATCGTTGGGTACAGCCGGGACCAGCTGCTTCGAAAGCATCACCAAACCAGGGATTCAAGCTTCAGGAGGCTAATTTGCATATTCCAGGTGCCTTCTGGGAGAAGCGAAGTCTCCCTAAGCTAGAAGATCGTTGGGTACAGCCGGGACCAGCTGCTTCGAAAGCATCACCAAACCAGGGATTCAAGCTTCAGGAGGCTAATTTGCATATTCCAGGTGCCTTCTGGGAGAAGCGAAGTCTCCCTAAGCTAGAAGATCGTTGGGTACAGCCGGGACCAGCTGCTTCGAAAGCATCACCAAACCAGGGATTCAAGCTTCAGGAGGCTAATTTGCATATTCCAGGTGCCTTCTGGGAGAAGCGAAGTCTCCCTAAGCTAGAAGATCGTTGGGTACAGCCGGGACCAGCTGCTTCGAAAGCATCACCAAACCAGGGATTCAAGCTTCAGGAGGCTAATTTGCATATTCCAGGTGCCTTCTGGGAGAAGCGAAGTCTCCCTAAGCTAGAAGATCGTTGGGTACAGCCGGGACCAGCTGCTTCGAAAGCATCACCAAACCAGGGATTCAAGCTTCAGGAGGCTAATTTGCATATTCCAGGTGCCTTCTGGGAGAAGAGAAGTCTCCCTAAGCTAGAAGATCGTTGGGTACAGCCGGGACCAGCTGCTTCGAAAGCATCACCAAACCAGGGATTCAAGCTTCAGGAGGCTAATTTGCATATTCCAGGTGCCTTCTGGGAGAAGCGAAGTCTCCCTAAGCTAGAAGATCGTTGGGTACAGCCGGGACCAGCTGCTTCGAAAGCATCACCAAACCAGGGATTCAAGCTTCAGGAGGCTAATTTGCATATTCCAGGTGCCTTCTGGGAGAAGCGAAGTCTCCCTAAGCTAGAAGATCGTTGGGTACAGCCGGGACCAGCTGCTTCGAAAGCATCACCAAACCAGGGATTCAAGCTTCAGGAGGCTAATTTGCATATTCCAGGTGCCTTCTGGGAGAAGCGAAGTCTCCCTAAGCTAGAAGATCGTTGGGTACAGCCGGGACCAGCTGCTTCGAAAGCATCACCAAACCAGGGATTCAAGCTTCAGGAGGCTAATTTGCATATTCCAGGTGCCTTCTGGGAGAAGCGAAGTCTCCCTAAGCTAGAAGATCGTTGGGTACAGCCGGGACCAGCTGCTTCGAAAGCATCACCAAACCAGGGATTCAAGCTTCAGGAGGCTAATTTGCATATTCCAGGTGCCTTCTGGGAGAAGAGAAGTCTCCCTAAGCTAGAAGATCGTTGGGTACAGCCGGGACCAGCTGCTTCGAAAGCATCACCAAACCAGGGATTCAAGCTTCAGGAGGCTAATTTGCATATTCCAGGTGCCTTCTGGGAGAAGCGAAGTCTCCCTAAGCTAGAAGATCGTTGGGTACAGCCGGGACCAGCTGCTTCGAAAGCATCACCAAACCAGGGATTCAAGCTTCAGGAGGCTAATTTGCATATTCCAGGTGCCTTCTGGGAGAAGCGAAGTCTCCCTAAGCTAGAAGATCATTGGGTACAGCCGGGACCAGCTGCTTCGAAAGCATCACCAAACCAGGGATTCAAGCTTCAGGAGGCTAATTTGCATATTCCAGGTGCCTTCTGGGAGAAGCGAAGTCTCCCTAAGCTAGAAGATCGTTGGGTACAGCCGGGACCAGCTGCTTCGAAAGCATCACCAAACCAGGGATTCAAGCTTCAGGAGGCTAATTTGCATATTCCAGGTGCCTTCTGGGAGAAGCGAAGTCTCCCTAAGCTAGAAGATCGTTGGGTACAGCCGGGACCAGCTGCTTCGAAAGCATCACCAAACCAGGGATTCAAGCTTCAGGAGGCTAATTTGCATATTCCAGGTGCCTTCTGGGAGAAGCGAAGTCTCCCTAAGCTAGAAGATCGTTGGGTACAGCCGGGACCAGCTGCTTCGAAAGCATCACCAAACCAGGGATTCAAGCTTCAGGAGGCTAATTTGCATATTCCAGGTGCCTTCTGGGAGAAGCGAAGTCTCCCTAAGCTAGAAGATCGTTGGGTACAGCCGGGACCAGCTGCTTCGAAAGCATCACCAAACCAGGGATTCAAGCTTCAGGAGGCTAATTTGCATATTCCAGGTGCCTTCTGGGAGAAGCGAAGTCTCCCTAAGCTAGAAGATCGTTGGGTACAGCCGGGACCAGCTGCTTCGAAAGCATCACCAAACCAGGGATTCAAGCTTCAGGAGGCTAATTTGCATATTCCAGGTGCCTTCTGGGAGAAGCGAAGTCTCCCTAAGCTAGAAGATCGTTGGGTACAGCCGGGACCAGCTGCTTCGAAAGCATCACCAAACCAGGGATTCAAGCTTCAGGAGGCTAATTTGCATATTCCAGGTGCCTTCTGGGAGAAGCGAAGTCTCCCTAAGCTAGAAGATCGTTGGGTACAGCCGGGACCAGCTGCTTCGAAAGCATCACCAAACCAGGGATTCAAGCTTCAGGAGGCTAATTTGCATATTCCAGGTGCCTTCTGGGAGAAGCGAAGTCTCCCTAAGCTAGAAGATCGTTGGGTACAGCCGGGACCAGCTGCTTCGAAAGCATCACCAAACCAGGGATTCAAGCTTCAGGAGGCTAATTTGCATATTCCAGGTGCCTTCTGGGAGAAGCGAAGTCTCCCTAAGCTAGAAGATCGTTGGGTACAGCCGGGACCAGCTGCTTCGAAAGCATCACCAAACCAGGGATTCAAGCTTCAGGAGGCTAATTTGCATATTCCAGGTGCCTTCTGGGAGAAGCGAAGTCTCCCTAAGCTAGAAGATCGTTGGGTACAGCCGGGACCAGCTGCTTCGAAAGCATCACCAAACCAGGGATTCAAGCTTCAGGAGGCTAATTTGCATATTCCAGGTGCCTTCTGGGAGAAGCGAAGTCTCCCTAAGCTAGAAGATCGTTGGGTACAGCCGGGACCAGCTGCTTCGAAAGCATCACCAAACCAGGGATTCAAGCTTCAGGAGGCTAATTTGCATATTCCAGGTGCCTTCTGGGAGAAGCGAAGTCTCCCTAAGCTAGAAGATCGTTGGGTACAGCCGGGACCAGCTGCTTCGAAAGCATCACCAAACCAGGGATTCAAGCTTCAGGAGGCTAATTTGCATATTCCAGGTGCCTTCTGGGAGAAGCGAAGTCTCCCTAAGCTAGAAGATCGTTGGGTACAGCCGGGACCAGCTGCTTCGAAAGCATCACCAAACCAGGGATTCAAGCTTCAGGAGGCTAATTTGCATATTCCAGGTGCCTTCTGGGAGAAGCGAAGTCTCCCTAAGCTAGAAGATCGTTGGGTACAGCCGGGACCAGCTGCTTCGAAAGCATCACCAAACCAGGGATTCAAGCTTCAGGAGGCTAATTTGCATATTCCAGGTGCCTTCTGGGAGAAGCGAAGTCTCCCTAAGCTAGAAGATCGTTGGGTACAGCCGGGACCAGCTGCTTCGAAAGCATCACCAAACCAGGGATTCAAGCTTCAGGAGGCTAATTTGCATATTCCAGGTGCCTTCTGGGAGAAGCGAAGTCTCCCTAAGCTAGAAGATCGTTATTAGATAAACCATTATTTCTTATTTTTAGTGACTCTATAGCGACAGGGTCTGTTCCGCAGGACTGGCGCATAGCAAATGTGGTGCCAATATTCAAAAAGGGCTCTAAAAGTGAACCTGGAAATTATAGGCCAGTAAGTCTAACCTCTATTGTTGGTAAAATATTTGAAGGGTTTCTGAGGGATGTTATTCTGGATTATCTCAATGAGAATAACTGTTTAACTCCATATCAGCATGGGTTTATGAGAAATCGCTCCTGTCAAACCAATCTAATCAGTTTTTATGAAGAGGTAAGCTATAGACTGGACCACGGTGAGTCATTGGACGTGGTATATCTCGATTTTTCCAAAGCGTTTGATACCGTGTCGCACAAGAGGTTGGTACACAAAATGAGAATGCTTGGTCTGGGGGAAAATGTGTGTAAATGGGTTAGTAACTGGCTTAGTGATAGAAAGCAGAGGGTGGTTATAAATGGTATAGTCTCTAACTGGGTCGCTGTGACCAGTGGGGTACCGCAGGGGTTAGTATTGGGACCTGTTCTCTTCAACATATTCATTAATGATCTGGTAGAAGGTTTACACAGTAAAATATCGATATTTGCAGATGATACAAAACTATGTAAAGCAGTTAATACAAGAGAAGATAGTATTCTGCTACAGATGGATCTGGATAAGTTGGAAACTTGGGCTGAAAGGTGGCAGATGAGGTTTAACAATGATAAATGTAAGGTTATACACATGGGAAGAGGGAATCAATATCACCATTACACACTGAACGGGAAACCACTGGGTAAATCTGACAGGGAGAAGGACTTGGGGATCCTAGTTAATGATAAACTTACCTGGAGCAGCCAGTGCCAGGCAGCAGCTGCCAAGGCAAACAGGATCATGGGGTGCATTAAAAGAGGTCTGGATACACATGATGAGAGCATTATACTGCCTCTGTACAAATCCCTAGTTAGACCGCACATGGAGTACTGTGTCCAGTTTTGGGCACCGGTGCTCAGGAAGGATATAATGGAACTAGAGAGAGTACAAAGGAGGGCAACAAAATTAATAAAGGGGATGGGAGAACTACAATACCCAGATAGATTAGCGAAATTAGGATTATTTAGTCTAGAAAAAAGACGACTGAGGGGCGATCTAATAACCATGTATAAGTATATAAGGGGACAATACAAATATCTCGCTGAGGATCTGTTTATACCAAGGAAGGTGACGGGCACAAGGGGGCATTCTTTGCGTCTGGAGGAGAGAAGGTTTTTCCACCAACATAGAAGAGGATTCTTTACTGTTAGGGCAGTGAGAATCTGGAATTGCTTGCCTGAGGAGGTGGTGATGGCGAACTCAGTCGAGGGGTTCAAGAGAGGCCTGGATGTCTTCCTGGAGCAGAACAATATTGTATCATACAATTATTAGGTTCTGTAGAAGGACGCAGATCTGGGTATTTATTATGATGGAATATAGGCTGAACTGGATGGACAAATGTCTTTTTTCGGCCTTACTAACTATGTTACTATGTTACTATGTTACTATCGTTGGGTACAGCCGGGACCAGCTGCTTCGAAAGCATCACCAAACCAGGGATTCAAGCTTCAGGAGGCTAATTTGCATATTCCAGGTGCCTTCTGGGAGAAGCGAAGTCTCCCTAAGCTAGAAGATCGTTGGGTACAGCCGGGACCAGCTGCTTCGAAAGCATCACCAAACCAGGGATTCAAGCTTCAGGAGGCTAATTTGCATATTCCAGGTGCCTTCTGGGAGAAGCGAAGTCTCCCTAAGCTAGAAGATCGTTGGGTACAGCCGGGACCAGCTGCTTCGAAAGCATCACCAAACCAGGGATTCAAGCTTCAGGAGGCTAATTTGCATATTCCAGGTGCCTTCTGGGAGAAGCGAAGTCTCCCTAAGCTAGAAGATCGTTGGGTACAGCCGGGACCAGCTGCTTCGAAAGCATCACCAAACCAGGGATTCAAGCTTCAGGAGGCTAATTTGCATATTCCAGGTGCCTTCTGGGAGAAGCGAAGTCTCCCTAAGCTAGAAGATCGTTGGGTACAGCCGGGACCAGCTGCTTCGAAAGCATCACCAAACCAGGGATTCAAGCTTCAGGAGGCTAATTTGCATATTCCAGGTGCCTTCTGGGAGAAGCGAAGTCTCCCTAAGCTAGAAGATCGTTGGGTGCAGCCGGGACCAGCTGCTTCGAAAGCATCACCAAACCAGGGATTCAAGCTTCAGGAGGCTAATTTGCATATTCCAGGTGCCTTCTGGGAGAAGCGAAGTCTCCCTAAGCTAGAAGATCGTTGGGTGCAGCCGGGACCAGCTGCTTCGAAAGCATCACCAAACCAGGGATTCAAGCTTCAGGAGGCTAATTTGCATATTCCAGGTGCCTTCTGGGAGAAGCGAAGTCTCCCTAAGCTAGAAGATCGTTGGGTACAGCCGGGACCAGCTGCTTCGAAAGCATCACCAAACCAGGGATTCAAGCTTCAGGAGGCTAATTTGCATATTCCAGGTGCCTTCTGGGAGAAGCGAAGTCTCCCTAAGCTAGAAGATCGTTGGGTACAGCCGGGACCAGCTGCTTCGAAAGCATCACCAAACCAGGGATTCAAGCTTCAGGAGGCTAATTTGCATATTCCAGGTGCCTTCTGGGAGAAGCGAAGTCTCCCTAAGCTAGAAGATCGTTGGGTACAGCCGGGACCAGCTGCTTCGAAAGCATCACCAAACCAGGGATTCAAGCTTCAGGAGGCTAATTTGCATATTCCAGGTGCCTTCTGGGAGAAGCGAAGTCTCCCTAAGCTAGAAGATCGTTGGGTACAGCCGGGACCAGCTGCTTCGAAAGCATCACCAAACCAGGGATTCAAGCTTCAGGAGGCTAATTTGCATATTCCAGGTGCCTTCTGGGAGAAGCGAAGTCTCCCTAAGCTAGAAGATCGTTGGGTACAGCCGGGACCAGCTGCTTCGAAAGCATCACCAAACCAGGGATTCAAGCTTCAGGAGGCTAATTTGCATATTCCAGGTGCCTTCTGGGAGAAGCGAAGTCTCCCTAAGCTAGAAGATCGTTGGGTACAGCCGGGACCAGCTGCTTCGAAAGCATCACCAAACCAGGGATTCAAGCTTCAGGAGGCTAATTTGCATATTCCAGGTGCCTTCTGGGAGAAGAGAAGTCTCCCTAAGCTAGAAGATCGTTGGGTACAGCCGGGACCAGCTGCTTCGAAAGCATCACCAAACCAGGGATTCAAGCTTCAGGAGGCTAATTTGCATATTCCAGGTGCCTTCTGGGAGAAGCGAAGTCTCCCTAAGCTAGAAGATCGTTGGGTACAGCCGGGACCAGCTGCTTCGAAAGCATCACCAAACCAGGGATTCAAGCTTCAGGAGGCTAATTTGCATATTCCAGGTGCCTTCTGGGAGAAGCGAAGTCTCCCTAAGCTAGAAGATCGTTGGGTACAGCCGGGACCAGCTGCTTCGAAAGCATCACCAAACCAGGGATTCAAGCTTCAGGAGGCTAATTTGCATATTCCAGGTGCCTTCTGGGAGAAGCGAAGTCTCCCTAAGCTAGAAGATCGTTGGGTACAGCCGGGACCAGCTGCTTCGAAAGCATCACCAAACCAGGGATTCAAGCTTCAGGAGGCTAATTTGCATATTCCAGGTGCCTTCTGGGAGAAGCGAAGTCTCCCTAAGCTAGAAGATCGTTGGGTACAGCCGGGACCAGCTGCTTCGAAAGCATCACCAAACCAGGGATTCAAGCTTCAGGAGGCTAATTTGCATATTCCAGGTGCCTTCTGGGAGAAGCGAAGTCTCCCTAAGCTAGAAGATCGTTGGGTACAGCCGGGACCAGCTGCTTCGAAAGCATCACCAAACCAGGGATTCAAGCTTCAGGAGGCTAATTTGCATATTCCAGGTGCCTTCTGGGAGAAGCGAAGTCTCCCTAAGCTAGAAGATCGTTGGGTACAGCCGGGACCAGCTGCTTCGAAAGCATCACCAAACCAGGGATTCAAGCTTCAGGAGGCTAATTTGCATATTCCAGGTGCCTTCTGGGAGAAGCGAAGTCTCCCTAAGCTAGAAGATCGTTGGGTACAGCCGGGACCAGCTGCTTCGAAAGCATCACCAAACCAGGGATTCAAGCTTCAGGAGGCTAATTTGCATATTCCAGGTGCCTTCTGGGAGAAGCGAAGTCTCCCTAAGCTAGAAGATCGTTGGGTACAGCCGGGACCAGCTGCTTCGAAAGCATCACCAAACCAGGGATTCAAGCTTCAGGAGGCTAATTTGCATATTCCAGGTGCCTTCTGGGAGAAGCGAAGTCTCCCTAAGCTAGAAGATCGTTGGGTACAGCCGGGACCAGCTGCTTCGAAAGCATCACCAAACCAGGGATTCAAGCTTCAGGAGGCTAATTTGCATATTCCAGGTGCCTTCTGGGAGAAGCGAAGTCTCCCTAAGCTAGAAGATCGTTGGGTACAGCCGGGACCAGCTGCTTCGAAAGCATCACCAAACCAGGGATTCAAGCTTCAGGAGGCTAATTTGCATATTCCAGGTGCCTTCTGGGAGAAGCGAAGTCTCCCTAAGCTAGAAGATCGTTGGGTACAGCCGGGACCAGCTGCTTCGAAAGCATCACCAAACCAGGGATTCAAGCTTCAGGAGGCTAATTTGCATATTCCAGGTGCCTTCTGGGAGAAGCGAAGTCTCCCTAAGCTAGAAGATCGTTGGGTACAGCCGGGACCAGCTGCTTCGAAAGCATCACCAAACCAGGGATTCAAGCTTCAGGAGGCTAATTTGCATATTCCAGGTGCCTTCTGGGAGAAGCGAAGTCTCCCTAAGCTAGAAGATCGTTGGGTACAGCCGGGACCAGCTGCTTCGAAAGCATCACCAAACCAGGGATTCAAGCTTCAGGAGGCTAATTTGCATATTCCAGGTGCCTTCTGGGAGAAGCGAAGTCTCCCTAAGCTAGAAGATCGTTGGGTACAGCCGGGACCAGCTGCTTCGAAAGCATCACCAAACCAGGGATTCAAGCTTCAGGAGGCTAATTTGCATATTCCAGGTGCCTTCTGGGAGAAGCGAAGTCTCCCTAAGCTAGAAGATCGTTGGGTACAGCCGGGACCAGCTGCTTCGAAAGCATCACCAAACCAGGGATTCAAGCTTCAGGAGGCTAATTTGCATATTCCAGGTGCCTTCTGGGAGAAGCGAAGTCTCCCTAAGCTAGAAGATCGTTGGGTACAGCCGGGACCAGCTGCTTCGAAAGCATCACCAAACCAGGGATTCAAGCTTCAGGAGGCTAATTTGCATATTCCAGGTGCCTTCTGGGAGAAGCGAAGTCTCCCTAAGCTAGAAGATCGTTGGGTACAGCCGGGACCAGCTGCTTCGAAAGCATCACCAAACCAGGGATTCAAGCTTCAGGAGGCTAATTTGCATATTCCAGGTGCCTTCTGGGAGAAGCGAAGTCTCCCTAAGCTAGAAGATCGTTGGGTACAGCCGGGACCAGCTGCTTCGAAAGCATCACCAAACCAGGGATTCAAGCTTCAGGAGGCTAATTTGCATATTCCAGGTGCCTTCTGGGAGAAGCGAAGTCTCCCTAAGCTAGAAGATCGTTGGGTACAGCCGGGACCAGCTGCTTCGAAAGCATCACCAAACCAGGGATTCAAGCTTCAGGAGGCTAATTTGCATATTCCAGGTGCCTTCTGGGAGAAGCGAAGTCTCCCTAAGCTAGAAGATCGTTGGGTACAGCCGGGACCAGCTGCTTCGAAAGCATCACCAAACCAGGGATTCAAGCTTCAGGAGGCTAATTTGCATATTCCAGGTGCCTTCTGGGAGAAGCGAAGTCTCCCTAAGCTAGAAGATCGTTGGGTACAGCCGGGACCAGCTGCTTCGAAAGCATCACCAAACCAGGGATTCAAGCTTCAGGAGGCTAATTTGCATATTCCAGGTGCCTTCTGGGAGAAGCGAAGTCTCCCTAAGCTAGAAGATCGTTGGGTACAGCCGGGACCAGCTGCTTCGAAAGCATCACCAAACCAGGGATTCAAGCTTCAGGAGGCTAATTTGCATATTCCAGGTGCCTTCTGGGAGAAGCGAAGTCTCCCTAAGCTAGAAGATCGTTGGGTACAGCCGGGACCAGCTGCTTCGAAAGCATCACCAAACCAGGGATTCAAGCTTCAGGAGGCTAATTTGCATATTCCAGGTGCCTTCTGGGAGAAGCGAAGTCTCCCTAAGCTAGAAGATCGTTGGGTACAGCCGGGACCAGCTGCTTCGAAAGCATCACCAAACCAGGGATTCAAGCTTCAGGAGGCTAATTTGCATATTCCAGGTGCCTTCTGGGAGAAGCGAAGTCTCCCTAAGCTAGAAGATCGTTGGGTACAGCCGGGACCAGCTGCTTCGAAAGCATCACCAAACCAGGGATTCAAGCTTCAGGAGGCTAATTTGCATATTCCAGGTGCCTTCTGGGAGAAGCGAAGTCTCCCTAAGCTAGAAGATCGTTGGGTACAGCCGGGACCAGCTGCTTCGAAAGCATCACCAAACCAGGGATTCAAGCTTCAGGAGGCTAATTTGCATATTCCAGGTGCCTTCTGGGAGAAGCGAAGTCTCCCTAAGCTAGAAGATCGTTGGGTACAGCCGGGACCAGCTGCTTCGAAAGCATCACCAAACCAGGGATTCAAGCTTCAGGAGGCTAATTTGCATATTCCAGGTGCCTTCTGGGAGAAGCGAAGTCTCCCTAAGCTAGAAGATCGTTGGGTACAGCCGGGACCAGCTGCTTCGAAAGCATCACCAAACCAGGGATTCAAGCTTCAGGAGGCTAATTTGCATATTCCAGGTGCCTTCTGGGAGAAGCGAAGTCTCCCTAAGCTAGAAGATCGTTGGGTACAGCCGGGACCAGCTGCTTCGAAAGCATCACCAAACCAGGGATTCAAGCTTCAGGAGGCTAATTTGCATATTCCAGGTGCCTTCTGGGAGAAGCGAAGTCTCCCTAAGCTAGAAGATCCTTGGGTACAGCCGGGACCAGCTGCTTCGAAAGCATCACCAAACCAGGGATTCAAGCTTCAGGAGGCTAATTTGCATATTCCAGGTGCCTTCTGGGAGAAGCGAAGTCTCCCTAAGCTAGAAGATCGTTGGGTACAGCCGGGACCAGCTGCTTCGAAAGCATCACCAAACCAGGGATTCAAGCTTCAGGAGGCTAATTTGCATATTCCAGGTGCCTTCTGGGAGAAGCGAAGTCTCCCTAAGCTAGAAGATCGTTGGGTACAGCCGGGACCAGCTGCTTCGAAAGCATCACCAAACCAGGGATTCAAGCTTCAGGAGGCTAATTTGCATATTCCAGGTGCCTTCTGGGAGAAGCGAAGTCTCCCTAAGCTAGAAGATCGTTGGGTACAGCCGGGACCAGCTGCTTCGAAAGCATCACCAAACCAGGGATTCAAGCTTCAGGAGGCTAATTTGCATATTCCAGGTGCCTTCTGGGAGAAGCGAAGTCTCCCTAAGCTAGAAGATTTTTGCCTGTAGGACATTATTGCAAGAGAGCTTGGCTGAGTAGATTACACAAGAAGGAAAACACACAGCAAGTCAGCAGGATCTAGGAGCAACATGGCAGATGTGACAACCTACATGGTGAGCTGCAGCATGTGCTACATGTTCACAGATCGACCAGAAGAAGAATCCAATTTCACCTGTCTGAAGTGTAGACTAGTGGCCCTTTTAGAAGAAAAGGTGCGGGGTCTGGAAGAAAGAATAGCAACTTTGAAACTCATCAAAGAGAATGAAGACTTTCTAGACAGAACAGAAGCATCTCTACTGGTCACAGAAGGTGAAAAAAGTGTCAGAGAACCTCCAAAAGCAGATGAGTGGAAGCATGTGACCAAAAGAAGCAAGAAGACCATGGAGAAATCACCAACCACACAACTGAAGAACCGATATCAAATCTTTGTAGAGGATGAAGATGGCACACCTAAGAATGAAGCAATACCAGCAAGCAAAAAAGAAAAGGGCACACAGCAACAAGTGACAGCAAAAAGTACAGCCAAGAAGCAACGAAGAGTGGTGGTGGTGGGAGACTCACTACTGAGAGGCACAGAAGCAGCCATCTGCAGACCGGACATAACTGCAAGAGAAGTATGCTGCCTTCCAGGTGCGATGATCAAGGATGTGACCGATAGGATACCAAAGCTCTTCAGCTCCAAGGACGTCCACCCATTTCTTCTGATACATGTTGGCACCAATGACACGGCAAGGAAAGACCTACCGACAATCTGCAAGGACTTTGAAGAGTTGGGGAAGAAAGTAAAGGAACTGGATGCACAGGTAGTTTTTTCTTCTATCCTTCCAGTAGACGGGCATGGCACCAGGAGATGGAACAGGATCCTTGATGCAAACAACTGGCTAAGACGATGGTGCAGACAACAAGGATTTGGATTCCTGGACCACGGTGTGAATTACTGGTATGATGGACTCCTCGCCAGAGACGGACTACACCTCAACAAACCTGGGAAACACACATTCGCCAGAAGACTCGCTACACTCATCAGGAGGGCGTTAAACTAGAAGAAGAGGGGACGGGAAGAAAAACATTAGACTCGAACAAAGACGACCCAGGAAAACATACTCAGAAGGGAGGTAAGAACATTTCTAAAACAATCCACAGTGAGGAGATTGGAACAAAACAAAATCCTCTAAACTGCATGCTCGCAAACGCCAGAAGCCTGACAAACAAGATGGAAGAACTAGAAGCAGAAATATCTACAGGTAACTTTGACATAGTGGGAATAACCGAGACATGGTTAGATGAAAGCTATGACTGGGCAGTTAACTTACAGGGTTACAGTCTGTTTAGAAAGGATCGTAAAAATCGGAGAGGAGGAGGGGTTTGTCTCTATGTAAAGTCTTGTCTAAAGTCCACTTTAAGGGAGGATATTAGCGAAGGGAATGAGGATGTCGAGTCCATATGGGTTGAAATTCATGGAGGGAAAAATGGTAACAAAATTCTCATTGGGGTCTGTTACAAACCCCCAAATATAACAGAAAGCATGGAAAGTCTACTTCTAAAGCAGATAGATGAAGCTGCAACCCATAATGAGGTCCTGGTTATGGGGGACTTTAACTACCCGGATATTAACTGGGAAACAGAAACCTGTGAAACCCATAAAGGCAACAGGTTTCTGCTAATAACCAAGAAAAATTATCTTTCACAATTGGTGCAGAATCCAACCAGAGGAGTAGCACTTTTAGACCTAATACTATCTAATAGACCTGACAGAATAACAAATCTGCAGGTGGTTGAGCATTTAGGAAATAGCGACCACAATATTGTGCAGTTTCACCTGTCTTTCACTAGGGGGACTTGTCAGGGAGTCACAAAAACATTGAACTTTAGGAAGGCAAAGTTTGAACAGCTTAGAGATGCCCTTAATCTGGTAGACTGGGACAATATCCTCAGAAATGAGAATACAGATAATAAATGGGAAATGTTTAAGAACATCCTAAATAGGCAGTGTAAGCGGTTTATACCTTGTGGGAATAAAAGGACTAGAAATAGGAAAAACCCAATGTGGCTAAACAAAGAAGTAAGACAGGCAATTAACAGTAAAAAGAAAGCATTTGCACTACTAAAGCAGGATGGCACCATTGAAGCTCTAAAAAACTATAGGGAGAAAAATACTTTATCTAAAAAACTAATTAAAGCTGCCAAAAAGGAAACAGAGAAGCACATTGCTAAGGAGAGTAAAACTAATCCCAAACTGTTCTTCAACTATATCAATAGTAAAAGAATAAAAACTGAAAATGTAGGCCCCTTAAAAAATAGTGAGGAAAGAATGGTTGTAGATGACGAGGAAAAAGCTAACATATTAAACACCTTCTTCTCCACGGTATTCACGGTGGAAAATGAAATGCTAGGTGAAATCCCAAGAAACAATGAAAACCCTATATTAAGGGTCACCAATCTAACCCAAGAAGAGGTGCGAAACCGGCTAAATAAGATTAAAATAGATAAATCTCCGGGTCCGGATGGCATACACCCACGAGTACTAAGAGAATTAAGTAATGTAATAGATAAACCATTATTTCTTATTTTTAGGGACTCTATAGCGACAGGGTCTGTTCCGCAGGATTGGCGCATAGCAAATGTGGTGCCAATATTCAAAAAGGGCTCTAAAAGTGAACCTGGAAATTATAGGCCAGTAAGTCTAACCTCTATTGTTGGTAAAATATTTGAAGGGTTTCTGAGGGATGTTATTCTGGATTATCTCAATGAGAATAACTGTTTAACTCCATATCAGCATGGGTTTATGAGAAATCGCTCCTGTCAAACCAATCTAATCAGTTTTTATGAAGAGGTAAGCTATAGGCTGGACCACGGTGAGTCATTGGACGTGGTATATCTCGATTTTTCCAAAGCGTTTGATGCTGTGCCGCACAAGAGGTTGGTACACAAAATGAGAATGCTTGGTCTGGGGGAAAATGTGTGTAAATGGATTAGTAACTGGCTTAGTGATAGAAAGCAGAGGGTGGTTATAAATGGTATAGTCTCTAACTGGGTCGCTGTGACCAGTGGGGTACCGCAGGGGTCAGTATTGGGACCTGTTCTCTTCAACATATTCATTAATGATCTGGTAGAAGGTTTACACAGTAAAATATCGATATTTGCAGATGATACAAAACTATGTAAAGCAGTTAATACAAGAGAAGATAGTATTCTGCTACAGATGGATCTGGATAAGTTGGAAACTTGGGCTGAAAGGTGGCAGATGAGGTTTAACAATGATAAATGTAAGGTTATACACATGGGAAGAGGGAATCAATATCACCATTACACACTGAACGGGAAACCACTGGGTAAATCTGACAGGGAGAAGGACTTGGGGATCCTAGTTAATGATAAACTTACCTGGAGCAGCCAGTGCCAGGCAGCAGCTGCCAAGGCAAACAGGATCATGGGGTGCATTAAAAGAGGTCTGGATACACATGATGAGAGCATTATACTGCCTCTGTACAAATCCCTAGTTAGACCGCACATGGAGTACTGTGTCCAGTTTTGGGCACCGGTGCTCAGGAAGGATATAATGGAACTAGAGAGAGTACAAAGGAGGGCAACAAAATTAATAAAGGGGATGGGAGAACTACAATACCCAGATAGATTAGCGAAATTAGGATTATTTAGTCTAGAAAAAAGACGACTGAGGGGCGATCTAATAACCATGTATAAGTATATAAGGGGACAATACAAATATCTCGCTGAGGATCTGTTTATACCAAGGAAGGTGACGGGCACAAGGGGGCATTCTTTGCGTCTGGAGGAGAGAAGGTTTTTCCACCAACATAGAAGAGGATTCTTTACTGTTAGGGCAGTGAGAATCTGGAATTGCTTGCCTGAGGAGGTGGTGATGGCGAACTCAGTCGAGGGGTTCAAGAGAGGCCTGGATGTCTTCCTGGAGCAGAACAATATTGTATCATACAATTATTAGGTTCTGTAGAAGGACGTAGATCTGGGTATTTATTATGATGGAATATAGGCTGAACTGGATGGACAAATGTCTTTTTTCGGCCTTACTAACTATGTTACTATGTTACTATGTTTCTCAGCAGCACCTCCATCACTTTACTGTGGTCTAGGTTGTGACTGTCTGCTGGCACTGCTATTCAGCAGCACCTTTGTCACTCAGCGCCAGTGTCTATATACGGTAACTATACTCAGCAGCACACAGCATCTCAGTACTGATCACAACACCTCTCATTTTCACCTTTTATTGGTAGTACTTTGCACTCACTTGCGGCCTACTCTTTTCATTCTCACAGTCAGTTTTCTAGTCTTTTCTGGCTTGATACTCCTCTTCACACACAAGCATAAGCATCCTGATTCCTCCAGTGTGGCGACTCCATACTCACCATAGGTGGCAATCTTTTCATACTTGATATCAGATTCACTCTTCACAGTCAGAAATTAGCCTTTATGTTCTCCTTTGTGGCAGTCGTCCCTTTTCTTATGAAAGCTCAGGTGGGCTGATTTCCTCCACCCAAGCTTAGGCTGAAGCTTTTTGCATCCTCCTCTGTGGCTCTATCTAAAGCTAGCCGTACACATGAAATAACTGTCGGCAGAAAGTTCATTAGTTTGGCAGACAATTAACTCTCCCAAATTCTCCATAAATTTGAGCGCTCGTCTCAGCCGAGCGTTCATGTGTTTTTAATAGGAATTGAGCAGACAAATAATAATCTTTATTTTTTATATAGCGCTAACATATTCCGCAGCGCTTTACAAACATTATCATCGCTGTCCCCAATGGGGCTCACAATCTAAATTCCCTATCAGTATGTCTTTGGAATGTGGGAGGAAACCGGAGTGCCCGGAGGAAACCCACGCAAACACCACATACAAACTCCTTGCGGATGTTGTCCTTGGTGGGATTCGAACCCAGGACTCCAGCGCTGCAAGGCTGCAGTGCTAACCACTAAGCCACCGTGCTGCCAAATGCTTACAGACATCTCTGGCAGAGGCTTATTGTTCCTCAAAAGAAAAAAATGTATCGGCCATTGAAGGTTCAACTCTCTCATACTCTCTGATACTTCTCTCCTCCTCCACGGTCAAGCTGGGAGGCTCCAATACACATCAGATGGTCGGCATCTTTCTGGCCTGCCAGGTTCGATTATGAAGCTATACTTTCTCTGAAATTTTCCAAAGTATTGAAGAATCCTGTCTGCTGTGGTTTAGGCATTATAAAACGACTGACGGGTTCCCTTTAAGATAAACTTGTCTATTTTTGTGGGCAATTAGCAGTAGTTCTGTCGCGCTCTCGATGCAGTCACCAGCATTATGTCAGAAAACATACAACTATGAACATTCCGAAAAGATGCTGAGGTGAATGCATGTAAATGTAGATGTCAGATAAAAAACATTCAGTCACTGGTTTGTATATCCCCTGTCTACTAAATTTCAAGGAGCCTGAAGCACAAACTGACTGTTCAAACCAATGACAGGTGCCTGGTGCACCCTTGGTGTGGCCGAACAGTCCAGTGCACTTTTCTGCCTTCTTGTGTCGGTCTCTCACTGCCTTCTTCAGCTTGTGTAAAGCCAGAGCAGCCAATCAAGAAACGGGAGGGTGTAGGGGGCATGATACATTGCTTTATTCCTTTTTGCCTTTTGTATAAATATTTGCATATGTAACATGATATTGCTACACTGATTTGGTGTATTATCACACTCTTTAATGGTATTGCTATATTTTATATGTATTACCATTTATTGCATTTGTATGTGTTATATATGGACAATTTATTACCTGAAATTGGCCACTAGATGGGGGCACGGGGATTAGAGTCCCACACTTAGTCATAAGGGAACAGGGAGTAAATAGTTAACATAGGAGGGGCACGGTGGGATTAAGATAAAGAGGGCTTCCTGGTTTAGTCAGTTGGGGTCAGGCGCCCATGTAGTTCACTAGGGCTGGCTAGCCCAGGGCAGCACCGTGCCCCGCAACGTTTGTCAGAAGAGTGGGCCCATCAGTTAGTATCCAGGGGGCCAGAGTACAGAACGAAGCACAGCGACATCAGTGATAGCGGTGCAGTGTAAGTGGTACTGCAGTTGCTAGAAGAAGAATGCTAAGCAGAAAGGGAGCAAGGCATCCAATATGTGGCAGATTTCTGCGTGGGCCTCTATTCAAAGGACAAGGGCGAAACGGCAGAGAATACCCCCACGAGAAGCAGGAATTCTGGGCATTGAGGACACTAAGTGACCAGAGGAAACAAACCGTCCCGGGGACAGGCTTAGCGGCAGAGAGAAGAGGCAAGGGAAAGTGTTGCCAATTGCTGTGATTGATTATGCCCTGGATAATGCTGTGTTAAGTAAAAAAGTTGAAGTTAAAGTGAAGCCAGACTGTGACTCTTTAACTGTGGGGCAGTCTGTAGAAAATATACTCTCGTACCAGAAGATCCCAGATGACGCAGAGAAGCAGCAATGAGGTACTCAGAGAAGAAAACATGATCGTGTGCCGAGAGTGGGCCAGGGGTCGATACAGGGGTTGTTGTCAGCCATGACTGCAGCCCTGGCCCCGGCTTCCTATAGGGGCGCAAATAGAAAACAAGTAAAGACGTAGGTGCACTGAACTGTTTGGCTGCATCAAGCAACTTGGTTTGAACAGTCATTTTTTGCAGAGAGATCGAGTTAAAGGATAGACTGCCCCCATCTTCAAAAAAGTCTACCCTAATCTCATATTGGCCAACTCTCTCAGAGTCTTCTGGCAAAGTGAAGAGCTCCTGCACCCCCAAAAGAGTTGACAAATTTGGATTGAAGTAGAAGAGGCCTATGAAGAAGCCTCTGTAGGCATCCCAGAAAGAGGTTTCTTTTTCACGGTCACAAAATCATCAGAGATCATGGTCAAGACGTCCAGGTGCACATTCCGGAGGTGAAAAAAATGGTCAAGAATGCGACATTGGTAAAGTGTAACCTTGAGCATGGAAATATGTTTTGGGCACTGCCATGTACGCCAAGAGAACATTATGAAAACAGTTCACAGATGGGCCAGCAGATTAATGAAACGGATGAAAGATCTAGGGCATAACACAGGGAAAGACAGATTATTTATATGTAATGGTTTAATGTTGGCACAGCAAATAAAATACTAGGGCTTAGTAAAGACAGGGACAGGTATGGATGTATTACCGATACAATAACAATCTAAACTGAAAATCACATAAAAGGAAAATTTCTTAACTCTGGTTCTAGGGAGGAATATCAATACGATATGGTGCTGTAACATACAAAGTGCCCAACGACTGATAACTGTTTGGTGAAAACCAATATGGCCACCATTACAACTTGTACTGGAGTTGCCACCGAAACTCACTAAACTCTGCTGATGGCAAAGATTCCCAGTTATTCAATGACATATCCACGAGACCTGTAAAAAAGACCACCATTAAAAATATTGGAGCCCCATAAGATCAAATTTCCAAGGTTTCCTGGACCTTTGTCCACATTTGCCGTGCTCCTTCTTGCACTCAACGATTTACATTTGAAGGGCATGTGAGGGACGTTGTTGGAGGATAAAATAATCTTAATACGTGTAAATTATTGCTTGTCTATTAAAAGGTGGGTAGCAGCCATCATTGACTCTTATTTGGTGGGTGGCATCTATTGGTGACTTTTAGGAGTTGGATGTGAGCCGTCAGTGACTTTTAGGAGGTGGGAGGCAACCATTAGTGACTCCTAAAGAGCTAGGTGGTTGCCATCAGTTACTCTTAGAAGGGAGTGGCAGCCATCAGTGACTTTTAGGAGGTGGTTGGTAGCCATTAGTAACTCTTAGGAGATGGGTGGCAGATATTTGCAGCTGGTTAGAAAATACTATTAAAACATAGCTTTTATTATTATACGCTAAAATCACTATATTACCACGTGGTTACAAAGTGCCGGTGCTCACAACATAGTGCAAAACATAAAACCGTAAGAAAATCTTGGCAAACCACACATATGCCTCTTTCCCAGGGTTAGTAGAATTTTAGCCCTTTATTGGGTATAGCAGATAATGGAGATACCACATCAGTCCCCTTTACTATTGCTTGTTACCTCTGAGGGGCGTTTTTTCTTTCAGCACCTTCCCTGGACACGGAAAGAGTGCTATACATTTCACCCCACAGTTAACCTAGTAATGTGACCAAAATCCGTCTGGTTTAGACCAACAAACCAATGTACATGCTGGCATATGCCCAGAAAACACAGCGGATCCTCTTGCTGTCACTTATTACTGCATATGGTGTTTACACATAAAACGCATGCTCCATAAATAAACAGAGGAATACAGAAACCTCTCTCATGTTATTAAACCATAGATGCTTCCGGAATACATATATACCCCTCTCAATACACTGGTAGGTATATGTTCAATTGGTGCATCGAATGGATTTATATCAAAATATGTTAAGGTTTATACTCATCCATGGGACCGGGTCTTCCCAGCGGTGCCTTTTCAGAGTGCCAGGGATCCTTCTCTTTGATAAGTGCAACGTAGCACTCCGTTCCTCAATCCCTCTAGAGCTGATGTCTCCCAACGTTTCATAATAATATTCATCAGGGGGGTACTGACATCTTAGCAGCATACATCGGTGAGCATTGCTAATTATCTAAAGCTCTTACCGGTCTTAAATAGACGCTATGCACCTCACCGTCCCGCATGTTTCCGGACGCCGATACGTCACTTCCGGTTCTCCGGGCATGCGCATAATGTGTAACAAAGTCTACGTCACATCGTGCGCTGCCCTTAAGCTCTAAGCCTTGCGTGTTATACAGGTGCTCGTCCTGTTTCCTGCTGCTGGAACGCACGCTTAGAAGCTTTGACCCGCACACATCATATGGTGACGCATGATCACCTGATCAGTGCCGGTACCTTACAGATAGACAGAGGAGTAGAACCAAGCCATTCCACCCTCAGAGAAATATACAGAAAAGACATCTAGCTGCGTCAAAGTGCACATAGCTTTAGATGTTGTCCCTTACAAAGGGAAAATGTACAGGTTTTTGCGGTCCCTATTCTCCATATACCTCTAGGACTATCAGCCATTTAAGTGTAACTAACAAACTGGCATATCCACGCATATTGTTCAACTAGATGTAACCACTTCTAAACTAGTATATCCACGTATATTATTTATCACATCAATTAATGAAAACCAAAACAGATGGACACTGGCGAAGGAGAAAAAACGCGAAGAAAAAAAAAAAAAAAAAAAAAAAAAAAGCGAGAATAATAGGGCAATGAGGGCCACAAGAATACTAAGAGAGACACCACGGACCCTTACTCCAAGCAGAGTAAAAGGAAGGACAGAAAAGCAGGGGTACACTCACAGCTGTCCCTGTTGACCCCTGACTAATAGCAGTCCTGCCTAACGCGGAGGTTGGCACCCTAGGACCTGCGCAGTGGCGCCCCCACTCGACGGCGGCTGTCCCTGTCTCTAGAGTCCCTCTCAGACCACTATGCCTAAAGGAAAGAAGAAAAGTTTAGTTGTTCATTCAGGCCCAATGGGCTCTGAGTCTGTAGACGAAAGATCCACATGCACTCTTTTTGGAGGATACGTCTGTCCCAGTCACCTCCTCTTTGTGATTGGACAATCTTCTCAATCCCTATGAAACTGATCCCTTTCACATTGCCATTGTGTAACCGATTGATATGGTTTGCTATAGGGGTATCTCTCCTATTTATAATGTCTCTGTGGTGTTCACCCACCCTCCTCCTAAATTCTCGACTGGTTTTCCCGACGTATTCCATTCCACACACACACGTCATTTTATAAACCACCCCCCTCGTCTTACAGTTAATGAACTGGCGTATGTCATACCTCTTTCCTGTCACATTGCTAACAAACTCTTTGCCCGGACTGACAGAATCACAATATTTGCAATTTCCACACCTATGACATCCTTTCATTTGCCCGCCAAGCCAGGTGCAACCTTGTGCCTGTGAAGGGGGAGGGGTGAAATGGCTGTGGACTACCCTGTCTTTAATTGATCGTCCCCTTCTGAAAGTAATCTGCGGGGAAACCGTGACCATATCTTTAAGGTCATTGTCCATCTGTAAAATGGACCAATGACGTTGTAAGATTGTTCTTAGGTCTTTTGCCCCATTTGTATACTTTGTGATGAATCTGGTGGGGTTACTTTCCTCCCGCTTCTCACCCGGGGTAAGAAGATCTTGCCTATCTCTTGATGATGCTGAGATAAATGCTTCTCTAAGGACATTATCGGGATACCCTCGTTCATGAAAACGTGTCCTGAGGTCATCCGCCTGTTTTTTAAAAGTAAAGGGGTTCGAGCAATTTCTCCTAATTCGTAGGTACTGTCCCTTCGGGATTCCCCTCCTTAGCGGGAAAGGATGGTTAGACTCCCATCTCAGGAGGGAGTTGGATGCAGTAGGTTTTCTATACGTACTTGTATGTAGCTGCCCGTCATCCCCTTTTTCAATCACCACATCCAGGAAGGGTAGCCTGCGTGCATGTGATTCAGAAGTAAACTGCAGGCCCAGGTCATTGTTGTTAAGACCCGTGACAAATGTCTTAAAGCTCTCCTCATCCCCTTTCCAGATGACGAAAACGTCATCTATATATCTTAGCCAGAGGATGATGTTACTCTCACCCGTATCTGTTGTGTCCCCGAACACCACATTCTCCTCCCACCAGCCCAGGAGCAAATTAGCATACGAGGGAGCACAAGGGCTCCCCATTGCTGTACCCCTGAGCTGGTGGAAGTATTTCCTATCAAATAGGAAGTAGTTTCTCGTAAGACAAAACTCAAGTGCCTGGATGACAAATCTGTTGTGCTCATTGTATTGCCGTCCCCGTGTACCCAAATAGTAGTCCACAGCCATAATCCCCTTGTCATGAGGAATTGATGAATACAGAGCTTCAACATCAATCGAACATAGTCTCATATCCTCATCCAACGTGATCTGGTCAGGCTTTAGGAGAAGGTCCGTCGTGTCTCGTATATATGAGCTCAAAGATATCACAAAGGGTCTCAGAATTTTATCGATATATAGACCCAGTTTTTGTGTTAGACTATCAATCCCTGAGACGATAGGTCTCCCTTTCAAAGGATTAATGCCCTTATGGACTTTAGGGAGGCAATAAAAAGTAGCCACCACGGGATGAGAGGGTATCAAATAATCCCTTTCATTGGCGTCTATCACTTTTTTCTCAAAAGCCCCCATTACCAAATCCTTCAGCTCTCTATGAAACACAGTCGTAGGGTTACCTTCGAGTCTCTCATAGCCAGTGTCCACATTGAGAAGAGAGTAGCACATCTCCCTGTATTGGGTAACGTCCAGCACCACCACATTCCCCCCTTTATCTGAGGGTTTTATAATTCTCTCGTGGTCATCCTCAAGCTCACGGAGACTTCTCATTTCTACCTTCGTAAGGTTATGAAAGTGTTTTTTTTCTTTTCTCTCAAGTTCCATTATCTCCTTAGAGACTAAGTTCACAAAGACATCAATTGCACCCAGATCACTGGTTATGGGTGGCATACGTCTGCTTTTACTCTTTAAATCTGTAAATGGGCCTTCCCCCAGATCATTAGGGTTAGGATCCCCCAAATGGAAAAGCAGTCTCACGTCACCCAGTAGATCCTCGTCAATGCCCAACTCAGTACAGTGTTTTTTATCCTCATTAATGAAGTGTTTTTTCCACTTCAACCGGCGAGCAAAGAGATTCAAATCTTTTATGGCCTCAAAGCTGTCAAAATCAGTAGTAGGAACAAATGACATGCCCTTACTTAGGACCGCCATTTGTTCCTTAGTTAAGGGCCTTGATGTCAAATTAATAATCTGGTTTCTTAAATGGGGTTCCGGGAGTTGAACCTGCTCCTGAGGGGATAGCCCAGATCTAAAAAATGCTCACTTTTTGGTGATCCCCTGCCGGCTCCCCTCCCTCCGCGTGTACCTCCCCTTCCTCTAGTCTTCCCCCTTGTATTTTTGAATCTTGTCTCTGAGTCGGAAAACTCTGCCTCTGATGAAGATATATCTGTTTCCTGAGTTCTAAAGGGTTTCTGGTTTGATACTAGGTATGCCTTATTGTCCCGGAACTCCTGCAGGTCTCTGATAAAAAACTTGTGTTTCCTCTCTTTAAGGTGGTATTGAAATTTATCTACGGTGTTTTGTAGACCTATTTCTTTGGCTGCAAACTCAGGTTCGGCCGAGAACTTTTTTGTTACTTCAATTTGTTCTCTTAGTTTTTCATTCAGATTTCCAAGCATTAACTTTTCTTCCTCGAGAAGTAACCTCATCAACCTAAGAGAACTGTCCGTTGCTTCCTTTTCCCATTTACTTAGCAAGTTGGCGCTCTTATACCTATAACCTGGGACCAAAGGAGTCCTCAGATGCCTGGGAACTATCCCGGCTTTGATGTAACTTTCCAAGCTTTGGACCTCCCACCATGAAGTGACTTGCTCTTTATATATCTTTGTCAGTTCCTTAAAGGCTGCGTTAAATGATGGTGTATACTTTTTCTGCGTGAATATCCCGTCTGAAAAGACACTTTTTGCCTCATTAATCCAAGAATTAGTATCTAGCCCAGTGGACAGAAAACCTGCCATATCCTAATAACAACTCTTTATCAGCGAAGGACAATATTGAAATACAACCCGTATAGTCTACAGATATTTGCAGCTGGTTAGAAAATACTATTAAAACATAGCTTTTATTATTATACGCTAAAATCACTATATTACCACGTGGTTACAAAGTGCCGGTGCTCACAACATAGTGCAAAACATAAAACCGTAAGAAAATCTTGGCAAACCACACATATGCCTCTTTCCCAGGGTTAGTAGAATTTTAGCCCTTTATTGGGTATAGCAGATAATGGAGATACCACATCAGTCCCCTTTACTATTGCTTGTTACCTCTGAGGGGCGTTTTTTCTTTCAGCACCTTCCCTGGACACGGAAAGAGTGCTATACATTTCACCCCACAGTTAACCTAGTAATGTGACCAAAATCCGTCTGGTTTAGACCAACAAACCAATGTACATGCTGGCATATGCCCAGAAAACACAGCGGATCCTCTTGCTGTCACTTATTACTGCATATGGTGTTTACACATAAAACGCATGCTCCATAAATAAACAGAGGAATACAGAAACCTCTCTCATGTTATTAAACCATAGATGCTTCCGGAATACATATATACCCCTCTCAATACACTGGTAGGTATATGTTCAATTGGTGCATCGAATGGATTTATATCAAAATATGTTAAGGTTTATACTCATCCATGGGACCGGGTCTTCCCAGCGGTGCCTTTTCAGAGTGCCAGGGATCCTTCTCTTTGATAAGTGCAACGTAGCACTCCGTTCCTCAATCCCTCTAGAGCTGATGTCTCCCAACGTTTCATAATAATATTCATCAGGGGGGTACTGACATCTTAGCAGCATACATCGGTGAGCATTGCTAATTATCTAAAGCTCTTACCGGTCTTAAATAGACGCTATGCACCTCACCGTCCCGCATGTTTCCGGACGCCGATACGTCACTTCCGGTTCTCCGGGCATGCGCATAATGTGTAACAAAGTCTACGTCACATCGTGCGCTGCCCTTAAGCTCTAAGCCTTGCGTGTTATACAGGTGCTCGTCCTGTTTCCTGCTGCTGGAACGCACGCTTAGAAGCTTTGACCCGCACACATCATATGGTGACGCATGATCACCTGATCAGTGCCGGTACCTTACAGATAGACAGAGGAGTAGAACCAAGCCATTCCACCCTCAGAGAAATATACAGAAAAGACATCTAGCTGCGTCAAAGTGCACATAGCTTTAGATGTTGTCCCTTACAAAGGGAAAATGTACAGGTTTTTGCGGTCCCTATTCTCCATATACCTCTAGGACTATCAGCCATTTAAGTGTAACTAACAAACTGGCATATCCACGCATATTGTTCAACTAGATGTAACCACTTCTAAACTAGTATATCCACGTATATTATTTATCACATCAATTAATGAAAACCAAAACAGATGGACACTGGCGAAGGAGAAAAAACGCGAAAAAACGCGAAGAAAAAAAAAAAAAAAAAAAAAGCGAGAATAATAGGGCAATGAGGGCCACAAGAATACTAAGAGAGACACCACGGACCCTTACTCCAAGCAGAGTAAAAGGAAGGACAGAAAAGCAGGGGTACACTCACAGCTGTCCCTGTTGACCCCTGACTAATAGCAGTCCTGCCTAACGCGGAGGTTGGCACCCTAGGACCTGCGCAGTGGCGCCCCCACTCGACGGCGGCTGTCCCTGTCTCTAGAGTCCCTCTCAGACCACTATGCCTAAAGGAAAGAAGAAAAGTTGTTCATTCAGGCCCAATGGGCTCTGAGTCTGTAGACGAAAGATCCACATGCACTCTTTTTGGAGGATACGTCTGTCCCAGTCACCTCCTCTTTGTGATTGGACAATCTTGGACAAACTTTTCTTCTTTCCTTTAGGCATAGTGGTCTGAGAGGGACTCTAGAGACAGGGACAGCCGCCGTCGAGTGGGGGCGCCACTGCGCAGGTCCTAGGGTGCCAACCTCCGCGTTAGGCAGGACTGCTATTAGTCAGGGGTCAACAGGGACAGCTGTGAGTGTACCCCTGCTTTTCTGTCCTTCCTTTTACTCTGCTTGGAGTAAGGGTCCGTGGTGTCTCTCTTAGTATTCTTGTGGCCCTCATTGCCCTATTATTCTCGCTTTTTTTTTTTTTTTTTTTTTTTTCTTCGCGTTTTTTCGCGTTTTTTCTCCTTCGCCAGTGTCCATCTGTTTTGGTTTTCATTAATTGATGTGATAAATAATATACGTGGATATACTAGTTTAGAAGTGGTTACATCTAGTTGAACAATATGCGTGGATATGCCAGTTTGTTAGTTACACTTAAATGGCTGATAGTCCTAGAGGTATATGGAGAATAGGGACCGCAAAAACCTGTACATTTTCCCTTTGTAAGGGACAACATCTAAAGCTATGTGCACTTTGACGCAGCTAGATGTCTTTTCTGTATATTTCTCTGAGGGTGGAATGGCTTGGTTCTACTCCTCTGTCTATCTGTAAGGTACCGGCACTGATCAGGTGATCATGCGTCACCATATGATGTGTGCGGGTCAAAGCTTCTAAGCGTGCGTTCCAGCAGCAGGAAACAGGACGAGCACCTGTATAACACGCAAGGCTTAGAGCTTAAGGGCAGCGCACGATGTGACGTAGACTTTGTTACACATTATGCGCATGCCCGGAGAACCGGAAGTGACGTATCGGCGTCCGGAAACATGCGGGACGGTGAGGTGCATAGCGTCTATTTAAGACCGGTAAGAGCTTTAGATAATTAGCAATGCTCACCGATGTATGCTGCTAAGATGTCAGTACCCCCCTGATGAATATTATTATGAAACGTTGGGAGACATCAGCTCTAGAGGGATTGAGGAACGGAGTGCTACGTTGCACTTATCAAAGAGAAGGATCCCTGGCACTCTGAAAAGGCACCGCTGGGAAGACCCGGTCCCATGGATGAGTATAAACCTTAACATATTTTGATATAAATCCATTCGATGCACCAATTGAACATATACCTACCAGTGTATTGAGAGGGGTATATATGTATTCCGGAAGCATCTATGGTTTAATAACATGAGAGAGGTTTCTGTATTCCTCTGTTTATTTATGGAGCATGCGTTTTATGTGTAAACACCATATGCAGTAATAAGTGACAGCAAGAGGATCCGCTGTGTTTTCTGGGCATATGCCAGCATGTACATTGGTTTGTTGGTCTAAACCAGACGGATTTTGGTCACATTACTAGGTTAACTGTGGGGTGAAATGTATAGCACTCTTTCCGTGTCCAGGGAAGGTGCTGAAAGAAAAAACGCCCCTCAGAGGTAACAAGCAATAGTAAAGGGGACTGATGTGGTATCTCCATTATCTGCTATACCCAATAAAGGGCTAAAATTCTACTAACCCTGGGAAAGAGGCATATGTGTGGTTTGCCAAGATTTTCTTACGGTTTTATGTTTTGCACTATGTTGTGAGCACCGGCACTTTGTAACCACGTGGTAATATAGTGATTTTAGCGTATAATAATAAAAGCTATGTTTTAATAGTATTTTCTAACCAGCTGCAAATATCTGTAGACTATACGGGTTGTATTTCAATATTGTCCTTCGCTGATAAAGAGTTGTTATTAGGATATGGCAGGTTTTCTGTCCACTGGGCTAGATACTAATTCTTGGATTAATGAGGCAAAAAGTGTCTTTTCAGACGGGATATTCACGCAGAAAAAGTATACACCATCATTTAACGCAGCCTTTAAGGAACTGACAAAGATATATAAAGAGCAAGTCACTTCATGGTGGGAGGTCCAAAGCTTGGAAAGTTACATCAAAGCCGGGATAGTTCCCAGGCATCTGAGGACTCCTTTGGTCCCAGGTTATAGGTATAAGAGCGCCAACTTGCTAAGTAAATGGGAAAAGGAAGCAACGGACAGTTCTCTTAGGTTGATGAGGTTACTTCTCGAGGAAGAAAAGTTAATGCTTGGAAATCTGAATGAAAAACTAAGAGAACAAATTGAAGTAACAAAAAAGTTCTCGGCCGAACCTGAGTTTGCAGCCAAAGAAATAGGTCTACAAAACACCGTAGATAAATTTCAATACCACCTTAAAGAGAGGAAACACAAGTTTTTTATCAGAGACCTGCAGGAGTTCCGGGACAATAAGGCATACCTAGTATCAAACCAGAAACCCTTTAGAACTCAGGAAACAGATATATCTTCATCAGAGGCAGAGTTTTCCGACTCAGAGACAAGATTCAAAAATACAAGGGGGAAGACTAGAGGAAGGGGAGGTACACGCGGAGGGAGGGGAGCCGGCAGGGGATCACCAAAAAGTGAGCATTTTTTAGATCTGGGCTATCCCCTCAGGAGCAGGTTCAACTCCCGGAACCCCATTTAAGAAACCAGATTATTAATTTGACATCAAGGCCCTTAACTAAGGAACAAATGGCGGTCCTAAGTAAGGGCATGTCATTTGTTCCTACTACTGATTTTGACAGCTTTGAGGCCATAAAAGATTTGAATCTCTTTGCTCGCCGGTTGAAGTGGAAAAAACACTTCATTAATGAGGATAAAAAACACTGTACTGAGTTGGGCATTGACGAGGATCTACTGGGTGACGTGAGACTGCTTTTCCATTTGGGGGATCCTAACCCTAATGATCTGGGGGAAGGCCCATTTACAGATTTAAAGAGTAAAAGCAGACGTATGCCACCCATAACCAGTGATCTGGGTGCAATTGATGTCTTTGTGAACTTAGTCTCTAAGGAGATAATGGAACTTGAGAGAAAAGGAAAAAAAACACTTTCATAACCTTACGAAGGTAGAAATGAGAAGTCTCCGTGAGCTTGAGGATGACCACGAGAGAATTATAAAACCCTCAGATAAAGGGGGGAATGTGGTGGTGCTGGACGTTACCCAATACAGGGAGATGTGCTACTCTCTTCTCAATGTGGACACTGGCTATGAGAGACTCGAAGGTAACCCTACGACTGTGTTTCATAGAGAGCTGAAGGATTTGGTAATGGGGGCTTTTGAGAAAAAAGTGATAGACGCCAATGAAAGGGATTATTTGATACCCTCTCATCCCGTGGTGGCTACTTTTTATTGCCTCCCTAAAGTCCATAAGGGCATTAATCCTTTGAAAGGGAGACCTATCGTCTCAGGGATTGATAGTCTAACACAAAAACTGGGTCTATATATCGATAAAATTCTGAGACCCTTTGTGATATCTTTGAGCTCATATATACGAGACACGACGGACCTTCTCCTAAAGCTTGACCAGATCACGTTGGATGAGGATATGAGACTATGTTCGATTGATGTTGAAGCTCTGTATTCATCAATTCCTCATGACAAGGGGATTATGGCTGTGGACTACTATTTGGGTACACGGGGACGGCAATACAATGAGCACAACAGATTTGTCATCCAGGCACTTGAGTTTTGTCTTACGAGAAACTACTTCCTATTTGATAGGAAATACTTCCACCAGCTCAGGGGTACAGCAATGGGGAGCCCTTGTGCTCCCTCGTATGCTAATTTGCTCCTGGGCTGGTGGGAGGAGAATGTGGTGTTCGGGGACACAACAGATACGGGTGAGAGTAACATCATCCTCTGGCTAAGATATATAGATGACGTTTTCGTCATCTGGAAAGGGGATGAGGAGAGCTTTAAGACATTTGTCACGGGTCTTAACAACAATGACCTGGGCCTGCAGTTTACTTCTGAATCACATGCACGCAGGCTACCCTTCCTGGATGTGGTGATTGAAAAAGGGGATGACGGGCAGCTACATACAAGTACGTATAGAAAACCTACTGCGTCCAACTCCCTCCTGAGATGGGAGTCTAACCATCCTTTCCCGCTAAGGAGGGGAATCCCGAAGGGACAGTACCTACGAATTAGGAGAAATTGCTCGAACCCCTTTACTTTTAAAAAACAGGCGGATGACCTCAGGACACGTTTTCATGAACGAGGGTATCCCGATAATGTCCTTAGAGAAGCATTTATCTCAGCATCATCAAGAGATAGGCAAGATCTTCTTACCCCGGGTGAGAAGCGGGAGGAAAGTAACCCCACCAGATTCATCACAAAGTATACAAATGGGGCAAAAGACCTAAGAACAATCTTACAACGTCATTGGTCCATTTTACAGATGGACAATGACCTTAAAGATATGGTCACGGTTTCCCCGCAGATTACTTTCAGAAGGGGACGATCAATTAAAGACAGGGTAGTCCACAGCCATTTCACCCCTCCCCCTTCACAGGCACAAGGTTGCACCTGGCTTGGCGGGCAAATGAAAGGATGTCATAGGTGTGGAAATTGCAAATATTGTGATTCTGTCAGTCCGGGCAAAGAGTTTGTTAGCAATGTGACAGGAAAGAGGTATGACATACGCCAGTTCATTAACTGTAAGACGAGGGGGGTGGTTTATAAAATGACGTGTGTGTGTGGAATGGAATACGTCGGGAAAACCAGTCGAGAATTTAGGAGGAGGGTGGGTGAACACCACAGAGACATTATAAATAGGAGAGATACCCCTATAGCAAACCATATCAATCGGTTACACAATGGCAATGTGAAAGGGATCAGTTTCATAGGGATTGAGAAGATTGTCCAATCACAAAGAGGAGGTGACTGGGACAGACGTATCCTCCAAAAAGAGTGCATGTGGATCTTTCGTCTACAGACTCAGAGCCCATTGGGCCTGAATGAACAACTAAACTTTTCTTCTTTCCTTTAGGCATAGTGGTCTGAGAGGGACTCTAGAGACAGGGACAGCCGCCGTCGAGTGGGGGCGCCACTGCGCAGGTCCTAGGGTGCCAACCTCCGCGTTAGGCAGGACTGCTATTAGTCAGGGGTCAACAGGGACAGCTGTGAGTGTACCCCTGCTTTTCTGTCCTTCCTTTTACTCTGCTTGGAGTAAGGGTCCGTGGTGTCTCTCTTAGTATTCTTGTGGCCCTCATTGCCCTATTATTCTCGCTTTTTTTTTTTTTTTTTTTTCTTCGCGTTTTTTCGCGTTTTTTCTCCTTCGCCAGTGTCCATCTGTTTTGGTTTTCATTAATTGATGTGATAAATAATATACGTGGATATACTAGTTTAGAAGTGGTTACATCTAGTTGAACAATATGCGTGGATATGCCAGTTTGTTAGTTACACTTAAATGGCTGATAGTCCTAGAGGTATATGGAGAATAGGGACCGCAAAAACCTGTACATTTTCCCTTTGTAAGGGACAACATCTAAAGCTATGTGCACTTTGACGCAGCTAGATGTCTTTTCTGTATATTTCTCTGAGGGTGGAATGGCTTGGTTCTACTCCTCTGTCTATCTGTAAGGTACCGGCACTGATCAGGTGATCATGCGTCACCATATGATGTGTGCGGGTCAAAGCTTCTAAGCGTGCGTTCCAGCAGCAGGAAACAGGACGAGCACCTGTATAACACGCAAGGCTTAGAGCTTAAGGGCAGCGCACGATGTGACGTAGACTTTGTTACACATTATGCGCATGCCCGGAGAACCGGAAGTGACGTATCGGCGTCCGGAAACATGCGGGACGGTGAGGTGCATAGCGTCTATTTAAGACCGGTAAGAGCTTTAGATAATTAGCAATGCTCACCGATGTATGCTGCTAAGATGTCAGTACCCCCCTGATGAATATTATTATGAAACGTTGGGAGACATCAGCTCTAGAGGGATTGAGGAACGGAGTGCTACGTTGCACTTATCAAAGAGAAGGATCCCTGGCACTCTGAAAAGGCACCGCTGGGAAGACCCGGTCCCATGGATGAGTATAAACCTTAACATATTTTGATATAAATCCATTCGATGCACCAATTGAACATATACCTACCAGTGTATTGAGAGGGGTATATATGTATTCCGGAAGCATCTATGGTTTAATAACATGAGAGAGGTTTCTGTATTCCTCTGTTTATTTATGGAGCATGCGTTTTATGTGTAAACACCATATGCAGTAATAAGTGACAGCAAGAGGATCCGCTGTGTTTTCTGGGCATATGCCAGCATGTACATTGGTTTGTTGGTCTAAACCAGACGGATTTTGGTCACATTACTAGGTTAACTGTGGGGTGAAATGTATAGCACTCTTTCCGTGTCCAGGGAAGGTGCTGAAAGAAAAAACGCCCCTCAGAGGTAACAAGCAATAGTAAAGGGGACTGATGTGGTATCTCCATTATCTGCTATACCCAATAAAGGGCTAAAATTCTACTAACCCTGGGAAAGAGGCATATGTGTGGTTTGCCAAGATTTTCTTACGGTTTTATGTTTTGCACTATGTTGTGAGCACCGGCACTTTGTAACCACGTGGTAATATAGTGATTTTAGCGTATAATAATAAAAGCTATGTTTTAATAGTATTTTCTAACCAGCTGCAAATATCTGTAGACTATACGGGTTGTATTTCAATATTGTCCTTCGCTGATAAAGAGATGGGTGGCAGCCATCGTTGACTCTTAGGGCAAGTGCAGATGATGACCATAGTTTCTGTTCAAGTACGATCTGTCACTTGGACCAATGACGGATCATTGTACGATTTGTTTTCTCAAACGTAATGGTCCAAGGAAAAAAATTGCAGCATGGATGATTTGCCTCCAATAATCTGTTGATACTTGCCCATTCATGACCATGTTTTCATAGATAACATTGGACAGCACTCTGACATCTGATTGTGGTCCAATTTTCAAGAACAGACTGAGTGGAGAAGATGGAGAAACATTTTTTTTTCTGGCCACCTCCAAGAAAATCGGATCACACTCTGATCACACTCTGGTCAAACTGTGATCAGAGTCTAATCAGAGAGTGATTAGCACAATCTGACCAATTTTCTTGGATGGAGAACATACTGTTGTCAGCACCTGCCTTTTACGAGTTGCATGGCAGCCATCAGTGACCATTAGGAGGTGGGTGGTGACAAAAAATAAAATGTTGTCAGTAGGAGGGACACTTAGCATTTGGAACACCTTGCATTTAGAAACCTAAACTGCAGTGTGCAATAATACAGAACCATACAGGACGGCATTCCTTGCGACCTCCTGACTGTTCCGAGTTCTCCTGATCAAGGAGAGGTGCATTTCACAGCAATCAGAATTTTATCGCATGTTCTAGACATAATCCCATAACATGATATGATAAGAATATCACTGCGCTAATTTCTTGGATCACTAAGGATAGAAGTAATAATGCCTTTGCTACCATAGATATCAAGGGATACTAATTGCAACCAATTTAACATACTAATTAACCAGTATTGATGGTTTTATTGCATAATTACTTTCAAACAACAGATCTGCTGGTATTAAAGGATATGGACATCTTTCATATGGAAAAAAGGATTTCAATTTTCATTACTTCTCTCATTTTCAGAACCCCCTTTCCCACTTCCTGATATACAGTTTGCTCCTGATCCAAGAGTCACATTGTTCTCTAGTGGGAGTTTCTCTCCCAGTAATATAGGCTGAATGGGAGTTTTGTGTGTATCAAGGGTGCTGATGTTTTCAAAAGGTAATAATATGTCAGTACAGCTTCTATCCTGAACTTATTGTCTTATTCATGTGCTTTCCTACTTTTCTGCAGATGGTTTTATCTGCCCTTACAATGCTTTTTCCCCATTTCCACGATGTGGATATCTGGATACAACCCGCTCCTTCTCCCTGCTGCTATTTCTAACACTAAGAGAAGGGAGAGGGAGAGAAGATAGCCATCACCACCAAGATCAGGACCTCAGGTGAGTCATCTTTTTGCAGATCACTCAGCTACATGAAGGATTAACATTAACAGCATCATTATGATAGGACATCAGCGACTCGTAATATTTATTACGCATGTTTTTTGCTCTCTATCTAAAATATTAATTTGCGGAACGTTGCCTTGAGCTTGGGTTTGGTCTGCTTCAGCGACTGGATCATAGAAAATGTAGAGGATGTGAAATAGTTCAGAGCCTTCAAAATTCCTTGTTTGCTTTGGCAACTGGTGCATTTGTTACGCAGGAACTTTGCTCGGCAGCGATCAGAGAGACTGTAACACACTGCAGATCGCTCAGATGCTGCAAAACATAACCCGTCACTTCCAGCTTACTGACGACAGATGTGATCGCCTAGGAATCTGCTGAACCGTGAAGAATTATCAGGTGCAAAAACCACTAACGAGAAAAAAAAAACAAAACTACGTAGACCAAACTTATTAATAAACAGGATGTCTCATCAAGATAAACTGAAGCTGATCTGGTGATCGTCTTGACAATCGACCAGAATTTCAGATGTCATACATGTCTCCTACAGCGGCCACGACAGGACAAATGTAGTATTACATGCTGGCCATTCAACTGAAGTGATGACCATGTAAGTAGAGGAAGGTGCAAGATCTACCAAAAGGGAGAGCTACTCTTTATAAATCAAGTAAAAGGGGATGTTATGGAAAGATAAACAATTAAAAAAGTGCCCAGTGGTTACTACTAGGAATATTTAATCAAAACCAGGTACTTCTGACTGCTGGGGAAGGTAGAGGTCATAAAATGAGTTGTGACGGCCTCTCAGTCATTAGTTGGTGGCAGGCTAAGTGGGCATACCATATTCTAGATTGATGACATATCACAAAGTAATGCTGTAAAATGATGTGAAATGCTCTCCCGGGCCATGAGCCTACAGTTCAAATGGGTATGTAGAACTGATGAACATCACCTGCTGGTCAATGGGAGGAGTGCAGAGTCAGACTGGAGGCAGTCACATCTCCAATAGAAAAATATAGAGAAAAAACCTGACCAGCACCTCCTAGGTGTGAATAGGTGCCAGCTGCAATAGCTGTATAATATAGAAAAAGAAAACACAACCTAGCAGGTGCTGGTCAGCTTTTTTCTCTATATTTTACTTGTGATCCTCCTTGAGATGGTTCTACTCCTTCATTGGAGTCCAGCTGTGTTTAATTAAACTGATAGGACTTGATTTGGAAAGGCGCACCCCTGTCTATATAAGACCTCACAGCTCACAGTGCATGTCAGACCAAATGAGAATCATGAGGTCAAAGGAACTGGCCAAGGAGCTCAGAGATAGAATTGTGACAAGGCACAGATCTGGCCAAGGTTACAACAGAATTTCTGCAGTACTCAAGGTTCCTAAGAGCACAGTGGCCTCCATAATTCTTAAATGGAAGAAGTTTGGGACCAACAGAAGTCTTCCTAGACCTGGCCATCCAGCCAAACTGAGCAATCGTGGGAGAAGAGCCTTGGTGAGAGAGGTAAAGAAGAACCCCAAGATCACTGTGGCCGAGCTCCAGAGATGCAATAGGGAGATGGGAGAAAGTTCCACAAAGTCAAATATCACTGCAGCCCTCCACCAGTCAGGCCTTTATGGCAGAGTGGCCCGACGGAAGCCTCTCCTCAGGGCAAGACATATGAAAGCCCGCATAGAGTTTGCTAAAAACACATGAAGGACTCCCAGACTATGAGAAATAAGATTCTGTGGTCTGATGAGATGAAGATAGACCTTTATGGTGATAATTCTAAGCGGCATGTGTGGAGAAAACCAGGCACTGCTCGTCACCTGCCCAATACAATCCCAACAGTGAAACATGGTGGTGGCAGCATCATGCTATGGGGATGTTTTTCAGCTGCAGGGACAGGACGACTGGTTGTCACTGAAGGAAAAATGAATGTGGACAAGTACAAAGATATCCTGGATGAAAACCTCTTCCAGAGTGCTCTGGACCTCAGACTTGGCCGATGGTTCACCTTCCAACAAGACAATGACCCTAAGCACACAGCTAAAATAACAAAGGAGCGGCTTCAGAACAACTCTGTGACCATTCGTGACCGGCCCAGCCAGAGCCCTGACCTAAACTCAATTGAGCATCTCTGGAGAGACCTGAAAATGGCTGTCCACCAACGATCACCATCCAACCTGACAAACTGGAGAGGATCTGCAAGGAAGAATGACAGGGGATCCCCAAATCCAGGTGTGAAAAACTTGTTGCACCATTCCCAAGAAGACTCATGGCTGTTCTAGCTCAAAGGGTGCTTCTACTGAGCAGAGGGTCTGAAGACTTATGACCATGTGATATTTCAGCATTTCTTTTTTAATAAAATTGCACAAATTTTTACAATTCTGTTTTTTTCAGTCAAGATGGGGTGCAGAGTGTACATTAAAGGGAATCTGTCACCCCAAAAATCGTATATGAGCTAAGGCCACCGGCATCAGGGGCTTATCTATAGCATTCTGTAATGCTGTAGATAAGCCCCCGATGAAACCTGAAAGCTAAGAAAAACAGATTATATTATACTCACCCAGGGGCGGTCCGGGTTCGTTTCGGGTTTGATGGGTGTCGCGGTCCGGCGCCTCCTATCTGTTGGCATATGCAACAGATTGGGACTTATTATAAGTAAAAGGAGGACTTTATACTAACCAGACAGCAGATGGCGATAGTGTGTAAAGTCATATACTTGCTGTAATGTGGGGAGGGAAGCTCTCAGTGGTTGGTTGTTTTCTTACTTTCGGTTTTGCTTTTCTTCATGAATGTGTTGTCTTCAGTGCACGGACTGTGTGACACTGAATTGTATCTCATGTTTATCCAGTATGAAGTAAATACTGTTTACTCAAGATATCTTGCTGATTGAAGCTTTCCTAAGTACAGCGGTGACTGCAAGAAGACGCACTCTGCAACAGGTTATGGGCCCAGGCAACCCAGATAACCCCAGGCACTCCAGATAAACCCCAGGCACCCCAGACACTACAGGTCTGCACTACAAGCTCAGACAGAAGGATCCTGGTTTATAGCCCAGATAACGGAGCACACAGATAAGCTCTGTAAACAGAAGGAACTAAATCCAGATACAGAGTGACAGAGGAATTCAGCATCCCAGGAGCTGGATATAATTGCAGAGAATTCACAGGACATACAGGAGAATATCTTCAGTACAACTCTCTAAACAAGTAAGACTATATAAAGATGATGAGTAACACAGAACTGAAATTTACAGTAGCTAAACTGAATAGTGAAAATTATCAGTTATGGAAATTCAAAGTAGAGATGTTGTTATCTAAGGATGATCTATGGGAAGTAATTGTTACAGCAAGACCAGATCAAGATAATCAGACATGGGATAAGAAGGATATAAAAGCGAGAGCCACCATTAGCTTATTAGTGGATGATGCTCAATTAATACATATAAGAAATGAAGAAACAGCTAAGGGAATGTGGGAAGCATTAAGAAAACTGTATGAAAGACCTAGCTTGAATCACAAGTTGTTTTTATTAAGAAAGCTGTACAGTATGAGATTGAGTGCAAATGACGATATGCAGAAGCACATATTCTCAATGATGGAAGTGATATCACAGCTAAGATCTATTGGTGAAGATGTTAAAGAAAGTCATGTAGCAGCTATATTGTTGTGCAGTTTACCAGATTCGAATACAGCCTTGATAAATGCCCTTGAGACGAGACCAGAAACTGACATTACATTAGATTTTGTGAAAACAAGACTAATAGATGAATATCAGAGAAGAAAAGAACAAAGAAATGATTCTTCTACTGAAAAGGACAGTGAAAACGCTCTTAAAGCTACAGAATTCCAAAAACCCTATAATAAAGAGACAAGAGAATGCTTCAGATGTAAGAAAAAAGGTCATTTAAAGAAAGACTGTACCATATGGAAAGCAGAACAACAAAAATTACAACATAAAAAGCATACAGAGAAAGTAAAAAACACAATTTCCGATTCATGTGTGAATAATTGGAATGGCACATTTAAAGTAACAGACAAGAAATCATCACTTGGTTGGTTTATTGATTCAGGAGCAACGAGTCATATGACAAGTGACAAGAATTTCTTTACTGATCTTGATTTAGATAAGAAAGAAGCCATTTATCTCGCAGATGGAAGCAAAATAACCGCAGAAGGTATCGGACAAGGTATGCTAAATTGTTCAAACAAGTTCGGGCAAGATTCAAAGATACTTGTACAAGATGTGTTGTATGTTCCAAAATTGGAAGGCGGATTATTATCTGTGAAACGTTTAACAGCAAAAGGACTTACAGTGAAATTCAAAGACAATGAGTGTGCAATTATTGCAGGAAACAAGGTGATAACCAAAGTCAAGGCATATGAACAATTATATCATTTTGACACACCAAAGGAACAGATGAAGGTATGTACACATGATCACAAAAACTGTATTCACATGTGGCATAGACGTTTAGGACATAGACACCCTGACAGTATAAGGGAACTACAGAGAAAAGAATTGACAAAAGATTTAAAGATATCAGATATAATGGAACTAGAGAGAGTACAAAGGAGGGCAACAAAATTAATAAAGGGGATGGGAGAACTACAATACCCAGATAGATTAGCGAAATTAGGATTATTTAGTCTAGAAAAAAGACGACTGAGGGGCGATCTAATAACCATGTATAAGTATATAAGGGGACAATACAAATATCTCGCTGAGGATCTGTTTATACCAAGGAAGGTGACGGGCACAAGGGGGCATTCTTTGCGTCTGGAGGAGAGAAGGTTTTTCCACCAACATAGAAGAGGATTCTTTACTGTTAGGGCAGTGAGAATCTGGAATTGCTTGCCTGAGGAGGTGGTGATGGCGAACTCAGTCGAGGGGTTCAAGAGAGGCCTGGATGTCTTCCTGGAGCAGAACAATATTGTATCATACAATTATTAGGTTCTGTAGAAGGACGTAGATCTGGGGATTTATTATGATGGAATATAGGCTGAACTGGATGGACAAATGTCTTTTTTCGGCCTTACTAACTATGTTACTATGTTAGATTGCTCAATTACCATAAGATGTGATTGTTGTATAAAATCCAAAGCCACAAGGATATCTATTCCAAAAGAAAGTGAGATGAAAAGCGAAAGACCACTTGATTTGGTGCATACTGACGTATGTGGACCCATGAAAGTGACTACATCAGGAGGCAATAGATACATGTTGACTTTTATAGACGATTACTCAAGATACACAGTCACATACTTAATTAAAAACAAAAGTGAAGTTTTTGCTAAACTTGTAGACTATGTAACAAGATCAAGTAACAAATTTCAAAGGAAGCCAATTGTCATCAGAAGTGATAATGGAGGTGAATTTACAAGTCACAGAATAGAAGACTACTTAAGACAAAATGGAATAGAACACCAGAAAACGGTTCCATACACACCTGAACAAAATGGAGTAGCAGAAAGGAAAAACAGAACTCTAACAGAGATGATAAGATGTATGCTGACGGATTCCAAGTTACCAGAGAAATATTGGGGTGAGGCAGCAATGACAGCTACTTATCTACAGAACAGACTTTTTTGCAGAAAACTGACGAAAACTCCATATGAACTGTGGCAAGGTATGAAACCAAGTGTCAATCATTTAAAAGTTTTTGGATGTAAAGTTTTCATATTCATTCCAACAGAAAAACGTTCCAAACTTCAAAACAGATCCATGGAAGGAATATTTGTTGGATATAGTGAAAATTGCAAAGGATACAGAATCCTAGATCCCAAAACAGACAGAGTTACGGTGAGTAACAGTGTAACATTCATTGAAGATTTGAATGAAGACATTATGATTTCAGTTGAAACTAAAAATGAGAAAACCAATAATGACACAACTGAAGAAATATCTGATGAGAAAGAAGTAGAAGTTAATGAAGAACAAAATACTGAAAGTGAAGAATCACAACTACAAACAGACACAGAACCAAGACATTCAATGAGAGAGAACAAAGGAAAACCACCAAAACGTCTCTCATACAAGACAAGCACAAGAAAAATCTATGAGCCTACTTCTTGGGAAGAAATATCTAAACTGCCTGTTGGAGAAGACTATGATGAGACATTTGCTCCAGTTGTCAAGCACACTATCTTCAACAGAAGCAGAATATGTTGCCGCAGCACACGCGAGTCAAGAAGTACTGTGGTTAAGACAATTGTTGACAGAATTAGGACAACCACAGTTGGCACCAACAAAACTAAAAGAGGACAATCAAGGATGTCTTGTTCTTGCTCAGATGGAAAGAGTCAATCCAAGAACCAAGCATACTGATGTGAAATATCATTTCTTGAGAGATCATCAGGAACAAGGAGTCTTGAAGTTAGAGTACTGTCCTACTGAAGAAATGACAGCAGACATTTTCACGAAGGCGTTGAATGCTGATAAACATCAGAGACTAATAAAAAAGTTGGGTTTGATTGAATAAGTCCTTACTGTTGAGAAAGGGTGTTGGCATAAGCAACAGATTGGGACTTATTATAAGTAAAAGGAGGACTTTATACTAACCAGACAGCAGATGGCGATAGTGTGTAAAGTTATATACTTGCTGTAATGTGGGGAGGGAAGCTCTCAGTGGTTGGTTGTTTTCTTACTTTCGGTTTTGCTTTTCTTCATGAATGTGTTGTCTTCAGTGCATGGACTGTGTGACACTGAATTGTATCTCATGTTTATCCAGTATGAAGTAAATACTGTTTACTAAAGATATCTTGCTGATTGAAGCTTTCCTAAGTACAGCGGTGACTGCAAGAAGACACACTCTGCAACACTATCTTCATTGTCATGATTCCAATGGCAGGGAATCACAAAAGGACAAGCACCAACGAGCTCTAGGGTGATGGAACCTGAGCTGACCGCGACCCTAAACCTGAACACACAAATAACAATAGCCGGGGAACGTGCCTACGTTGATCCTAGATGTCTCGCACCAGCCGAAGATCTAACTTCCCCTATTAGAAGAAACACAGACCTCTCTTGCCTCCAGAGAAATACCCCACAGAAATAGCAGCCCCCCACATATAATGATGGTGAAATGAGAGGAAGGCACATACACAGTATGAAATCAGATTCAGCAAAATGAGGCCCGCTAAAACTAGATAGCAGAGGATACAAAAGTAAACTGCGCGGTCAGCAAAAAACCCTTCAAAAAACCATCCTGTAATTACTTGAACTCATGTTCCAACTCATGGAACATGAGGAGCAATTACAGCCCGCTAGAGCAACCAGCAGCAAAGAAACAATTATATGCAAGCTGGACAAGACAAAAATAAATCAAAACGTGGAACAAGAAAATCAAAAACTTAGCTTGTCCTGAAGATTACTGAAGCCAGAAGCTGAGGTAACAAAACACTCTGATAACCTTGATAGCCGGCGGGGAAATGACAAGAAAGCCCGGTTAAATAGGAAACTCCCAAATCCTAATAGAACAGGTGGACACCAGAGACAGCAGAACACAAATCACCCAGTACCATCAGTAACCACCAGAGGGAGCCCAAAAACAGAACTCACAACACTTCATATGAAGACGTCCTCTTCTTGTCTTCCTGCCGCTCCGGTGCAGGCGTACTTTGTCTGCCCTGTTGAAAATTCTACAAACAATCCTGAACGTGGGCACATAGCCTCAGGCTTCTACAGGACTAATTTGTCTGAAATATCTGATGGATGTGACCCTATTAAATGCATTATCACCTTTTTCTCAATTACGTTTCTTAGATTCAAGATATTACAGCACAAACTATCATAAATTATAGCTCACTTGTTGTTACGCGCTGCACATGCATTCCCTAGGTTTCTATGTGACAGGTCCGAAAGTATTTATAGTGAGATAGATGAGAGTAGCGCGACTGCATTACTATGCATTTATCCAGATATGTCTCTGCATTGCCAACATATAGTGTTGCTGTCCTCTGTTGTAACCATTTGGCCCCATGATTGGAGACGTCACCTATCCCGGCAATCTCTGTAAACTACAGCACTGTGAAGATAGATATGAGATACATACATAGATAGATACAGTGGCATGAAAAAGTTTGGGCACCCCTGTCAAAATTACTGTTATTGTAAACAGTCAAGCAAGCTGTTTATGAAATGATCTCTAAAAAGATGACACATGTCCTTTGTAATTTAGGGAAAAAGAAATAATATATATATATATATATATATATATATATATATACTAGATGGTGGCCTGATTCTAACGCATCTGGTATTCTAGAATATGTATGTAGCTTATTTATGAAGATTTTAGAATAATGTAATGAATACACAGGATTCAGCCGGCCGGGCACAACCAATTAGCCAAGTGTGGTTCAAATCCCGTGGCAATTCGTTGATTCTTTGCGGCCGGCCATGTAGTATATAGCACAGCTACGTAGTATATAGCACAGCCACGTAGTATATAGCACAACCCACATATTATATAGCACAGCCCATGTAGTATATAGCACAGACCACGTAGTATATAACACAGCCCACGCAGTATATAACACAGCCCACGTAATATATACCACACACCACGTAGTATATAGCACAGCTCACGTAGTATATTGCACAGCTACGCAGTATATTGCAGAGCCACTTAGTATATAGCACAGGCCACGCAGTATATAACACAGCCCACGTAGTATATAGCACAGCCCACGTAGTATATAGCACATCCCATGCACTATATAACACAGCCCACGTAGTATATAACACAGCTGTTATAATCAGGTGACCTTGGAGCAGCATGAATAACTTTCTCTGGAGTAGGTAGTAACTATACTGACCGCAAACCCTGATCTTAACACCGCAACTAGAAGTAGCTGTGGGGTGTGCCTAACAAGTCCTAGACACCTCAATGCAGCCGGAGGACTAAATACCCCTATAGATGGAAATAGGAATTTCTACCTTGCCTCAGAGCAGAACCCCAAAGGATAGGCAGCCCCCCACAAATAATGACTGTGAGTAGTAGAGGAAAAGACACACGCAGGCAGGAAACAGGATTTAGCAAATGAGGCACACACTAGCTAAATAGGAAAGGATAGGACAGGATACTAAGTGGTCAGTATTAAAAATCCTTCCAAAAATATCCACAGCAGAAAATACAAAAACTCCACCATCTAACTAAAGATGTGGAGCGTATATCTGCAACTCCAGAGAATCCAACAAGACTGAGAAAACACTGACACAGTCTAAGCTGGACAAGAGAAAACAAATGAATAGCACAGAATATAAGCACACTGCATGTGTGCCACAGAAACAAAAACCAGACACTTATCTTTGCTGAATTGGCAGCTAAGCAGGAGAAGCCAGAAAGTGATCCAACACTTCACAAGAAACATTGACAACTGGCAAGGACTAATGAATCCTGCACACCTAAATATCCCAGTCAGAACTGCAATCAGCAGATACACCTGGCCAGGACTGCGACTCAGAGACAACTGCATTCCCACCTACAGCCACTGGAGGGAACCCAAGAGCAGAATTCACAACACACAGCCCACGTAGTATATAACACAGCCATATAGTATATACCACAGACACGTAGTATATTGCACAGCCACGTAGGATATAGCACAGCCCACATAGTATATAGCACAGCAAGGTAGCATATAACTCAGCCCATGCAGTATATAACAGAGCCCACGCAGTATATAACACAGCCCACGCAGTATATAACACAGGCCACGCAGTATATAGCAATGTGGGCACCATATCCCTGTTAAAAAAAATAATTAAAATAAAAATTAGTTATATACTCACCTTCCGGCGGCCCTCGGATCCAGCCCAGGCCTTTAGTGATGCGCGTCGCAGTGCTCCGTTCCCAGTAATGCTTTGCGGCAATAACACGTGATGATATAGCGGTCTCGCAAGACTGCTACGTCATCACGGGTCATTGCCGCAATGCATTCTTGGGACCGTAGCGTCACGAGGAGCAGGAAAGGCTGGCGCAGATGACGGTAGGTGAGAATATGATGATTTTTTGTTCTTTATTAATTTTTAACATTATATGTTTTTACTATTGATGCTGCATAGGCAGGATCAATAGTAAAACGTTGGTCACACAGGGTTAATGGCACCGTTAACGGACTGCGTTACACCGCGTTATGCTGCGGTGTAACGCAGTCCGTTTAACAGACTTCTGAAACGCTATGTGGGCGCTGACTGGACGGGAGTATGGAGGGGGCACTTAGTGGAGTGGAGTATGGAGGGGGCACTGACTGGAGGGGAGTAGGGAGGGGCCAATTCGCGGCCGGACTGTGCCTTTTGCTAATTGGTCGTGCCCAGCCGGCCGCGACCAATCAGCGACGTGGGATTTCCGTTACAGACAAACAGACGGAAGTGGAAAACAGACAAACAGACAGACGGATGTGGACCTTAGACAATTATATAGGTAGATGTAGTTAGTAACTAGTAACACCCTTTTTGAAAGTATCACAGCTTGTAAATGCTTTTTGTAGCCAGCCAAGAGTCTTTCAATTATTGTTTGAGGGACTTTCATCTATTCTTCCTTGGAAATTTCTCCCAGTTTTGTGAGATTTCTAGGTCGTTTTGCATGCACTGCCATTTTGAGGTCTAGCCACAGATTTTCAATGATGTTCAGATCAGGGGACTGTGAGGGCCATTGTAAAACCTTCAGATTGCACCTTTTGAGGTAGTCTATTGTGAATTTGGACGTGTGTTTAGGATCATTATCCATTTGTAGAACCATCCTCTTTCCAACTTCAGCAGCACAACCCCAAAGCATGATTAACCCACCCTCATGCTTAATCATTGGCGAGATGCTCTTTTCCTGAAATTCCATGCCCTTTTTTCTCCACACACACATTTGATCATTGTTGCCTAAGAGTTTTAATTTAATATCATTTATCCACAGTACTTGTTTCCAAAACGATTCAGGCTTGTTTAGATGTCTTTTTGTAAAATTTGACGCTGAATTTTATGGTGAGGACACAGTAGAGGTTTTCTTCTGATGACTCTTCCATGAAGGCAATATTTGTGCAGGTGTTTCTAAACAGTAGAATAATATGCCAGAACTCCAGAGTTTGCTAAATCTTTTTGAAGGTTTCTGATTTGCCTCTCTAGCAATCCTACGAACAGTTCTTGCTGAAATTGTGCTTTGTCTTCCAGACCTTATATTAACCTCCACTCTTCCAGTTAACTGCCATTTTTTTAAATTCCAGTTCGAACTGAGGAAAGTGTAACTTGAAAACACTTTGCTATCTTCTTATAGCCTTCTCCTGTTTTTCTGAAAGCCCAGAGCCTCCGCACTTACATGGTTTACTATGCGGTGGACTTCGGGAAAATGGCTGCCAGGGGCAGCACATGTGCGGACGGAGATCTCGACATCAAGATCTTGAGAGATGAGATCTCAGCGCTATTTTTCTCCTCAAAATTTGGGGTGCATCTTATAATCTGGTACATCTTATAATCCACAATATACGGTAAATGAGATAAAGGGAAAATTATCAAAAAGAATGCATAGACAGATAATAATATATATTTTATATATCCGATATCGTGTAGACAAGTGTAGGCCGGTCCTTTTCTGCACATACATTACTCCATACATCATGGTGTTTACTTAACCTGTTCCGCAGCCTACAGATAAAATATCATGTGATAGTTGCCATGCCGACAATTCAATTTGTGCTGGCACTGAAGACAAATAATTTAATAGAATTCTCATAGAACATACTGTAACTTGCGTGCACGCATCAGTAGAGCGTCTGAACAATTCACTGCTCCCTGGATATATTAGTTTTCTTTATCCGTGTCTCCAAAATGCCTCCAACTCCATGCAAGGAGATGTCACCGAGATGATCCCATTATCAGGCATGGATGGTATCTGATCCTTGTCTGATGGGTACAAAGTAGCTCAGTTCTCGAATTCACACAGCAAAAAAGGGCAACAATATTTACTAGGTCACACACGTTAGCTCCGGGTATTACAAATGTTAGAGAAAAGTCAGTTCTGTATTTATCTTGTCCAGTTTTTGTGCCGCACATATATTAAAGGTTGTCAGGATTCTCCTGCGAGCGGTTATGTGATTTGTAAATTTCCGGTCACAAGCTCACTAGACTTGTTCGGCCTTGCTTAATTCACTTGTATTGAATGAGGCCATACAGTCTAGTTAGCAGGTGACCGCGTGTATACAAATCACATACTTGCGATCATGCGCCGCTCCCGACTCCAGCACACAGAGTGACGGCAGACTTGAATCCCAAAACTGGTCAACCCTTTAAAAGGACTCTAGAACTAACATGCCATATTTTTCAGGACTGTCTATAATTTTTGGCAACCCCTGTGGCTTATACATTTTGGCAACACTGTTTTTCCCATCAAGTCTTGCAGGATTGCTGACAGAGAACCCAAACCCAGTCTCTTACTGAAGTGTGAATACAGCCTTAAAATATGTTGATGACTACCCCGAGATCAAAAGTGTGCGTTGAAAATTTTTGCGGGGATTGATTACAAATAATTAACGTTGGCATACTCATCTTCCACCATTCCCATGAACTTAGTGCCGGACGCTCGGATGTTTCTCCGATGATGCACTCTACTAGCAGATTACCGCTGCAGCCAATCACATGGTGCAGCGGTGCTGCGACCAAATGGAGAAACAGAGCAAAAATGCAATCACACTCCTTAAAAGTCATTACATTTAAGGGTTAGCAGCAGCGATCGGCGCTACGAGAGAGCCACTGTCAGACATCTCTGTGGATTATCTCTTCGAGATTAAAAAAAAAAAAAGGATCGTCAGTTCGAAATTGGACATGCCGGATACTTATCTCCCCTGACGTCATCTGTGCATGGACCACATACAAATTACACTGTTGGACGAGCCAAATGATTCAGCGGACATTAGTCTAATGTGTAGGGATGGCTTTACTAAGGGTTGTCTACATACACATCTCCATGTGGTCGGCATTCAATCTCTTCCAATGGAAGCATGGATGATGGAGATAAGTGATAGGTAAATCTTGCACATATTTTAGTGATCTCAGCCCATGGACACCAACCAATGTTATATTTTGAACTGTCAGATGACTGACAATGATGATATATGTATCCTGGTATCACAGTTGTCTCAAATGTTGAAGGAAAATGTTCTAAAAAGTTCAGTGTCACCAGCATGTTTCCTAGTACTTTGGCTGCCTACATCTTAGAACGGATTCACTCCGGCTGTGCCAACTTATGAGCAAATATCTTCCACTCTATCTGCTGGTAGATCTGTTCTAGCAAAGTCATTTCTACTTACCTAAAAGTATCTTATGGTGTGGAACAGGTCGCAGTGTTCATCAAGGGCAACGCTGTAGCCATAGGGGGTGGAGAGGATGCAGTCACATCTGAGCCCCGATCACATTAAAAATGGTTTGGCTTATTGCTAAGCAAAGCTAATAGTCCTAGATTGACTGTAGATTGGATTTCACATTTTGGTTTCCCTCGGGCAGATTTCACTGAATTGGAAAGAATGCAACCAATTTCTTCCAATTTCGTCACAGACTCCCCCCACCTCAATAATAGCTATAACATGTTGTAGTCATGTATTTAAAGGTTCGCAAATCCTATAGAAAATAGCTTCTTGGAGACATAAAATTGTTATTTGTTATCTATGATTGACAAATAAAAAAGTACCAAAAACTTTCTGGCTGAATTTCATGGGCCTAAAATCCAACTGATACACAATAATCCTAATTCTAAAAATACGGGATTAAAATGATCCTTAAAGTCAGTAAGGAAATTCATATGAAGGAACCGGAAAAGATGAGGAATAGCATGTTCATAGAGTCTCAGAAATCTAAGAGCTTTTGGCCGGAGAGGTTCAGCATTTACTAGGTATGGGGCTTCCCAACTCTAGACTGATAGATGATGTTGGGGAAGAAAATGATGGACCATGTCTTCCTTTGATCACTGTCCTCCTTCCATGCTTCACACAGTGTTCCCCAATTGCTCTCAGCACAGGTGTATTTCTCTCAGCCTTGCCGAGGGCAGAGCAAAGTGCTGAATTGCGCCTTTACCGTAGGGTAATCGATGCTTTTTGGCCTTTCCTGGCATATGAACATTACAGAACTTTGCTTTGCCATGAGAGAAGTGCACCTGAGCAGGGGCACAAATGGGGAACATTGGGTGGATGACATAGGACCCATTATCTGTATGAAGAAGGGAAGGAGGACAGTGATCGTAGGATGAGAGAACGTACCAGATCAAGACCGGAGACACCAATCAGACCGGACTACGCCGTCTGTGAGTATAATAAAGGGTCTATGCCTTGCATATGGTTTGGGGACATACAGCATACCAGAATGCTGTAAAAGAGGACTTAAAGGTGCTCACCAAACATTATATTAGGAAATCTGGTGACAATTTCCCTCTAGGAAGATTCCCCAGAAATATTAAAGATCAATACCAAAGCACTGAACAAGATAGAGTTGTTAAATGTTCTCTATGTATTCAATAGGTCTTTGTACACTGTCAATGGACACTACCACTGTAATTTATCCCAAATCGTAGCAGCAATCACTGAGATAAACCCTCAAGAACCACATTTCCAGGACAGACCTCTTAAAGGACTCTTTCCACCATATTAGGAGATGTCAACAGGAAGTTACAGAAACGTAGGATTAATAGGAGCCACAGAGGTCTACTCAGTATTCCATTGGCTCAATAATCAAAAAAACATCCTGACATCTCTAAGAAACCATGCATGGGAGGCACGGTGGCACATAAGGAGCAATCCAGTTTTGAACCCAACTGATCCAAAATGTATGGATTAAACTAGCACCAAAAAAGTCCAGTACGGTATAGATTCGACTGAATCTTAGCCTTCAGACAGCAGAGATGACTTTGTAAAGGGAGCAGATGCCTTCAGGACTCAGATCCAATGCCCAAATTCCGCTTTATAGTGGAGCTCCCCCATGGGGCCGTGGGGTACTCGGTACCGGGTCCTGCGGTTCACAGGGGGATGCCACGATGGCTGACCCGGTCCGTGGCCCTGGGACAACAGTGTAAAATGGAAAGGTCTTTAAAGGGATAAAGTTTGTGTTCGTGATGCCACCTGTGGTATTCGGTCAGGGTGACCGACGCTGCTTTAAGGGGTCCTCTGGGGTGATGTTATGGCAGCTAGATGGTATACGTTCCCACAGGTGAAGTATCTCCCCAGGGCTTCCCGGTGTGTAGATGGTGGATGGTGAGTTTATAGGGTCTCTTAGATAACCTGGCTCTGTAGGTGTCATCGTGCCTCCTGGGTGTAAGTGCGGACAGGTAACTTGCAATTAGCTGTCCTGCAGGTCTCTGGAGCAAAGCATAAAGGTCCTTACTCCCTCGGTGTTCCGGCTACTGGGATTCTGCGCCTCAGAAGGAGGCAGCCTGTGCAGGGCTGGTCCCCCTCTGGTATCCTATCCTTTGCTTTGCTTTCCTTGCATGCTCACTGCAATACAATTCTGCCTTCTGAATGTCTCTTTCTGGGAGCTGCAGCTCTGAGGGCATACACAGCTCCTTTGGACCCTCTTTCCACCTCAGACTACTGTCTGGAACGTTCTAACTTTCCCTACAGACTGCCAGTTATATATATATACAGTATATATATATATCTATATATATATATATATATATATATATATAGATATATATATATATATATGGGGAGAGACCTAATAAATAGGAGCAGAAGCTTCCCCTGGTGACCTGGAGTGTGAAATGTGTTGCATGTTTGTGATACCTGGATGCAGTTATCTTTCTTTGCCTCCAAACATAGCATCACTCTCCCCAAGAGGAAAGCAACACCACTGCGACGACCAGGACCATGGGGCGCAGCATAGCATTATACGATCTGACAATAATTAAGGCTTCATTCAGACGCCCAAAATTTTTCACGTTGGCAAAAAAAAACAGCACACGGATTGCACGCTGACACCATCCGTGTGCTGTCTGTGATTATAATGGATCCTTAGACTTGTATGGATAATTTTGGTCCGTAATTAAGTATGACTTATAAACTCTGCTCTCCTCCTTCGTGTAAGGTCGGGTTCAGATGAGCGTACATTTCATTAAGAAAAAAAGAGACTTTTCCATCTGTAAGGTGCTCCATATGTCATCCATATATCTGTTTCTTACGTCTGTATGACATCCCCTTTATACACCAACAATTTAAAAAGTAATAAAAGGCCAAATACGGTTTTCAATGTTAATATTTGCAATGGAAATATAAAAACTGGATGGTGTCCATATGGCATCTATTTTTTATGCATTCATGGCATTTAATGGCAGAGTCTGATCCAAAAATCGAATCAGGTCAGAGCATCCTGTGATTTTATTTTTTTTTACACTTGGTCCATTGATCCGGTCACGTGAACTATCCCCTTGACTTGCATTGATCCACTTGTTGCCTGTGGACAGCACGCGAACATAAAATACGCTCGTCTGAACGATTCCTTTGGATCAGAAAAACAAAATTAAAGCCGAGAATGGACCGTCACATGACGGACACCGGCGGCACTCAACTGATCCTACTGACCTACAACGGAGTTTGTCCAAAAAATAGTTTTGTTTACTGTGCTAATTTTTTTTTCCATCAACTGTCTTGAAATCTGCAATGGGAATCCAACACAGATGTGACTACAGCTTTACATAAAGTGTCACCTGTTGATGCCGAATCCAAAAAAACTAAATGGATTATGAAATAACTGATGAAGACTGATACATTTGAGTCCAAGGATGAAGAATAGGATCCATTTATTGATATCAGTTAATTAACACGTAACAATGTTCCCATTCTAGAATAAAAATACAATAAACAAAAGAAAATAGAAAGTTCTATGATGGATAAAGCTACAGTTGTATATGTGCCTAGAAAACATATTAAGTTATTTTTCCTTTTCCATTTTTTACGACTATAACTGATATTTTTCCTGCTTGGCTAAAACTATATTTAGACAAACCTGATCGTAGAATTGTTTAGTCTCTGAATAGAGCCATATATGATAAATGTATTTGAACAATCACCGGCCTCCGCAATGTAACCACTAAAGAAAAAGCCTCTGATATTCCACTATAATGGATCTGGCCACTTTAGGAAACATATGACCAATATACCCCTCTCTGTACACAGGCTTAGACAACAGGTGGCTATCACACTACAAGTTCCAACTTTATATAAAAACGATAGAAAAAAAAAATAAACAATACACTAAAGCCAAATCTAAAACTTATGAAACTTTCCAATAGTTGCCAGATTACAAGTCCCTGGACAACCTTTCTGAGATTTAGGGTTGATCGCGATGAATCAAATAAAGCAAAAGCAATGCAAACATCACATGAAGAAAAGGACAAAACAGCAGAACGTCATATTTAGTAAACATCACCACAATACGTAAATAAAGAAATAAAGGGCACTTATACCTGTATGGTGGGGTTCTCCAGTACATCCAAGTGGATCTCCTGTGAGGCTGAGGGGGTCTTGGACATGTTGTTTTGGACCATTGGGAAAAAAAGGAAGAAAAATAAAGTAAACAGTAAAAACAAAAAATAAAAAAAAATAGAGGTTGAATTCTGCAGCAGACACAAGCTTCTTCTACATCCAAGCAGGCTGGTCTTGTTCTATTGCCTGATATGGTATCATGGTAGAGGCAGGATCGGTCCCAGGATGGCTGCTGCTGCTTCTCTCTCCAGATGCACTTCACTCTCTGTGACTTGTATGTGTAGCAAGAAAATCTCAGAGCTGAGCCACCTCCCAGGCAGGCTGGAGACATAGAAGAGGAGGAGGAGGAGTGCTTCCCCTGCCTGAGCCTTATACACAGCACTCAGCTGAGACATGCTCCAAGATGGGGACCCCCCATGCCCTCATCCAAACTCTATCCCTAGCCTATAGCTCTGCATTCTGCCCCCACTATCCTGGCTCACCACTCTGCAACAATGTATCCATGACCCATTCTGCAACAAGGTATAAATGACCCACACTGCAACAATGTATCCACGACCCACCCTGCAACAATGTATCCATGACCCACCCTGCAACAATGTATCCATGACCCACCCTGCAACAATGTATCCATGACCCACCCTGCAACAATGTATCCATGACCCACCCTGCAACAATGTATCCATGACACACACTGCAACAATATATCCATGACCCACACTGCAACACTGTATCCATGACCCACTCTGCAACAACGTACCCATGACCCTCACTGCAACAATGTATCCATGACCCACCCTGCAACAATGTATCCATGACACACACTGCAACAATATATCCATGACCCCCCTACAACAATGTATCCATGACCCACTCTGCAACAACATATCCATGACCCACGCTGCAACAATGTATCCATGACCCACTCTGCAACAACATATCCATGACCCACGCTGCAACAATGTATCCATGACCAACTCTGCAACAACGTATCCATGGCCCACACTGCAACAATGTATTCATGACCCACTCGCAACAATGTATCCATGACCCACTCTGCATTAATGTATCCATGACCCACACTGCAACAATATATATCGATGACCCACCCTGCAACAATGTATCCATGACCCACTCTGCAACAACGTATCCATGACCCACGCTGCAACAATGTGTCCTGACCCACTCTGCATCAATGTATCCATTACCCACTCTGTAAAAATGTATCCATGACCCACTCTTCATCAATGTGCCCATGAGCCACACTGCAACAATGTATCCATAACCCACTCTGCAACAACGTATCCATGACCCACTCTGCAACAATGTATCCATAACCCACACTGCAACAATGTATCCACGACTACCTCCACAACAACGTATCCATGGCCCGCACTGCGACAATGTATCATGACTCACTCTGCAACAATGTATCCATGACCCTCTCTGCAACACTGTATCCACGACAAACTCGACAACAATGTATTCACGCCCACACTGCAACAATGTGTCCACGACGCATTCTGCAACAATGTATCCACGACACACTCTGCAACAATGTATCCATGGCCCACACTGCAACAATGTATCCACAACCCACTCTGCAACAATGTATCCATGATCCACATGGCGACAATGTATCCATGATGCACACTGCAACAATGTATCCATGACCCACTCTGCAACAATGTATCCATGACCCACTCTGCAACAATGTATCCATGACGTATGATGTGCCCTGATACATAGCAGAAATACAATGTAATAAAATAAGATTTCAGCAGCCACTGTACTTCATCAGTGAGAAGAGAAGCATTATCCAAGACAATGACCATGACTGCATGGAGTGATCCATCACAGAGGAGGCCAAAACCCATCAGGGCGTCATTAAACCGCAGGAGGTTTTCACATTAGACACCAGCAGCCGTGGATTTATGTGTTTAAAGTGCTGGAGGTCAGAGATTAAATCATGCGGAGAAGTGGAATGCTGGGAGATGTTGCAAGTTTTGTGTTTTTGTTAAATAAACAAAGAACTTTTTAGAACTGACTGTGTTCTGAGTCCTCAGAAGTGATCTCCAGAGGGCTGATCTGTCAGCGGTGTCAGGAGGCTGCACCACGAGCTCCGCAAAGTGCGTCCATCAGCCAGTTCTGCCTGTGTTGTACCTCCTCTTATACACCATGATTTACATAAAGTTTTTACTGCTGTAGATTTACAGTTGCAGGTAAAAAACAACTTTTTTTGCATTTTGCAAATTAGCTATTTCCACCAGCGGTACTTGACCTTAAAGGGACACTGTCAGCACAGAATGACTGTTCACACCAAGTGCATCAAGGAGGGGCCAGCGAGAGCTGTCCATCAAATAAAGGGGGAGACGGAGATGGAGGGGAAAAAAAGCAGGTGGGAAGGTGTATATAAATGATTGGCCCCGCACTGAACGCCTGTACTTAGTTTGAACAGTTATTCTGAGCAGACAGAGTCCCTTTAAAGGGCTTCTGTCAGTAGGATCAGCCCTCCTAAGTCTTCTATATGGGCATACAGGCCATAGGAAGCTGAATAAAGTGACGCCTTGGTAGCTGCGATCCAATGTCTTATTCCAGGAATTCTACATTTATCCATTGGATAGGATAGGCCATCAAGCGTAAAATCCCAGATGACACAAGCTGTTAAGATCTCATGGCCGGACATAGATCTCCCCTAGAATCTGCCTCCAGAGTTTGTTTTAAATGAATGGAGTGTTATCGGTGTGAGGCATGTAGATCAGGAGATCAGACTGTCAGTCATTACATGTCTCACAGTGGTAATGCCCCTTTCATTTACAATAAGCTCTGGAGGCAGATTCTCAGAGAGATCTATGTCTGCCCCATAGATCTGAACAGCTCACTTACATATTAAGAAAAATGTGTGTTTCTCAGGAATAAGACATAAGATTGCAGATATCAAGATATCATTTTTTTCAGCTTTCTATGACCTACAGTCCCATATAGACGGCTTAGGAGGGTTAATGCTACCGATAGATTCCCTTTAATGATAATTTTTTAAAGTGGTAAAAAACACAAGTTTTCTAGTGGAAACTTCAGGAGACGCTTCCTTCAGGGAGTTTTTGGAGCAATTTTTCATTTTCTGAAATGGTTTTGAAAATGGTTTGAAGCATTTTGGAAGAGTTTTTGTTCCTGCATCGTTTTATTTTTGTAATCTTTTCATTGGACGGTGCCTAATTTGGAGCATTTTCCATCAAGAGTTGCTTTTAAAAAAATGACATTCACTTTCTTTTCTCCCACCCAGCGATTTTGAAAGCCTGAGGCTATGTGCACACTTTGCGGATTCTCTGCGGATCCGCGTTTATTGGGGTGCAGAAACGCTTCAGATCCGCAATTGAATTACATTACTCTCTAACCTAGTAATCATCTCCCCCTCCCTCTTACCTCCCCACCTGTCCTCTGCTGACTGCTCCTCAACCTCAAATCTGTCCTACAAACACATAAAACAAGTCGGCCACTCTCTTTCTCCCACCTGCTCTCTCTCTCTCTCTGCTTCTCCTCACTGCTGGAGACATATCTCCCATCCCTGGACCCCCACATCTCATACCTCCCATTACTACTCCCTCCTATCACTCCCTATCCAACATGAACTTCCGCAATCTTTCCAACCTAAAACCCATGCCCCTGACGCCCACCCCCCTGCTCCCTCTCTCTGGAGCACTCTGGAATGCCCGCTCAATCTGCAATAAGCTTCATGTGATTCACAACCTTTTTCTCTCCCGCAACCTTGCCTTCCTTGGCCTCACAGAAACATGGCTAACACCCTCTGACACCGCCTCCCTTGCTGCGCTGTGTTATGGAGGCCTCCACTTCACCCACACCCCTTGACCCGGCAACAAACATGGTGGAGGAGTGGGTCTTCTCCTTTCTTCAAACTGCACCTTTAACCCAATCCCACCTCTTCCCTCCCTTATCCTCCCCTCTTTTGAAGTCCATTCTGTCCGCATCTACTCTCCCTCCAACCTCCAAGTGGCCGTCATATACCGACCTCCGGGCCCGGCCACTGCCTTTATTGACCAATTCTCCACCTGGCTTCTTCACTTTCTCTCTGCTGACATTCCCACCATCATCATGGGTGACTTCAACATCCCCATTGATACCCTTCAGTCAACAGCCTCCAAACTTCTGTCCCTTACCTCATCCTTTGGACTTACTCAGTGGTCCTCCGCAGCCACCCACACGGATGGGCATACACTAGACCTGGTATTCACCCGTCTCTGCTCTCTATCTAACTTCACCACCTCCCCTCTCCCTCTATCCGACCACCATCTGCTCACCTTTTCATCCCTGTCCTCCTCACCAGTCATCCATGTCCAGCAACATGCGCACCCACGCAGAAACCTTGCACACCTAGACACCCGCACACTCTCTGACTCCATCCTACCACTGGCATCCATATCCTCACTCCACGACACAGACACTGCCACTGCTTTCTACAATGCCACTCTCGCATCAGCTATTGACACGGTTGCCCCTCTCGTCCATGGCAGAGTGCGACGTATCAATAGACAACCTTGGCACAATAACACCACCAAAAAGCTCCGGCAAGTGTCCAGGGTTGCGGAGCGGCGTTGGAAGAAAACACACTCGCAAGATGACTTCACTGTATTCAAACAAGCAACACTCGCTTTTAAATCTGCACTCACCTCTGCTAAACAGGCCTACTTCACAACCCTCGTATCTTCCCTATCCTACAACTTCTAATCCTGTCCTCTGCTTTCCACACAGTTGACCACTGCCTCCTACTACAGATCCTCTCCTCCTTTGGCATCAAAGACCTCGCCCTATCCTGGATCGCCTCGTACCTTTCCAACTGCACATTCAGCATCTCCCACTCCCATACTACCTCCTCATCCCACCCTCTCTCTGTTGGAGTCCCCCAAGGCTCTGTTCTAGGACCCCTACTCTTCTCAATCTATACACTTGGCTTGGGACAACTCATAAAGTCCCATGGATTCCAGTACCACCTCTATGCTGATGACACTCAGAGCCATATCCTCCTTCTTCTCCTCTCGCTTCCTCAAACTCAATGTGGACAAATCTGAACTCATCATCTTTCCTCCATCCCACAAATCTTCCTTACCTGACCTATCTATCGCAGTCAATGACATCATGCTTTCCCCCGTACCCGAAGTCCGCTGCCTCGGAGTAACCTTCGACTCTGCCCTGTCCTTCAAACCGCACATCCAAGCTCTTTCCACCTCCTGTCGCCTCCAGCTCAAAAATATCTCCAGGATCCGTCCTTTCCTCAACCCCCAATCTACTAAAATGCTTGTGCACACCCTCATCATCTCCCGCCTTGACTACTGCAACATCCTTTTCTGTGGCCTCCCTGCTAACACCCTTGCACCTCTCCAGTCCATCCTTAACTCTGCTGCCCGACTAATCCATCTCTCTCCTCGCTACTCTGCTTCCCCTCTCTGCAAATCTCTTCACTGGCTCCCAGTCCCTCAGCGTATCCAGTTCAAATTACTAATACTGACCTACAAAGCCATCCATAACCTGTCTCCTCCATATATCTCTGAACTAATCTACCGATATCTTCCCTCACGTGATCTCCGGTCCTCCCAAGACCTCCTTCTCTCCTCCACACTTATCTGCTCCTCACCCAACCACCTCCAAGACTTCTCCCGAATATCCCCCATCCTCTGGAACTCTCTGCCCCAACACGTCCGACTATCAACCACAGTCGGATCCTTCAGACGGAACCTGAAAACTCATCTCTTCAGGAAAGCCTACAGACTGCACTGACACCGCTGCCGCCTCATCACTATCGAAGCTACCGCCTCACCAACACCGGAGCTCCTGCAACCCTCAACCTACTGTCTCCTTCCCCATAATCCTGTAGAATGTAAGCCCGCAAGGGCAGGGTCCTCGCCCCTCTGTATCAGTCCGTCATTGTTAGTTTGTTTACTGTATGTGATATCTGTAACTTGTATGTAACCCCTTCTCATGTACAGCACCATGGAATCAATGGTGCTATATAAATAAATAATAATAATAATAATAATGTAAATCAATGAGAAAAAAAATGCTGTGCACACTTTGTGGAAAATCCGCTGCGGAAACGCTGCGGTTTAAAAGAAGTAGCATGTCACTTCTTTTTTGTGAATATGCAGCGTTTTTGTACCCATTCCATTATAGAAAACCGCAGGAGTAAAAACCGCAGCAAATCCGCAAGAAAACCGCAGCAAAAACGCACAAAAAACGCTGCAGAACCGCACAAAAAATGCGACAAATCCGCAGGTGCATTTTCTGCCAGGAGAGGCAGAATCCGCACCAGATATTCCTAAGCCTAATCCGCAACGTGTGCACATAGCCTGAAATGGGAAGAAAACACAAGACTCAACGTATGAACATCAAAGAAGTTTTATAATGGAAATTAATAGGAAAAGTCTTTCATTTTTTCAGGCATTTCGTAATAAAGATCTGCTCCAAAATACATCTCAAAAAACTTTGTATCTCATATCCTAATCCGCTTTAGGCCAGTCTCACACGTCCAGATAATTATCCGTGTCCGTGTGCTTACCGTGAACATCAGTGTGGCACACATGCGGCATCCGTGTGCCACCCGTGTGCCAACTGGGTACCACACGGACCGTGTAGGAGACAGCGCTACAAGTACGCGCTGTCCCCTGCATCTGGTGCTGAAGCCGCCATTCATATCTTCTCTCCAGCAGCGTTCGCTAGAGAGAAGATATGAAAAATCCTTTTTTTTTTTCGTGTTTAAAATAAAGATCCCTGTCCCCAACCCCCCTCCCACCCCCTGTGCGCCCGGCCGCTGTTACTAAAATACTCACCCGGCTCCCTCGAAGCGTCCTCTCCGTGCCGCACCTTCTCCTGTATGAGCGGTCACGTGGTGCCACCCATTACAGTCATGAATATGCGGCTCCACTCCTATGGGAGGTGGAACCGCATATTCATGACTGTAATCGGCGGCACCACGTGACCGCTCATACAGGAGAAGCTGGCGCTGAGAGGTCGCTGCGAGGGAGCCGGGTGAGTATTTTATTAACAGCGGGCAGGCGCACAGGGGGTGGGAGGGGAGAGGGGACAGGGATCTTTATTTTAAACACGAAAAATTTAAAAAAAAAAGGATTTTTCATATCTTTTCTCCAGCGAACACTGCTGGAAAGAAGATATGAATGGCGGCTTCAGCACCACGCTGGGGGGACAGTGCTTACTGTAGCACTGTCTCCTGCACGGCACACGGACTGCACACGGACATATGCAGAGACACATTGATTTCAATGTGTCTACGTGAGTCAGTGTCTCCGGTACGTGAGGAAGCTGTCACCTCACGTACCGGAGCCACTGACGTGTGAAACCGGCCTTAGCATTAGTTTCAGCACCATAAAATAGAAAAGGAACTGGTAGTGGATGAAAGTGCTGCCTAAATAACTCCAGCTTTAAAGAGGACCTAGCACCAGGTCAAAAATGTCCATTATGTGCTTTTATTTTATACATGCTGTTCCCCTGATTATTCTAGATTTTTTTAATCCGCCATACAGGTCATGGTCATGGGCATTTTTGTGCTTTCTTTTATGGTCTTTACAAGTTGGAGTTCTGCAAAGTAGCCTAAGACACGCCAAGAGCCATGACTTTGTGATTTTTCATGGCGGCCATCATATGGTTCTTGTTTTTTGCAGGATGCATTGTACTTCTTAATGGCACTTTATTTGCCTTCATATAATTATTGAATTTATTTTTATTTTCTAATCTTTTTTTTTTTTTTCCTTCTTTTTTTGAGGGGACGAGGCGGTCTAAAAATTCAGACATTTTCTTTGGATTTCATTTTTTCAGTGTTTCCTGTGATTTATAAATTACATACTAAAAATCGCCCGGGGTTAATAATATTACCTTGATAATAAATTTAAATTTATTTTTTTTAACATTTTACAAATATAGCATAAAAAATAGATCAGTAATTAATCAATAAGTTAATTTATTCAATATAACTCATGGGCAATGGCGAAAAATATTTATTGGTGGCATTTCTTTGCTGCAAGTATGGCCTTAAAGGAGCTGTCCAGAATTCGTGAAGAAAAAAAATAAAGGTATTTTTTTGGCCTCCACATTATCATAAAAGAAATGATGGAACAACTTAGTAGACTATGCTACTTGAAAGATACACATGCTAAATGTATGCTTAGTATGATAGTCTGACCTCTACAAATCTATGTTTGCGTGCCATAGTAGCCCCAGAGTGATGGATATTTTACACTAAAGTTTCTGGAGTGACCATCGCAGGCACCTGACATCAGCTCCATGGGATATCTTTGACTAACGTTGGGCCTAGTGCTGTCTGTGTGATGTCAGTTTTTTCCCCACACAGCACTCGGACCAAAAATATGGTCGTGTGAACATAGCCTTACCAGAGTTTCATCAGCTCTTCTCACTTATGAAGGTCTCTGAAGCTTTTCCTATCATGCCCTGAGAGACATTTTTTTCACTGAACAATACACCGTGTTGGCGAGTTTTGATCCATGATCAGAATCAGACATGTCTCCATGTTTTGGTTCAGACCACTCGGCCTATAAAATGCCACAGACATGTGAACAAGCCGATATTCCAAACCTGGGCAAAGTGCGACCTGTGGACCACATCTGGCGCTCGGACTGATCCAGTGCGGGTCTCAAAGGCTTAAAATAATCTCCCACTGACTGCACCATTTAGTCGCTCCCCTTGCGTCCCAATTTCACCACTATCAGGCCGGCCTCACACTAGCGAGTTTTATGGACGTATGAGAGGCGCAGAAAATTCGGATTGCATACGGTACAATGCTTCTCTATGCCCAGCTCTTATCAGCCGTATTTTACTGATCCGTATTATACGTGGGGGCTTAAACTGTATATAGGGGGTGTCAGCATAATTCATTCTACTCTATATTAAGTGATAATTAATATGTAAATATTATTATCGAGCAGACTTTATTTCAGCCTGTTGGTTCAGCCTCATGCTCACGGTCTCTCATGTGGCTCCTCAGCTGTAGGAATTGCTCACCCCTGCCATAGGCTATAATTGATTAGAGTTCTATCCATTAAAAAATCAGAGATAGATGTTGTATGTAAAAAAAAATGATGTGTGAATGAGCCCTAACACATATTTTGTGATCTGGGCAGCTAATTAATCTGGTACAGAAAGTCTTGGTGAAGCAATGTCTCTTTTTAGGACGCAACGCGGCCGTTCTCGGGCTCCATTTGCATTCCTGTGTCTGCCCCCATGCCCGGGCCCTTAGGGTGAGGTGGCGAGGTGTGAGTGCATTAATGTCTTGTTAGCGGGGGATTGTCGGTGGGCTGTGTCGGTTTAAGGACATAAATACCGGTGAGAACATAATAACTCATTCCACAGAAAACATTTATCTATCCTCATGGAAATATCCAGCGTCGATATGATTATTGTGCCAGATGTCATCTTGCTTCCTTCTCTGCACTTTTTAATAAACTATTTGCAAAATAATTGTATTACAAATTAAATGTAGAAAACTGATTTCACGTTTGTAAACTGAAAATGACATGAATTGCTGGAATGGAGGGATCAGTAAGCAAACAAAGCACATTCACAGCTCGGTCAGCCGACCATGAACAGTCCACAGTAGGGTTGAGCGACTTTTACTTTTTTAGGGTCGAGTCGGGTTCCGCGAAACCCGACTATCTCAAAAGTCGAGTCAAGTGAAATCGGCCGATTATGGCGAAAAGTCGGGGATCGACCGAAACACGGAACCCAATGCAAAGTCAATGGGAAATCTAACTTTTTTCTCTCTCTCTCTCTCCCTTTCTCGCCCCTAAGACCTATGTCATCACTCTGCCCACGCTCCTTCATTGGCTGAAAAAATGGCGCCAAACACGTCATACGAAAAGCGACTTTGGCGCGAAGATCGCCGACAGCATGGCCGATCCCACACTAGGATCGGGTCGAGTTTCATGAAACCCGACTTTGCCAAAAGTCGGCGACTTTTGAATTTGTCCGATCCGTTTCGCTCAAGCCTAGTCCACAGCGCTTCATGAATGTACCCATCATCTATGAGACAGAATTATTCATGTTACTCTTATATAGCGCCATCATATTCCGCAGCGCCTTACAGACATTATCATCGCTGTCTGCGATGGGCCTCACAATCTAGATTCCCTACCAGTATATCTTTGGAATGTGGGAGGAATCCGGAGAACCGGATGCTGGATGTCCTCATATGAACTCGAGCCTAGGAAAATATTCTGAAAAGTTCCCACGCTCGAGTTCATATGAGGACATCCAGCAGAGGGCGCCTCACCGCAACTGAAGGTAACTACAGGTCATTGACCTACTTTCCATTCATTCGCTGGGGTTTTACTGGCATGAGCACCTGCTTGTAAAATTAGTTAACCCCTTCAGATGGATTTACATCATGGGACGTGACAGATCATCGGAAGGTATGGGATATTGGTTTTTTTTTTTACCTTTTTTACAGAGCGAGGGTCTTCAGGTGGATTACCAATCTAATAAACTATTCCAACAACCTGTGTATTTATTTCATTAATAGACTTTGTAATAATGTGTGTGTGTTTTTTAACCATTTCATACTATTGGATTAATAATGGATAGGTGTCATAATTGACGCCTCTCCATTATTAATCTGGCTTAATGTCACCTTACAATAGCAAGGTGACATTAACCCTTCATTACCCCATATCCCACTGCTACACGGGAATGGGAAGAGAGTGGCCAAGTGCCAGAATAGGCGCATCTTCCAGATGTGCCTTTTCTGGGGTGGCTGGAGGCAGATGTTTTTAGCCAGGGGGGGGTGCAATAACCATGGACCCTCTCCAGGCTATTAATATCTGCCCTCAGTCACTGGCTTTACCACTTTGGCGGAGAGCGGGAGCCCACGCCAATTTTTTCTGCGATTTAACCCTTTAAATTAATAGCTAGCGCGCCCAAATTTTGCACATACACACTACTTACATTAGTAGTGTGGAATATGCAAAAAAAAGGGATATGAGATGGTTTACTGTATGTAAACCACGTCTCATATCATGTCGGATTTGGGAAGGGGATAGCAAAAGCCGGCAATTGAATTACTGGCTTTTAAGCTATCTAGCGCTGTATGATATATTATGTGGAGCGCCCCCAGACGCAGGGCCGCGGGGTACTTGGTACCGGTCCTCTCTGTCTTGGTGCTGGGGTTGTCACGGTGGCTGGACCCGGTCCTTGACCCTGCTAAGGGGCGTCCAATGAAAGGGTGATGAAAGTTTGTCAAGGGTTCGTGACGCCACCTGTGGTATTCGGTCAGGGTGACTGATGCTGCTGAGGGGTCCACTGGGGTGATGTAATGGCAGCTAGATGGAATACCTTCCCACAGGTGAAGTATATCCCCAGGGCTTCCCAGTAGTGTAGGTGGCGATGATGTGAGGCGCAGTTAATAACGAGGACACAGGGTTGCAGTCTCTTTACCTTTTTACTGAAGACTTCAGGATCTGCAATCCATAGCACTGCTAACAGGGCTGGCTGAGTCCGGCCGGTCCGAAGGCACATCCAGAGTTCCCTTTGCAGGTGGAAATCAGTGCCTACCAACTAGCGCCTGTGTGTTGTAGTCCTTCCCTGCTGAGTATTCTGGACAGTCCTCACAACTTTCATATTCGTTCTTTCTCTTCTCCGTCCCCCAAGTTTATCTGGCTAGGACGTACCCGTATGACGGGTAGGCTCGGAGCTATTCTGGGACCCTAGAGACACCCCTCTCCACGTTTGCCCCCTATGTCTGCTTAGGTGATGTAAGGTAGACAGCCAACCTATAATCAACTTTCCTGCCGCTGTTTGAAGTAATGCTTGAAGTCTGTTACTTCCTCGGCATTCCGGCCACCGGCTACGCACCTCAGTAGGATGTTGCCGATCTCGGGGCACGACTCCTACTGGTTTATCTCCTTGTGCTGCAATTTTGTTTCTCACGTCACAATATCCTTCGCTTCATGTCCTTCCTTAGGATGCCGCCGCAAGGTAGTGCAGGCGCGGCTCCGTAACAATCTGTCCTTTCTGCTAGGCACCTGCCAGGAACCCACCCCTGACAGGTCCTCCCTGGAGCTCTCCCAGGCTGCGTTCTGTTCTCACTTCCTATCCAACCCCCAGTTTTACCAAAGTGTGAGGAGTGGCCTAATACATAGTGCCTTTTGCTCCCCCTGGTGGCCGGAGTGTGAAGTGTAATGTGTGACTGTGATACCTGGTCAGGTGAACTCCTTTAGTGCAATCAGACATAACATCACTCTTCTTAGTGGCAGAGCGACATTACTGCAACGACCAGGACTCTGGGGCACTGCATATGTGTCTCACTGACATATATATATACTAGCTATTGAACCCGTTCTACGGTGGCGAGCATTTATATTGGTATATGGTCTCCATCCTGGTATGTGCTGCTCCATCCTGCGTCCCCATCCTGTCATGTGCTGCTCCATCCTGCGTCCCCATCCTGTCATGCGCTGCTCCATCCTGCATCCCCATCCTGTCATGTGCTGCTCCATCCTGCGTCCCCATCCTGTCATGTGCTGCTCCATCCTACGTCCCCATCCTGTCATGTGCTGTTCCATCCTGCGTCCCCATCCTGTCATGTGCTGCTCCATCCTGCGTCCCCATCCTGTCATGTGCTGCTCCATCCTGCGTCCCCATTCTGTCATGTGCTGCTCCCATCCTGCGTCCCCATCCTGTCATGCGCTGCTCCATCCTGCGTCCCCATCCGGTCATGCGCTGCTCCCATCCTGCGTCCCCATCCTGTCATGTGCTGCTCCATCCTGCGCCTCCATTCTGTCATGTGCTGCTCCCATCCTGCGTCCCCATCCTCTCATGCGCTGCTCCATCCTGCGTCCCCATCCTGTCATGCGCTGCTCCCATCCTGCGTCCCCATCCTGTGATGCGCTGCTCCCATCCTGTGATGCGCTGCTCCCATCCTGCGTCCCCATCCTGTCATGTGCTGCTCCATCCTGCGCCCCCATCCTGTCATGTGCTGCTCCATCCTGCGTCCCCATCCTGTCATGTGCTGCTCCATCCTGCGTCCCCATCATGTCATGTGCTGCTCCATCCTGCGTCCCCATCCTGTCATGCGCTGCTCCCATCCTGCATCCCCATCCTGTCATGTGCTGCTCCATCCTGCGTCCCCATCCTGTCATGTGCTGCTCCATCCTGCGTCCCCATCCTTATGTGCTGCTCCATCCTGCGTCCCCATCCTTATGTGCTGCTCCATCCTGCGTCCCCATCCTTTCATGTGCTGCTCCATCCTGCGTCCCCATCCTTATGTGCTGCTCCATTCTGCGTCCCCATCCTTATGTGCTGCTCCATCCTGCGTCCCCATCCTTATGTGCTGCTCCATCCTGCGTCCCCAATCCTTATGTGCTGCTCCATCCTGCGTCCCCATCCTTATGTGCTGCTGCATCCTGCGTCCCCATCCTTATGTGCTGCTCCATCCTGCGTCCCCATCCTTATGTGCTGCTCCATCCTGCGTCCCCATCCTTATGTGCTGCTCCATCCTGCGTCCCCATCCTTATGTGCTGCTCCATCCTGCGTCCCCATCCTTATGTGCTGCTCAACCTGCGTCCCCATACTGCCTCTGACCCACTCGGCGCCGAGTGCTGGGGGGCCTGAGCAGGCGGGGACACCGGCGAGCTGTGGGGGTCAGGTGCCGGTATCGCCGCCAGCTCAGGCCCCCCAGCACTTACTATACTCACCTGTCTGTCCCGTTCCAGCGCTGCGCGCCGCCATCTTCCCGGTCTCCTGGCCGTGACTGTTCAGTCAGAGGGCGGCGCCGGCGCGCATTAAGCGCGTCATCGCGAACTCTGAACTGAAGGTCACAGACCGAAGACCGGGAAGATGGCGGCGCGCAGCGGTGGAACGGGGCCAGGTGAATATGGCCGATACTCACCCTCCTGGCGGTCCCTGCTTCTCTGTTGGAGATCGCGGTGTGCGTTCAGTGTGAACGCACACCGCGATTTCCCGGGAGCGTCACTCTGTGAGGCCCAGACTGCGCCGGCGCTTGCGCCTGCGCAGTCTATAAAGGCTTCGGACAGAGTGACGCTCCCAGCGTTATAATATAGATATAGACAGTATTTATGTTTTTGCGATTTTTTGAGAACATGGATCCATTGTATGTCCGTATGTCGGTTTTGCAAGCCTGCGAGAAAATCTCACAGTACGGATGCCATACGGATTACATACGGAGGATACCATGCGCAAAATACGCTGACACACCCTGCCTATGAATGAGAGACGGACCACTATTTTGGGGACTTTTCTACGTATTACGTGTTGTGAATTCTGCTCCTGGGCTCCCTCCGGTGGTTGTAAGTGGCACTTTTGTGAGTTCTGCTCTTAGGCTCCCTCTTGTGGTTTCAAGTGGTATGGCTGCTCCTTGGAGTTAGCTGTATTCAGCTGCCTCCACTTATCGTCTCCTCTCTCGCCTATTTAAGCCTGGCTGTTCCTTCAGCTAGTGCCACTTGTAAATGGTTCCTGGTTGGATACACATCTCTTTGGAGTTCCCTGTTATCCTAACCAGTTCAGCAAAGCTAAGTTTTTGCTTACTTTTTCTGTCCATAGTTTGTGGACTTATCCATTCTGTGCTTTCTTTGTTTGTCCAGCATTATCAGTTTGAATTATTTTCTGTCTTGCTGGAAGCTCTGGGAAGCAGAGTGACCCTCCACACCTTTAGTCAGGTGTGGAGATTTTTGGTTTACTCTGCGTGGATTTTTGTAGTGTTTTATACTGACCGCACAGTGTTCCATCCTGTCCTATCTATCAAGCTAGACTGGCCTCCTGTGCTCATCCTGGTTTCATTCTGTGTATGTCTTTTTCCTCTCCACTCACAGTCATTATTTGTGGGGGGCTAATCTATCTTTTGGGGATTTTCTCTGAGGCAAGATAGTTTTCCTGCTTCTGTCTTCAGGGGTAGTTAGCTCTTAGGCTGTGACGAGATGCCTATGGAGAGTTAGGAGCATTCCACGGCTGCTTCTAGTGTTGTGTTGAGCTTAGGGACTGCGGTCAGTACAGTTACCACTTCCCTCAGAGCTCGTTCCATGTTGCTCCTAGACCACCGCATCATAACAATTACGGCCGTAAATTACACACCGTATTTTTATACGCTGAGTATGATGCCGGCCTAATACAGGCTGGATGGCAGTTCTGTTTGTTTTTAGAGTGCTGATGCCTTCAATTGTTTTCTGTATCACTCAAATTTACTTCTTCTCAATGCACTTTCCTCCTAGTCTCTAGTCTGTTTTTTATGGTCACCCTAAAACTTGAGATGATTTCCCCTCTGCACAAGAGATCTATAAATCTCCCACCTACCCTTCCCTGCTGCTATCTCTAACACTGAAAGGAGGGAGGAAAAGAGTAGAGGAGGAGTAGGAGCAGGAGCTCTTATGGATATGTAACATTTCTGCAGAGCACACAGCTAGATAAAGGACTATACAGACTCTTTAGGAAAAAAATGATAGAATTTTTTAATGAAGATTATTTAAAAAGTTGCTTGAGGCCAATCTCACACGTCCAGATAATTCCGGTACCGGAAAAATCGGTACCGGATATATCTGTGTCCGTGTGCTTACGTTGAACATCAGTGTGGCGCACGTGCGGCAGCCGTGCGCCACCCGTGTGCCGACTGAGGACCACACGGACCGTGCAGTAGACAGCGCTAGAGTTAAGCGCTGTACCCTGCGTGTGGTGCTGAAGCCGGTATTCATCCCTTCTTCCAAGCAGCGTTCGCTGGAAAGAAGGAATGAATAATCTTTTTATTTTATTTATTTTTGTTTTTAAAATAAAGTTGCCGGTAATGTGCCCCCTCCCACCCCCTGTGCGCCCCCCCGCTGGCATTAAAATACTTACCCAGCTCTCTCGGCGCTTACATCCTCTCAGCATCGCTGCTTGTCCTGTATGAGCGGTCACGTGGTGCCGCTTATTACAGTAATGAATATGCGGCTCCACTCCTATGGGAGGTGGAGCCGCATATTCATCACTGTAATGTGCGGCACCACGTGACCGCTCATACAGGACAAGCAGCGACGCTGAAAGGATGTAAGAGCCGAGGGAGCTGGGTAAGTATTTTAATGCCAGCGGGGGGAGGCGCACAGGGGGTGGGAGGGGGCAGATTACCGGCAACTTTATTTTAAAAACAAAAATTAAAAAAAAAAGAAAAGATTATTCATTCCTTCTTTCCAGCAAACGCTGATGGAGAGAAGAAATGAATGGGGCTTCAGCACCACATGCGGGGGGGACAGCGCTTACAGTAGCGCTGTCTCATGCACGGCACACGGACTGCACACAGACAACATCCGTGTGCGGTACGTGTTTTACACGGACCCATTGACTTTAATGGGTCCGTGTGATCCATGCGCTCCCACGAACACTGACATGTCTCCGTGTTTTTCAAACGGACACACGGTCCGTGAAAACACACTGACATGTGCAGAGACACATTGATTTTAATGTGTTTACGTGAGTCAGTGTCTCCGGTACGTGAGGAAACTGTCACCTCACGTACCGGAGCCACTGACGTGTGAAACCGGCCTGAAGGAATCCATCAGTAAAATAAAAATTATATTTACCTGCAGCCAATACGGTAATGTGCAGGTAGATAACATTTTAAGTTACATTTTTCCAGCAGCCGCTTATTCCTGGTCATCTGTGCAATGCCGGGGACTGTGAACAGTTGGTCCTCTTTACACAGAGACTGCGCTGTTATTACTCCACTGTGGCTTTGACTGATATCCTGCTGTGCACACAAACGAGGCAGAGCAGGATGTAAGTTAAGGAACCTCTGGAGTGATTACACTCTTTTTTTTGTTTTCCTACTTTACCTCCGGATAGGTATCAGTAATGTATGTTTCCTGTGTGTAGTAAAATACTTATTGGCGACCATCTACCACCACTAGTGTTGAGCGATACCGTCCGATATTTGAAAGTATCGGTATCGGATGGTATCGGCCGATATCAGAAAAATATTGGATATCGCCGATACCGATATCCGATACCAATACAAGTCAATGGGACACAAATATCGGAAGGTATCCTGTAATGGATCCCAGGGTCTGAAGGAGAGGAAACTCTCCTTCAGGCCCTGGGATCCATATTCATGTGTAAAATAAAGAATAAAAATAAAAAATATTGATATACTTACCCTCTGACGGGCCCTGGTCATCACCGCTGCAACCGCCTTCCTTTCGTTCCGAAGAATGAGCGCGTTAATGACCTTCGATGACGTCGCGGCTTGTGATTGGTCGCGTGAGCGGTCACATGACCGCTCAGCGACCAATCACAATCCGAGACGTCATCGAAGGCCCTTTACGCGCTCATTCTTCGGAACGAAAGGAAGGCGGTTGCAGCGGTGACGACCAGGGCGCGTCAGAGGGTAAGTATATCAATATTTTTTATTTTTATTCTTTATTTTACACATTAATCTTAATCCCGATACCGATTCCCGATATCACAAAAATATCTGAACTCGGTATCGGAATTCCGATACTGCAAATATCGGCCGATACCCGATACTTGCGGTATCGGAATGCTCAACACTAACCACCACTTCTGGAGCCGCTCCGGTACCTTTCTGCCATCTTGTGACGGCAGCTCTGACTGGCCTGAAGTCACTATCACTAAAAGTCACTAACATAACTCTTTCTGAGTTTCATAGACTTTTACAGAGAAGTGACACCTAGTCACACAGCAAACATTGGAGTCATCCCGCTAGTCAAAACTCTGGTCCTGTGGCACAGAAAAGGACCAGAATGGTGCCAGGAACAGTAGAAAATAGTGACTGGTGTTTTACTACAGGCAGGGATCTAAGGAATAACATTTCTCCTTATGTAGAGTAACAAGCCAGGCCTGGAATGTCAGAGTGAGGAGACTTATACGCCATCCATGCTCCTCTGGGAAATGAAATGTGCAAATTGCGTCTTCAGATAAGGTATAGAACTCTAGTGCCAACTATTGGAAGTAGCAGCCCTAAAAGTCATTATCGACCCTTTAACGGGCCTTGTCACATGACTTAGGATAAAAGCCAAACCAAAATCTCAATTTGCAAACACTGTGTTTCAGGGGGTACTGCCCTTCATCAGTGCAAAGTATGAGATCAGATTTGGCTGTATGACAGGGGTTTAAAACTGGGATTTAAGGGGTAACGTTTCTCCTTGTGTAGAGTGAGAAGCCAGGACTGGCATGTCAGAGTGAGGAGACTTATAGGCAATGCAATGCTCCTCTGGGAAAATAAATATGCAAATTGTGTCTTCAGAGAGGAAGAGGACTAGAACTCTAGTGCCACCTATTGGAAGTAGCAATCCTAACAGTCAATATTGACCTTTTTAATGAGCCTTACAATCAAGGAACATACATTACTGAAACCTATCCGTTGGTGAAATTAAATCTAGAGTGTTACTTTATTTTGTATTGCGTAATGACTGTTCTCAGTCACCAGACCTGAACCCAATCGAGATGGTTTGGGGTGAGCTGGACCGCAGAGTGAAGGCAAAAGGGCCAACAAGCATCTCTGGGAACTCCTTCAAGATTGTTGGAAGGCCATTCCCGGTGACTACCTCTTGAAGCTCATCAAGAGAATGCCAAGAGTGTGCAAAGCAGTCATCAAAGCAAAAGGTGGCTACTTTGAAGAACCTAGAATATAAGATATAATTTCAGTTGTTTCACACTTTTTTGTTAAGTATATAATTCCACATGTGTTAATTCATAGTTTTGATGCCTTCAGTGTGAATGTACAATTTTTGTAGTCATGAAAATACAGAAAAATCTTTAAATGAGAAGGTGTGTCCAAACTTTTGGTCTGTACTGTATATATATACAGTGGGGCAAAAAAGTATTTAGTCAGTCAGCAATAGTGCAAGTTCCACCACTTAAAAAGATGAGAGGCGTCTGTAATTTACATCATAGGTAGACCTCAACTATGGGATACAAACTGAGAAAAAAAAATCCAGAAAATCACATTGTCTGTTTTTTTATCATTTTATTTGCATATTATGGTGGAAAATAAGTATTTGGTCAGAAACAAACAATCAAGATTTCTGGCTCTCACAGACCTGTAACTTCTTCTTTAAGAGTCTCCTCTTTCCTCCACTCATTACCTGTAGTAATGGCACCTGTTTAAACTTGTTATCAGTATAAAAAGACACCTGTGCACACCCTCAAACAGTCTGACTCCAAACTCCACTATGGTGAAGACCAAAAAGCTGTCAAAGGACACCAGAAACAAAATTGTAGCCCTGCACCAGGCTGGGAAGACTGAATCTGCAATAGCCAACCAGCTTGGAGTGAAGAAATCAACAGTGGGAGCAATAATTAGAAAATGGAAGACATACAAGACCACTGATAATCTCCCTCGATCTGGGGCTCCACGCAAAATCCCACCCCGTGGGGTCAGAATGATCACAAGAACGGTGAGCAAAAATCCCAGAACCACGCGGGGGGACCTAGTGAATGAACTGCAGAGAGCTGGGACCAATGTAACAAGGCCTACCATAAGTAACACACTACGCCACCATGGACTCAGATCCTGCAGGGCCAGACGTGTCCCACTGCTTAAGCCAGTACATGTCCGGGCCCGTCTGAAGTTTGCTAGAGAGCATTTGGATGATCCAGAGGAGTTTTGGGAGAATGTCCTATGGTCTGATGAAACCAAACTGGAACTGTTTGGTAGAAACACAACTTGTCGTGTTTGGAGGAAAAAGAATACTGAGTTGCATCCATCAAACACCATACCTACTGTAAAGCATGGTGGTGGAAACATCATGCTTTGAGGCTGTTTCTCTGCAAAGGGGCCAGGACGACTGATCCGGGTACATGAAAGAATGAATGGGGCCATGTATCGTGAGATTTTGAGTGCAAACCTCCTTCCATCAGCAAGGGCATTGAAGATGAAACGTGGCTGGGTCTTTCAACATGACAATGATCCAAAGCACACCGCCAGGGCAACGAAGGAGTGACTTCGTAAGAAGCATTTCAAGGTCCTGGAGTGGCCTAGCCAGTCTCCAGATCTCAACCCTATAGAAAACCTTTGGAGGGAGTTGAAAGTCCGTGTTGCCAAGCGAAAAGCCAAAAACATCACTGCTCTAGAGGAGATCTGCATGGAGGAATGGGCCAACATACCAACAACAGTGTGTGGCAACCTTGTGAAGACTTACAGAAAACGTTTGACCTCTGTCATTGCCAACAAAGGATATATTACAAAGTATTGAGATGAAATTTTGTTTCTGACCAAATACTTATTTTCCACCATAATATGCAAATAAAATGTTAAAAAAACAGACAATGTGATTTTCTGGATTTTTTTTTCTCAGTTTGTCTCCCATAGTTGAGGTCTACCTATGATGTAAATTACAGACGCCTCTCATCTTTTTAAGTGGTGGAACTTGCACTATTGCTGACTGACTAAATACTTTTTTGCCCCACTGTATATATATATTTTTTTTTTTTGCTGACAGATTCCTTTTACCTTTGCATTTAGGAAGCAAAAGAAAAATTAAAAATGCATTCTGTGCGAAGGTGTACATAGATAGCCCTTTTAATATATATAAGTTCTATAATATTGCAACACAAAAATAAATAAGTGACAGGTGTTAAAATCAGGTTTTCTGTCACAACTTCAGAAATGGATACGTAACAGACCTATAGTAACAGGTTCCCTTTAATATATTTCCCACGCATTGGGTAAGAACATGAATGTGTTGCAATGATACGATATTTGCAGCCGTAAGAATTACAGCACTTTCTCTGGGAAGAATCATTCCCATGGTTTTATATATCGTCAACGTACCTCCACCTACGTGTGGCGCTATGGTAATTAGTGATGAGTGGACGTGCTGGGATAAGGTGTTATCTGAGCATGCTCGGCTGCTAACCGAGTGTCTTCTGCGGCTGCATATCTCACGGCTGTTCAACAGCCTATTGGTCAGGCAATCCCTGCATGTGTTGCGGCTGTCGAACAGCCACGAGACATGCAGCGGCAGGGACTCCAGCATATTTTTCTAGCACGTCGGTTAGGACCCGAGCATGCTCAGATAACACCTTATCCCAGCACATTCGCCTATCACTAATAGTTAAATACATGCTGGTGACTTCTGAAACATGATGCTTCTGAAACATGTCTCTAGGGGGCGACACTTCTGTAACTTCTTACCATGCGGGTGCTATTGTGATGCAGACTCTGTACACGACATCCGTCTTTCCCGTTATCTCGCTGTACGACTGTAATTAATGGATTATCAAAAGTATTTTCTTGTCTAAACCGAGCGCTTTACAACAAAGCTGCTATTTTTTTTCCCTCCCACATAAAATTGCTTGTAACATATTGTTCTGTAAATGAAGGAAGGCTCAGGAAATGAGAAAAGATAAATTCATCTGTCACAGGTAAACAACGGCTGCAAGGGAAAAAAAAGCATTATCTGTAAAATGATATCTGTAAAAATGACAGACTCCTTGGCGGACCTCATTGTACGTAAAATGTTGGTTGTATCCATAGTGTTATATTATGTGAACAACAGAAAACATAATTCTGGTGTGAACAGGGTTCTGAAAGAGGTTATACCAAAATGATCAAATCTGTATCACTAATTCACAGGATCAGCAAAAAATTATTGGGACACCTTCTGTTTTTGAAAAAGGGGACCGTGATTGTGCTTAAAAGGTAAGTAAACAACTTACATATCATTTTATCCAGCATGAAAGTTATGAAACTTTGCAAGTCACTTAATTAGGGGATTTGTCCTCCAATTATGTAAGAAAATTGCATTTAACCCCTTAAGGACCAGGGAGTTTTCCCATTTTTTGCGTTTCCATTTTTTGCCTCCCTCCTTCCCACGGTCATAATTTTTTATTTTTCCGTCAATATGGCCATGTGATGGCTTGTTCTTTGAGGGATGAGTTGTACTTTTGAATGGCACCCTTGATTTTACCATATTATGTACTGGAAAACAGGAAAAAAAATTCCACATTTGGTGAAATTGCAAAAAAAAAGTGCAATTCCCCAGTTGTTTTTTGGATTTTTTTTTTTTTACCATGTTCACTACATGCTAAAACTGACCTGCCATTATGATTCTCCAGGTCATTATGAGTTCACAGACGCCAAACATGTATAGGTTCTTTTTTATTTAAGTCATGAAAAAAAATCCAAAGTTTGTAAAAAAAAAAAAAAAAAGTCATTTTCCGAGACTCGTAGCGTCTCCATTTTTGAGGATCTGGGGCCGAGTGTGGGCTTATTTTTTTCGCACCGATCTGATGTTTTCATTGATACCATTTTGGTGTGTATATGATTTATTGGACGCCTGTTATTGCAATGTTGCAGCAACCAAAAAAAAGTAATTCTGGCGTTTTGATTTTTTTTCTTGCTACGCCGTTTACCGATCTCATTAATTCTATTAATATATTGATAGATCGGGCGATTCTGAAAGCGGTGATGCCAAATATGTGTATGTTTGATTTTTCTATTGTTTTATTTTGAATGGGGCGAAAGGAGGGTGATTTGAACAATTATATTTTTTATTTTATTTATATTTTTAAAAACTTTTTTTTAACTTTGCAAGAGACCTCTGGTTGTCATGCCAACCCATCGGTGACCCGCTATCACGTGACGGGGTCACCGATGGGCGGATTTCCGGCACGATTGCCGGAAGCGCATTTTAAACATGTTAACAGCCGCGGGTGGATCGCAATCCACCCGCGGCTGTTAGAGGCACATGACAGCTGATCAGATCAGCTGTCATGTGCCGGAGAAGGTGCAGACTCATTGCCGGAGGAGGAGTCCAATGACGGATATATCCATCATTGGATGTTAAGAGGTTAAGTGGCTTCCATAACCCAGATTTTCCCCCATCTATTTGCTTGTCAGTTGAACTGGTAGTCTACTCATTTGGAGTACTGATGATGGCAGTGACAGAATCAGCTCAGCACAGATCTTGCTGCAGCAGAGCGTCTGTAAAGATACCGTCACACTGAACGATATCGTTAACGAAATCGTTATGTGTGACAGCGACCAACGATCAGGCCCCTGCTGGGAGATCGTTGGTCGCTGGGGAAAGTCCAGGACTTTATTTCGTCGCTGGATCTCCCGCTGACATCGCTGGATCGGCGTGTGTGACGCCGATCCAGCAATGTCTTCACTGGTAACCAGGGTAAATATCGGGTTACTAAGCGCAGGGCCGCGCTTAGTAACCCGATGTTTACCCTGGTTACCGTTGTAAATGTAAAAAAACAAACACTACATACTTACATTCCTGGTGTCTGGTCATGTCCCTTGCCGTCAGCTTCCCGCACTGACTGGTGAGCGCCAGCCGGCCGTAAAGCACGCTGTGCAGCGGTGACGTCACCGCTGTATTTTACGGTCGGCGCTCAGTCAGTGCGGGAAGCTGAAGGCGAGGGACGTGACCAGACACCGGGAATTTAAGTATGTAGTGTTTTTTTTTTTACATTTACAACGGTAACCAGGGTAAACATGGGGTTACTAAGCGCGGCCCTGCGCTTAGTAACCTGATGTTTACCCTGGTTACCGGCATCGTTGGTCGCTGGAGAGCTGTCTGTGTGACAGCTCTCCAGCGACCAAACAGCGACGCTGCAGCGATCGACATCGTTGTCTGGATCGCTGCAGCGTCGCTTAGTGTGACGGAACCTTAAGATCTTTTTCTAGCTGAGTAATATGCAAAAATGTTACAAATCCATCAGAGCTCCTAGATCTGACAGCTCTCTCTGCTCTCTCCTGCTCTTTTGATAGTGTCAGAGATAATAGGAAGCATATCTCCAAGGCATAGACCGGGGGATGGATTACTGGGATGGACACGCTCTCTAAAATTGGATCAGGGGGTTCTGAAAATCAACGAAGGAATGAAAAATGCAGACTGAAACTTTTATTAACTGCAGACAACCACTAACAGGAAAAGATAATTTTTCACCATCTTAATATTATCAGTAACCCTTAATTTTTCGAGTTCACATCAGACATGAGACATTATTTACTCCACATTTTAATAATTCAGCAAAAATTATAATTTCCAGAGATTAGAAGAAGAAAAAAACATCATGTATGGACCAGAAAGTATAAATAAATATCTTAAAACTTGGAATATTTGGAACAATTCTACCACAGTTTCTCTGTTAGGATAGCTTGGTAACCCATTAAGTTTGACAAATCAAATAACTAAGGGTGCAACAGTTTTTTGGGGGATGGAAGTAAATTATTTACTGTGTAGATAAAAAATGTTAAAACTCACAAATTAAGAAGCAAACAGATAATATCTAAAAAAAAAATACCCTTAACCTATATGACGTTATTGAATAAATGAAAATACATTTTCTTTCACATTTCTATTTATTTTATTATTATTTTAATTGGAATTTGAGAATGTACAGTGAATTCTCGATCTCTTCAACCAGAAGGATTTTCTTTTATTGTCTGTCATTTTTACTTGGATCTGCTGAGAATTTCCTAGCATGAGGTTCCCTTGGGTACGATTAAACTATGGATATGTGAACTATTAATATTTTATAAGTCCTCTGGGATTGTCACGGTAGACTTTTTTTTTTTTTCAATTTTGACATGATATATTTTTAATTTTTGTTATTATAAACTGTCGTATCTTCGCAAATGCTTTTCTTTTATCTTCATATAGTTCTTAAAAAAAAAACACAAGCAAAAATAAATCAATAAGATACTTAAAAAAAAAATAATTCCGTTAAAGTTAATTTGTGACATAGTTGAATGAGGGCTTTTTTTTTTTTTGAAGGATGAGTTGAATTATACCATCCGTTTTACCATTCAACGTACTGGAAAATGGGGGAAAAAAATATCCAAATGTGGTGAAAAACGCAATTCCGCAATTGTTCTTGGGTTTTGTTTTTATGGCAGAAAAGCAAAAAATCCATAGTTAGCTCCCGGCCAACATTGTCATGCTTTTTTTCTCCATAAAGACTGTACTGTTATTTTTCATATGTTGGTGAAGAACTGTATAAATACTCGAGTTTTATCCGGACATATTTCGTAGGTGTTTATTTTTACAGTATTTATTGCATGGTAAAAATGACCCGGCAATATAATTCTCCAGATCAATACGATTACACAGATACCAAACTTGAATATTTTGCTATTTCAATTTTTTTAATCTTGTTTTGTTTTTTGTTTTTTTCTGATGAGGTTAATTAATATAACATTGTGATAGATCAGACTTTTAGGGATGCAAATATGTGTATTTTTCTGTTATCTTTAATTGACTAAAAAATAGTTTTTTTATCTTTCTCCAAGAAATGTAAAGGATCCAACTTTCAGTATATAAAACACAACATATAACATAAACAATTTTGTTTACTAGAACCAGGTTTTATTACCTAGTATGAGTGTAGAATAATGTAGAGACAGAATCCCTGACTCCAGTGATGTGTCACTTACTGGGCTGCTTGCAGTAATTTTTATAAAGTCACAGTCTTAGCAACCGGAAATTGTCACTAGAGGACTAGTAAACGTCTTGTCATTTAGTCCTGTATATTCGTGAGCTCTGTATATTCCCACCCCCACCACTAATTGGCAGCTTTCTGCCTATGCGGAGTGTACACAGAAATCTGGCAATGAGTCATGAGGTTGGGGTTATACACAGCTCTGCATTTAGAGAACTGCTAGATCTGCAGCAGAGAAAACGGGTATTTTATCATAACTGCAGCAAGCAGCCCAGTAAGTGACTCATTGCTGGAGTCAGAGTCTCTGTCCCTACATTATTCTACATGATTCCCTTTTAGGGTATGTGCACACGTCCGGATTTCTTCAGGATTTTTCGCGTTTTTTTTAGCGTTTTTTTTTCACTATAAAAACGCTATAAAAACACTTAAAATCCGCACTCATATGCATCCTATCATTTAGAATGCATTCCGCATTTTTTGTGCACAAGATGCGTTTTTTTCCGCAGAAAAAACGCTTTGCGGAAAAAGAAGCATCATGTTCATTATTTTTGCAGATTTTTTTCTTGCGGATTTCCCATTATATTATGGCATTTGGAGTGTCTGGGAAAAAACGCAAAAAAATCCGCATAACATCCGCAAAAAAAAAAAAACGCGCAAAAAACGCAAAAATTACGCATGCAGAATTCCTGCGGAAAACCTCAGGTTTATCTCAGGAAAATTCTGCAAGCATTCCGGACGTGTGCACATACCCTTAAAGTAAAAAAAAAAAAAAAAATCAAACGTTTTTTTAATTGTTTTTTTTTAGCCCCCTTGGAGGACTTGAGCCTGTGATTGTTTCTACTACATGCTGTAAAGCAATTGTATTGCCGAATATAGAAAAAAATCATCGTCTCCTATGAAGTTCAGCTACACCCTGGTCTTAAGAGAAGTAAGATCATGGCAGACGCAGGGGTCTTCAGCAGACGCCCAACTAAATGGCAGCTCATCGGCACCAAATAGCGCGTGGTATCGTGTGCACCCCGGACTGTCAGTGATTGAATAGGTTAACAGGAGCAGAGTTCAGCTCTAGAGGCAGGAGATGGCTGAGTAACACAGCCATCATCTGCCAGGAATGAAGCAGGCTCAGTCCCTGAAACCGCTCAATACACCCGCTCCAGGCTAGAGCTGTACATTTACAGAGTCCATCATTCAGAGGTTAAAGAGATTGTCCACCACTGATCAAACTCAGTTTCATGCACCTATTAGGATCATATCTTCAAGCAAAAAAAATGAAATAATTCTGCTGGGTGCAGAGCTGTGCAGGTGCAAGCCTTTGGTGAACTTTGTAATCTACGTCTTTATTTTGAAGCCCTCTGCTGAAGAGTAGGTGTCTTTGTTCTGTTGGAGCACACACGTGCGGGGAGAAAGCTCTACAAGTGACACTAAGCAGAGCGCAGATAGCGGTGGCACTATGTGATAACAGATTGGCGGCACATCCGATTGCAGCAGGCACCCGTGCCTGTCATCACCTCGGTGCCAGAGATTGAGCACTTCTGTGACCAGACCTTTTAAGTCAAGAACCCGCTATGTACATCTGACATGGTGAAGTGGCTCATACCACTCCGCTCCTGACCTTCAGCTAACCTTCAGGGCTCGCTTTTGCTTTAGTGAGCACGCAGAGGCTGCTATACATAAATGTAGAAAACGTGCAGAAACTATAGAAATATGGCTGTTGAGAAATATTGACAGCGGCATAAATTGAAGCTTTTGGACCCCAATGCAAAGTCTGTAACAAGTCACATCTCACACCATGAACAAACTATACAACTGTCTCCTGGCTGAAAAACCTTAGGGCTTCAGTCACCAGGACTCTGTTTGATGGGTACTTCTGCACCCCCCCTGTAGCTGCACCTCTGAATATTGCATAAATTCACCAAGGGAGCCATTTATAAGCGGCGTACACATGGGCAAATCGTCCTCTTAAAAAAGCATACGTGTGAGAAATCGATCCATAGATAGTGCCTTACGTGTATTGTTTGCTGTACATGTATTAACCTAATATACAAATTTTAAAAAAATACTTGGGTCCCCCTCGTTTTTGGTAACCAGCAAAAGTAAAGCAGACTGCTGTAAACTGATATTACCAGGCTAGAAAGGTCCACGGCTATTGGGCCCTTTCCAGCCTAAAAATACAAGCCCACAACCGGAGCCAGAAATGGAGCATCATATGAGATGCACCAATTTTGGTGCTTCGCCTTTGCTCTTCACGATTTCCCTGTTGCGTTGGCAATTGGGGTAATGGTAGTTGGGGTTGATGTCAGCTGTAAATTGTCCAAACTCACAGCTGACATCAAGCCTTGGTGTTAGTAATGGAAAGATGTCTACCAGACCCTCCATTACTAACCCAGTACTAAAAGCAAGCAAGAAGAGCCCAAAAATACTTTAATAATAAAACACTCCCTGAATTTTACCTGGTTTAACATTTTTTTTAATTTAAATCCCATCCATGGAATCCGACGTAGTCCACAAATGGAAACCTGAAAAACACAAAAAGAGAGAACAAAAAACAAGACACTGTCCCTTGAAAAGTTCCCATGCAGGTCGCTGTAGCCCAATGCTTCCCATAATATTCCCCAAATCCATCGACCAAAGCCTATTGCGCCTATGGACTCGGCCCTGGCCTCCACAATGTTCAGCCAGTGTGCCGTCAGGGAAATGTAGCATCCCTGACCACAAGCGCTTGTCCACGTGTTAGTCATTATGTGGACAATCCCAGTAAGTGCATTAGTAAGGGCACTGGTGAGATTCATGGTCACAAGGTGGGAAAGCCACATTGTGGAAAATATTGGTGGCTTGGGACCGAGTACTGTGGGACGGCTGGCACCATGAATCGATGGAAATCCTCTGTGTCTACAGGCCAGAACGGCAACATTTCCACAGCGCTTGGGCCTTTGGGTGGGTGGCTGGGAACTTTTTTGCCTATCCAAGGCCTGGGATAGGGACAGCTGAATGCTGTGCTGGGACAAGGATTTGGAAGTACCTGATGATGATGTCTCAGAATGTGCAAGGACAGGTGCAAGGTGGGAGGCATCTGTGTCAGTGTCATGGACAGGGGATTGGCAATCACAGTACCAAGCTGAGGGGAAAAGGCAGTGGTGTCACCAGCTAGCACTAATTGTGGACCCAGGCATTCGGCCCACCAAGACGGGTGCTTAGATGACATGTGCCTGATCATGCTGGTGGTGGTTAGGCTCTTAGTAGTCAGGCCCCTGCTAATCTTGGCATGGCATAAGTTGCAAATGACCTTTTCTTTGTTTCAGAACTCTCTTTAAAAAAGTCCTAGACTGGGGAACACCTAACTCTTTGATGGAGAGATTCACGAGTGTCAGTGGCCTGCGGAACAGTTGCCCGCCTTCTCCCTCTGGTCACCCCACTGCCTCTTCCTGCCTATTTTGGTGCTGCAGATCCCTCCATCCCAGTGCTGCTGGCCTTGTTCTGCATGCCAGCTTCCCAGATTGGGTCAGTGACTTTGTCATTCACCATCTCGTCTTCGACGGCTGCACCCTGGTCCTCCTGACTTGGTGACTTAACAACAGCCAAGGACAACATATGCAAGGAGTTTCTATGTTCTCCCCGTGTTTGTGTGGGTTTTCTCTGGGTTCTCCACATTCCAAAGACATACTGATAGGGAATTTAGATTGTAAGCCCCAATGTGGACAGTGATGATAATGTCTGTAAACCACTTTGAAATTAATGGCGCTATATAAGTGAGTAAAATAAATAAAATGAATCAATCTGACCTTTTGGCAATGGTGTCTCATCATCATCTGCCTCCTTAGACAAAAAAGGATAAATATCATATATAACTTGAAATATTTGGAACAATTTTACCATAGTTTGTCTGTTAGGATAGCTTGGTGACCCATTAAGTTTGACAAATCAAATAACTTAGTCCTAGACTGGGGAACACCTAACTCTTTGACGGAGAAAGTCACGAGTGTCAGTGGCCTGCGGAACAGTTGCCCGCCTTCTTCCTCTGGTCACCCCACTGCCTCTTCCTGCCTGTTTTGGTGCTGCAGATCCCTCCACCCCAGTGCTGCTGGCCTTGTTCTGCATGCCAGCTTCCCAGATTGGGTCAGTGACTTTGTCATTCACCACCTCGTCTTCGACGGCTGCATCCTGGTCCTCCTGACTTGGTGACTTAACAACAGCCAAGGACAACATATGCAAGGAGCTTGTATGTTCTCCCCGTGTTTGTGTTGGTTTTTTCCGAGTTCTCCGGTTTCCTCCCACATTCCAAAGACATACTGATAGGGAATTTAGATTGTGAGCCCAATGGGGACAGTGATGATAATGTATGTAAACCACTGTTGAATTAATGGCGCTATATAAGTTAGTAAAATAAATAAAATAAATCAATCTGACCTTTTGGCAATGGTGTCTCATCATCATCTACCTCCTTAGACAAAATTTTCCCCACCGTCATCTTCTTCTGATCGTGGCTGCTCTAAGTTTTGTGCATTACTAAACAGAATGTCCTCTCGTCCCATGCAGGGTGAGATGTCAAAATCAAGAAATGATCATGTAAAGAGCTCCTCAGAGTTTCCCAGTCTGGGATCACTGGTCTCTTGGGACCTGATATAGTGGGAAGAAGGAAGATCAGGGTGAGAAATAAGTGTAATTTTGCACGAAACACGTTAAAGTGTATGGATGACAATACAGTCAATTTTTTCACCCCCCCCCCCCAAAAAAAAAATGTGGTCATCTGCAGCAGTTATATATTTAGCAACGGACTGCAAATCCCTAAGCCCTGCCTAAAGTCTGTATTCTGTCACTCTCCCTGCTCCATCTGTCCCTAGGCTAAATGCAGAATGTTTCGCATAGATTCGCATAGATTAGCCCTAAGAAGGACTTTTAGTATAATGGTTCAGCAAAGTATCACCACTAAAGGACTTTGATTCCTAAAACTGTGCACACAGGCCTGGACAACTACTCTCTCCCTCCAATAAGAACTGTCCCTGAGCTGTGCAATGGCGTCAGTGTGCCGAGCAAGGTGGCGCCAGTCCTTTTATAACCTCTGATGAGCGGGTAGCCAATCACAGTAATGCCACTACCATGATAGTTATGGCATTACAATGACCGGCAGGCAATCCCCGCATGTTTATTAGCTGTTTAGCTGGCACCAAACATTCAGGGCGGGGGCTCGAGCATTCTATCCGAGCACCAGCCAATGCTCGACGAGTGCCAGCATATCCGAGCACCCAGATACTCCGAGTATTACCGAGCACGTTTGCTCATCCCTAATTGAGACCCAATGTAGAACGTACTGTTACATCCTACATCGAGAAGGTATTAAATAGTATTCAAATAACAATTCAACAACATTTAAAGGGGTAGTCCACTATTTTGATATTAATGACCAATCATTGGAATTGGTCATTCGCATCAAATAGGTGAGGATCATTCACCTTGCACCCCTACTCATCATTTCCTTGTGTGGGCAAGGCAATGATCTCTTTTCTCATATTTTTGGGCCATTCTCTTGACAACCCAACAATACTAGTGAACTGGAAGCCATTGCCCACGAGGAACGGGCTAGGAATCCTCAAGAACAATGCCGGTAGCAGATGTCTGGCTATGCAATAACGTTTGCGGCAGATCATTACAGCCAGAGGGGTCTGCTAAGTTTTGAGAAAACACTTGTTATATTAATTATGTTGAACTATTTATATTATTTTTGTCATTGGTTTATTGCAAACAGCAGGATGTTTGAAAATTTTGTTAATAAACCAAATTTGCAATAGGGCCGTTGTATAGTTTTTATTGCAACTGTACCACCACATAAATTAAGAGTGTGTGCGTCATAGTCAAACGGTACGTCCAATGCATAAGTAAGAGACGTAAAATACGACCAAATGTAATATCTCCGTATCTTGTATCTAGGACGCCGTAGTCTTCTTGGCACAGGCACACGGCTGTTCTTTGATCTTGGGTTTTCTGGTTGGCCTGAAGTCTTCTCCAGCAAATATTTATCTGGCTCTGTGTTATGTATTAAAAATAAACGACGCGCTTCTAAAATAAAGTCTAAAAGAGAAATAAAGCAGAATTTATGTTCTGAATATAAATACAATCCATTTTTAACTGTGCATTAAATCGACGGCATAGGAAGTCATATAAGGTAATGGAGGAGATTTTAGGGAAAGCTGTAAATTCGCGACCTGCTATCTGGAACAGGCGACCAACATACTAGAAGGCAGCCTATCCTTCTGCAGTTTAGGAGGCCTGCACACACACATATTTGAACACCTTCCAAGCGGTGCATTGATTAAGATCTTTACGCAGAGTCTCGGACCTTCTGAGACATAATATTATACAGTTTGGGGGTCCTGGATTAGTATTGTTATACAGGTATATGGCAGACTTGTCTACCGCTATTGGTCCGTAGTAAGAGGGGACCATGCACTGAACTAATTTCTCTAAGGAAAGTATACTACTCTACATGTAGGTCATACATATAATACTGCCAGTAACTGAAATGTTGTAAGGTTCCCCTAATGGTGGCTCCTTGCATGTGGAATTTTATCACTTAAAGGGGTTGAACACTTAAAAAAAAAAGATTTATAGAAGTGTTTAGTACTTACTGTCCAACTTTGATTTTTATAGATGGGACGATTTTCAGCTATTATCCTCAGTCCCGGGTTTGGTAGCTCACCTACAGCCCTGAGCTTGACACAACAGGTCTGTTTGAGTGGCTAATTTTAAAGGGGTTGTCCACTACTCGGACAACCCCTTTTGAATCCCTTTGTTCTCCCCCGTGTATAATAACAGCTATGCTCACCTCCAGTGCCAGTGTTGTTGCAGCAATGAGGGCACTGGCTCACCGGGTCTCACATCACATCGTTATGTCATGCGATCCATGAGGCCAATCAGCACTGGTTTCACTCTCCCCTCCTTCTGACAAATCAAGACATTTGGAGAATTTGAGAAGATGAAATGAGAGGAGCTGCTGCTCTCTTACTTTCTCCAGATGTCAACTATGTCCTTAAGACGAGAGAAGAGACTATTTATGCAGTTCCTTCCATCTCTAGATGAGCGTATTTGTATGGCCTCTCTATAAGAGATGTATGTGGGTGATGTGCTGCTTAAATTAGTTTAGTAACTCTAGCCCGTGTTGAACAGACATACACCAGCAATAGTGCAAATTGATTTCACTATTTTACTCATTGGGAGGTAACAAGCTTGATGAGACTCTTTAAGAGGTAACCAGCGTGAACACAGGCAGCTGATTAGTATACAGCAACAAATTAGCACTGCAGACACATTGTTCGTACTTTAGTGAGTCTGCTGGCAAACACCTCAGCAACACTTCCTTCTATCAGACACAATCCATGTTTCTTTCACAATTCAGCCCTACTTTGATCCACATTGGTAGTCACAGCTCCTTCTAAAAGTCACCTGTGCTGTATCCAGGATGGTTGGAACTTATGGACTTTTTTTTATCATTCATTCATAGCCCCCATGACTTTTTCATTTTAAGTAACTTTCACTATATGAGGTCTTTATCAGGAAATTACATCTTGCCAAACATGTCTGTAAGATCATATTCAAATATAGTGCTAATGTTGTATGTTGCATTTTTTCCTGCCGGTGTCGGCACCAAACTATACATTAATAATCTTTTCTGAGTATTCCATTTTTTGCTGAATTCTTGAATGTGTTTCCTCCCTTATTTGATGCATTTTTGGTGCAGATTTGAAGCAGGGTCCTTTTTTAATGTGGTCTTTATAGTACTGCTATCTTTGATTCTACACTTAAAAATGCACCAAAGGAGTTCAACGAAAGGTGAGGAAGAGGAAATACTGAGCAATAGCTGCACGGCAGGAGCCTACACATCACAGACAGAGAGTGAGTCAAAGTCACAGGAGGTAGCTCTGACCTTCCATGACAGCGAGACAGCTCCCTAAGTCAGAACTGTTCTGCTGGATCCAGGACAGTTGGGAGCTATGCAAAAAGGTGTACTGGTGCTGTAGCTCATAAAACTGTGATTTTATCAAAACTACAGCAAGCAGCACAATAAGTAACACATCCCTGTAATTAGGTTCTCTTCCCCTACATTATGCTGCCTTCACATTAGGTGGCAAAAACTTGAAATAGTAACAGCCTGTAACATTTGTAGGACTGTGGTTGACCTATTTTCAACTCTGTTACAAGCTATTCATAGACTTATATTATGCAGCTCTGTTAACAAAAGACAGCACTTCTGCACAGCCCAAGTCCATAAAAATTCATCTTGAAGACACCCAACAGCTTAAAATACTATTACCTACAAGAGACATAAAGTACAAAGTCCAAATTTGAAAAAGTATAACAATTTTATTACAAAAATACTGACGATAACTTAAATAATAAAAGACAGCCTACGCGAAACGCGCGTTGGGGCTGTTCTCTATTGCACTGCCACACACAGGTTACTATGGACGAGATTTTTCTTTGCTTATTTGTACCTGCCTTGGTCTGACTTTATTGTACAAATACATACGGGATGGACCCTTTTTTCATTATATGTCATGGTGTAACTCTCTGATTATTTGGACAGTCCCTCTCTCTTTGTACCAATGATGTCGGTCATTTGACCTTTGGCAGGTGATTAATTCTTTCAGTCCGGTTGTTATATGCTATATCACTACAAAGATTGTATGTTATTTGTACATCTCTTATCCCATGCCTGACACTTTAATATGTGGAATTGTGCAATGGATTTTTTTGACACAGTGCGCCATTTTTCCGTCGCCTTTTCTTTTATTATTTAAGTTATTGTCACTATTTTTGTAATAAATTTGTTATACTTTTTAATTTGGACTTTGTACGCTATGTCTCTTGTAGGTTATAGGTTTAGCAGAGTGTCCGTTTTTTCGTCCAGTACGATATATAATGACATTATTATGTGTCTCAACTTTTCTTTTGGTCTGGACGATATTGATTGTAGCTTAAAATACCATGTTGATGTACGTTGTCCGCTTATAGCAAATGAAAACTACAAAACCCCGTTAACATTTGTCTGACGGCAAGCATTAATCCTATTACAGCTGTTGCAAAATTTCTCCAGAATTTTTTATTCTGCAGTTAAATGAGAGCGAAAATTATGTGACTCTGACAAGAACACACAATTAAAAAGTCTGCTGAAGGCATAAACTACGTCTGAATCACTAAATGTATCAAGATCTTTGTCAGGTACAAATAGTTCTAGGAGCTCATGAGGCAGAAGACGAATGATTTTTAGCTGTATAATACTGTAACGGTATTCTTGTACTTGTTCCTTTATATAATAATGTATTGTCACCTTTAATAAACTTTCATTTTTTTATCAGACTTTTTTTAAAAAGGCTGTGCCTTAAAATGAATGTTAGAAGGACTGATCAATCACATGCTATTTGTACAGCCGCCGGGGAGCGAAATAGGTAAGGTAACTACCAGTACCTTTAAGAGAGTATTTCTACCACAGTAAATGTTGACATAAAACTAGGACATGCCTTCACCCAATTTTTTCTAGGGGATCCGTCTTGGTCCTCTTGGGTTTTCTGTTATCAGAAATTTTTATAAAACTAACTGTACTATATGCACCCCCCAAATAACACTGCAGACAAACAGCGAGCTCATTGACTCTGAGCCATTTACTGAATTCTCTGACTGTCTGCAGCACTACCAAAGTGACGTTAGTGCTGTAAACAATAAAAGACACCGGGAGCAGTGGAAGAGACCGGACTGATGAGGGTGAGAACAGTTGGTTCTTTTAAAACAAACAGTTATCTGAAAACTGAAAATCTCTATCTTTAAGTGATGGCCATCATTTATGGAAATGGGAATATCCATTAATGCATGGTGGGTACTCAGTGATGCATACATTAAAGCATGGTGGAGGCTCAGTGAGGCCTACAAAGAAGCATGATGGGGGTTCAGTTATGCCTACAGTGATGCACGGTGGTGACTTATTGATGCATACAGTGAAGCATGGTGGTAGCTTAGTGATGCCTGCAGTGATGCATGGAATTGGTTCAGTGATCCTCTGGGGCTGCTTTGCTTCCTCTGGCACTGGAAACATGCAGTGTGTGGAGGTCATAATGGATTCATAGGAAAAAACATCATGTCTTCTGTAAGGAAGCTGAAGCATGGGCATCATTGGACCTTTCAACCAGGCAATGATCCCAAGCATACTTTACAGTCCACCAAGGCTTTGTTTCAGAAGTCCTAAAAGGTTCTAGGGTGGCAAATCAGAGTCACCTGACTTGAATGTCATAGAAAATCTTTTGGAGACTTGAAGAAGGTGGTTGCAGCATGTAAACCTAATTTTGCTGGCCTCCCTTTCGATCTGGGAGGGGTATTTATACTCACTCCAGACTAGGATTCCCTGTCAGCTATACTTTCTTTCTAGTCTGTGTGCCTGACCCCTGGAGTGTGTGCCCAGTTTGCAATTGTTTTCCTTGCTCTCTGTGCGTTCCTCTGTCTGTTTGTTCTTCTGGATTTCTAACCTCTGGCTTCACTTCTGACAATCCCCTGTCATGATCTCCTGGTTCAGATCTTAGCTTGCTTGACTACTCTCCTGTGCTTATCTCTCCTCTGCACCCCGGCATCTGGCTCTGCCCCCGACCACCTCCTACTCTGTCACATGGTTCAGGTCCTGGTTGTTACCTGGTTAGTTCCTGGAGCTTTGCTCAGCTCCCTTGCTGTGGTGCATGGCTCTCCCCTCACCAGTATACCCGGGAGTCGTGACATTGGCTATGCATCATGTTTGCAGCAGGTTATAACAGCCAGAGGGGCTTTAAGTACTACATATTTGTCCTACCAATAGGGGATAACTTATTAACTTGATGCAAGCTCATTAATGCTTATCCAAATCGAATGTACAGGTATATAGGTTGTAGAGCCTACTATATTGCCCGGTATTTGCAGGCATTCATCTGTCTACCAAATCTACACACATAGGATGTATAATGGATGATACATAAGTCAGAGAAAGATATAAGACAAAAAATAACAGCAAGATAAAATATGTCTTCAGATAGATATCTGTATTGTAAATAGAAGGTTTATACAGATGAATGATCATTACAATTTATTACCATGTAAAGAATATATACACCAGATAGTTCACGTATATAAACATTGTTATAACTTATTAAAGGGAACCTGTCACCAGAAAAACGTTATTAACCTGCAGATATGGGGTTATTCTGCAAAGTAACAGCTTTACTAATCTGCCTGGCGCTGGCACTTAGCCGAACGCTGTAGGGAGAAATTCCTTTTATTCCCCCAAGAGTGATCCGCTTTCAGTCATGGTGGCAGCACCAACGCGGGTTCGGTCCGGCTCTGAGAGTACAGATTGGCAGCTGTAACTGCGCCCCCAGCCCTGACTGACAGCCGGCCCCAATGGAGAGCCAGGGCCAGTGTTCGACTATGTGCTGGCGCCGGGCAGGTTGGTAATGCTATTAACCTGCACATTAACCCAACATATGCAGGTTAATAGGGTTTTTCTGGTGACAGGTTCCCTTTAAATTCATGTATCTTCTGTCTCTTCTATTTAAACAAAACAATAAGGGCAAAAAACGGCCTATAGATATTATAGGTCTGACATTGTTCTTAACACATATGCAAAAAATCTTACTACAAGGTCAGGAAGAAAAGTAATACAGTATAATAAAACAACATCAATGTTATAGTTTAATTTTATGCTCATATATTGCTAATAGCAGCAGGCACAGCCATCCGAGGAGAAGGCCTAGATTTTGCAGGAAAAACATCAACCATGGTCTTTGCGTCTGAATGTGAGTCATTTCGGGTAACTGTAAAAAAAGAGATAGATATTAATACCATTATATCGAAAATGGAGGTGGGGTTTCTATTGAGAAGATGATAGATAATTTTAGATAGATAGATAGATAGATAATAGATAGATAGATAGATAGATAGATAGATAGATAGATAGATAGATAGATAGATAGATAGATAGATAGATACAAGGCTTGAGAAAGACTGTTCACAGCCGAAACGTTGCTACACCAGCTGGGCTAATAGACTCACAAGCTGGGCTGATAATGTCCTTTTTTAATGAAAATATGTTTAGGCTTGCTTTTCTTAAACAATAGATCGATATACCAGATTTTGCAGATTTTATAAGACGCATCGGTTTATAAGACGCACCCAATTTTTTTTACTATGAAAATAGAAAAAAAATTATAAGATGGGGGCATGTCTTGTAGTCATAATTTAAGGTATCTTACCTGGGGGGCTGCGGCGGTGGAGCGAGGTCACAAGAGCCATGGTCTCTTCCTTGCTACGGGCCTTGGATGGGAGAAGTGAGTGCTCCAGCGGTGCAATGCTGCGAGTCTGGTGTTGGCGGTGAGGCAGCGCGTAGTGCATTGCTTTCCCAGTGATTTTCCTGAAGCCATGGGCCGCTGGAGGCGGGACATGTACAGATTGGGATTTTTGCCCAGCCGAGATTTCAATTTGCGTAAGCAGCGCTGCTGGCGGCCATCTTCCTGAAGCCGTGGGCCAGGCCGAGATCCCAGTCTGCTCATGCTGCGCCACCTCCGGCGGCCCATGGCTTCAGGAAGGTGGCCTCCAGGAAATCAATGCACTCCGCTCTACCTCACCGCCAACACTTAGGCCCTCAGCATTGCACCGCTTCATGAAGAAGGGACTTTGGCTCCTGTGATCCACCACAGTAACCCCCCGGGTAGGGTACATTTGAACTGTGAGACACATCCCACTTTCTCCCCCAAAATTTTGCAGAAAAAAAATGTGTCTTATAGTTAGAAAATATGGTATATAGATAACAGATTTATATATATAAATGAATAAAGAGATAGATTATATATATACTGTATATTGATAGAAACAAGAGAATACAGCAGCACTTTGTAAGTGTTGAGCTGTCTGCAAACATTGAATATATAACATTTCAACTGCATTACTGCTATATAGAATATACTTATAAAAATGAATGTACTTATTGCAAAAATGGGCCAATTCATGAGAGCCCATCAACCATGACAAGACATACATTTTTTGATGGAACACTAAGGTCACGTTCACACGTTCAGTATTTGGTCAGTATTTTCCATTAGTATTTGTAAGCGAAAACCAGGAGTTAGTGATAAATGCAGAAGTGGTGCATATGTTTCTATTATACTTTTCGTCTGATTGTTCCTCTCCTCATTTTGGCTTACAAATACTGATGTAGAATACTGACCAAATACTGAACCTGTGAATGTGGCCTAAACCTAGTATTTATTAAACATGCCTCTCCTGGGTTAAAAGCCTACAAATTTAAAGGGTGGATAATTTAATAAATGGCATAAGGCTGATAGGAGGAGGAGTGCTCAGCCAAATAAGGAGGCACTCACCACCTCCAACAATAAACTACAAAAAAACAAAGAATGACCAGCACCTCCGAACAGAATAAAGCAAGTGTGGACAGGTAAAAGCACCGCTGATCAAAATTACTCTTATTGTTAACAGTTAAGCAACTTGAAGATTAAATAATTTTTAAAAGGCTTAAAGTTAAAGATGAAAAATTTCCTTTGCATGTTAGGTAAAAAAAATAAATATTGCCATAGTTTACATTTTAAAAAGGACAAAAAGGAAAATGGGTGATGCAAACGTTTGGACACCCTTGGAGATTTGTGTGCTCAGATAAGTTTTAACTAATTTGGTGATGCAAATTTCCCAGCTTTATAAAAACCCAGCCTCCTCTAACCTTATGCCAAGACCATCAGTGTTATGTTCTGGTGGTTTAGAAACAACATGAGACAAGCTCTGAAGGAGGTGGTATCTGTACTGACCGCAAACCCTGAACCTAGCAGCGCAACTAAAAATAGCCGTGGGGGGTACCTGACGCTCCCTAGACCCCTCGACACAGCCTAAGATCTAACTTCCCCTAAAGATGGGAACAGGAAACCTATCTTGCCTCAGAGAAAATCCCCAAAGGAAAGATAGCCCCCCACAAATATTGACGGTGAGAGGAGGGGAAAATAACATACGCAGAAATGAAATCAGATTTTAGCACAGGAGGCCAGTCTAGCTTGATAGACAGGACAGGAAAGGATACTGTGCGGTCAGTATAAAAACTACAAAAACAATCCACACAGAGTTTACAAAATCTCCACACCTGACTAAAGGTGTGGAGGGTAAATCTGCTTCCCAGAGCTTCCAGCTAACAGAAAAAATCCTTACTGACAACTGGACAAATATAGAATGCACAGAACAATAAGTCCACAACATGTGGACTGAAATGAGCAAAGCCAGAACTTATCTTTGCAGAACTGGTCAGGAAACCAGGAGAATCCAAGCAGAGATGTGAATCCAGCTAGGAACATTGACAAGTGGCACAGGCTGAATAAAGAGCCAGACTTAAATAGCGGACAATAAGTGGAGGCAGCTGATGACAGCTAACTCCAAGGAGCAGCCATACCACTAGAAACCACAAGAGGGAGCCCAAGAGCAGAACTCACAAAAGTGCCACTTACAACCACCGGAGGGAGCCCAAGAGCGGAATTCACAACACATCAGTCATGATGAGTTCTTCTAAGCAGCTGCCTAGCACTCTGAAAATGAAAATGGTAGAGGCCTACAAAGCAGGAGAAGGCTATTAAAAGATAGCAAAGCATTTTCCAGTAGCCCTTTCCTCAGTTCGAAATGTAATTAAGAAATGGCAGTTAACAGGAACAGTGAAGGTTAAGATAAGTTCTGGAAGACCAAGCAAAATTTCAGTGAGAGCTGCTCATAGAATTGCTTGAGAGGCAAATTAAAACCCATGCTTGACAGCAAGATACCTTCAGAAATATTTAATAGACCCTGTAATTGTGGTACATTGTTCTATTGTTCAGAGACACCTACAGAAATATGTCCTTCATGGAAGAGTCATCAGAAAAAAACCTCTCCTGCATCCTCACCATAAAATTCAGAGTTAGAAGTATGTAAAAGAAAATCTAAACAAGCCTGATGCATTTTGGAAACAAGTCCTGTAGACTGATGAGGTTAAAATAGAACCCTTTTGCCACAATGGTCAAAGTGTGTGTAGTTATTATTATTATTATTATTATTATTTATTGTTATAGCGCCATTTATTCCATGGCGCTTTACATGTGAGGAGGGGTATACATAATAAAAACAAGTACAATAATCTTAAACAATGCAAGTCATAACTGGTACAGGAGGAATGAGGACCCTGCCCGCGAAGGCTCACAATCTACAAGGGATGGGTGAGAATACAGTAGGTGAGTAGTTAAAAGGGCATAGCATTTCTGGAAAAGAACATGTCATAAACCATTAAGCAAGGGGGTGGATCAATCATGCTTTGGGGTTGTGTTGCAGCCAATGGTACGGCGAACATTTCACGGGTAGAGGGAAGAATAGATTCAATGAAATTTCCACAAATTCTTGTGCAAACAAAACACCATCTGTAAAAAAGCTGAAGTTGAAAAGAGGATGGCTTCTGCAAATGGATAATGATCCTAAACACACATAAAAATACACAATAAACAACCTCAAAAGGCGCAAGCTGAAGGTTTTACTATGACCCTAACAGTCCCCTGATCTGAACATCATTGAAAACCTATTGCTAGACCTCAAAATAGCAGAAGATGCAAGACGACACAGGAATCTCACAGAACTGGAGAATTTTCCAAGGAAGAATAGATGAAAATCCCTCAAATAAGAATTGAAAGATTCTTGTCTGACTACAAAAAGTTTTACAAAGTGTGATACTTTCAAAAGGAGGTGCTACTAGGTACTAACCATGCGGGGTGCCAAAACATTTGCATCGACCCATTTTCTCTTTTGTAATTTTTAAAATGTAAAAAATGACATTATATATATTTTTTACTAATATACAAAGGAAATATGTCAACCTTAACTTTAGCCTTTTTAGAGATCAATTCATGTTCACCTTGCTTAACTGTTCACAATAACAGTCATTTTGACAACCGGGGGTGCCCAAACTTTTCCATGCCACTGTAGAAAGCAATAAAATGACTACTATAATAGGACTATGCTCTTGTATCAAGGCTACAAGTCTGATGTTGTTCCAGTATGACACAAGGCTGTTGACGCATCTGACGATTATCATAATTCTGACGTTAAACTAGAAAGACATTTTCCAGATGGGTTTTTGTTTAATCTTTCCATTCACGTGTCACTTCCATTTAATGATGGATGTTTTGAAGTTTTTATATCAGAATGATTCAAGAAGTGTCAGACACATTATGAAACATTGTGCGTTAGTTTATATGATGCATTCATGTTATGTTATCTTATTAAATGCCAGCCAACTCGAGTCAGCAACTGGAGGTGGCGGCAAAGACACCATCAATCAGTGGCTTTGCGCAAAGTCAACTTCCTATAGCCAAAAATAAGTTGATGTTTACAGTTATCCAAAAACAAGTCTGTGTGAGGAGTACACAGATCGTGATGACTGAATACCAGGAACATGATCGTCTGTGCACCTTAGATGCAAGACATCCAAAGCCACCGATTTCCAGCCAGAGGCTGACCATCTCATTTGCTTAGTCTTTTCTCGACTATTAACCCATTAGGGTTAGGGCTAGGGTTAGGGCTAGGGTTAGGGCTAGGGTTAGGGTTATGGCTAGGGTTAGGGCTAGGGTTAGGGCTAGAGTTAGGGCTAGGGTTAGGGTTAGGGCTAGGGTTAGAGTTGGGGCTAGGGTTAGGGCTATGGTTAGGGTTAGGATTACATTTATGGTTGGGATTAGGGTTAGGGGTGTGTCAGGGTTAGGGGTATGGTTAGAGTTATGGTTGGGATTAGGGTTAGGGGTGTGTTGGAGTTGGGGTTAGGGTATGAGTATGTCTAATTCTTTTGTTTAACCAGGAGATTAGGAGCTAACGGAGATGTGGGGCAGTAACCTACTCCTTTCTGCTCATTGAAAACACATGGATGCTTAAGGTGGACAAGCAATCATCTGCATGGAGTTGTGATCCCTCCATTTTAGTACTGTGAGGATCTGGGGTCACAGAGACCACTACAGGACAGCACTTTTCTGTGTATATGAGGGTGACGAAATGATAAAACACTGTAGTAATCACTCACCATCTCCACTAGTGATAGATACAGGAACATTCCCGCAGTGATAGCGAATATCCAGATCTGTACATCAGGGTTGGTGGACACTGAGAGGCCAATGTAGAGACCTGCAAAGGCTGTTAATGCACTGATAAAGTTCATTAAAAAGGCAATTTTTGCTGTAAGTCCAGTATTGAGTAGCACTGCAAAATCTCCTGTAAGATAAAAAAAAGTTTTTGCTTCCTTAAAGGGAGTATTTTAACATGAATGACTCTTCAAACCATGCCTAGAGACTGTCGTATACCTGCCCCTGAAGACAACAATTGTACTGTGTATATAGACCTGGGTTTTAGTGCCTTTTATTGTATGATGTGAAATGTGTAAAATGTAATGTAAAACGCATAGAGCAATATAGGTACTGATGCTGCTGTGTGGGTCCTGTATTGGTAATGCATAAGGTAACCTGGTACACTCAGTTCATGGGTAGGGACAGTATAGAACATAGTTTAGTGCTTAGTTAGTGACAGATAGGAGCATTAGGAAAGATAAGACAGTGGTGGGCCTTATTAGTGTACAGTAATAGAAATAGTACTATAGCCAGGAAAAGTCAGAGAGGCCCGGCGCCTGCGCACTGCAGTGCTTTATGCTGTCCTCAACAGGGCAGATAAAGTACACCTGCGCAGGAGCTACGACAGGAAGCAAGGAGGAGGACATCATCGCATGAAGATGGGAGGCACTGGACCCGGACCGCGATGCCCATCGGACCGGACGGCACCGTAACCGCCCCTGGGTGAGTATAATCTAACTTGTTTTTCTTATCTTTCAGGTTACATTTGGGGGCTTATCTACAGCATTACAGAATGCTGTAGATAAGCCCCTAATGGTGATGGCTGCAGCTTATAGGGATACCATCACACTGAAACGACGCTGCAGCGATACGACAACTATGTCGATCGCTGCAGCATCGCTGTTTGGTCGCTGGAGAGCTGTCACATAGACAGCTCTCCAGCGACCAACGATCCCGAAGTCCCCTGGTAACCAGGGTAAACATCGGGTTACTAAGCGCAGGGCCGCGCTTAGTAACCCGATGTTTACCCTGGTTACAAGCGTTAACGTAAAAAAACCAAACATTACATACTTACATTCCGTGTCTGTCCTCCGGCGCTGTGCTTTCCTCTGCACTTTCAGCGCCGGTCAGCCGTAAAGCAGAGCGGTGATGTCACCGCTGTGCTTTCTGGCTGGCCGGCGCTGACACAGGATGCAGGAGGAGTGCAGAGAAGCAAGAGCGCCGGGGACAGACAGCTGAAGGTAAGTATGTAATGTTTGGTTTTTTTACGTTTACGCTGGTAACCAGGGTAAACATCGGGTTACTAAGCGCGGCCCTGCGCTTAGTCACCCGATGTTTACCCTGGTTACCAGTGAAGACATCGCTGAATCGGCGTCACACACGCCGATTCAGCGATGTCAGCGGGAGATCCAGCGACGAAATAAAGTTTCAGACGATCTGCTACGACGTACGATTCTCAGCGGGGTCCCTGATCGCAGTAGCGTGTCAGACACAGCGAGATCGTAACGATATCGCTGGAATTGCACGGATCGTGCCGTCCTAGCGATCAAAGTGCCACTGTGTGACGGTACCCTAGGCCAAAAATGGGGTGACAGATTTCCTTTGAGAATACAGTAATTAACTAGAGCCAGCATGGGTTTGTAGCAAACAAGTCATGCCAGACTAATCTAATTTCCTTCTATGATGGAATCACTGACTGGGTGGATCAGGAAAATTTGGTAGATGTAGAATTTCTTGACTTCAGCAAAGCATTTGATAAAGTATCTCATACTAGCCTTATTGAAAAAATGACCAAGTTTGGAATTGACAAGGCTATGGTTAGGTGGATTCATAGCTGGTTCAGCGATCATACTCAAAGACTGGAATTAAATGGTTGAACATCCAATACAGTGCAAAGCTAGGAGGGATGACTTAACACTAGAGAAGACAAAGAAAGGATTCAGAAGGATCTAGATAAGCTTAAACAATGGGCAGCGACTAAAGGTACCATCACACTCAGCGACGCTGCAGCGATATAGACAACGAGCCGATCGCTGCAGCGTCGCTGTTTAGGTCGCTGTAGAGACGTCAAACACAACAGCTCCAGAACGATGCAGGAGCGATCCTGTGACTTAACGGCGACTCACTTATCGTTGTAGCTGGTTGTTAGCTCCATGTTAAAACATTGCTGGCATCGTTGCTTTTGCTGTCAAACACAACGATACACACCGACCTGACGACCAAATAAAGTTCGGGACTTCTAGCTCCGACCAGCGATATCACAGCGGGATCCAGATTGCTGCTGCGTGTCAAACACAACGAGATCGCTATCCAGGACGCTGCAACGTCACGGATCATTGTCGTTCTCGTTGTAAAGTTGCCGAGTGTGACGGTACCTTAATAGAATGGTATTTAACAGGGAGAAATGCAAGATTCTATATCTGGGCAAGAAAAACAAAAATTACATCAATGGAAAGGAGGAATAGAACTAAGCAACAACACGGGTGAAAAAGACTTGTGTATAATAATAGATCACAGACTGCACACGAGTCAACAGTGTGATGCAGCAGCAAATAAAGCAATCACAGTTCTAGGATGTATTAAGGGAATCATAGAGTCTAGATCACGTGAAGTAATTATCCCCCTCTACTCCTCGTTGGTCATGCCTCATCAGGATTACTGTGTGCAGTTCTGGACACCACATTTTTGAAAAGACATTGAAAAACTGGTGCAAGTTCAGAGAAGATCTACAAGAATGGTAAGCATATTGCAAAGTATGTCCTACGAGGAACGGTTAAATGATCTGGGAATGTTCAGCTTGAAAAGAAGGCTAAAAGGAGACTTAATAGCTGTCTACAAATATCTGAAGGGACATCACAGTGTAGAGGGATCGTCCCTACGCTTATTTGTACATGGAAACATGAGAAACAATAGAATGAAACTTAAAGGGAGAAGAGACATTAAATATTAGAAAAAACTTTTTGACAGTGAGGGTGATCAATTAGTGGAACAGGCTGCCACATCAGACAGATGGTGAGTTCTTCTGCAATTGAAATCTTCAAACAGAGGCTGGTGAGACATCTGTCTGAGATGGTTTAGTGAATTCTTCATTGAGCACGGGGTTGGAAATGATGAACCTTGAGGTCTCTTCCAACGCAAACTTTCTATAATTCTATGATTCTATGTGCACATCCCCATAGAATAACCTCGGTCCGAATGCAATGCAATGTTTTGTCAGATCAACTGTTGATGATTCAGCCGGCTGGACACAGGGAGTGCTTTTTACTTATTATGTAGCTATGAATCGGCTATAATATTATGCATGAACCGCCTAAATTTATGTATGGAATGACTATATTCATGAAGTGTATAAAATAAAAAAACACTTCAGAAACCTTTGGAGATTTTGAAAATTACAAGCTGAGCATTTATTTTTCGATTACATCATATGTGGAGATAATCTTACCTATATCAGTATGTTCACATTCCATTTTTTCTCTGTATGCTTCTACTATATTTGTACATTAGTAAAGCAAACTATTTTTTATCATGTATGAAGTGGTGTTTGCGCTAAGAATTGCTATTAATTTTGGAAGAATTATGCCCAATTAGTGTATACAGTAGACTGTATTGTAAGGATCGCATGGGCTTTTCTTTTCTTAGTGGGAGAGAGGTAAAGTGGAACACTGTGTCAAAATTTTTACAGCATTTTTTTACTCAAACCAAGCCAATAATAGGAGCTGTAAAAAAGTTAAAATATGCAAAATGTATTAATCAGCAGGGGCCACTTAATACTGTCTTGTCTAAGTTTACTCTGTGTAAATATTAGGCAGTTTTAGTAAATCTTCTTGAGTGTGTCCTGTGGTTTACTAGTATACTCCCTCGGCATGATTCATTACTCTGTTCCTTACAATCATATATTTGTAATCTATCTATATAATCATCTAAGGGGTACTTCCGTCTGTCTGTAACGGAAATCCCGCGTCGCTTATTGGCTGCGACCAATCAGCGATGGGCACAGTCCGGCAGCGAATTCGCCCCGTTCCTACTCTCCGTCAGTGCCCCCTCTCTACTCCCCTCCAGTCAGCGCTCACACAGGGTTAATGACTGCGTTACACCGCGTTATGCCGCGGTGTAACGCAGTCCGTTAACGCTGCTATTAACCCTGTGTGACAAACTTTTTACTATTGATGCTGCCTATGCAGCATCAAAAGTAAAAAGATCTAATGTTACAAATAATTAAAAACAAAAAAAAATCATTATATTCTCACCTTCCGGCACCTTTCCTACTCCTCGCGACGCTCCGGTCCATGCTTTGCCTTGTCGCGAGATGATCGCAGTGCATTCTTGGGACCGGAGCATCGCAAGGAGCATCACTAAATGCCTGGCCTGGATCCGGGGGCCCCTGGAAGGTGAGTATATAACTATTTTTTTATTTTATTTCTTTTTTTTTAACTGGGATATGGTGCCCCCATTGCTATATGCTATGTAGGCTGTGTTAGATACTACGTGGGCTGTGTTATATACTGCATGGGCTGTGTTATATACTACATCTCTGTGCTATATACTATGTAGGCTGTGCTATATACTACATGGCTGTGCAATATATTGCGTGGCTGGGCAATATACTACGTGGCTGTGTTATACTGCGTCAGCTGTGCTATATACTTTGTGGGCTGTGCTATATACTACGTAACTGTGTTATATACTACATGGGCTGTGCTATATACTACGTGGCTGTGTTATATACTACGTGGGCTGTGCTATATACTACGTAGCTGTGCAATATACTATGTGGCTGTGCTATATACTACGTGACTGTGTTATATACTATGTGGGCTGTGTTATATACTGCGTGGGCTGTGCTATATACTACATGGGCTGTGTTATACACTGCATGGGCTGTGCTATACACTACGTGGCTGTGCTACATACTACGTGGGCTGTATTATATGCTACATGGGCTGTGTTATATGCTATGTGGGCTGTTATATACTACGTGGCTGTGTTATATGCTACATGGGCTGTGCTATATGCAACGTGGGCTGTGTTATATACTACATGGGCTGTGTTATATGCTACGTGGCTGTGCTATTCGCTACGTGGGCTGTGTTATGTACTACGTGGCCTGTGCTATATACTATGTGGCCTGTGCTATATGCTACATGGCTGTGCTATATGCTACGTGGGCTGTTTTATATGCTACGTGGGCTGTGTTATATGCTACTTGGCTGAGGTATATTTCTCTGCTGTATCTGTGCATCATGAATCGTGGTATGTGTTAAAGAGGAGGCCCACTGAGACTCTTTCGCCTGGGGTCCTCAAAATCCTGGAGCAGGCCCTGGCTTCACTGATTGGTCACGCCCGGCCGGCCGCGAACAATCAGCAACAGGCGCAGTCTGGCCGCGAATTGGCGCGGAATTTGAACCACGCTTCACTAATTGGTCACGCCCGGCCGATTCCTGGGTATAAATTGCATTATTCTGAAAACATAAATAAACTACATACATATTCTAGAATACCCGATGCGTTAAAATCGGGCCACCATCAAGTATAACATAAATATCAGTGATTTGGAAGTACATACCCATTTCATGGGGGATTTCATGACACAGAATTGCAATAGTTGTTGCCACGCCTGTTTCGGTTGAAGATGAAAATGCAGATCCTATAACCATGCCATCAGCAAAGTTATGCAGACTGTCTCCAACCAAGATCATTATTGCTAACAAGGTTATTCCTTTATCTAAAATAGAAAAAAGTATAAAAGATGATTGCCATCATATTTATGTATATTACTTAATTGTTTCACATTTGTCAATATGTGTAATCTTTATGCTGGTTTCAAATGGATTGGCCGGCAGATAAGAACTATTCTTAACCCCTTCATGACCCAGCCTATTTTGACCTTAAAGACCTTGCCGTTTTTTGCAATTCTGACCAGTGTCCCTTTATGAGGTAATAAGTCAGGAACGCTTCAACGGATCCTAGCGGTTCTGAGATTGTTTTTTCGTGACATATTGGGCTTCATGCTAGTGGTAAATTTAGGTCAATAAATTCTGCGTTTATTTGTGATAAAAACGGAAATTTGGCAAAAATTTTGAAAATTTCGCAATTTTCACATTTTGAATTTTTATTCTGTTAAACCAGAGAGATATGTGACACAAAATAGTTAATAAATAACATTTCCCACATGTTTACTTTACATCAGCACAATTTTGGAAACAAAATTTTTTTTTGTTAGGAAGTTATAAGGGTTAAAATTTGACCAGCGATTTGTCATTTTTACAACGAAATTTACAAAACCATTTTTTTTAGGGACCACCTCACATTTGAAGTCAGTTTGAGGGGTCTATATGGCTGAAAATACCCAAAAGTGACACCATTCTAAAAACTGCACCCATCAAGGTACTCAAAACCACATTCAAGAAGTTTATTAACACTTCAGGTGCTTCACAGCAGCAGAAGCAACATGGAAGGAAAAAATGAACATTTAACTTTTTAGTCACAAAAATTATCTTTTAGCAACAATTTTTTTATTTTCCCAATGGTAAAAGGAGAAACTGAACCACGAAAGTTGTTGTCCAATTTGTCCTGAGTACGCTGATACCTCATATGTGGGGGTAAACCACTGTTTGGGCGCACGGCAGGGGCTTGGAAGGGAAGGAGCGCCATTTGACTTTTTGAATCAAAAATTGGCTCCACTCTTTAGCGGACACCATGTCACGTTTGGAGAGCCCCCGTGTGCCTAAAAATTGGAGCTCCCCCACAAGTGACCCCATTTTGGAAACAAGACGCCCCAAGGAACTTATCTAGATGCATAGTGAGCACTTTCAACCCCCAGGTGCTTCACAAATTGATCCGTAAAAATGAAAAAGTACTTTTTTTCACAAAAAAATTCTTTTAGCCTCAATTTTTTCATTTTCACATGGGCAACAGGATAAAATGGATCCTAAAATGTGTTGGGCAATTTCTCCTGAGTACACCAATACCTCACATGTGGGGGTAAACCACTGTTTGGGCACATGGTAAGGCTCGGAAGGGAAGGAGCGCCATTTGACTTTTTGAATGAAAAATTATTTCCATCGTTAGCGGACACCATATCGCGTTTGGATAGCTCCTGTGTGCCTAAACATTGGCGCTCCCCCACAAGTGACCCCATTTTGGAAACTAGACCCCCCAAGGAACTTAATTAGATGCCTAGTGAGCACTTTAAACCCTCAGGTGCTTCACAAATTGATCTGTAAAAATGAAAAAGTACTTTTTTTTCACAAAAAAATTATTTTTGCCTCAATTTTTTCATTTTCACATGGGCAGTAGGATAAAATGGATCATAAAATTTGTTGGGCAATTTCTCCCGAGTACGCCGATACCTCATATGTGGGGGTAAACCACTGTTTGGGCACTCGGCAGGGCTCGGAAGGGAAGGCGCGCCATTTGGCTTTTTAAATGGAAAATTAGCTCCAATCATTAGCGGACACCATGTCGCGTTTGGAGAGCCCCTGTGTGCCTAAACATTGGAGATCCCCGAGAAATGACCCCATTTTGGAAACTAGACCCCCAAAGGAACTTATCTAGATGTGTGGTGAGCACTTTGAACCCCCAAGTGCTTCACAGAAGTTTATAACGCAGAGCCATGAAAATAAAAAAATATATATATTTTCTCAAAAATGATCTTTTAGCCTGCAATTTTTTATTTTACCAAGGGTAACAGGAGAAATTTGACCCCAAAAGTTGTTGTCCAGTTTCTCCTGAGTACGCTGATACCCCATATGTGGGGGTAAATCACTGTTTGGGCACATGCCGGGGCTCGGAAGTGAAGTAGTGACGTTTTGAAATGCAGACTTTGATGGAATGCTCTGTGGGCGTCACGTTGCGTTTGCAGAGCCCCTGATGTGGCTTAACAGTAGAAACCCCCCACAAGTGACCCCATTTTGGAAACTAGACCCCCAAAGGAACTTATCTAAATGTGTGGTGAGCACTTTGAACCCCCAAGTGCTTCATAGAAGTTTATAATGCTGAGCCGTGAAAATAATAAATACGTTTTCTTTCCTCAAAAATAATTATTTAGCCCAGAATTTTTTATTTTCCCAAGGGTTACAGGAGAAATTGGACCCCAAAAATTGTTGTCCAGTTTCTCCTGAGTACGCTGATACCCCATGTGTGGGGGTAAACCACTGTTTGGGCACACGTCGGGGCTCAGAAGGGAAGTAGTGACGTTTTGAAATGCAGACTTTGATGGAATGCTCTGTGGGCGTCACGTTGCGTTTGCAGAGCCCCTGATGTGGCTTAACAGTAGAAACCCCCCACAAGTGACCCCATTTTGGAAACTAGACCCCGAAAGGAACTTATCTAGATGTGTGGTGAGCACTTTGAACCCCCAAGTGCTTCATAGAAGTTTATTATGCAGAGCCGTGAAAATAATAAATACGTTTTCTTTCCTCAAAAATAATTATTTAGCCCAGAATTTTTTAATTTTCCCAAGGGTAACAGGAGAAATTTGACCCCAATATTTGTTGTCCAGTTTCTCCTGAGTACGGTGATACCCCATATGTGGGGGTAAACTACTGTTTGGGCACATGCCGGGGCTCGGAATTGAAGTAGTGACGTTTTGAAATGCAGACTTTGATGGAATGCTCTGCGGGCGTCACGTTGCGTTTGCAGAGCCCCTGATGTGCCTAAACAGTAGAAACCCCCCACAAGTGACCCCATTTTGGAAACTAGACCCCCAAAGGAACTTATCTAGATGTGTGGTGAGCACTTTGAACCCCCAAGTGCTTCATAGAAGTTTATAATGCAGAGCCGTGAAAATAATAAATACGTTTTCTTTCCTCAAAAATAATTATTTAGCCCAGAATTTTTTATTTTCCCAAGGGTTACAGGAGAAATTGGACCCCAAAAGTTGTTGTCCAGTTTCTCCTGAGTATGCTGATACCCCATGTGTGGGGGTAAACCACTGTTTGGGCACATGTCGGGGCTCAGAAGGGAAGTAGTGACTTTTGAAATGCAGACTTTGATGGAATGGTCTGCGGGTGTCACATTGCGTTTGCAGAGCCCCTGGTGTGCCTAAACAGTAGAAACCCCCCACAAGTGACCCCATTTTAGAAACTAGACCCCCCAAGGAACTTATCTAGATATGTGGTGAGCACTTTGAACCCCCAAGTGCTTCACAGACGTTTACAACGCAGAGCCGTGAAAATAAAAAATCATTTTTCTTTCCTCAAAAATTATGTTTTAGCAAGCATTTTTTTAGATTCACAAGGGTAACAAGAGAAATTGGACCCCAGTAATTGTTGCACAGTTTATCCTGAGTATGCTGGTACCCCATATGTGGGGGTAAACCACTGTTTGGGCACACGTCGGGGCTCGGAAGTGAGGGAGCACCATTTGACTTTTTGAATACGAGATTGGCTGGAATCAATGGTGGTGCCATGTTGCGTTTGGAGACCCCTGATGTGCCTAAACAGTGGAAACCCCTCAATTCTAACTCCAACACTAACCCCAACACACCCCTAACCCTAATCCCAACTGTAGCCATAACCCTAATCACAACCCTAACCACAACCCTAATTCCAACCCTAACCCTAAGGCTATGTGCCCACGTTGCGGATTCGTGTGAGATATTTCCGCACCATTTTTGAAAAATCCGCGGGTAAAAGGCACTGCGTTTTACCTGCGGATTTTCTGCGGATTTCCAGTGTTTTTTGTGCGGATTTCACCTGCGGATTCCTATTGAGGAACAGGTGTAAAACGCTGCGGAATCCGCACAAAGAATTGACATGCTGCGGAAAATACAACGCAGCGTTTCCGCGCGGTATTTTCCGCACCATGGGCACAGCGGATTTGGTTTTTCATATGTTTACATGGTACTGTAAACCTGATGGAACACTGCTGCGAATCCGCAGCGGCCAATCCGCAGCCAAATCCGCATCGTGTGCACATAGCCTAATTCTAAAGGTATGTGCACATGCTGCGGAAAACGCTGCGGATCCGCAGCAGTTTCCCATGAGCTTACAGTTCAATGTAAACCTACGGGAAACAAAAATCGCTGTACACATGCTGTGGAAAAACTGCACGGAAACGCAGCGGTTTACATTCCGCAGCATGTCACTTCTTTGTGCGGATTCCGCAGCGGTTTTACAACTGCTCCAATAGAAAATCGCAATTGTAAAACCGCAGTGAAATGCGCAGAAAAAAACGCGGTAAATCCGCCATAAATCCGCAGCGGTTTAGCACTGCGGATTTATCAAATCCGCAGCGGAAAAATACGCAGAGGACCAGAATACGTGTGCACATACCGAAACCCTAACCCTAGCCCTAACCCTACCCCTAACCCTAGCCCTAACCCTACCCCTAGCCCTAACCCTAGCCCTAACCCTAACCCTACCCCTAACCCTACCCCTAACCCTAGCCCTAACCCTAGCCCTACCCCTAACCCTACCCCTAACCCTACCCCTAACCCTAACCCTACCCCTAACCCTACCCCTATTCTAACATTAGTGGAAAAAAAAATTTCTTTATTTTTTTATTGCCCCTACCTATGGGGGTGACAAAGGGGGGGGGGTCATTTATTATTTTTTTTATTTTGATCACTGAGATATAATCTATCTCAGTGATCAAAATGTACTTTGGAACGAATCTGCCGGCCGGCAGATTCGGTGGGCGCACTGCGCATGCACCCGCCATTTTGGAAGATGGCGGCGCCCAGGGAGAAGACGGACGGGACCCCGGCAGGATCGGTAAGTATGATGGGGTGAGGGGGGAACCACGGGGGGGGGATCGGAGCACGGGGGGTGGGAATCGGAGCACGGCAGGCGTGGAACGGAGCACGGGGGCATGGAACGGAGCACGGGGGGGCTGGAACGGAGCACGGGGGAGTGGAACGGAGCACGGGGGGTGGATCGGAGTGCAGGGGGGGTGATTGGAGCACAGGGGGGTGATTGGAGCACGGGGGGAGCGGACAAGAGCACGGGGGGGAGCGGAGCACTGGACGGAGGGGAGCCGGAGCAGTGTACCGGCCAGATCGGGGGGCTGGGGGCGATCGGTGGGGTGGGGTGGGGGCACACTAGTATTTCCAGCCATGGCCGATGATATTACAGCATCGGCCATGGTTGGATTGTAATATTTTACCAGTTATAATAGGTGAAATATTACAAATCGCACTGATTGGCAGTTTCACTTTCAACAGCCAATCAGAGCAATCGTAGCCACGAGGGGGTGAAGCCACCCCCCCTGGGCTAAACTACCACTCCCCCTTTCCCTGCAGATCGGGTGAAATGGGAGTTAACCCTTTCACCGGATCTGCAGGGACGCGATCTTTCCATGACGCCACATAGGCGTCATGGGTCGGATTGGCACCGACTTTCATGACGCCTACGTGGCGTCATGGGTCGGGAAGGGGTTAAAAGGCCTCAGACTTGTATAAAAAAAACTGTTAATAACCATTATCGATTTTCCGCATTTCCCATTTTGAGGCTTATCCACTCCCTACTGGTCTGTACTCAACCTAGTTCTCGATAAACCCGAAATGCCTGGGAATTCCTGCTCTGCCAATCAATGGCTGAGGAAAGTCATTACTGCAGCCAGTGATTGGTTATATCAGTGACTACCAAGGAGCAGCTAAGCAGTGACACAGCTCCGCGAGGATCTGTACTTGGAATTTTGCATTCTTTTCTTTATTTACACCAGTCTGAGCTCTTTAAAAATATTTTCATCCCTTTGACATCCCCTTTATTTTCTCACTTTTCTCACTGTCTTTAACCCATTTCTTGCCAAATTAGCAATTTTCATTTTTTTTTTTATGACAGATTTTTAATGATTTTGGGTCCTAAAGAATCAGAAACATAATTTGCCAAATTTTTACAAGTACGGATTTTTCAGAAAAGGGCGTCCCAATATTCAATTAAAATTGACAATGACATGATTTCCTATTTTGAAAATATTCATTTTACAAACACAACACAAAAAATTGCACCTAATTATAAAAATTAAAAAATCTTAGTTGTAAGAAGCTAAAGATTAGGCGTCCCAAAAAAAGGACATTGGTAGATAAAGGGAGTTATTCCTTTCTTTAGAAGTTGTTGTCACCTATCCATAGGATTGGGGATACATTGCTGATTAGTTGGGGGTCCGATCTCTGGCACCCCCACAGATGAGGAGAACAGGCTCTACAGTGCCCCATCTGAATGGACAAGTGGAAGGGCATGCGCACCAAAGCTCCATCCATTCTCCAATAGAATGGCAGAAGAAGCGGAGAACTGTATTTGGCTACCACTGGCAGCCCCATAGAGAATGAATGGAGCGGTGGTCAAGTCCAACCACCGGTTCATTCAGATGGGCATTTCAAATCTCAGTTCTCTTGATTGATGAGGGTTCCTGCAAGTTGACTTCCCACTGATCAGCAAGTTATTGCCTATCAAATGGATAGGTGCTAACATCTAAAATAATTATTTTTAATTATTTTTACGTCAAGTACAATGACACTTTATTACAGTTTTGCCTCTCGGTGTTACTTCTGGCTCACATTGGTGTTCTCCTGAATTTTACATGTTGTCTTCCTCTATCGTTTTCATATGTGATCCTTTGGCAATCCAAACATTGAATCATTTTTACCTGACCAAACTATTTGGCACTAATTTACAACCTTGTTAGTCCCTCATAATGATCTTTTGCCTAAATTGCGTATGTGTGACTCAATTGCAATTTGCTTAACTGGAATCGTCTAAAGTAGCCCTAACATTTTACACATTGTAGAACATTACATCAACCTGAAAAGGATCACATGACCTTTCACATCACATAGTATAGCACAGCCAAGAAAGGAAGACTATCTGTTGTGAATTCTGTGGTCACAAGTGGTATTGCAGTCTCTGGGCGTCCTCCCTCAGGTGTTTTGGTGAGCTCGTTGGCTGCCTTGCTATTTAGCTCCACCTGAGTCTGTCTTCCTTGCTCCTTGTCAATGTTCCAGTGTTGGATCTGAGCTACTGCATCTTTCCTTGGACCTGCTGCTCTGCTAGATAAGTGCTTCTAGTTTGTTTTCTGTTTTTTCTGTCCAGCTTGTTATTATCTTTTGCTGGAAGCTCTGAGAAGCAAAGGGGTGCACCGCCGTGCTGTTAGTTCGGCACGGTGGGTCTTTTTTGCCCCTTTGCGTGGTTTTCGTTTTAGGGTTTTTTGTAGACTGCATAGTTCTCTTTGCTATCCTCGCTCTGTCTAGAATATCGGGCCTCACTTTGCTGAATCTATTTCATTCCTACGTTTGTCTTTTCATCTTGCTAACAGTCATTATATGTGGGGGCTGCCTATTCCTTTGGGGTATTTCTCTGAGGTAAGTCAGGCTTGTATTTCTATCTTCAGGCTAGTCAGCTCCTCAGGCAGTGCCGAGTTGCATAGGTAGTGATAGGCGCAATCCACTGCTGCTTCCAGTTGTGTGAGGACAGTTCAGGTACTGCAGTCTACAGAGATTCCACGTCTCAGAGCTCGTCCTATTGTTTTGGGTTTTTGCCAGATCTCTGTATGTGCGCTGATTACTGCACGCTGTGTTGCCTGATTGCCAGCCATAACAGTACAAGGAGCCACTTCAATGATTTCCAATAGAGGGAAAAAAGAAATCCTGACATCATTTTTTTTTCTTAGCTCTGTCTTCAGTCTTTTTTTTCCCCTAGACATTAGAGTGCTTCAGGACACAGCTGTGGACATGGATATTCAGGCTCTGTGCTCCTCAATGGATAATCTCGTTGTAAATGTACAAAAGATTCAAGATACTATTGATCAGAAATCGATGCTAGAACCAAGAATTCCGATTCCTGATTTGTTTTTTGGTGACAGAACTAAGTTCCTGAGCTTCAGAAATAATTGTAAGCTATTTTTGGCCTTGAAACCTCATTCTTCTGGTAATCCTATTCAACAGGTTTTGATTATTATTTCTTTTTTGCGCGGCGACCCACAGGACTGGGCGTTTTCTCTTGCACCAGGAGATTCTGCATTGAGTAATATTGATGCTTTTTTCCAGGCGCTGGGATTGCTTTACGATGAGCCTAATTCAGTGGATCAAGCTGAGAAAAATCTGCTGGCTTTATGCCAGGGTCAGGATGATGTAGAACTATATTGTCAGAAATTTAGAAAATGGTCAGTACTCACTCTGTGGAATGAATCTGCACTAGCGGCTTTGTTCAGAAAGGGTCTCTCTGAAGCTCTTAAGGATATAATGGTGGGATTTCCTATGCCTGCTGGTTTGAATGAGTCTATGTCCTTGGCCATTCAGATCGGTCGTCGCTTGCGCGAGCGTAAATCTGTGCACCATCTGGCGGTATTGTCTGAGAGTAAGCCTGAGCCTATGCAGTGCAACAGGACTATGACTAAAGTAGAACGGCACGAACACAGACGTCTGAACAGACTGTGTTTCTATTGTGGTGATTCTACTCATGCTATTTCTAATTGTCCTAAACGCACTAGGCGGTTCGATAGCTCTGCCGTTATTGGTACTGTACAGTCCAAATTCCTTTTGTCCATTACCTTAATGTGCTCTTTGTCATCATATTCTGTCATGGCGTTTGTGGATTCAGGCGCTGCCCTGAATCTGATGGATTTGGATTATGCTAAACGTTGTGGATTTTTCTTGGAGCCTTTGCGGTGTCCTATTCCGTTGAGAGGAATTGATGCTACACCTCTGGCCAAGAATAAGCCTCAGTACTGGGCCCAGCTGACCATGTGCATGGCTCCTGCACATCAGGAAGTTATTCGCTTTTTGGTACTGCATAATTTGCATGATGTGGTCGTGTTGGGGTTGCCATGGCTACAAACCCATAATCCAGTATTGGATTGGAACTCTATGTCGGTAACCAGCTGGGGTTGTCAGGGAGTACATGGTGATGTTCCATTTTTGTCTATTTCGTCATCCATTCCTTCTGACATCCCAGAGTTCTTGTCGGACTTTCAGGATGTATTTGAAGAGTCCAAGTCTGATGCCCTTCCTCCGCATAGGAATTGTGATTGTGCTATCGATTTGATTCCTGGTAGTAAATTCCCTAAGGGTCGTTTATTTAATTTGTCCGTACCTGAACACACCGCTATGCGCAGTTATGTGAAGGAGTCCCTGGAGAAGGGACATATTCGCCCATCGTCGTCACCATTGGGAGCAGGGTTCTTTTTTGTAGCCAAGAAGGATGGTTCGCTAAGACCGTGTATTGATTACCGCCTTCTTAATAAGATCACTGTTAAGTTTCAGTATCCCTTGCCATTGATTTCTGACTTGTTTGCTCGGATTAAGGGGGCTAGTTGGTTTACTAAGATTGATCTTCGTGGTGCGTATAATCTGGTGAGAATCAGGCAGGGAGATGAATGGAAAACGGCATTTAATACGCCCGAGGGTCATTTTGAGTATCTGGTGATGCCGTTCGGACTTGCCAATGCTCCATCTGTTTTTCAGTCTTTTATGCATGACATTTTTCGTGAGTATCTGGATAAATTCTTGATTGTTTACTTGGATGACATTTTGATCTTCTCAGATGATTGGGAGTCTCATGTAAAGCAAGTCAGAATGGTTTTCCAGGTACTGCGTGCTAATTCCTTGTTTGTGAAGGGATCAAAGTGTCTCTTCGGTGTGCAGAAAGTTTCATTTTTGGGGTTCATCTTTTCCCCTTCTACTATCGAGATGGATCCGGTTAAGGTTCAGGCCATCCAGGATTGGACTCAGCCGACATCTCTAAAAAGTTTGCAGAAATTCCTGGGCTTTGCTAATTTTTATCGTCGCTTCATCTGTAATTTTTCTAGCATTGCCAGACCATTGACCGATTTGACCAAGAAGGGTGCTGATTTGGTTAATTGGTCTTCTGCTGCCGTGGAAGCTTTTCAGGAGTTGAAGCGTCGTTTTTGCTGTGCCCCTGTGTTGTGTCAGCCAGATGTTTCTCTTCCGTTCCAGGTCGAGGTTGATGCTTCTGAGATTGGTGCAGGGGCGGTTTTGTCACAGAGAGGTTCTGGTTGCTCAGTGTTCAAACCATGTGCTTTCTTTTCCAGGAAATTTTCTGCTGCTGAGCGTAATTATGATGTGGGCAACCGAGAGTTGCTGGCCATGAAGTGGGCATTCGAGGAGTGGCGTCATTGGCTTGAGGGTGCTAAGCATCGCGTGGTGGTTTTGACTGATCATAAGAACCTTACTTATCTTGAGTCTGCCAAGCGCTTGAATCCTAGACAGGCCCGTTGGTCGTTATTTTTTGCTCGTTTTGATTTTGTGATTTCATACCTTCCGGGCTCTAAAAATGTGAAGGCGGATGCTCTGTCTAGGAGTTTTGTGCCCGACTCTCCGGGGTTATCTGAGCCGGCGAGTATCCTCAAGGAAGGAGTCATTGTGTCTGCCATCTCCCCTGATTTGCGGAGAGTGTTGCAGAAATTTCAGGCTAATAAACCTGATCGTTGTCCGGCCGAGAAACTGTTCGTCCCTGATAGGTGGACTAGTAAAGTTATCTCTGAACTTCATTGTTCGGTGCTGGCCGGTCATCCAGGAATCTTTGGTACCAGGGAGTTGGTTGCTAGATCCTTTTGGTGGCCGTCTCTGTCGCGGGATGTGCGTGCTTTTGTGCAGTCCTGTGGAATTTGTGCTAGGGCTAAGCCCTGCTGTTCACGTGCCAGTGGGTTGCTTTTGCCCTTGCCGGTCCCGAAGAGGCCTTGGACACATATTTCGATGGATTTCATTTCTGACCTTCCCGTTTCTCAAAAGATGTCTGTCATTTGGGTGGTCTGTGATCGCTTTTCTAAAATGGTCCATCTGGTGCCCTTGGTTAAATTGCCTTCCTCCTCTGATTTGGTGCCTTTGTTCTTCCAGCATGTGGTTCGTTTACATGGCATTCCTGAGAATATTGTTTCTGACAGAGGTTCCCAGTTTGTCTCAAGGTTCTGGCGAGCCTTTTGTGGTAGGATGGGCATTGACCTATCTTTTTCCTCGGCCTTCCATCCTCAGACTAATGGCCAGACCGAACGAACCAATCAGACCTTGGAAACATATCTAAGATGTTTTGTTTCCGCTGACCAGGATGATTGGGTGTCATTTTTGCCGTTGGCTGAGTTCGCCCTTAATAATCGGGCCAGCTCGGCTACCTTGGTCTCTCCATTTTTCTGCAATTCTGGGTTCCATCCTCGTTTCTCTTCAGGACAGGTTGAGTCTTCGGACTGTCCTGGTGTGGATTATGTGGTGGACAGGTTGCAGCAGATCTGGACTCAGGTAGTGGACAATTTGACCTTGTCCCAGGAGAAGGCTCAGCTTTTCGCTAATCGCAGACGCCGTGTGGGACCCCGACTTCGTGTTGGGGATCTGGTTTGGTTATCTTCTCGTCATATACCTATGAAGGTTTCCTCTCCTAAATTTAAACCTCGTTTTATTGGTCCGTATAGGATTTCTGAGATTCTCAATCCGGTGTCTTTTCGTCTGACCCTCCCAGACTCCTTTTCCATACATAATGTATTCCATAGGTCGTTGTTGAGGAGATACGTGGCACCTATGGTTCCATCTGTGGAGCCTCCTGCCCCTGTTTTGGTGGAGGGGGAATTGGAGTATATTGTGGAGAAGATTTTGGATTCTCGTGTCTCTAGACGGAAACTCCAGTATCTGGTCAAATGGAAGGGTTATGCTCAGGAAGATAATTCCTGGGTTTTTGCCTCTGATGTCCATGCCCCAGATCTTGTTCGTGCCTTTCATGTGGCTCATCCTGGTCGGCCTGGGGGTTCTGGTGAGGGTTCGGTGACCCCTCCTCAAGGGGGGGGTACTGTTGTGAATTCTGTGGTCACAAGTGGTATTGCAGTCTCTGGGCGTCCTCCCTCAGGTGTTTTGGTGAGCTCGTTGGCTGCCTTGCTATTTAGCTCCACCTGAGTCTGTCTTCCTTGCTCCTTGTCAATGTTCCAGTGTTGGATCTGAGCTACTGCATCTTTCCTTGGACCTGCTGCTCTGCTAGATAAGTGCTTCTAGTTTGTTTTCTGTTTTTTCTGTCCAGCTTGTTATTATCTTTTGCTGGAAGCTCTGAGAAGCAAAGGGGTGCACCGCCGTGCTGTTAGTTCGGCACGGTGGGTCTTTTTTGCCCCTTTGCGTGGTTTTCGTTTTAGGGTTTTTTGTAGACTGCATAGTTCTCTTTGCTATCCTCGCTCTGTCTAGAATATCGGGCCTCACTTTGCTGAATCTATTTCATTCCTACGTTTGTCTTTTCATCTTGCTAACAGTCATTATATGTGGGGGCTGCCTATTCCTTTGGGGTATTTCTCTGAGGTAAGTCAGGCTTGTATTTCTATCTTCAGGCTAGTCAGCTCCTCAGGCAGTGCCGAGTTGCATAGGTAGTGATAGGCGCAATCCACTGCTGCTTCCAGTTGTGTGAGGACAGTTCAGGTACTGCAGTCTACAGAGATTCCACGTCTCAGAGCTCGTCCTATTGTTTTGGGTTTTTGCCAGATCTCTGTATGTGCGCTGATTACTGCACGCTGTGTTGCCTGATTGCCAGCCATAACAACTATCATAGCCAGTGTTAAAGTAGAAGCAGGAAATGCAGCAGCTATCTTATGGTGAATCTGGATAGTGGGAGGACGTTACTGATCAGAAATAGAGATAGAGAGCTAAAACACTGAAGCAAAGGTTCAAAAAGTGTGTGACTGCACAACAGTGAAGATTAGTGTTTGAGGAAAAGAAAATAGTGTCATACACATTTTTCACAGCAATTAGAGCCTTTGGGATACTTTCAAATCATCACAAATTGACAAACCATGATTGAACTACATGGGGAAATTTGGGAAATCTGACAAATTTGAATTTTGAAAGATTCATTCATCTATAGTAACTATCCTAAAAATCAATGTTGACACTTTAACAAGACTTGTGAGGCAATTATAATTGTTTAATGTTTCTTTTTCTTTACTTAGATTTAATATTTTTATCTCCAGTGTACTTACGTTTCTTTCTAACTCTGAGATTCACTGGAGTAATATCTGCTATCACCCCATCTGAAGGTTCACAGTCTTCTGGACTCCGCTATAAAAATAATCGTGAGAACCGTAATATAAATTACCGTAAATATTAATTAAAAGACCACACACAAAACAAGTTGTAAAATGCACATCTACCATATAGCAAGTGTTTATGCAATTTTTTAAACTTCATTATTTTACTATGGGCACCGTGGTACATAGATATAATTAGGATTTTTAAAAGAACCCATTCAATACATGTGAATATTGCATTGCATTTCGCATTTTGTTTCTCCATGTAATGCTTTATTATGTAATGTTTTTACCCATCAATGCAATTTGAAGTAAAACATGACATACTAACAATATGATTAAAGCAAAACTATTAAAATGGAAAACAAAATAATTACATTACATTTCATATCAATCTTTATGATTTCTTCTTATGTAATGTCCAGCCAACTCATGGAAAGTTCCAAAATGATAAAAATCACACTCTACTAAATCTAAAAAATCATAGCAGTAGCGCCTATCTCAGAAGAATTAATGTAAATTTGTCTTAAAGGTCCAGTTAGAAGACCAATTTTAGCATGTTAAAGATTACTGATTAATAGTAAGTTTAGGGCAGCAACTCAACACAAATAAATTGATAAATAAGTAGTGGTTGCAAGTATGCCAAAAAGAGGATGTCTTTTCTGGCTCTGGATGGGTGCCCAATAAATTCCAATTTATTTTGTTCTTTTGAAATTTGTACTGTACAATAATTATTTTTTATTTGAAGATAATTTTTATTTACAGTGCCATGGTACCGCCATGGGCTCTAATGTCGTGCCAACGTATACTAATATCTACACGGCAGCCGTAGAATATAATTTCATCTATACTTCTTCATATTGGATGCACATTTGTCTGCTGGCTGAAATATATTAATGATATTTGTTGCTTGGACAGGTTCTGAGGAGCTACTTTCTGAATTCCATTGTACATTAAATCAGACCCGCATTGTGCTATCCTATAGATATGCTATTAAATTTACAATATAATATACATTAAAACGATCACAGTCCCTTTTAGACACTAGGATTGTGTGGCTCCTTCCCATCTCAAGACTTACGAGCTGAATAGTAGATGTTGATTTGGCTTTCCTTGCCTGATCATTCAAGTGGGATTCCAGTGGGAGGTCGTGGGAATGTGTTAGGTGACCATTCACTAGTGATAGTCCCTGCATAAAATATTGGAATATGATTAGAAAATTGTGAAAGATGAAATTATAATAGCTCACAGAATGTGTACAATGAAGGGAAAAAAACTCACTACACCAATTCCAGTAACCAGAAAAAAAATAACGTTTTGTGTATTTAAGATCTAAAACATTAAATCTAAGGGCGTACAAAAAAATCATGGGATCCTATACCAAGGGTACATATTGGGCCCTCCAATGTAACCCCAATCAGGTTGTTGTAAACACATGACATTGGGGCAATAGTAAAAATAGTGGATCCCTCTTGACTATGTAGATGCCATGGTCGTTGTTCACCACAACAACCACAGTGATTATCCTATTGCAATTAGAGATTGCTTTGATTGCAGTATCTGCTTGGTATGGAGTGGTCTTGCCACAGGAGTCAACTCTACAGTATGCCATCCCTTCCAACTCCAACTATATGTACCGTATATAAGGCAGATGTCAGGGGAAGTGGTAGGACACCATGCCCACGAACTTAAGAACCCCGTAGCAGCTGCATAGTGTGCTGATACTGGCAGATTTAAACCCTCATAGGTACCACAAGATGTGTAAAGGCCTCCATACATAATAGGTAGCTGACACGTAAACAACCATTCGGCAAGCAGATCTCTGCCCACCCCCCATATACATCAATGCTCGGTTTGACCAAGTGTTCCTGTGTCCTCTGTGAAAGAGCCACTCCAAGACTCAGAATTGGCAATTGAAATTCAATAGACGGGATAATTTTCTAACCCAACATTTGCAATAGCAGAGTTGGGAGACCCCCATACACATTAGACTGTCAGATGATTTCGCCAGCATCAGCATTTTTTTTTAAAGAAAAATCCCTATATGAAAAAAAAAAAACATTAGTGATTTAAAAAAAAAAAATACATATAAAAAGAAAAAACTGATTAAAACAATAGGTTGTTTTCTCATGACAAATTCATTTTAAGACTGCTGCTGAAACTATTCTGTGTTATTTTCTTTGTTGTAGGATAACCTGGGTTGCTTTACAGTTGAGAATGTGTTGGTTCAGGATAAATCCGGAATACAGGAATTTCACTGTGTAGTAATGTTTAGTTCTAGAATCTGGAATTTAAACAAACCACAAGAGCCCTCAATTATGTCTAAGCCACCACTTTTCTATGAAGTCCTTCTGCAGCCTAATGTTCCATTATACTTCTATTTCTGAACATGCAATGATTCAAAAATAGTCTGATCAGATTGATAGGCCTGCTCCACTCTACAGGATGACATTAATAGTTGGAGCATTCCTAAATTGAAGCCAGTTATCAATGTAGGCTTTAAATAGAAGCTACACATCAAAAGCACAAATTCCTTGGCTCCATACGTAAACAGCTTCAGGTTCTTCTGATGATGAGCAGACTGAATACACTTGTTTATGCTGAGCAAAGTTCTTCAAGTTGAGTCAGACCAGATGTCATAAAGTGCTCCACTGACTGGGAACAGTAGACAAAAACATGTGAATTGACTGGTATTTCACCAAGTTCCTTTACTATTGCCAACTATGTATCCAATTTTGATTCAGTATTAACAGATGAAAGATAAAAAATTGGTTATTTCACTTGATAAGGACTTCAATCTTTTGACACCAACTATGGACATAGGATTGCAAATGGCAGAATATGTTATTGTGGTCAAATTATTTATATAGCTGCCTGAGCCTGGCCTTACTGTGATGTGGTGGTAGAATAATGGATAAAAGAGGTGTCACGCACCTGTCCTCACCCCTCACTTCTTTCCGCTAAGCTCTGTTGGGCTCCACATTGGGCTTTGCAGATAGCCCTATGTGATTCCATGTAATCACCTGCCTACATCTATATAAAGACTACCAAGACACACACCTGTGTCTTGGTATTAGGGCTTTTAGTGTTTCTGAGTCCTGTTTGCATGCAAACTGCTCCCAGTCTCCTATCCACATGCGGACTACCAAGACCTCTGCTACCTGTTCTCTGTCTACTGTATGACTGTGACTTCCAGGACCTCTGCTACTTGTTCCTGGTCTTCCAGGACCTCTGCTACCTGATTCTGGTCTCCTGTCTGACTGCGGCTTCAGGGCATCTCCTGTCCACAAGTGGCTTCTAGGACCTCTTCTACCTGTTCCCGTTCTTCCAGGACCTCTGCTACCTTTTTCCGATCTCCTGCAGACTGCAAATTCCAGGATGTCTCCTGTCCACCTTTGGATTCCAGGAACTCTGCTACCTGTTCCCATTCTTCCAGGACCTCTGCTACCTGATCCTGATTTCCTGTCTGCTTGTAGCTTCCAGGGCATCTTCAGTCTACCTGTGGCATTTAAGACCTCTGCTAACTGTTCATGTTCTTTTCCAGGACCTCTACTACCTGTTATCGGTCTCCTGCCCACCTGTGGCTTTCAGTATGCCTACTTTCTCCTTGCGGCTTTCAGGACCTCTGCTGCCTGTTCCCGGTTATCCAGGACCTCTGCCACCTGTCACCAGCCTCCTGTTTGCCCACAATTTCCAGACTTCTGCTGCATGTCTGTAGTCTCCAGGACCTCCGTTGCCTGTCTGCAATCTCCTGGACCTGTCTGCTGCACCAATGCTTGATGTCTGTGTACCCACCTAGACCTTGGACTTTGAGGATCCAATTCACCTAGTGAGCCTAACAGGAGGTTGACCTATAAAGGCAACTTCTTGAAGGGCTTTGGGGAGGGAGTCTCTTTCGACGAGCTAAACACTGTTCTTCACTAATGAGGGTCAAGTACTCAAAAATACCTATTTTAGATTAGGTTTTACCTAACCTGTTACTCCCGGTCATGTAGCAAAACTTGTTAAAAGGTTTACCATTGACTGATAAGCAAGCTACCGCCATTAGGTGGCACTTGCAGGATTATTTTTTATTCTTTTATTAGCTAACTTGCATACTTTATTCCCCATGGATTAACTTGAAGCTCTTGGGCCCAAATCCAACAGGTCCCCTAAATATCACTGGTCTATAATATTGGTCTTTTCATATGTGCCAAAGGAACCTTTTAGGCGCTAGACTCCGGGGCCCAATACAGCTGCAACCCATGTTCCCACTATAGTTATGCCATTGTTGCATTGCCAATAAGACACCATAGTTTTACCTTGTAGAGGTCATCTTCCCTACAATAGTTGGAATTGTTAAAAAATGGGGGTGCAGAGTACACACAGCGGCTTCAAGGCACAGTACTCCCACAGATATGGATTGCAGGGTACACACGGCAGCTTTTTTGCAGAGTGCGCAGTCACAATCTGTCTCTCACTCCAGCTGTGTCCTTTCCCTACATTAATGAGGGCCGAATGGTGGCAGCACTCGTAATCCGGCCTTTATACAGGCCGAGTCACGTGCTGCATTGGACACTCACAGCCATGTCGTTACCTAGCATGGCTGTGATGGCTCCAAAAGTGCACAGTCTAAAATCTTATTGATTGGCTGTGCTGCAACCTTTCAACAAGCTTTATTTGACCGACGACCCCGAACAGTAAACCAGATGTACAGTAAAAAGTATGTGTTCGGGGCAGAGTGCACACTAGGTGACCGATAGGGACCTCAAACTTTCATGTTCTGCTTCTCTCATTCCTATTAATAACATCATTTTTGAAGTATTGAGGTCACTGTACCATCCAATACTGCAAATGGGACTTCAAAAGAATTAGGGGTAGCAGCAACATTTGAAGTTTGTGTAGGGATGTTGCTGGAGATATGAAAAGTAAAACGTATCTGCGTTGCAAACTCTACAGACAAAGAAGTTGTCATGGTGGTCTGGGCTAAATGTAAAAGAGAAAAGTTAACAATCCCAAGCATAAAGAACATCAAGTGTACTTCACTATATATAACTTTACTGTAATCGCTGATATTGTCTGTAGAAATCTACCCATACATGGTCACTGTGTGTTGGTAATGTTGGGCACAACATATTGGGCGTTGAAAGGGCAAATGTATGGAAAAATTATAATTTACTTTCCTCGACATCTGTTCTGTACTAGTTTTTGGACACCTGAGATCACATATTGGGTTGTGGGAGTCTCCACTGGTTTAGCAGTAGTGATGAGCCACCCCCCTAGTGTTCGAGTTCGGTTCGTCGAATTGGGGCGTGTTTGACGAATGTTCGTCGAACGTTCGACGAACACCGTTGAACCCCATTGAAACCAATGGCAGGCAAACACATACAAACACATAGAAAACACCTTAAAAGGTGTCCAAAAGCTGACAAACTGCTCAGAAGACACAACAAACACATGAAAAAATATAGCCATGCGAAAAGAAAAGAGGTGGAGGAGTAAAAGGAGGAGGAGACACAGATATAGGGATATCATGCCCTTCTAAGATCAAGAAAGGCTGGAGAAAAAATTTACTGGGTTAGATGCAGTAAAAATTTAAATACACAGGCGGTGTAGTTAGCATCAAAGGCGGGCTACTCCGTTGACGTGCAGACACTGCTCCTAGGCCCAAAACAATTTACTGGGTTAGATGCAGTAAAAATTTAGATACACAGGCGGTGTAGTTAGCTTCACAGGCGGGCAACTCCGCTGACATGCAGACACTGCTCCTAGGCCCAAAACAATTTACTGGGTTAGATGCAGTAAAAATTTAGATACACAAGCGGTGTAGTTAGCTTCACAGGCGGGCTACTCCACTGATGTGCAGACACTGCTCCTAGGCCCAAAACTATTTACTGGGTTAGATGCAGTAAAAATTTAGATACACAGGCAGTGTAGTTAACTTCACAGGTGGGCTACTCCGCTGATGTGCAGACACTGCTCCTAGGCCCAAATGATTTACTGGGTTAGTTGCAATAAAAATTTAGCTACACAGGTGGTGTAGTTAGCTTCACAGGCAGGCTACTCAGATGACTACTAGACAATGCTACTAGCCCAAAAGGATTGGCTGAGCTAGATTACACCAAATGCTGTAACAAACACTTACACAGCACTGACACAGACCTGCCTGGCAAACAGTGCTATGAACTGCTGTAACCTACCCTGAAAAGGGCTGATATTACAACTAGTCCCGACTCCCTAAACCTATCTCTTAGAAAATTCGCTCTCAAAAAAACACTCTTTGTCTGTATTGCGCCCACAGCAGCAGCGGTGCCGTCTAAGCTGCAGCAGTGAGGAAATGGTGGCGATGGGGGAAATGGCTGGTTCTTATAGGGCAAGGACATGTGACATACACAGCCAATGACACATGCCCTTGTGTGCATCACATGCACATTGCTGTGTGTGTGCACTGCTGATAGGCTGAGAGACTGCACCACCCCACTGTAAATGCGGGAAAGAAAAAAAAATGGAGATCGGCGTTATTTCAGCACAGATCTATCACCCGCCCACTATACAACAGTCTATTAACAATGATAAACAGTTTTAATGTGCAAATCAAGCTAGGGAACGAACAGTTATCGAACAGAAACTCGAACAGCCGAATTTTAAGCAAATTGTTTGAGTTCAACTAACGACTCGAACACTGCCCAAAACAGCTCGAATTTGAGATTGGCGAACAGTTCAACTCGAACACCGCTCTTCTCTGTTTAGCACCTCAGGGGCTCTGCAAATAGGACATGGTGGCCGAAACCCAATCAAGCAAACTATGTACCAAATGGTTGATCCTTCTCTTCTGAGTCCTGCCATGAGCAGATACAATAGTTTATGGCTATATATAGGGCACTATTATTAAGAGCAATTAAGTAAGAAGTTACCGAGTACTTTTTTCATTTATTACATCTTGTTAAAATTACAGTAAAAAACATTTGAACTAAAACTCTAAATCACAAAAGAAGACTAGATGGCCCACACAGAGATAAGCTAACAAAAGTAGGGCAGGTAATAGAAGAATATTAGCAAACTGATGGGAACAGTTAGGACATATGAAAGGGGGTGAAATTATTAGTGGAAAATCTCTTTAACTTGATTTTCCCAGTTGGGTTGCTGTGTTACAGAAAAAAATGGAATAATATGAATATCTGGAAAAAAATACTAATAAATTTACATTTCTCATCCACATTCTTTAATGTGTAAATTGTCTCTTGAGCGAGGAAGAGGACTTGAACTCTAGTGCCACCTATTGGACGTAGAAATCCTAAAAGTCAGTATGGACCCTTTAACGAGCCTTGCTACATGACTTAGGATAAAAGCCAAACCAGATAGACAGCGGAATGTAAGTATGTAGTGTTTGTTTTTTTTTACTTTTACGCTGGTAACCAGGTTAAACATCGGGTTACTAAGCGCAGCCCTGCGCTTAGTTACCCGATGTTTACCCTGGTTACCAGTGAAGACATCGCTGAATCGGTGTCACACACGCCGATTCAGCGATGTCTGCGGGAGATCCAGCGACGAAATAAAGTTCTGGCCTTTCTGCAGCGACCAACGATCTCCCAGCAGGATCCTGATCGCTGCTGCCTGTCAAACACAACGATATCGCTATCCAAGACGCTGCAACGTCACAGATCGCTAGCGATATTGTTCAGTGTGACGGTACCTTAAGGTATGTCACTTTAGATTCCATTCTTTAATGTGCACATGCTTTAAATTCTATGAAACACGAGAGAGTTGAAGATAAGAATTGAATATATTAAAAAAATAAATAAAAGGAAGTATTAAAAATATGGAGAACATGGTATTCATGCAGCTGCTATATTAAATCACTCACCTACACGCCCTTTTTTCCTGGGAATTTCTTTCCTATAAATAACTTTGCTTCCCATCAGACATATTGTTATAATTAAGAGCATTTTGCTCGAAACACGTAGACTAGATATCTGGACACCAAATGCCATGATTTTATTTTTTTCCCCCAGTTTTTAATATTAATTTGAATAAATGTGAAGTTTTAATTTCTTTTGTTTAGATATAGCAGCTACTGGATGAACATCCTTTTCTCTTGCATATTCAAACCTAGGAACTGGCCTGGAGTTATCTGTTCACTGCTCCCTAACTGGCATTCCTCCTTCACTGGTGAGCTGATGATTTTTTACTTTTTTCCCTTTACTCGACACAATATTTTGATAAAAAAATGATGTCGAGCTAAAGTACACATATGATAAATGTTAATTAATAACTACCGTATTTTGTGTGATACAACTACTCGTTTTAAGAGCAGAAACATCAAAGGTTAAAAATTTAAAATTTAATTAATAATTGCTAACTATTCCAACTTTTTTGAAAATGTCATTTTTTTTTTAATAAGCTCGAAACAGGTCGACCTAAATTTATGGAAAATATGATGTATCACTAACAAGGTATTTCAGAATCTAATTAATAATTAAAAAATGATTTTCACTTAGAGTGATTTGAAAAATGTGACTGTATCCTAGTCATTAAGGAGTTAAAGACTGTATAATTCTACATTTCCTACACTGATATTTCGACTGAGGTCCGTATATCCACTAGTTTTTAAACTGTCAATCAAGGCACTATCTACTATTCTTTACTTTGGCACATGGACCAGACAGTTCACGTCTTTTCTGAAAACCAAGGCCCTGGCTGCTCTAAACTTTGGCAAGGCACCATTACTCAAATACATTGGTATTTATAATTTCTATGCAAGACTTCAGACGGAATTTTATGCAGATAACTTAATGAAAAAGTACAAGATAGAAGAAATAAAAGTGTTCAGTTAGTTGGATAGTTTTGTCTATTGCTTAGTGGCAATATTAGTGATATTTTCCAAAAGAGTTAGATTCATAGGATCCTCTGGGGAGTGTTTCGAGGCTGAACTGCAAAATTATACTGTGAACTCCGCCCCTTGGTAAAGACCATATAAATAGTCACTAAACAAAAAGGACCATATCTCTAGATTAAAAAAAAAAAAAAAACCCAGAAACAATACAGTATACTGAAAGGAGCAAGAGAAGGGAATAAGAGAAAAATCTTTCTGCTGTTGAATTGTTGACAGGTCCTATTTTAGATGAAAAAAAAAAACATGGAGGATATGACAATCTCACTTGTGGTTGAAGATGACCCTGCAACTAATTGTTATTGCTGGGACTCAATGCTACTGTCATTTTATTTTCCTTACAGAAACTAGGCTGAGGGCATATGGGCAATCCTTTTAAAGTTGGTAACAGTTCCAGGAATTGCTGCGATTTTTACGAAAATTTTCAAGTATTGTTTTTACATTTTAGTGTTACTTCAGAATATTTTGTAAGAGTGGGCCAGGGGCGTAGTCATGGCCGAGCACTCTGGTGTATCTGTGCCCTGGCCTCCTCTCACATGAAAACAGCATTCATCGACCAACATACCTGTGTCTTCTCTCACTGCGCCATCAGTGATACCACTGTAGTGCGGAGGCCTTTCTGCAACTGGTTTCGCAACGATTGAGACACAGTCCGGTTCAAATGGAACAAGTGAAACTTTACTTGAATTACTTGGCAGCACATTCTTGTCTGTAACAACATCAACAGCAAGCTCCATGCTGTTCTCATTCAGTTCTTTCCCTGCACTCAGTTCCACGTCCTGCAGTACATTACGGGGTAATAGCGCCTTAGGCGGTACCGCAGCATTCTCCCTGTTCAGACTTACTGTGATTGGGTATTCTCTAGTCTGTTTCGCCCCAGTTCTGAGAACGGCAACCCATGCAATAATCTGCCACATGTTGAACAATCTGCGACCTGTACTCTTTCAGACCGCTTCCTTTCTCCAGCTATGAACTACTGCAATCCTGCTGCTTGATACAATACTTCTGTCCTATAGACTCTGAATGGCTAAGCTTCTCTTCTTATAACGTTAAGTGGTTGCTGTGGTATCCTGGGCCTAGAGCCCATGTGGACTATTCAGGCACCCAGGCCCCTTCTGACTACCTAAGGGAAACGTTCCCACCTTACCACACAGTAGCCCCTCCTATGGTTAACTCTTTCCTACACTACACCCTAGTTGAAAGCCCTATACACTATAACGCCTCCACCTTATGGTCAGTCCAATAACTGCACTTACCCTATACACTATATATAGCAGCATTACAAGGGTATAACATTATACACATATCTACATTTAGCAAGACACAGTAATACACACACCAGTGCAGCAGTACCATTGTATAGAAATGGTAATACACTTAATCGTGTAGCAGTACTATTGTACTGTATATTAGCAAATATACATACCCTGGTAATATACAGCACCGCGACGAAAGAGAAAAGCAAAGGTATAACCGTAATATAGCATACCCCCTACAATTTCGTCAAATCTAAAAAAGGCAGCTCTACACCAGGATAATTCACAATTGTTTACTGCATTTTTAGGTTACAGGAAGCTCAGAATAAAGAATTTTAGAATCCCGTCATCTATCACGTCTTGTTTAGAAGCAACGAAAGACCTCATACCGCGTTAGTTAATATAACATAGAGCTAAGTACGCTCTTTTGTTGGCCTGTTAAGTGATTGCAACATGGAACAGCTCTGGAAATCCAACAAAAGAAACAGCAAAAATTATTCCTCTGTAATCCTTAAATGAGCTCAAGTGTATTATTGTATGTTATGTAATTGAAAATACATTTAAATCTCGCACATTACCAGCACAGGTCCTGGAAACAACAAACGTCAAGCCAAAGTCACATTCTTTGACTTATACTGGATATTTTCAGGGGAGTGAGATCTGTAACCAATGAAATGTGTTACCATGAGGCCACAATACCGGTAGGTTGGTGCGTGCTATTTTACCCACTTGACAACAATGCTACCACGATGTGGTCTAAGTATAACCCTGTGTTCACACCTGAATTTCTTTTAGTTCCGTTTCCATGCTCTAGGCCCACACAGACTCCAATGTATTCAATAAAACATCAAACAAACTCAATATAGTCAACGGACCTTCTGGAGCTTCAGCTGGAATTTCTAATTCAGTTTGGATGTATTTCCACAATAGATCAGTTTTCCACATTAATTACATTCTCTCTGTTTCGAAAACAGAACACAGCAACAGAACTCAAAATGGTGTGAACTGAACCTAAAACCATAAAATCCCGAAAGATGCAAAGGGTGCAGAGGAAGAAGTCACATCTGGGTCTCGGTGTCTAAAAACCATTCTGCTACACAAGACCCCAGTATTAGAAATATACTTGCCACTGTCTAAAGATGAGCATCTGGGAGGAGTACATAGAGTATTTACCGACAGAGTAACTTCCCATTTCTGAAGCCACGCACCTTCATACTCATTCCTTGTCTCCACATTCCTTGTTTCTTGACTCCTTTGATTAAGGAAAATCTCCCAGAATCACTGGTGTCCATGAGGTTTCAGGCAGACACCATGCTAAGGAGATTTGCTGACTCCTCTGGGACGGTTGACAAGTAGAGGCTTTGGCACAAATTTTGCATTGTGGCCCAAGATCTTCAAGTTGCTGCATGCCTCTGACCAGTGTTAAACTAGGGTGCCATAGGCCCACCATTAACAATGAGTATGGCCGCCCACTATTCAGCTATATTCAAATATTACACGACCCTCATTCATATACCTATGCTTCTGTAAGGGGGTGACCAGGGTCATCATGTGCCTCCCTTTCTTTGCACACTGTTCACATGATTACATGCGGCACTTTGTCGTTCACTAATGTTAGTGTAATGTTGTTGCATTGTTTATGTACTGTAATGGGATTTATTTGATGTGTGTTATGTATAGAAGTAGGGATAGAATGGAAGATAGCATGGGGCAATAGTGGGATTAGATTAGTGGGGCACATTAGAGATATGGAATAGGAGTATTAGTTTAGGTTTAGTTAACATAGGGATTTTCCAGTTGGGAGAGGCTACAGAGTAGTGCAGCATAGAGCAGGGGGATATAGGCAGGCACTTCCTGGTTGGAGTCAGTCAGGATACAGCAGCGAAAGGAGACAGTCTGCTAGCCATGGGGATAAGTCTGCTAAGGCAAGAAAGGGCCCCAGGCTGAATATCGTGCAGGCGGTGACTAGAAACCAACCCGAAGAGAATCCGGGGTCTACGACCGGGACAGGTAAAGCTGAGACGACGAGCCTGTCACCTTTTCCTAATGAAGCCGAAATAGGGGATGGTAGAAAACTGGTGGGCCTGACGGCACGGATGGGACATAGATTGTCCAGAAGCAGGACAGAGATAGTCTGGGAATGAGGCAGGGATTGCCAGAAGCGAGGCAGAGAGTGCCAGAAGCGAGGCAGGGACTGCTGGGAAGAATAGAGGTTGCCGGGAAAGCTGGAGACATGCCACTCTGTGTATACTGTGCTGCATATGTGATGGATACCCTACTGCTCAGTAAAGTTGAACTGTTGAAAAAGGAACATTGTCTCTGAAATGATTTGTGGAGCTCGTGGATGCGGAGAATTCAGAATAAAGACGAACAAGGAGTCCTAGAAGCCTCAGAGACCCAATTTCTCAACATGTCTGGCATTACATGAAAAGATGGATTTGCACAAGAAACATCCACAGAAGATCTGTGGGTTAGTTCTCCAAGATGTTTGGAACAACCTCCCTGCTGAATTCCTTCCAAAATTGTGTGCAAGTCTACTTAGGAGAATTGCTATTTTGGGGCTGTTTAGGCAAAAGGTGATATACTGATAGATTAATCCGAGAACTCAGACGATAATTCAATCAAAATAGATTTATTCATATGATAACCAGTCATACAAGATGCCAACGTTTCGGCCTAACGGCCTTTTTCAAGGCTCTTATCTGTATGATGGTAGCAAGAAAAAACTGGTCGGTGAACGGTATGGGGATACGGACACAGCCGCTGCAGGCCCAAGGCAAAAGGCGGTCACACCAAATGTTGCTGTGATTTATATTTCTCTTTTGTTCTCTAACTTTACATTGTTTTAATGAATACAAATGAGCTATTAACACTTTTAGATTTTGAAAGTTTCTTACACTGCATCATTTTTTCCACAACTGCTTAAAACTTTTGCACAGTAATGCATATTTACATGCCCACCTGTCTTGTAGATGAAATAATGAGAAAGGAAAGCTTGTTAATGAGAAAGAATCCATGAATTCCTCCAATCATGCCCAATATTTTCCATAAATATTGCTTTTCCTCTAAATACAGTTCCCCATCTTGTCCATGATGTTCATGTGAAATATTGTCATGAATGCCCAGAACCTGCAGAAAATGTAAAATTTAAGAAAACAAATAATGAAAATTCAATGATCTCTGTATTATAATAATATTAATGATAAATACCAGTATATACTGATAAAAATACCCAAAAGAAAAGGAAGCAAAAATGCCCAAATATCAAATAACATAGCAAATGTTATCAGCTAATGAGGACAATACTTGATAAAAGCAAAAAAAAAGGAATGTTATACATATAAAATGATCCCCTCTCTCCTTCCAGGTAGCCAAAATCACTTCAAAAAGACATTTATAATAATATTTTCACAGGTCTTTGTTTAGAATATAGAAGGTACAGTACCAATCTGTAAACCTCAAACAAACACAAGTAGACAAAGTGTCACGGGCTTAGTGCCTATACACAAAAGGTGCAGCGAAGTGTAAACCTGCTATTGCTAAAACAGCAATATTCCCAATAGTAGTCAAATCTAAAATGAAATGACAAGTAATTAGGAAAAACCTGCAAAATCTAGGAGGGCTGGGAGCGAGACTAAATGTGTGTTTCGCCTAAGCTTCTTCCAGGGGACGGAAAAAGCCACTGGCACAATTTTACTGAATCCCGCTGGAAGATGAATCTTCTCAAGCGCCGCATGTAGCAAGGAAGGCTCTGGTGTGAACTTTAGAAAATGAGACTGATACAGACACCAGAAGCAGACAGACGCCCCTGCTCACAGTCCCACCCCATGGACTGAAAGGGTTGTGATGGTGTGATATGCTATGTGGGTATCATTTTTGTGTATATTTCTATTTTACTTATTTTCATGGTGTTCTCTTGTAGGATGAGTTATTTGCGAACTGATGAATGGCTGTTGCTGCCATCTGATATCAGCCCCCACAGTACTGTATTGTGGTCTTCTCACAGGGTCAGTGAATAATCCTGTTTGCTAATATGCTAATGACATGTTGACCTAGCTTGTTGAAACAATGAGCCCCAGGGACCTTCCCCCTCCTGACCTGTGAATGAGGAGAGGGACTTGTAAATATCAGGGAGGTGAGACACAGATCAGTCCTGTGTGGAACTATGATGTGTTCACAGCATCTCAGAGAGAAAGAATAGTATATGGACTATGTTATCCTCTGTCTACTGGATTGTTGGACTTTTATCCTCTTACTGAATTGCATTCGTGTTCTGGACTATTTTATCCTTTGTGTGGTGGATCGTATATGGACCTTTCGTATTTTTGCCTTAATAAAGGTCTTGGGATTGTTCAGTCTTCGCTGACTCTGTTGATTGTGCGATACTGGAGAAAGACCCCGTGACAGGGTATTACACCCAAACTTCAAATGTGGATTAAACAACAACCAGGAATCGTATTTCTTGACTAAGGGCAGCGTATACATCGGACCAATGTTATTCAATGGGGCAGTACTGATGGACGATTTTTTTCACTGATAGAATCCGTCAGTGAAAAAACATTGCCGCGTGCCACAATTTCGGATGCCACTCACTGATTCAAGTCTATGGGTGCGTGGAAAACATCGGACTATACTCGGATGACATCTGAATGCAGTCCAATTCCTGAAAATGTTGATCTCCATCTTCTCCTCACCTGTGCTACAGTTCTGTCAGCCAAGGGAATCTGTTCGCACTCTGCTGACACTCTGGGCAAAGAGTTTAATCAGAATGTAATTTGCATAATCAGCCCGATTCTCTCAAATGAGGGAATCTATGGCCGTCTGACCTAAAGGTATCTATTGAATCTGTATAACAGTGCCATTATGGCCATGCCTTTACTTTGCAAAATAGTGAAGGCATATTCCCTTTAAACCATTTTTTTTTGTTAAAAGTATATATTTTTAAATGTTATTTTTATATTTCATATAACAATTTCTATTATAAAAATGTCAAAATCTTGCAAATTCTATACTCACACTTTATGTTCTTTACAGAATACATTTTAGGACTATCATTTTTGTTCACATACAAGACTATAATAACAGGTAACACCTCTATATATAGTAGATAATGCAAAATCCACCAAATACAATAAATGATGTCACAGCTCACCTCCTCCTCCTGTACAATGACTGATAACACCTCTATATACAGTAGATAACACAGGATCCACCATTCACAATAGGTGATGTCACAGCTCACCTCCTCCTCCTGTACAATGACTGATAACACCTCTACATACAGTAGATAACACAGGGTCCACCATTCACAATAGGTGATGTCACAGCTCACCTCCTCCTCCTGTACAATGACTGATAACACCTCTATGTACAGTAGATAACACAGGATCCATCATTCACAATAGGTTATGTCATAGCTCACCTCCTCCCCCTGTACAATGACTTATAACACCTCTATATACAGTAGTTAACACTGGATCCATCATTCACAATAGGTTATGTCTCAGCTCACCTCCTACCCCTGTACAATGACTGATAACACCTATATATACAGTAGATAACACAGGATCGATCCACCATTCACAATAGATGATGTCACAGCTCACCTCCTCCTCCTGTACAATGACTGATAACACCTCTATAAACAGTAGATAACACAGGATCCACCATTCACAATAGGTGATGTCACAGCTCACCTCCTCCTCCTGTACAATGACTGATAACACCTCTATATACAGTAGATAACACAGGATCCACCAAATACAATAAGTGATGTCACAGCTCACCTCCTCCTCCTCCTGTACAATGACTGATAACACCTCTATATACAGTAGATAACACAGGATCCACCATTCACAATAGCTGATATCACAGCTCACCTCCTCCTCCTGTACAATGACTGATAACACCTCTATATACAGTAGATAACACAGGATCCACCAAATACAATAAGTGATGTCACAGCTCACCTCCTCCTCCTCCTGTACAATGACTGATAACACCTCTATATACAGTAGATAACACAGGATCCACCATTCACAATAGGTGATGTCACAGCTCACCTCCTCCTCCTGTACAATGACTGATAACACCTCTATATACAGTAGATAACACAGGATCCACCAAATACAATAAGTGATGTCACAGCTCACCTCCTCCTCCTGTACAATGACTGATAACACCTCTACATACAGTAGATAACACAGGATCCACCATTCACAATAGGTGATGTCACAGCTCACCTCCTCCTCCTCCTGTACAATGACTGATAACACCTCTATGTACAGTAGATAGCACAGGATCCATCATTCACAATAGGTTATGTCACAGCTCACCTCCTCCCCCTGTACAATGACTGATAACACCTCTATATACAGTAGATAACACAGGATCCATCATTCACAATAGGTGATATCACAGCTCACCTCCTCCTCCTGTACAATGACTGATAACTCCACTATATACAGTAGATAACACAGGATCCACCATTCACAATAGCTGATATCACAGCTCACCTCCTCCTCCTGTACAATGACTGATAACACCTCTATATACAGTAGATAACACAGGATCCACCAAATACAATAAGTGATGTCACAGCTCACCTCCTCCTCCTCCTGTACAATGACTGATAACACCTCTATATACAGTAGATAACACAGGATCCACCATTCACAATAGGTGATGTCACAGCTCACCTCCTCCTCCTGTACAATGACTGATAACACCTCTATATACAGTAGATAACACAGGATCCACCATTTACAATAGGTGATGTCACAGCTCACCTCCTCTTGTACAATGACTGATAACACCTCTATATACAGTAGATAACACAGGATCCACCATTCACAATAGGTGATGTCACAGCTCACCTCCTCCTCCTGTACAATGACTGATAACACCTCTATATACAGTAGGTAACACAGGATCCACCATTCACAATAGGTGATGTCACAGCTCACCTCCTCCTCCTGTACAATGACTGATAACACCTCTATATACAGTAGATAACACAGGATCCACCATTTACAATAGGTGATGTCACAGCTCACCTCCTCCTCCTGTACAATGACTGATAACACCTCTATATACAGTAGATAACACAGGATCCACCAAATACAATAAGTGATGTCACAGCTCATTTAATGAGTGTGCAAAGGTCATTGAGAAGAGAGAGGCAAGAGGTGAGCTGTAACATCATTTATTGTGAGTGTGTTATCTGTATTTAGAGGTGGTACATGTCATTGTAATCCTGTCTATGATGATACTGAGACTTCTGAAAAGTATTCTGTAAGGAACAGAAAATATAAGTCTAAAATAGCTCCAGTGGCCAATGTAAGAAGTTACCTTTTTTTTTTATTCTTACAATTTGATAGGAAAAAAACATGATTTCATTAATAGCTTATTTTCTGACAATACATTCCCTTCAAAAAGTACCTGAGAGGCTGTCAGGGCCCCTCCACATCTTCCTCATTGCGTTGTAGTATGGCTGACTGCTTTGTTATCGTTCCTGTATACAGAAATCCGCTCCTCTCTGTCATCAAAATTCATCCCTTATTATCTCTGTGGCAGCCATTTAATTTTTCAATACTCTTCCCCCCAAATGTTCTCCCATAAGAATGTTAACTGTAATACGCAGTGGTGGACTTAGCACTGGAGCTATAAGGGGTCCCAGTAATTAGGGGGCCCATTTCTACCTGCAATGCAGGTGGAATTGTGCATTATCATGAGCCATTGGACTGGAAAGGGCCCAAATACTTCTCTTATCTGTGTCTGTCGGTGGCAATACTGATATGTCACTTCAATAAATGGAAAATAAATAGTGATAACTAAGCATACATGCCTGGATAAGGTGTCATCTGAGCATGCTCATGCGCTAACCGCGTGTCTTCGGCGTGCTCGAATAATATGCTCGAGTCCCCGCGGCTGCATGTCTCTTGGCTGTTAGACAGCCTGCCTGTTAGGCAATTCCTGTACGTGTTGCGGCTGTTGAACAGCTATGAGACATGCAGCCGCGAGAGCACGAACATATTTTTCAATCACTGTTAGCAACCGAGCATGCTCAGATAACACCTTATCCGACCACGTTCGCTCATCGCTAAAAATAAAGCTTACCTGAGGAATCAGATGCAACAAAGCATCCCCCGAGAGAGTCCCCACGGCCAGCCCCACGAAAAGCTGTAAGATGAGTTTATAGCTCTCTTCGCAAGAACTGAATATGATGAGAGTAGCTCCAAACATGGATCCGACTGTCAGGAGTAAAACCGCTATTGTGCTGTATCCATACCCTTCACAACAACACAGGGAAAACTAGGATAGTACAAAAAACCAAAACCAAAAATGCAAACTAATCACTGAGTAGACGATATAGTCGGAGACTCACTTTCCAGGGTGGTGGGAGGTGGGAGCTGGGTACTTGTGAAGTCCTGTACTGGGCATGTGCAGGAGAGCAGCTGATGGATTATTGCTGGACTCATCTGTTTAAACTGTTCCCGAGAAATCGGGGATCGGCTATTTTGTAGAACAATTTTCACCAGTTCAAATGCAGAAAAGCAATGATGGCTCTAAAATAAGAATGAAAGCAGCTTAAAAAAATGAAATACAACTAGTTAACGTCTTAAAAAATAAGATCCCCTCACCATGATCGGATTGGGGTATGTTCACACATTGATTATGTGGAGCAGAAAAATAGGCTGCAAATTTGCTGCAAATACTGATGTGTTGGCAGGAAAAACGCAGCATAAAATGGAATTTTGTTGCGTGTTTGAAACTTTTTTGCAAGCTTTCCTGATGAAGAGCTAACGAAACGTGCGTCGGGGCGGTGGGAACGCTGCAGGCAGCAGGTGATACCTGCATGTAAGTCTTGATATGGCTATTTAAGTCTCCCCTTTGCTGTTTATATGGTATGGAAAGTTTAACTATTTGATTCCAGCTTCTCCCTAGGGATTACCCTACATTTTAACTACATGATGCATGCTGCTGTTGTTTATTCACCTCCTGCATTTGCCCATGTTCCCTTGCATGTGAATCTAGTAGCGTCCATTTATTAGATTTCCTTTTTCATGTATGTCTTAAATTTTTAATTATAAAAATCATTTTTTTAAAGGGGCATATATACTCCATAGGTTTATCTACTTTCTGTGCGTAGTTCTAAGAATTGATATGTTGTAGATTTAAATCTGTTGAAAATCTGCAAGGAAAAAAAATAAGCAATGTGTGTATGAGACTTCAGGAATCGTATTCACTTTGCTGAAATCAGGAAACCTTCAGGTTTTGTGACAAATGTGCGCAGAAAAAAATGCAAAAGAAAAGTGACAAAATCGCAATGTGTGCACATACCCCTAGAGTCCTTCATTCTAAAGGCTCTAGGGCAGTGATGGTGAAACTTTTAGAGACTGAGTACCCAAACTGCAACCCAAAACCCACTTATTTGTTCAAAAGTGCCAACATACCAATTTAACATGAATAATGAGGTTTTAGTTTAGAAAAAAACAACTAATGCAGAGAGCAGGCAAGGGGAAATGAGAGTGTGCCAAGAGTGTGCAAAGCAGTCATCAAAGCAAAAGGTGGCTACTTTGAAGAACCTAGAATATAAGATATAATTTCAGTTGTTTTACACTTTTTTGTTTAGTATATAATTCCACATGTGCTAATTCATAGTTTTGATGCCTTCAGTGTGAAAGTACAATTTTCATAGTCATGAAAATACAGAAAAATCTTTAAATGAGAAGGTGTGTCCAAACTTTTGGTCTGCACTGTACATCACTCCTATACGCTCCTACATTTTTCATGACAGCCCTGCTGGGTTGGTTATTCAGTTGATTGCCCTATACATGCAAATTGCCTCTTCTGAGAAAAAGAGGACTTAAACTCTATAGCGCCACCTGTTGGAAGTAGCGATCCTACAAGTCACAATTGCCCTATACAAAAATTATAAAATCAATTTTTTTCATCGTTCCCTGCTCTCCACCACTGTTTCCGTTGACTATTTACAGGCAGCGTTGGAGATGTCAAGACTACAACACACATCATTTCAACAGCCAATCACTGGCTCGGTGGTGATGCAGATATAGATGGAAAGAGCCCAGGGATTGACTGTCATGGTCCCATGCACTGTGCTCATGATGTCACCAATGCGGCTTGTAAACAATTAATAGGAACGGCAGCAGGAAAGGAGCACTAAAGCAAGGCATAGTAAGTACTGCTGATTTTATTATTTTTAGATAGGGAGCTGGTGTCACTCACTGCTTCTATCTCCGTCCTCTACCAATGTCTTTCACAGATGCTGGGGAGAAAGAAGCAGAGTGCTGGTGCTGCGCTCACCTCTCCCACAGAGTCTATCACCTAAGATCCAGAATGTAAAAAAACTAGTGAGTAACTGCAGCGCTGCCCTCTGGATGACGTATTGTTCCAGGAGGAAAGATGGACGCTGCGGGTAGCGAGTGCAGCCCTAGCTTCCTGTGATGTCACGTTTGAGACTCCTCTAAAACAAAATGTTGCAGGAAGTGCAGTTAAAAAAACACATTTAGCTAGATAAGGAAAAGTGTAGAATGTAATGTAATAAAACAAATTACAAAAGTAGTTAGGATGCGAGGATAGATTTTTAGAAAATACATGTAAGGTGCCGGACCTCCCCTTTAAGCTCTAAAACCTTGGGCACACACAGAAACCAGAAGGATCTTATAGCAAACAAAAAATCAGAACGGGACCTCAAATTCATGAACATTTTTTAATTGGAGAATAGATCGATATTCTCTCATTGACATGACTTTGACCCCATTCTCCATTGGTAACTTCTAACACAGTTCAGAGTATTCATACATTACCGTGCGCCATCCGGCTGAATGACCCTGACTCTCAGGTATATTATTCTGAACTCCTTCAGGCTTTTCATTATCGTACATCGCTTTCATTGCTGGAACAGGTAATGGCTCATGATTTGTTCCTGGGATTACAAGACTTCGCTGCCTTCTCCTGTGATTATGATCAGTCTTGATACAGGTCAGTGCTGCTTTCAGTCTTCCCATGAGTTCATCTATTTCTGATATATGATCAAACATAAGAGATCACTATTTGTATTATTCGGAGGACCACCGAGCATGCTCGAGAAATCTCGAGTAACGAGTATATTCGCTCATCACTAATCTTAATCATTACATGTAGGTTTCTTATAAAGTCCCATTGTCCCTACTGTATAATAACCAGCCCCATTACTTCCTGTGCATAACATCCGACCCCTCATCCCTGATTTATAACATCAGGCCCATTGACCCCCAGTGTGTAAATCCGACCCCTCTCCATGCCGTCTGTCTTTACTAATGTGTGATAAAATGGCTGGTGGTAAAGAGCTCACTGATAACAGAGTGGTCCTAATACAGGCGTTACATTTCTTCCTCTTAAATCTTCCCCCATCACCTGTGAGTAATATTATTGAGAAGTGGAAGAAACCGAAGCAACTCAGCCCCAAAATGGAGACCCCATGATGTTCCATCCCCTGAAGGGGCAGACATGTCCTGTTACCGCATAAAAAGTGACCAGTATTTTTTCAAATTTGATTAAAAAAAAGTAAATAAAAAGAGTAAAAGCAAAGAGGTGGCCATTATTATAACTAACACAAACTTCTTATTCAAATTTGTTCCTCCTAGAAGTTGGTTAATGGAGAAAGCGATGTAAATTGGGGTGTATATTAAAAACATTTGAACAACCTTTTTTCAGCATCCGCTTCAGTATTCCGTGGCAGCGAAACAATGGCTGTGTAAGCTTTCTTGGCCACTACTCGAATGCCGGCATCTTGGGTGCCTCTTGTAATTATCAGTCCCCGATAATAATGTTGTGTCGTGACACGACAGACGTCATCATGACTTGAATTGAGATAATTTGTTCGGATTCTGTCGCCGAATTTGAATTTTCCATATTCGTGCCACATTGGTACACAATTTGTGCCGAATTTATGTTTGATGATCGGTTCCGAACATATTCAGTCATTTCTACTCCCATTGACTCTAATGACGTTCAGCTGTGTTCGACGAATATTTGCAAAACTAATATTCGCCGCTGATCGTAATCGGAACCGAAATTTTAAAAATTCGCTCAACTCTAAGTCATGACATTGCTTGAGGACACATGTCACGTCTTGATATCGTGGAGCCTCATTTATTCAAGAGTTGCGCAGGATGCCGGCATTCAAGTGCCGGCTGAGGAAGTTTGCACGGAGTACGGAAATTATCTTTTATTCATTCGTAGTGCATGTGTAACTATATTGAATATTATGAATTATGATCTGTTTGCAATTTTGCCTATCCAATTAAAAAAAGACACATGGTCGGTCAGCGATGGGCAAGGGGGGTAATGTTATTGATCTGGGGATCTGGAGATGTAAGTGACACCTCTAATGTTAGCCCCAGTTAGATTTTAATAAATGTTTACAGAAGCTAAAGTGCGAGACGAAAATCGGCAATTCTAAAATCTGTGTCTCCGTAGCCTAAATCTGACAAATATATCTAATTATTGGAGACATAGAGATAGAGCAAATAGAGGTGAAAGTGAAAGTTTGTATTAAAGAGCAAAGCACTCTCTCGAACTACATATTGTACATGATGGAACGATTCATACATATTCATGCCTTCATAGATATCCAGAATATTTGGGAAGATTTACCTGCGGCGTACAGTTCACCAGTTCTGTTCAAGGATTTGAAAATGGAATCTGTAAAAAAGTCCACGCTGGGTAATGTGTCTCTTCTCACGCAGATGTGTTGAATGGAGGCTGTGACAATCACTTCAGCAAGTTTGGGGAGACTTATTTCATCTATATTGTGCGTCACCCCAAAGTCCTTCTCCAAAGAATTGACATCTGAGCACTGAGAAACCAAAATGAGGGACTATAATTATCAGGTATCGTAATTAGTGCATCGGACTATGAATAAACAAAGCTTTGAAAAAGTATTCATACCCCGTGAACTTTACGTTACACCCACAAGCTTAACCGTATTTTATTGGGAGTTTATGTGATATACCAACACAAAGTAGCAAGTATTTGTGACTTGGAAAAGGAAATAATACATGGGTTTCTAAGTATTTAAATATGCAAATTGCCTCTTCTGAGAAAAAGAAGACTTAACTCTATAGCGCCACCTGTTGGAAGTAGCGATCCTACAAGTCACAATCAACCCTTTAACGAGTCGTGCAATATGACTTAGGATAAAAGCCAAATCAGTATCTCAATTCACAGACCATGTCTGCAAATTGAGATACTGATTTGGCTTTTATCCTAAGTCATATTGCACCACTCGTTAAAGGGTTGATTGTGACTTGTAGGATCGCTACTTCCAACAGGTGGCGCTATAGAGTTAAGTCCTCTTTTCCTCAGAAGAGGCAATTTGCATATTTAATTTCCCAGAGGAGCATTGCACGGCGAATAAGCCTCCTTACCTTGACAAGCCAGCTGGTATGTCACTCTCCATAAGGAGAAACGTTACCCCTTAGACCTAAGTATTTAAAAAAATGTAAATCTGAAAATTTTGATGTGCATTTGTTTTCAGCGCCCCTTCAGTCAACACTTTGAAGGACCGCTTTTCGCTGTAATTACAGCTGCATGTCTTTTGGGGTATGTCTCTTCCAACTTTGCACATTTAGGGTATGTGGATTTGGCTGCAGATTCGCAGCGGATTTAGCCCTGCAGATCCGCAGCAGTTTTCCATGTGGTGTACAGTACCATGTAAACCTATGGAAAACAAAATCCGCTTTCCGCAGCGTGTCAATTCTTTGTGCGGAATCCGCAGCATTTTATACCTATTCCATTATAGGAATCCACAGGTGTAAAAACGCAGGCGAAATCCGCACAAAATCCACAGAAAACCCGCAGGAAATCCACAGGTAAAACGCAGGTCATTTTACCTGCGGATTCTGCAGAAAGATCCGCAATGGAATCCGCAACGTGTACACATACCCTTAGAGGCTAAAGTATTTGTAAATTTTCCTTGCATACTAGATCTAGCTCGGTGAGATTGGATGGAAGTGTCTGTGAACAGCAAATGTACCGCACACAACCTGTAGAGGGAGCCACTGTTTTTGGAAGAAGGAAGCCATGTTTTTCAAGTACTGAATATATAAGTCAGTGAGCGGGTTTTGATGGTCTGATGGGAGAGCGTGAAGCTCTTTTATCGCTCTTTTCTCTGACCTGATCACAGCTGATTTATGACCACAGACCAAATCAAAGTTGAATGTACAGGGAAACAAAGAGGTTGTAAAAACCAAATGATGCAAAATGTTTAATGAAACCCAATTGCTAAAATTATTTTTAACTCCAAACACTTGCAGTTAAAGAGGACATGTCAATCGCTCCCAAAAAAATCGTTTTACCTTGTATAAAATCCTGAGCCCTTCTAATTCTGCCGCTTTTTCCATTTTCCACTGCTTCACTCCATTGCAGAGATATTCACATTTGTTGCTTTTGCAGATCAATATGAGAAATCTCTGCATGTAATGTAATAGTTAGGTGTCTCTTTAGAGACTTCTCCGGGGCATGCGCTTTCACCCGTCCCTCCCAGATGATGCCAATCATAACTAAGTAGCTGATTTAGCTATCTCAGACTCTGCTGAGCTGTGATTGGCAGCATCCTGGAGGAGTAAAAGCACATGCCCCTGCAGAACTCTCTGAAAAAAAAACACCTAGTTGCACTACAAGCAGAGATTTCACATATTAGTCTCTAAATGCAACAAACGTAAATATCTCTGCAATGGAGCGACACAGCGCAAAATGGTAAAAAAGCATCAGAATTGGGGGAACTCAGGGATTTTTAAAAGGTATTAAACCTCTTTTTTTACAAGTGACAGGTCCTCTTATAAGAAACCAGCTGGACAGGTCCTGGATGGAGTGTATTTGTCACTGATGTGCCTTGAAACCCGGAGAAGCAGGTTCCAGCAGGTATAGTGCTGAGAGGTGCTTTTAATGGGCTCAGATTTTGGGTTTTTGGATTTTGGAATGACTGGAAGAGCTGGGCGGGACTGGCTATTCCCATACTCCAATCCACGAGGTGCAGCTGTTGTAAAAGGGGAGCTGAGATGCATAGTCGGGGAGTAGGGGTGTAAACACTTCTGGTACTAGGATCAGTAAAGGTGAAGGGACCTGTGATCCTTTGCAGACTTGAGTGGACTTAGGCCGGGTTCACATTGCATTAAACAGCAGCTCGTTCAACACATACGTGAACGGGCTGCTGACGCAAGTGCCGACATTCTCCATTGCGCTAGCGCAGATAGAGCATCTGCTAGCTCTATCTGCGCTAGCAGTGACGGACCCAGAAACGCTGCAGCCCACGTCTCAGGGTCCGTCACTCAATGACGGCACATCGCTAGCGCACGCCCATTGTGGACATGCGCTAGCTATGCGTCCAACATAGGAAATAATGGCGGTGTTAGGGACTATGTTACCACCGCGTTATGCCGCGGCGTAACGTAGTCTGCCTAACGGACGCCATTAACGCTATGTGAACCCAGCCTTAATTGTAAATGGGAGACCCTGTACTTCCCGAGACATTGTTTTCTTCTGTTATACCTGGTTTTGTTTTGCCTGGAGTACTCCCAAGTTTATGGAGATAAAAAATTTCACCTGCTTGGACTCAACAGCATAGCTTACTTGTACCTGTGCCAATCCTACCAGCTTCCTGAAAGTGAGTGAAACTCTACACCCTCTAAGTAAAAAAACAAATTTATTCCAAAAAGAGGGCAACCATATAATTGCATACATGCTCTATCGGTAGGGGATCATATCGATAATGGAAATAGAACAATTGGGACAGATTGATAGATCTGTGCCCAAGGTACTGGTTGAGGACTTTATTGCAATTTTCACAGTTCCTGCATAGTAAATTATATATTGTTCCTAAAATGTATATTGTTATTCAAAAACTAGTGTAAACCAGATACACATCTTACCCCTTGTCCATGGGCTATTTGGAAATGGAGTCTTGTTTCCTGTAGAATATCCTCTAGTTCGTTGGCAGACAAATAATGGCAGTCTTCATCTTTTCTTAGATTGAGTATACTGTTACGATAGAACAGATAGTCCATGTTCAACACATCAGAAGATGAGGAGCAGAAGTCTTCCTTATTCAGTATATAGAACAGAAGAATGACTGATATCTTCTGCATTGTATCATCATCCAATTTACTTGTTGCTCCTTTACCAGCCATTGATAGAAGAGTATCAGCTTGAAGACACTAAAACCAACATAACACATGAGAAATATAAAACATGGTAAGCAGTGATGAGCGAGTATACTCGTTGCTCGGGTTTCTACGAGCATGCTTGGGTGGTCTCCGAGTATTTGTGACTGCTCGGAGATTTAGTTTTTGTTGACGCAGGTGCAAGATTTGCGGCTGCTAGACAGCTTGAATACATGTGGGGATTTCCTAGCAATCAGGCAACCACCATATGTATTCAGGCTGTCCTGCAGCGGCAAATCATGTGCTGCGTCAACAAAATTGAAATCTCCAAGCACTCACAAATACTCGGAGACCACCCGAGCATGCTCGGGAAAACCCGAGCAACGACTATACTCGCTCATCACTAATGGTAAGTTGTTGAGGATATGATGAACATTTTTACAGTGTGGTAGCTGCAATGCGACCATGGGTCAAAGAGACCTTTAAATAGAGCGTGGGTAATGCTTGCCCACTAGTGCTTCATTCATTGTCTATGAGACTGATGGAGATAACTGAATATTGTGCAGTCCGTCATCTATCAACCGGTAATAAGTTATTCTGATGGGCAGAACAAGGACTTGAAAGAGGCTAGATCATCAAAATGATTCTATCACTCCTGGCTCCTGATAAGTAGGGTTCACAGAGCTAGGACTCCCACCAATCACTAGAATGGAAGGTTCAAATCCATGATTTGTAGGAGTTTAAATGGAGCGTGGGTAATGCATGCCCACTACTGCTTCATTCATTGTCTATGAGACTGAAGGAGATAACTGAATATTGTGTCCTGTTATCTGTCAGTCCATTGACTTTCAGTGGCGCAAGATTGCACATGCACGATCACAGCTTCATTCAAACTCCTCCAAAACTAGAACTTAGAGCCCTTGGTCTAATGATTGGTGGAATTCCCAGCAGTGGATTGGTGCTAAATATTTTCCATATACATATACATTTAACCCCTAAGAAGAAGACTTTTTTATAGTGGATCATAAAATAAATTAAATAAAAGAGATAGCTAACACATTGCACGTATTATAATATATTTAGAAAAAAATTGTGTGAAGACATACAGTCATGGCCAAAAGTATTCACACCCCTGCAATTCTGTCAGATAATACTCAATTTCTTCCTGAAAATGATTGCAAACACAAATTCTTTGTTATTATTATCTTCATTTAATTTGTCTTAAATGAAAAAAAACACAAAAAGAATTGTCCTAAAGCCAAATTGGATATAATTTTACACCAAACATAAAAAAGGGGGTGGACAAAAGTATTGGCACCCTTTGAAAAATCATGTGATGCTTCTCTAATTTGTGTAATTAACAGCACCTGTAACTTACCTGTGCCACCTAACAGGTGTTGGCAATAACTAAATCACACTTGCAGCCAGTTGACATGGATTAAAGTTGACTCAACCTCTGTCCTGTGTCCTTGTGTGTACCACATTGATCATGGAGAAAAGATAGAAGACCAAAGAACTGTCTGAGGACTTGAGAAACCAAATTGTGAGGAAGCATGAGCAATCTCAAGGCTACAAGTCCATCTCCAAAGACCTGAATGTTCCTGTGTCTACCGTGCGCAGTGTCATCAAGAAGTTTAAAGCCCATGGCACTGTGGCTAACCTCCCTAGATGTGGACGGAAAAGAGAAATTGACAAGAGATTTCAATGCAAGATTGTGCGGATGTTGGATAAAGAACCTCGACTAACATCCACACAAGTTCAAGCTGCACTGCAGTCCGAGGGTACAACAGTGTCCACCTGTACTATCCGTCAGTGTCTGAATGAAAATGGACTGTATGGTAGGAGACCCAGGACGACCCCACTTCTTACCCCGAGACATAAAAAAGCCAGGCTGGAGTTTGCCAAAACTTACCTGAAAAAGCCTAAAACGTTTTGGAAGAATGTTCTCTGGTCAGATGAGACAAAAGTAGAGCTTTTTGGGCAAAGGCATCAACATAGAGTTTACAGGAGAAAAAAAGAGGCATTCAAAGAAAAGAACACGGTCCCTACAGTCAAACATGGCGGAGATTCCCTGATGTTTTGGGGTTGCTTTGCTGCCTCTGGCACTGGACTGCTTGACCGTGTGCATGGCATTATGAAGTCTGAAGACTACCAACAAATTTTGCAGCATAATGTAGGGCCCAGTGTGAGAAAGCTGGGTCTCCCTCAGAGGTCATGGGTCTTCCAGCAGGACAATGACCCAAAACACACTTCAAAAAACACTAGAAAATGGTTTGAGAGGAAGCACTGGAGACTTCTAAGGTGGCCAGCAATGAGTCCAGACCTGAATCCCATAGAACACCTGTGGAGAGATCTAAAAATGGCAGTTTGGAGAAGGCACCCTTCAAATATCAGGGACCTGGAGCAGTTTGCCAAAGAAGAATGGTCGAAAATTCCAGCAGAGCATTGTAAGAAACTCATTGCTGGTTACCGGAAGTGGTTGGTCGCAGTTATTTTGGCTAAAGGTTGTGCAACCACGTATTAGGGTGAGGGAGCCAATACTTTTGTCTGGCCCATTTTTGGAGTTTTGTGTGAAATGATAAATGTTTTGTTTTTGCTTCATTCTCTTTTGTGCTTTTTCATTTAAGACAAATTAAATGAAGATAATAATACCAAAGAATTTGTGATTGCAATCATTTTCAGGAAGAAACTGAGTATTATCTGACAGAATTGCAGGGGTGTGAATACTTTTGGCCATGACTGTAAAAAAGGCAAAAACATTTTTACCATCAGAGTTGATGCTTTGCATACGCTATTATTAGCACTTTATATGTACTAATGGAGGGTTTTACAGTGTTATGTTAAAATCTTAATCAGTGATTAATGAAAAATTCTACAACTTTTTCCTTTGCTTAGAATAATTATGAGAACTTATCATTGGATTTATACTGCTCGAAATATGGGCAGCATGAATTAGATCCTGCGGCTAGATATGACTTTCTCTGAAATGCTGTGGCTTAGAACAATAGGGAGAGATCTAACAAGTCCAGTGCATTCCCCAGGCAGCTTCTTCCTGCACAGCTCCAGTTGATTGACATGTCTCTCTCTATTCACACATACTTATTGGAGAGACCTGTGAATCATCTAGAGCGGCAAGGGGGAAATCTAGCTGCAGTATTTCAAGGAAAGGCATATCTGGATTCAGTCGTACAGCCAGGCTCTGATTCATGCTATTCATGGTTTGGGCAGCATGAAACTAATTAAAAAACTTTAAAAAATGCAAATTGTAAAATAATAAACAGAGGAAGAATTAATTCTCTGAGTATTATATCAGCAGTTTCAAGGGTTTAGGAGCACTGATTTCTGACAGTTGCAAAATTAGTAAATATTATGGCCTAGATACTAGGGTAAGCAAGTAGGATTATTGACTCTACCATTAGAGGTATATTCAACAGAACAAAGAAGAGTGTGATCCCACGGCATAGGTCTCTACCGAGACCACATCTGGAATACTAATTACGAGCTCTTTGGCAAATTTATCACGTTGTCTCATGCTGGATGACATTTATATTGACATTTTTGTATCACTTGTTGGTTGGTTTAGTTTAATTTTTGTCCAAAACATCGGCTCAGTTTGTGCACCAAGCCTGGCCAACATGTCGACTGGGCCTGAAAAAGCACATAAGAGGTGCAAGTCATGTACGTCAGTTTTTAGGACAAATTGAGACAGTATTCTGGCATATTTATCTTTATGAATATCCCCCACTGTGTTCAGTTCTGGAGACTTCACCTTCAAAAAGCAATGTCTAAAATTAAATTGGTCCAAAGTAGGGCTACAAAAATGGTCGAAGGTTTTAAAGGGATTCTGTCACCTCAATTTGACGGGATATTAAATGAGTTGTTACCGGTCATATGGGTGGCGTATCCTCATAATTTCTCCACCCCGTCCGTCCCTTTTTTCCGCAATAGTTTAGTGCATAAGAGTATGCGTGCGCCATAGTTGGCGCCTGCGCCTGCAGTCTTCGGTGGCGCACGCGCAGTATGCTTTGCCCTACTGCGGGCAAAGCCGAAAAGCATTACTGCGCATGTGCCCGCACACTATGTTCCGGAACACAGCAAAATACTTTGGAAACATAGTGTGCCGGCAAAGCATACTGCGCGTGTGCCACCGAAGACTTCAGGTGCACGCGCCAACCATGGCGCACGCATACTCTTATGCACTAAACTATTGCAGAAAAAAGGGACGGACGGGGTGGAGAAATTATGAGGATACGCCGCCTATATGACCGGTAAAACTTATTTTAATATCCCGCCAAAATGAGGTGACAGAGTCCCTTTAAAGATTTATTCTAAGCTCCAACATTTTTGATTTCTCATCTAATGTCTGATCAATGTGAGCCCAAGGGGTCCAATTCCTGTCAAACCTTAGTCTCATGGACAAGATCCGTTGCGGGGGTGGCCGAGCTCTCATCAAAGACCCCAGTATAAGCTTAGAAAAATAAGCGAGCAAGTTTGCTTAGTCCAGGGCCTGAGAGAACAGAGAGTGATAAAGAAATTCTCTCTTTGGTGTTCTTTTAATCCTTGTCTCAGATAGACATGGGGTATTAGTCTTTTATTAAGAGTATTTTTGTATTGAATTAAATAGTTTCCCAGTATGATCTAAGTCTGCACAATGTTATATCTTTCAGACCATGATGTAATTGCAGATATATAGAGTAATAATCCACTATTTATGGCTTGGAATAATAGTAAAACATTTTATCAGAAAGTTAAGCAAGTAACGTGGAAAATTTACCGTAAATGGAGCAACAAGTAAGTATGATTTATGCTGAAAAATGGTGGGTCAATACTGTTATCATTGTTACCAATAATTATTTTAAATACTAGTCCCATTTAAACATTAATTATTACACTTTATTGAATCATTTAAAAAAACATTGTTGCATTATTTATATTTGCTTAAAAATATAATTATGGTAATTCTGTCAAAATTTGTAGAAAATATATTCAAAATTAATTTCAATTGAAAGTTTTTAATTTTTATGTCCGACATCCTAAATTTTAAGTTCATGAAAAAATGTAGGTGAAAAATTCTATGCAGTGGCATGACAATGACTCAAAACACACAGCCAGGGCAGCTAAGGAGTGGCTCTGTAAGAAGCATTTCAAGACCATGGAGTGGCCTAGCCAGTTTGCAGACCTGAACCCAATAGTAAATCTTTGGAGGGAGCTGAAACTCAATGTTGCCCAGTGACAGCCCCAAAACCTGAAAGATGTGGAGAAGATCTGTATGGAGGAGGGGGCCAAAATCCCTGCTGAGGTGTGTGCAAACCTGCTCAAGAACTACAGGAAACGTCTATAATTGTAAGCAAAGGATTCTATATCAAATATTAAGTTCTTTTTTGCTATTGTATCAAATACTTATTTCATGCAATAAAATTCAAATATTTAATGATGTAAAAATCATACAATGTGATTTTTGGGAATTTTTCTAAGATTCTGTCCCTCACAGTTGAAGTGTACCTACATTAAAAAATTACAGGCCTCCACATTCTTTCTAGGTGCGAAAACTTGCAAAATTGGCAGTGTATCAAACACTTATTTACCCCACAGTATGCATTTTTTTACAACATGATCTTCATTGTATTGCAAAGGCTTAAGTTTTCCTTCTAAACTCATCTTCTTTGGATATTCAACACTCTTGAACCGAAGATAAAATATTCTGAGCACGTACCCTGACACAATGAATGTGATGTGGCATGAAGAATGTTACTGGAATACTAATCCTGTGTGCCAACATACCTACCTCTAACTAAAGTTGCTACTAAATAAAATCTATTTACCTATACTTGCACTTTTTTGATGCTACAATTACAATGCATTTTAATATAATTGTTTTTCTTTGTGTCTCTCATTCTATATGTATTTTAGAAAACTACATATTTACAAACTAAATATTTTTTTTTAAAAAACCTACATTTGACATTTTGCATCAAAAAATGTAATTGAAAATAATATAGACATTTAAATAATTAATAACAATTTTAACTAAAACAACATTGTGCGTTATTTTTTTAGAAATTACAAATTTCAATTTCAAATTGTAAAGATAAAAACTATAAATTAAATAACATCATGAGCTGGAAAAAAACATTTGTGGCTCAGGTTTTCATAATCACTTACTGACCCGATTACAAGTTTGCTGTCTGCTTTTTAAATTGCTAGGACATTCGACCTTCTCCAGCAATAATGTTAAAATCTCTTTTGAGCTGTTCCTGCGGAGATCTGTTTCATTTCCAGGCAAGAAAGTATGAAGAGTTTGTAGAAGTCCTCTGTAGCTGTAGGTCTGGTTGGTTTCTTCATGGCGGGATTCAGCATGTGCTTCCATGTAGAGTATACAAAATGAAAAGAAAAATGCTTTTATCCAAAAAGGATGCTTTGTCCACATGATGCCACCTATGCTAGGAAGTATATGTATCCAGAGCATATAGAATCCCAGTGCCACAACTGCAGTATGAAGACTTTAATGGTTAATACAAAGAAGCCCGCTAAGTAGAATGACTGCAATGTGTTTTGAAGGAATTTATTAATTGGTTCGCTAAGCTGATTTGCAGTGACAAGCTGCTTCTAGACAACAGGGGGTCTGTGCATAAAACAGCCAAATTCACACCCATGAAGGCATAGGAAATGCTCCAGCTTTTTGTCAAATGAAAAGGAGGAACAAACTGGTTGAAGAAATCAAAACTGCCATAAAGTTTTATACCAAAAAATAAAAAAGCTCACTTTAATGACTTTAACCAGTTAAGGATTGAGTGATTTTTCATTTTTGCGTTTTTACTTTTTCCTCCCCTTCTTCCAAAAGCCATTACTTTTTTATTTTTTTTCTGTCAACATAGCCTATATGAGGGCTTGTATTTTTGCAAGACAAGTTATACTTTTGAATAACGCTATTAATTTTACAATTCAATTTTCTTGGTAAATGTAGCAGAAATCACAAATGCGGTGAAGTTCTGAAAAAAAAAAGCGCCTTTATTTTTTTTCGTGGTTTGTTTATAATTATTTTCATTCTCTTGTAAAATTGACTCTGAATCATTATTTTTCAGGTCAGTTCAATTACGGTAATACCAAAGTTTCATGTTTTTATTTGTATTTTGTCACCATTTTTCGCGACTCCTATATTTTACGTCAATTGAAGTGAGGGCTTGTTTTTGGCATGACAAATTTATGCTTTTCTTAATACCAATTTGATAATTTTCCTGCACATTTTTTAGGGAGAAGTAGTCACCGAAAAAATTCACAATTCTGCAATTTTGATTTTTTTTTCATTATGTTGTTTCCTAAAGACGAGTGAACGTGTTTGAAAAAGGTTGCCAATCTAAAATTCGGAACGAACCTTGTACATTCGTATTTGTGCTCGTATTCCCAATCTGATTTATACATTTTTCCAGATGTTTTAGACTGATTTATAAAATACAACTTTAAAAAAAAAAACTCGCAAAATTTGGTGCAACTCCACTCCAGTCCCCGTCTGGAGTGATTTTATATACTCCAGTTTAAAAGTACAATTTCTTGCAACATTTTGTAAAATGTGTGATTTTTTTGCAATAAAAAGTAGCAACTACGGTAAAAAGCAGAAAAAAAGACAATTTTGGCCTGTATGCAAAATTCATGGATTGCGAGCGACATTTTGATGAATTTGGTGCAAAAAAGCAAAATCTACAAGTCAAAAAGAAAAGTGACATAAAGGGACAGAATGAACGCTCAAACCAAGTACAGGTGCTTGCTGCTTCAAGGTGGAGCCAATCATTGAAATACACCTTCCTACCCACTTGGCTTCTATATATGTTTCTCATTTTGGACTCCTATGTCTCCCCCAACACCTATAAATGATGTGTCCAAGCGATATAAAGAACCAAGTACATGATTGCTGCTGAATAACTTTGTTATAAATAATGACTAACTGTAACATTGGAGGTACTTGAAATATTCACAAATTTGTAAAATCTCGATGGCATAGCTATATTGGGTGAAGCGGTAACCCCAACGGCCAATTTGCTAGAGAAGACACCAGTAATATAATTGGGTGGGGGAGAAGGGACTGTTACAAAATTTGTGTTGGGGACCCGGAGCTTCTTGTCACATTTCTGTGTGCAGTCTTCTGCGCTAATGATCATATTGATTGCCTGAAAACTTTTTTGGACACGAATCAGAAAGTCATTATGCTATATTACACAAGGAAGTGTGTGATGGATATGGAGAAAGTAGTTTTTCTAGTAACAATAGGTTAAAAACATGAAAATTTACAAATGTAAAGGTGGAGCTTCTTGCTGTGATTATTTTCTAATGAAAGTCAATTAGTTATCTCAATGAATAATTTTTGTAGTATAGTGTTTGTTTATTAACAGCCAAAATACATGTGGTCCATTGTCAACAATGAGTGGCACAAGTGGAGGTCAACAGCACAAAAGATCAACTACTCTGGGGAAAAATTCATGCCGTGTAATGATAGGCAGAAGTGCCACCTTTGAAACCACTTTCTATAAGAGGAAATTGACTACTTGTCCATCTAAAATGCAAATTTTCTGAATAGTACACCAGGCAGCATCATTTCTTCCTCTTTAAGAAAAATACTTTGTAAGGTCCTTAGAAGGAATAAATCACGCACCAGTCCTGTGTATTGACCATAAATGTAAATGAGATCTCCTCTGAGCGTCTACACGAAGCAAGCCCAACTTTTCTAACCTCTCGTTATAAGAGAAAACTTCCATCACTTATATCCTTACTTATCAAATTCTGAATTGTTGTAATGTATTGCTCTATACTGTAAATACTGTATTTCTTCTCCATAAGCAGGATTGCGCTATAGCCCCAGATTCTGTGAGAGATCAGAGTAGCCATTGGCTCGGAAACTGTTTAGTAAGAAGTTGCAACCAGGTGGCTGAGATCACAGGCAGACAGAAAAAAACAGCAAGAGTCCCTAGGAGACCACCCTGAGACTCAAACCATGAGAACCTGCAAGGGGGCCCACCAGAGAGGAGTATCGAACAGCTGAGGTGGAGGGAGGCAACTAGTAAGCTTTTCGAAAGCTAAAACGATTTTTAGTGAAATTGTAATACTGAAGCCCATTGAGTTTGAGTAAGGCCAATTAGAGTAGTGAGGCATTCAACTTGAGTCCAGAACGCTTAGTTATTGGAGACTACAGTTGCCCCGGCAGGAATACTGATGTGAAGAATAGCAAATACAAATTGTTTATTGAATTCACATACAGTCATGGCCGAAAGTGTTGGTACCCTTGAAATTGTTCTCAAGGGCCATCCTGACCATTCTTACCTCAGGCTCACTCCTCTGGCCAGAAGCCACTCTATGGACCCAACCCAGGAGACCATGTAGTAGGTTCAGATCTCAGTTAAAAGGTGAAGACTGAGGTACATCTGAGATCTGATAGACTGAATGGTTAGTGTCAAGTCTGTCTGAGGTAGCCTTTTTGACCTGACAGTCTGAGACTGACTTTACACACATCTGGCAGTGATGGTGGACAGAAACTGGATTTCTCTCCTTTAAAATACTAGTTAGAAGTGGCATTGAGGCAAATAGAAAAGACTGTTATATTCTAGGTAGGAGTTTCTTGTTAAGGAGCTTTGAATTTTGAGAAATAAGTGGAGTCCTTTGGCTTTAGGTAGATTGGTTGTTTCGCGCCCCTGGCTATACTATATAAATTGCATTTATAGTAGAAAAATAAGCGATGCACACACAAGATCAATAGAAACATTTTATTTTACACATCATCTGTCATAATGGTTAGAGACCACACAGACTGCTGAAATCTCTATGATTTGTGATTACGAGTTGATCGATGCACAACTGTGCTGCTTGAGATAAGAAAATGAGGCACATTTATTAGGATTGATACGGTTTTGATATCAAGCTGGATTTTGCATGGTTTGAAATATATTTGATATGACCTGTTTTTAATAAGCGTTTTTGGTTGTGTCCACAGTAGTGTAACTGGCCGTGTCCCCTACAGTGAAGATAGACAACAAATGTCATAAACTATGGAGGTCTCTAAGCAACAAAGTTAGTCAGGCATATTTATGGCCATGATCCAAATTGCGAATTCTCAACACCATAGCAAACAATAATACTCATGGTACAATTTGCTGTAGACTTCTATATATGAATAGTGACATAGCTACAGGAGGTGCTGAGGTAACAGTTGCACCTAAACCCTAGCGCCTAAGGGGGTACATTAGCCACATTAGTGTTATAAATGGCACAAGGAAGGTGGCCAAAACTATTACAAATTTCACAGATACTAATAAGTACCTGTCACCATCGGACTAGAGCTCTGTGATCCGCCATCTACTTGCGGGAATCCCCAGCACCTCTTATGATTGGTAGGCCCAGCAGGACGTCAGCCATCAAGAATGATGAAGATGCACCATGCATATGAATCAGATGAGGTGCTGAGGCAGTTCCCAGGCATCTGCAAATCCTTTTGACCATCTATTCTACTAACTAGAGATGGAAAAATCTATTTCAGCACCTGTCCATTGGCCAGGTCAGAAATCTGTGACCACTGATTGAGTAATCAGCAAATGTCCTCTTTCCTATCAACATCTCCAGCTCCTCTTTTGATTAGCCGGACGTGACATGATGATTGTGGACACACAATGTCATGCCAGCCCTGCTAATCAAAAAAAGGAGTTGGGAATGCCAGGATGTAAGAGGAGATTTGCAGAGCTTCCATGCAGTGGTTACAGATTACTGACCTGGTAGCTGGACCGGAGTCTTACGAATCAATTCTCCCATCTCTGCTACTGACTCTTTAGATGTTCTTAAAAGTTATACAAAGTCTGAATGAAAATATAATGTACATGCAACCAGATGTCAAATAAGTCATGAATACCTCCAGCTTTCTGTTGTGTGAACATGAAACTTTGATAGGGAATGTTAACTTATATGGTGATGTCTGAGATGCACATCAGAAATTGTCATTGGTGTTCTCTCCTTGAGAGATTATTTACAATGGCTCATATACAAATCTAAGGACAGCAGCGCATAGAGGTGGAAATGTAGATTTTGGTGTAGATAGTCGATTCAGTATTTTAATGTAAAAAGCTATTTATATACTGCTGGAACTCCATGAGAAAGTCCATGAGTCCTGCTTCCCCAAACCACAAACAGATGAAGCCTGTGAGTCCTACTTCCTAAACCCACACAAAAAGGAAGCCTGTGAATCCTACTTCCCCTACCCACATGTAGAGGAAGCCTGTGAATCCTGCTTCCCCTACCTACACATAGAGGAGGCTGTGAATCCTGCTTCCCCTACCCACACATAGAGGAGGCTGTGAATCCTGCTTCCCCTACCCACACATAGAGGAGGCTGTGAATCCTGCTTCCCCTACCCACACATAGAGGAGGCTGTGAATATGGCTTCCCTAGCCCACACATAGAGGAGACCTGTGAGTCCTACATCCTCAGGCCACACATACAGGAGACATGTGAGTCCTACTTTCTCAGCTCTTACATAGAAGAGGCCTGTGAATCCTGCTTCCCCTACCAACACATAGAGGAGGCTGTGAATATGGCTTCCCTAGGCCACACATAGAGGAGACCTGAGTCCTACTTCCTCAGCTCACACATAGAAGAGGCCTGTGAATCTTGCTTCCCCTACCCACACATAGAGGAGACCTATGAGTTCTACATTTTCGGGCCACATAGAGGAGACCTGTGAGTCCTACTTCCTCAGCTCTCACATAGAAGAGGACTGTGAATCCTGCTTTCCCCACCCACACTTAGTTGAAGCCTGTGAGTCCTGCTTCCCTAGTCCATACATAGAGGAAGACTGTGAATTCTGCTTCCCCTACCCACACATAGACTAAATCTGTGAGTCCTGCTTCACCTGCCCACACATAGAGGAGGCCTGCGAGTCCTGCTTCCCCCACCCACACAGATAAAACCTGTGAGTCCTGCTTCCCCCACAACACAGATGATGCCCACAAGTCCTGGTTTCCTAGTTCCCACAAAGAGAGGTGCTGTAAATTCTGCTTCCCCTGCCTACACATATGAAATCAGTGAGTCCCGCTTCCCCCACATACCAAAACCTTGGGAGTCCTGATTCTCCCATTTCCTTAGAGAAATAGTGTTCTGCCTTCACACAGTGGTTGACCACTTTTCTGTATGAGTCTGTATACAAGAAAAACTGTCAATCATTTTATGTGGGTGGAAGAAACAGGCGTCATCACAGCCTTTCTCCATGAGTCCTGGCAATATGCAAACATCTATGTACATAATAATACTGATTAAAATCACTGGAATGTTGTATCCTCAGAAAAGAGACACTTTAACTCCTTCACTTCTAGGCCTCATTGGATTATTCTTCTTCTTGCTGTTTATTATTTAAGGCGGTACAAACTGGTACGTCCTTCTAAAAAATCAACTGGAAGAAATCAATAAAAGCTGAGTTTACCATATGAAAAAAAACATAAAATTCTGTTTGCCCAATGTTATTTGAGTCTTGTAGAAAATTGCAGGATTTCATGGAATAACTTAAGTCTATAAAAAATTTAGCTTATTGTCATGCTAATAGGTATGGCAGCCATATCATTATCTACATCTACCTATCAATCGAGAACAGTGGTGCAGCGAACAAGGTGGCTGATACCACCAGGAATCATTTTTGGTTGATCTTTTCTTGATGTCATCAATCATATTAATGGCGCCAATTGGTTGCCTAAAATTGTGCTTCATCCCTATATGGCAGATGTAATGAACCAATCCTAAAGTTTTAGATGGATTTGTGTTGCCAATGTTTGGGGTCTACATCTCATCAGAGTCGGTCACTGCCTGACAACTATTTTACATTAAAGGTACGTATTGATAATTAGGAAATGGCGTGTTCATTTTGCTCAATATTTTCCACTAAGACATTTGTATCATGCGAAGAAGGTGCGTGGCTGCCATCAAAGTATAACGTGTTGTTGAAGCTGGGGTCTGGTTGTGGCTTGTTCTGTTTCCTCCTATATAGAAAGTAGACTGCTACGGTGGTGCCGGCAATGATGAGTATCACCAGAATAACCACACCACCCGTTATGCCGTGGGAGGGCTTTTCTCCTTTAGTTTCCGCTGTGAAAACAAGTTAGAGTTAAAAAATAAACATGACAAAAAAGCCAACATATATTATATACCGTACATGGTCATGGCCAACATTTCCTCAAGGTGTCTTCAATACGACTAGTCATTTGTGGATACATGGGTGCATTATATCAGATTGATGATATATTAAAGATATGTAAAAATATACAAATTGTATACAATAAGGGCTGTCTATGTTGCCTCTTTGGCGTCCATGACCACTGGGAGGCCCCATTGTGTTTTCTTTGACTGATTGACCCTGTGAGTAGGTTCCCCTCTCTGGGCATATCCTAATTACCCTGTCCATGGCCTGTACTATACTCCAGAGCTGTAGTCACAGCTCCTAGAATGATGGGGGACAGCTATTTTTTGTTATTTCGGAGTACAATACAGCGCCTGGTGTAAAGGCAACACTATTAATCAAACTACAACATTCATGAAGAAGACACTGAACAAGCAGCACTAGCAGAATTGTGAATTCAGCTCTGGAGGATAATCCAGGCTGCAACTAAATAAAACATAAATGTTGTTGTGCAGATGAACGTAGAATATACTGTACCTGGTTTCTCTATGGGGCTTTCTGTAGCCAGTGGAACTGTAAAAAAAAAATGCATAGCATATTATGAGTCTGGTTATTGGCCATTGAAAATATAATGTCAGAACAATAAATATTTCCCACGTCAGTTTGTATTTGGTTAATTATTAAAGGGATAATCTATAAGGTTATAAGCAAAAATCATAATAAATGCATTATGACATATTATTACTGTTTTTACTTTAGGTACTTACTTTTTAACCTCTTACATATGTAACCTTTGTAAGAGGAGCAGTATATGTTGTTCCATGTCCCTCTTAAGGCGTACATTTCCACGCAGTCTTCATCTGACTGATCAGAGGGTTCTCCTGAATTCCAGTTCACAAAGTCCAAGGGGGTATTGTCTAACCACAGCCATTTGTCTACAAATTAATATAAATTATTATTATTATTCATTATTATAGCGCCACTTATTCCATGGCGCTTTACATGTGAGGAGGGGTATACATAATAAAAACAAGTACCGTACAATAATCTTGAACAATGCAAGTCACAACTGGTACAGGATATTTATTAATTAAGAAGAAACAAGCTGTTCTGGATTAAAAGGGTTTTCCGGGCTGACCATCAATTTCTGCAGTGTCCCTATCTCGCTATAGACTACTGTCAGGATTCCCCTCTGTTGCCTACTTGAATGGTCGTATGCGACTGGCAAACTTGTGGTCGCGACTTGCAACTTTTCCCACTTCTCTTATAGTTCTATTGAATTAAGCAAAAGCGAAGCTAGTGTGCATGCAACCACCAGTTTACAAATCGCTCAAGCAGAATCTTGACAGTGTGCTTATAACACAGTGTCAGTATTCAGAAACCTACTGTGAAAAAGAGACACTGGAGCAATTTTTGCTCAGCATGGATAATCCATTTAATCATCTGAAGTCATAATTGAGGTTAGAACTTGCATCTAATCATAGTAACATAGTAACATAGTTAGTAAGGCCGGAAAAAGACATTTGTCCATCCAGTTCAGCCTATATTCCATCATAATAAATCCCCAGATCTACGTCCTTCTACAGAACCTAATAATTGTATGATACAATATTGTTCTGCTCCAGGAAGACATCCAGGCCTCTCTTGAACCCCTCGACTGAGTTCGCCATCACCACCTCCTCAGGCAAGCAATTCCAGATTCTCACTGCCCTAACAGTAAAGAATCCTCTTCTATGTTGGTGGAAAAACCTTCTCTCCTCCAGACGCAAAGAATGCCCCCTTGTGCCCGTCACCTTCCTTGGTATAAACAGATCCTCAGCGAGATATTTGTATTGTCCCCTTATATACTTATACATGGTTATTAGATCGCCCCTCAGTCGTCTTTTTTCTAGACTAAATAATCCTAATTTCGCTAATCTATCTGGGTATTGTAGTTCTCCCATCCCCTTTATTAATTTTGTTGCCCTCCTTTGTACTCTCTCTAGTTCCATTATATCCTTCCTGAGCACTGGTGCCCAAAACTGGACACAGTACTCCATGTGCGGTCTAACTAGGGATTTGTACAGAGGCAGTATAATGCTCTCATCATGTGTATCCAGACCTCTTTTAATGCACCCCATGATCCTGTTTGCCTTGGCAGCTGCTGCAAATTCCCTGCATACATAAGACATATATTTGAATAACATACTGACTACCTGCAGCTACCAGTGAAGGACCATATGAGTACTTTAGATACTGTCTTATCATTGACCTCTATGCAGAGCAGTATGCATTACGCTCATTGGCTCCCTCTACAGGTGGCTGTAGGTAACCAGCTAGTAAATCTTTTATACTTATTTCTATGTATGGATTGTGTAGCACTGTGTTACAGATACTAAGTTTCCACAATAACTACCATGATATATTAGAAAATTAATCAGGGTGGTAATAGTCTTTAGAAATCAAAATGATTCCTGATAAAAGTACATGAAAGACCTTGATACTATACCTTCCACATTCCTGTACAGCCCAACCCAAAAAGTCTTCACTTTGTCAGCGAGCAGCTCAATATGATGGAAGAGGAAGTCTGATTCAATCAAATCTTCAACTGATACTAAATTGGCACCTAAAAAAATTCAATGGGTATTAATATGCAATACAGAGGTAAAATGTAGCTTGTATGGATATCCTTATAACATTCAGGACGAGTATAATGATATGCATCATAGTCAATGATCTGCTGTTGGTCCAGATTTATGTATAAGCAATTAGGCTCAAAACTTTAACAAAATATAATATGATGGTTCTGTGTTTGGAAGGTCTAACTGACTCAGTCATTTTAGTAGCTAGGCCAGCACCCTTCTTCGTCAAGGTCGATGCATCGACAGAAGAGTTGAGCAAATCAATTCTGGCAGGAAATTCGATTTACGTAGAATAAATTTGGATTGGCTGGGAAGGGGTTTAAAAAAAATCTTTTGAGTAGGAACTTCGTAGACCTTCCCATTCCTGTCTTCCTGCCACCGGTCATCCGGTCGGCTCTTCTATCTTCTGAAATCCATTTTGCTGGATTTGTCCGAAGTGAATAGCAAAAGAAAATTCAGATCCCTTTTTTTTTGTAGAATTCAAGGCAAATTTGATTTGACCTCAAATGATCAATTCACTCATCTCCAATAGACGGAGAAGAAGGGTGGATATATGAAAAAAGCAGTGAGTCATCCCCCTTCCCTTATGATATAACGAACAAGCTGCGTCCTGTGTTGAACACAAACAGTAAATGGACTCGGCACTAAATTGGATATCTACAGATCGGAAAAATGTTGATAATTATTTTTCTCCTGAATCTGGCATTGTGTTTCCTTTGTTCTTGCCCCTATCCATTCTTGAGATATTACTGTATCTAAAAAAAGTCTAGTCTTGTTAGGCAATTGGACATGGTCCTCAAATCTTGATGAACACCCCCCAGTTAGCTAACAAAACTAGATTTACATACAAGGAAGAGGGGCCATATCTCGGGAAAACAGGAGACGCAGGGACAAAAGGAAAAACCTCCTGGTTCAGGAGTGTAGGACATCGAAGCAAAACATGTTTAGTTGGACAAAACCTTTAACCCAAGAAAACACTAAGCTCTCCTTCCCCTTGTACCAGACAATGAGATTGTGCATGCAATGTATCCGAGCTTTCATGTGCGTGAAGATAGTACATATTCCTAGAACTCACCTTGCCGAAGACATTCCATGGATGCTTGAGCCCAATTTCTAGTGTATGATGATTCAATAATATAGCAATGACCACGGAAGGGTATCCAGGTCTTTCCACCAGATTCTGGGCATTTTCCAAGCTTTTGAGGTGGTTCAGATGGAGCGACAACTAAGAAATAAAACCTTAGATATAACTGCATGTTGCTGTTTCTATAATTAAAATGAACCTGTCATGTAAAATGGTAAACGGTTCTGACACTGCGGCGTCGGCACTGAAAGCCCCACTGCAGGGAAGAAATGAACAGAGGGCGTCCCAGTGTTCGGCAACGCACACTGTCAGAGCGCTATTAACCTGCAGATTCACCCGATATTTGCAGGTTGATAGCATTAGTTTACATGATAGGTTCTCTTTAAAACTATTTCACTGTGCATGGACACAAAGTCTACATTTTTTAAGTGGCTTCTTGTCCCATGATAGCCTACACCAACCCATGTGTGAAGGATGGTATGAATATCCTTACACTACTAAGCGAGAACAGAAAGTCCAATTCTTTTTTAAGAACTTTTTGCTTACATTGCAGCACTCGTTGAGACTACATCCTGATCCAAGTTTTCACCACCTATTTAAAGGGAGTTTATCAGTTCAAAATGACTGTTCAAACAAAGAACAGGTGCCACATGCACCTTAGTGTGGCTGAGCAGTTTAGTGCACTTACCCACTTACTTCCTTTCTATCTACTGTGCACCTGTGCTTGGTTTGAACAGCCATTTTATGCTCACAGACTCACTTTGTGGACAGTTCAACCTGGAATGGCCTCCTACCATTAGAGAGCCCCTTACAACTGCATGGGCTGACTCTACACCAGGGTTCTCAAAAACGCGGCCCCTGAGGCAGGCATCTGTGGCCCGTGGCGCACGCTAGAAGAGAGGAGGCGGCACAGAGCTCTGGGAGTTTCACAGCTGCCCACAATGCATGACGCCATTGATAATGAAGCCGCACGTCGCCAAGCAGGAAGACGTGCAGCACCTGGGACGGTCAGAAGTCACTCTGCGTATCCATGGTGATAAGGTATGGGCTGTTATATACTATGTGGGCCATGTTATATACTACATGGGCTGTTATATACTACGTGGGCTGTGCTATATACTTCATGGGCTGTGTTATATACTACGTGGGCTGTTATATACTATGTGACTGTGTTATATACTACGTGGGCTGTGTTATATACTACATGGGCTGTTATATACTATGTGGCTGTGTTATATAATATGTGGGCTGTGCTATATACTACGTGGACTGTGTTATATACTACATGAGCTGATATATACTACGTGGGCTGTGTTATATACTACGTGGGCTGCTATATACTACATGGGCTGTGTTATATACTACATGGGCTGTGTTATATACTACGTGGGCTGTGTTATACACTACGTGGGCTTTTATATACTATGTGGGCTGTGTTATATACTATGTGGCTGTGTTATATACTACGTGGCTGTGTTATATAGTACGTGGGCTGTGATATATATTATGTGGGCTGTGTTATATTCTATGTGGGCTGTGTTATATACTACGTGGGCTGTGTTATATACTACGTGTGCTGTGTTATATACTACGTGTGCTGTGTTATATACTACGTGGGCTGTGTTATATACTACATGGGCTGATATATACTACGTGGCTGTGTTATATACTACGTGGCTGTGTTATATACTACGTGGGCTGTGTTATATATTATGTGGGCTGTGTTATATACTATGTGGGCTGTGTTATATACTACGTGGGCTGTATTATATACTACGTGGGCTGTTATATACTACATGTACTGTATTAAGTTTGAAAGGAATGCGGCCCGCCAGCTTAAATTTTTTTTATGTGCGGCTCATTTACTCTGCCGAGTTTGAGACCCCAGCTCTACAGTATGGTATATAGAAATATTGTCTTAAAGGGGTAGTGCCTTTTCAGAAAATCTTGCTCCATTATAAAAAACAAACTTCGCTTTAATCACACTCACCAGATCCAGTGCGAAGTCTCTGACAATGCTCTGAGTGTCCAGTATTGGCTGCAGAGCTGATGCTACACTGACAGTTTGGCAGCCAACCAATGACCTTAAGGGCTCTGAGTGGGTGTTTTGTTTACACCGGCAGAACCGCTGAGTTCACTTATTGGCTGTCGATGTGATCTCAGTGCCGAAGTCAACAATGTACAATGAGAGCAGTGGCCGAGACTCCCCGCTTGGCAATGATTTTTTTGCATAATAAACTGCGTCCGAGGACCAAGATTTTCTGAAAGGGAACAACCCTATTAAGTGCACACAGTATATGCTGGCTTAGCTTTATCACTATTTAGGCTTAGTTCAGTCCTGAGTGATCCAGAGTTTAATGATGATATAATTTATAAGAAAACCATTGTACGCATATCTATCAGATTCCACTTAAGAATTCCATCTTCACCTTACCATTCGTCTGTTTGCAGATTGCTGAATAATTCTCATCGCAAGAGGAAGTCTTCCATTGTCCATCGATGTCCATATATACGCAGGAATTTCTCTTCTTTGGTTCCCCTGCAGCCCATTTTGTGTAGCGAAGCTTCCAGTTATCAACCCAGCTGTACATATTAGTAGTCTAGATCAATGACGAGATCCATAGATATGTGATTAAGGAGGAATGGAAGTAGTAAAATGTTGAATGGGTTAAACATGCAGAGAATGTGCTTTCTAGATATTGGCGTGTATTCTGTTTTTCTTTATTACATGTCACGAGTATTCTAGAATGGTGGCTTAGTGGTTAGTACAGGTGCTTTTTTCTTTTTTGAAAGTATATATACACACATATAATCATACTAGATGGTGGCCCGATTCTAACACATCGGGTATTCTAGAATATGTATTTACAGTTAGGTCCATATATATTTGGACAGAGACAACATTTTTCTAATTTCGGTTATAGACATTACCACAATGAATTTTAAACAAAACAATTCAGATGCAGTTGAAGTTCAGACTTTCAGCTTTCATTTGAGGGTATCCACATTAAAATTGGATGAAGGGTTTAGGAGTTTCAGCTCCTTAACATGTGCCACTCTGTTTTTAAAGGGACCAAAAGTAATTGGACAATTGACTCCAAGGCTATTTCATGGACAGGTGTGGGCAATCCCTTCATTATGTCATTCTCAATTAAGCAGATCAAAGGCCTGGAGTTGATTTGAGGTGTGGTGCTTGCATTTGGAAGTTTTTGCTGTGAAGTAAACATGCTGTCAAAGGAGCTCTCCATGCAGGTGAAACAAGCCATCCTTAAGCTGCGAAAACAGAAAAAACCCATCCGAGAAATTGCTACAATATTAGGAGTGGCAAAATCTACAGTTTGGTACATCATGAAAAAGAAAGAAAGCACTGGTGAACTCATCAATACAAAAAGACCTGGGCGCCCACGGAAGACAACAGTGGTGGATGATCACAGAATAATCTCCATGGTGAAGAGAAACCCCTTCACAACAGCCAACCAAGTGACCAACACTCTCCAGGAGGTCGGCGTATCAATATCCAAATCTACCATAAAGAGAAGACTGCATGAAAGTAAATACAGAGGGTTCACTGCACGGTGCAAGCCACTCATAAGCATCAAGAATAAAAAGGCTAGACTGGACTTTGCTAAAAAAAAATCTAAAAAAGCCGCACAGTTCTGGAAGAACATTCTTTGGGCAGATGAAACCAAGATCAACCTCAATCAGAATGATGGAAAGAAAAAAGTATGGTGAAGGCGTGGTACAGCTCATGATCCAAAGCATACCACATCATCTGTAAAACACGGCAGAGGCAGTGTGATGGCATGGGCATGCATGGCGGCCAGTGGCACTGGGTCACTAGTGTTTATTGATGATGTGACACAGGACAGAAGCAGCCGAATGAATTCTGAGGTCTTCAGAGCCGCCATACTGTGTGCTCAGATCCAGCCAAATGCAGCAAAACTGATTGGTCGTCATTTCATACTACAGATGGACAATGACCCAAAACATAAAGCCAAAGCAACCCAGGACTTATTAAAGCAAAAAAGTGGAATATTCTTGAATGGCCATGTCAGTCACCTGATCTCAACCCAATTGAGCATGCATTTCACTTGTTAAAGACTAAACTTCAGACAGAAAGGCCCACAAACAAACAGCAACTGAAAACCACCGCAGTGAAGGCCTGGCAGAGCATCAAAAAGGAGGAAACACAGCGTCTGGTGATGTCCATGAGTTCAAGACTTCAGGCAGTCATTGCCAACAAAGGGTTTTCAACCAAGTACTAAAAATGAACATTTTATTTAAAATTATTGAATCTGTCCAATTACTTTTGGGCCCTTTAAAAACAGGGTGGCACATGTTAAGGAGCTGAAACTCCTAAACCCTTCATCCAATTTTTATGTGGATGCCCTCAAATGAAAGCTGAAAGTCTGAACTTCAACTGCATCTGAATTGTTTTGTTTAAAATTCATTGTGGTAATGTCTATAACCAAAATTAGAAAAATGCTGTCTCTGTCCAAATATATATGGACCTAACTGTATGTATGTATATAGCAGCCACATAGTATATAGCACAGGCCACGTAGTATATAGAAGCCATGTACTATATAGCAGACAAATACTACGTGGCCTGTGCTATATACTATGCGGCTGCTATATACATACATATTGTAGAATACCCGATTCGTTAATACAGGCCATGCAATATATAACAGTGGCCACACAGTATATAAAACGGCCACGTACTATATAACACAGCCCACGCAGTATATAGCAGCCACGCAGTACATAACACAGGCGACGTAGTATATAACACAGGCCACGCAGTATAAAACTCTGGCCACGTAATATATAGCACAGCCCACGCAGCATATAGCAGCCACGTAGTATATAACACTGCCTACGCAGTATATAGCAGCCACGTAGTATATAGCATAGCCCACGCAGTATATAGAAGCCACGTAGTATATAACACTACCCACGCAGTATATAGCAGCCACGTAGTATATAGCACAGCCCATGCAGTATATAGCAGCCAAGTAGTATATAACACTGCCCACGCAGAATATAACACTGCCTATGTAGTATATAGCAGGCACACGGTATCTAACACAGCCCACGTAGTATACAGCAGTGTGGGCACCATATCCCTGTTAAAAAAATAATTAAAATAAAAAATAGTTATATACTCACCCCCTAGGATCCACCGAAGCCCCGGTGATACGAGCGCGGCTGCCGCCATCTTCCGTTCCCAGGATGCATTGCGAAATTACCCAGATGACTTAGCGGTCTCGCGAGACCACTAAGTCTTCTGGGTAATTTCGCAATGCAACGCCTGGAACGGAAGATGGCGGCCGGCGCAAGCTGCTCAGTGGACTACGGAGGGTGAGAATAGCAGGTTTTTTGTTTTTTTATTATTTTTAACATTACATTTTTTTACTATTGATGCCGCAGAGGCAGCATCAATAGTAAAAAGTTGGAGACACACAGGGTTAATAGCAGCGGTTATGGAGTGCGTTACCCGCGGCATAACGCGGTCCGTTACCACCGGCATTAACCCTGTGTGAGCGGTGACTGGAGAGGAGTATGCGGGTGCCGGGCACTGACTGCGGGGAGTAAGAAGCGGCCATTTTCTTCCAGACTGTGCCCGTCGCTGATTGGTCGTGGCTGTTTTGCCGCGACCAATCAGCGACTTGGATTTCCATGACAGACGGAGGCCGTGACCAATGAATGTCCATGACAGAAAGAAGGACAGACAGAAAGACGGAAGTGACCCTTAGACAATTACAGTATATAGTAGATTATATATCTGTATTATTTTGCATGTTTGTCACACTTAAATGTTTCAGATCACCAAACAAATTTAAATATTAGACAAAAATAACACAAATAAACACAAAATGCAGTTTTTAAATAAGCTTCCTCAATATTAAGGGAAAAGAAATCCAAAGCTACAGGGTCCTATGTGAAAAAGTGGTTGCCCCCACCATAAAACGTAGATTAACTGTGGTTTATGACATCTTTGGGAAGGTAAGCTCAAATTCCATAGCCACACGCAAGCCTGATTACTGCCACATGTCCTTATCAATCAAGAAATCACTTGAATAGGACCTGCCTGACCAAGTGAAGTAGAACAAAACATCCTCAAAAGCTAGACATCATGTCATGATACAAAGAAATTCTAGAATTCTGGTATCCAAGAAGTATCGTTTCTCCTTGCGGAGAGTGACATGTTAAGCATGTCAAGGTGAGGAGACTTAGGCTACGTTCACATTTGCGTTGTTGTGTGCTGCGGCGACGCAACGCACAACGCACACAAAAACGCATGCAAAACGCAGCAAAATGCTGCGTTTTGTGACGCATGCGTTCATTTTTATTGCGCAAAAAAAATGCAACAAGCAGCGTCCTCTGCGCCCTGATGCTTGCGCCCAAAAAACGCATGCATCACAAAACGCAACACAACGCATGTCCATGCGCCCCCCATGTTAAATATAGGGGCGCATGGTGCATGCGTCGCCGCGGTTGCGCCCGACGCACCGCAAATGTGAACGTAGCCTTAAAGCCACAATGCTCCTCTGGGAAATATGCAAATTGTCTGTGTAGAATTCTGAAACAAAGTAATTGAGATCTATTAGTCTGGAAAAGCTTATATATCCATTTCTAAAGCTTAAGAACTCCAGAGAATGACAGTGACAGCCATTATCCACAAATAGCGTAAACATGGAACAGTGGTGAACCTTTCCAGGAGTGACCTGCTGACCAAAATTACCGCAAGAGTGCAGCAATGACTCATCCAAGAGGTCACAAAAGACTCTACATCAACATCTAAATAACTGCAGGCCTCACTTGCCTCAGTTAAGGTCAGTGTTTATGACTTTACCATAAGAAAGAGACTGGTAAAAATGGCCTGCATGGCAGAGTTCCAAGATGAATACCACTGCTGAGCAATAAGAACATAAAGGCTTGTCTCAGCTTTGCCAGAATGATCCCCAAGACTTTTGGGAGAATACTCTGTGGACTGACGAGACAAAAGTCGAACTTTTTGGAAGGTGTATGTCCCATTACATCTGGCGTAGAAGTAAAACAGCATTTCAGTAAAGGAACATCATTCCAAGAGTAAAATATGGTGGTGGTAGTGTGATGATCCCGAGCTGTTTAGCTGCTTCAGGACCTGGAAGACTTGCTGTGGTAAATGAAACCATGAATTCTGCTGTCTATCAAAAAATCCTGAAGCACAATGTCCGGCCACCTATTTGTGACCTCAAGCTGAAGCACATTTGGGTTATGCAGCAGGACAATGATCCAAAACACACCAGCATGTCCACCTCTGAATGGCTTAAGAAAAACAAAATTAAGACGTTGGAGTGGCCTATTCAAAGTCCTGACCTTAATTCAATTGAGATGCTGTATAGTGATGAGCGAATATACTCGAGATTTCCCGAGCACGCTTGGGTGACCTCCGAGTATTTTTTAGTGCTCGGAGATTTAGTTTTCATCACCACAGCTGAATGATTTACATCTGTTAGCCAGTATAAGTACATGTGCGGGTTGCTTGGTTGCTAGGGAATCCCCACATGTAATCAAGCTGGCTAACAGATGTAAATCGTTCAGCTGAGGTGAGGAAAACTAAATCTCCGAGCACTAAAAAATACTCGGGGGTCACCAGAGCGTGCTCGGGAAATCTCAAGTAACGAGTATATTCGCTCATCACTAATGCTGTGGCATAACCTTAAAAAGGGGGTTCATGCTCAGAAACTCTCCAATATGGCTGAATTACAACAATTCTGCAAAGATGAGTGGCCAAAATTCCTCCAGAGCATTAAAACGACTCATTGCCAGTTATCGCAAATGTTTGATTGCAGTTGTTGCTGCTAAGGATGGCCCAACCTATTGTTAGGTTTAGGGGGAAATCACTTTTTCAAACAGGGCTCTGTAGGTTTGGATTTCATTTTTCCCTTCTGGTCCTTCCAGCTCTTACAACTGAAAAAGTTGGAGGATCTGGGCGAGGGCATTGTGTAGCCAAATCTATCAGACAATATTCATGATAATTTATACCACAATACTGGTAAGTGACTGACTGAAATGTACACCAGCCCCTAACTGTAGAAACATTTCCGGTGTAGGCGCAAGACAGTTGTAAGATGCACTAGATATATTAAGAGGCTCACACATATTAATAAATTTGGCACATCTTAATCCAGCACTGTCATCATTAAAGGGGTTTTCTCACACACAAAAGTGCATATTAATGAATAGATCTTTGAATAATAATAAGTTCTACAATTGGATGTGTTTAAATAAAATGTTCCTGTGCTGAGATAATCGTATAAATGTGCCCCTGCTGTGTACTGTGTAATATCTGTGTCTGACCGTGCAGGAACATGGTCTGATCATACCACAGCTCCTGGGCAGGGGAAGACACAAAATAGTATATACATGTAGAGGAGCTGCGGAGACACCATCACGTGTTTCTCAACGCAGGCAGTGAATAGCCAGGCCTTTCCCCGGGAAGGAACAACCAAGGGAAGGGCAGCATCCAATAAAGGAAAACATCCAATAAAGGAAAACCACCTATGCCAAGCATGGTATCCATCCACAGACAGCTGTTTCGGGGTTTTTGCCCCTCATCAGTGTGGAGTAGGAAACTGAGGGGCAAAAACCCCCGAAACAGCTGTCTGTGGATGGATACCATGCTTGGCATAGGTGGTTTTCCTTTATTGGATGTTTTCCTTTATTGGATGCTGCCCTTCCCTTGGTTGTTCCTTCCCAGGGAAAGACCTGGCTATTCACTGCCTGCGTTGAGAAACACGTGATGGTGTCTCCGCAGCTCCTCTACATGCATTTGCATATTTGGGGGCAGTGTTCTGGATCACTACGTTGAGAAACACGTGATGGTGTCTCCGCGGTGTTGGATGTTTTGGTCTCCACGAGGTCAATCATCCGTGCCTTTATAGACAAAATAGTACATAGACATTATAGCATGGGATCACAGATGATTCTTTCTGTGAGGTAAAACATTTCCCTGCCTGTTTTTAAACAATGTTTTACTTCAAAGAAGGAATAATTTGCCACTCCCGGCTCTAATTCTGTATATCCCCCCCTCCTCTGAGGAGATGTGGTTTGATCAGACTATTTTCCTGCACGGTCAGACACAGCCATTACACAGTACAGAGCAGGGGCACATTTATAAGATTATCTCAGCACAGGAACATTTTATTTAAACACATCCAATTGTGGAACTTATTATTATTCCAAGATCTATTGATTAAAATTAACTTTTGTTTGTTGGATAATTATGATAATCACTAGTATCCTAGGGAAATTTGCTGGAAATTACAAAAAAAAAGTCTGGTGCTGCCTTTAGCAACCAATCACAGCACAGCTTTAAATTTCTGCACCATTCTTGAAAAATGAAAGCTGTGCTGTGATTGGTTGAAATGGACAGTTTCCATTAGATGATTTTTATAAATGTTAACCCCTTTTTTTGGGGAAAGTGCTTACATTGAAATGGGACTTGTAAGTTCTACATGCGGAAAAATTCTTCAAACTATCTGAAAGAAAAAAAAACTGTGTTTGTTGTCTATAGCAACCAATCGCCGCGCAGCTTTCATTTTACCAGAGCTGTTTAAAAAATGAAAGCTTGGCACTGATTGGTTGCTATGGGCAACAAAGACAGTTTTGCTTTTAGACACTTTTAATACATGAGGCCCACTTTACTGTGGGATGCCTCCGAGTATTCAAATTCCTATGTAATGATCCTAGTGTGTGATTGTGTGAGACAGGTGATCTCAGGGTGTGGACGGGAAACATGAAATAACGTTAATATTCTGAACCTGGACAGCTCCTTAAATACGTGAACTCTTTTACACACCTTATTGCTACTGCTCAAGCCGATCCAGAAAGGCTCTTTGTGTTTGGCTAAATGAAGCTTTAGAAAAGATGTCGTGTATTCGTCTAAGACGCTGGCTAGTTCCGAATCTGTGCTCTTGCACACGCGACGCGCTTCGTCCCACTTCATCTTGTTTTTCACAAACCTGTAGCTGGCATCTCTGTATTTATACTGGTTTGAGGCTGAAGCTGTGGTCGGATTGGCTCGTATGTTCGGGTCTAAATAGTAAAGAATCGAGAAAGGTTTAACAAGAATGAAAGATATTTTCACACTAGAAAAAGAGCAATAGAAGGCAATGGTAAAAATCCCCAAAATATCTCTCTTCTAGGCCTAGTTTCTGTGGTTGGAGAAGTCCACCATTATGCTAGATGGTATTCTGGTGTGCCCAGCCTAACACAACATCGGGGCCCAACACAACAGGGCCCATAAAGTTCAAAAGAAGAAACCGTCACTTGTACAAGTCTGCTGTGAGCTCTTACAATGTTATTTCCCAGCAAAGTTTACAATATTGTATAATTGTTCTGTGCGGCCGAATGGTGGCACATACACTGTGTGCAGAATTATTAAGCAAGTTGTATTGTGATCACATGATCCTTTTTATACGTTGTCCTACTCCAAGCTGTCCAGGCTTGAGAGCCAACTACCAATTACCGTAAGTAAATCAGGTGATGTGCATCTCTGTAATGAGGAGGGGCGTTGTCTAATGACTAGTGTTGAGCATTCCGATACCGCAAGTATCGGGTATCGGCCGATACTTGCGGTATCGGAATTCCGATACCGAGATCCGATATTTTTGTGATATCGGGTATCGGTATCGGAAGTGTAAAATAAAGAATTAAAATAAAAAATGTTGTTATATTCACCTCTCCGGCGGCCCCTGGACATCAGCGGGAGGATCCGGCGTCCGGCACGGCTTCTTTCTTCAAAATGCGCGCCTTTAGGACCTGTGGTATGACGTCCCGGCTTCTGATTGGTCGCGTGCCGCCCATGTGACCGCCACGCGACCAATCAGAAGCCGCAACGTCATTCCTCAGCTAAAGTCCTAGAATGAGCGCCTTTTAGGACCTGAGGAATGACATCGCAGCTTCTGATTGGTCGCGTGGTGGTCACATGGGCGGCACGCGACCAATCAGAAGCCGGGACGTCATTCCACAGGTCCTGAAGGCGCGCATTTTGAAGAAAGAAGCCGTGCCGGACGCCGGATCCTCCCGCTGATGTCCAGGGGCCGCCGGAGAGGTGAATATAACAATATTTTTTATTTTAATTCTTTATTTTACACTTTAATATGGATCCCAGGGCCTGAAGGAGAGTTTCCTCTCCTTCAGACCCTGGGATCCATGAGGATACATTCCGATACTTGATGTCCCATTGACTTGTATTGGTATCGGATATCGGTATCGGCGATATCCGATATTTTTCGGGTATCGGCCGATACTATCCGATACCGATACTTTCAAGTATCGGACGGTATCGCTCAACACTACTAATGACATCAAAACCCTATATAAGGTGTGCTTAATTATTAGGCAACTTCTTTCCTTTGGCAAAATGGGTCAGAAGAGAGATTTGACGTGCTCTGAAAAGTCCAAAATTGTGAGATGTCTTGCAGAGGGATGCAGCAGTCTTGAAAATGCCAAACTTTCGAAGCGTGATCATCGAACAATCAAGCGTTTCATGGCAAATAGCCAACATGGTCGCAATCGCAAGAAGCGTGTTGGGCAAAAAAGGCGCAAAATAACTGCCCATGAATTGAGGAAAATCAAGCGTGAAGCTGCCAAGATGCCATTTGCCAGCAATTTTGCCATATTTCAGAGCTGCAACGTTACTGGAGTAACAAAAAGCACAAGGTGGGCGATACTCAGGGACATGGCCAAGGTAAAGAAGGCTGAAAAATGTCCAACTTTGAACAAGAAACATAAGATAAAACGTCAAGACTGGGCCAAAAAATATCTTAAGACTGACTATTCAAAGGTTTTATGGACTGATGAAATGAGAGTGACTCTTGATAGGCCAGGTGGATGGGCCAGAGGCTGGATCAGTAAAGGGCAGAGAGCTCCACTCCGACTCAGACGCCAGCAAGGTGGAGGTGGGGTACTGGTATGGGCTGGTATCATCAAAGATGAACTTGTGGGACCTTTTCAGGTTGAGGATGGAGTGAAGCTCAACTCCCAGACCTACTGCCAGTTTCTGGAAGACAACTTCTTCAAGCAGTGGTACAGGTAGAAAGTTGGTATCGTTCAAGAAAAACATGATTTTCATGCAGCACAATGCTCCACCACATGTCTCTAACTACTGACATGGCCCCCTTGTTCACCTGATCTGAACCCCATAGAGAATCTGTGGTCCCTCATAAAATGTGAGATCTACAGGGAGGGAGAACAGTCCACCTCTCGGAACAGTGTCTGGGAGGCTGTGGTGGCTGCTGCACGCAATGTTGATCGTAAACAGACCAAGCAACTGACAGAATCTATGGATGGAGGCTGTTGAGTGTCATCATAAAGAAATGTGGCTATATTGGTCACTCATTTTTGGGGGTTTTGTTTTTGCATGTCAGAATTGTTCATTTCTAAATTTTGTGCAGTTATATTGGTTTACCTGGTGAAAATAAACAAGTGAGATGGGAATATATTTGGTTTTTGTTAATTTGCCTAATAATTCTGCACAGTAATAGTTACCTGCACAAACAGATATCCTCCCAAGATAGCCAAATCTAAAAGAAAACCCACTCCAACTTCTAAAAATATTAAGTTTTTGGGGTTGATTGAGAACATAGTTGTTGATCAATAATAAAAATAATCCTCTAAAATACAACTTGCCTAATAATTCTGCATACAGAGTAGAATAATGTACTCTTGGGGTCCAGCCTACCCAAGTATGACACTGTTAATTACTAATGATTGTGTATTTTTGTATACCGTATATACTCGAGTATAAGCCGAGATTTTCAGCCCACTTTTTTGGGCTGAAAGTAACCCTCTCGGCTTATACTCGAGTCATACCCAGGGTCGGCAGGGGAGGGGGAGCGGCAGCTGTCTAAAAATACTCACCTGCTCCTGGCACTGTCCCTGCACGTCCCTGGTTCCCCGGCACCGGCAGCTTCTTCCTGTAGTGAGCGGTCATATGATACCACTCATTACAGTAATGAATATGGACCCGACTCCACTCCCATAGGGGTGGAGCCGCATATTGATTATTGTAATGAGCGGCACCATGTGACCACTCACTACAGAAGGAAGCTGCCGGCGCCGGGGAAAACACGTGCAGGGACCACGCCAGGAGCAGGTGAGTATAACTCAGTGTGGATATTCACCTGCTCCCCGTTCCACCGTCGGCACCGCTGCGTCTTCCCCGTCCTCTGCAGTGATGCTCCGGTCAGAGGGCGCGATGATGCGATTAGTGTGCGCAGTGATGGTCGGTGGTGGAACGGGGAGCAGGTGAATATAGCAAGTGCCGGGGGCCTGAGAGGTGAGTATGTAATTTTTTATTTTTTTAATTGCAGCAAAGCATATGGGGCAAATGTCTGTATGGAGCATCTTATGGGGCCATGTGCAGCATTATATGGGGCAAATATCTGTATGGGGTCATGTGCAGCATTATATGGGGCAATTATCTGCATGGAGCATCTTATGGGGCCATGTGCAGCATTACAGTATATGGGGCAAATATGTGTATGGGGCATCTTATGGGGCAAATATCTGTATGGAGTATCTTATGGGGCAAAGTGCAGCATTATATGGGGCAATTATCTGTATGGAGCATCTTATGTGGCCATGTGCAGCATTATATGGGGCAATTAGCTGTATGGAGCATCTTATGGGGCCATGCGCAGCATTATATGAGGCAAATATCTGTGTGGAGCATCTTATGGGGCCATGTGCAGCATTTTATGGGGAAAATATTTGTATGGAACATCTTATGCGGCTATGTGCAGCATTATATGGGGCAAATGTCTGTATGGGGCCATGTGCAGCATTATATGGGGCAAATATCTGTATGGGGCCATGTGCAGCATTATATGGGGCAAATATCTCTATGGAGCATCTTATAGGGCCATTTGCAGTATTATATGGGGCAATTATTTGCATAGAGCATCTTATGGGGCAAATATCTGTATGGAGCATCTTATGGGGCCATGTGCAGCATTATATGGGGCAATTATCTGTATGGAGCATCTTATGGGGCCATGTGCAGCATTATATGGGGCAAATATCTGTATATACAGGTCCTTCTCAAAAAATTAGCATATAGTGTTAAATTTCATTATTTACCATAATGTAATGATTACAATTAAACTTTCATATATTATAGATTCATTATCCACCAACTGAAATTTGTCAGGTCTTTTATTGTTTTAATACTGATGATTTTGGCATACAACTCCTGATAACCCAAAAAACCTGTCTCAATAAATTAGCATATCAAGAAAAGGTTCTCTAAACGACCTATTACCCTAATCTTCTGAATCAACTAATTAACTCTAAACACATGGAAAAGATACCTGAGGCTTATATAAACTCCCTGCCGGGTTCATTACTCAATTACTCAAAACCCCCATCATGGGTAAGACTAGCGACCTGACAGATGTCAAGAAGGCCATCATTGACACCCTCAAGCAAGAGGGTAAGACCCAGAAAGAAATTTCTCAACAAATAGGCTGTTCCCAGAGTGCTGTATCAAGGCACCTCAATGGTAAGTCTGTTGGAAGGAAACAATGTGGCAGAAAACGCTGTACAACGAGAAGAGGCGACCGGACCCTGAGGAAGATTGTGGAGAAGGACCGATTCCAGACCTTGGGGAACCTGAGGAAGCAGTGGACTGAGTCTGGTGTGGAAACATCCAGAGCCACCGTGCACAGGCGTGTGCAGGAAATGGGCTACAGGAGCCGCATTCCCCAGGTAAAGCCACTTTTGAACCATAAACAGCGGCAGAGGCGCCTGACCTGGGCTACAGAGAAGCAGCACTGGACTGTTGCTAAGTGGTCCCAAGTACTTTTTTCTGATGAAAGCAAATTTTGCATGTCATTCGGAAATCAAGGTGCCAGAGTCTGGAGGAAGACTGGGGAGAAGGAAATGCCAAAATGCCTGAAGTCCAGTGTCAAGTACCCACAGTCAGTGATGGTGTGGGGTGCCATGTCAGCTGCTGGTGTTGGTCCACTGTGTTTCATCAAGGGCAGGGTCAATGCTTTATGGTGATGAAGATTTCATTTTTTCAGCACGACCTGGCACCTGCTCACAGTGCCAAAACCACTGGTAAATGGTTTACTGACCATGGTATTACTGTGCTCAATTGGCCTGCCAACTCTCCTGACCTGAACCCCATAGAGAATCTGTGGGATATTGTGAAGAGAAAGTTGAGAGACACAAGACCCAACACTCTGGATGAGCTTAAGGCCGCTATTGAAGCATCCTGGGCCTCCATAACATCTCAGCAGTGTCACAGGCTGATTGCCTCCATGCCACGCCGCATTGAAGCAGTCATTTCTGCCAAAGGATTCCCGACCAAGTATTGAGTGCATAACTGAACATTATTATTTGATGGTTTTTTTGTTTGTTATTAAAAAACACTTTTATTTGATTGGATGGGTGAAATATGCTAATTTATTGAGACAGGTTTTTTGGGTTATCAGGAGTTGTATGCCAAAATCATCAGTATTAAAACAATAAAAGACCTGACAAATTTCAGTTGGTGGATAATGAATCTATAATATATGAAAGTTTAATTGTAATCATTACATTATGGTAAATAATGAAATTTAACACTATATGCTAATTTTTTGAGAAGGACCTGTATTTATAGGGCCATAATCCACATTTGTGGAGCATTATAAGGGGCAAATGTGTCTATGGAGCATCTTATGGGGCCATAATAAGCATTTTTGCAGCATTGTATGGGGCTTATTTTAATATGGAGCATCTTATGGAGCCTATCATAAACTGTATGGAGCATTATATGGGGCTCCTGATTCAATATGGATATTCAAAAACACTTAACCTACTGATGTCTCAATTAATTTTACTTTTATTGGTAACTATTTTTATTTTTGACATTTACCGGTAGCTGCTGCATTTTCCACCCTAGGCTTATACTCGAGTCATTAAGTTTTCCCAGTTCTTTGTGGTAAAAGTAGGGGGTCGGCTTATACTCGAGTATGTACGGTATTAGGCTACACTTCCACAATGGATATTTGGTGAGTTTTTAACCCTTTGGGGCATTTTCCGTTTCTTTTTTTCCATTTCATTTTTTTCTTTCCCTTTTTCAAAGAGCTGAAAAGTTTTTATACTTCCGTCAATATAGCCGTATGAACTTTTTTTTTTTTGCAGGACAAGTTATACGAGTTGAACTTCACTGTATGCTAAAACTGTCCTGGCAATATGATTTTCTAGGTTAGAATGAGTATGCAGATATCAAACATGCATAGTATTTTTTATTGTTTTCAATCGCTTTATTTTCAATGGGGCAAAGGGGGGGACATATTTTTAAAACTTTTTTTAAAACCTTTTTACTTTATTTGATAGTTCCCTTACGAGACTTGAAGCTGTGATCATCCGATCGCTTGTGCTATTCATAGCAGCACATAAGCTTTGCTATGTGTAGCAGAAATCACGATCTCCTGTGAATGCCGCCACGGGTCAGTGTTCATAGGAATATATTAATCACAGGAATGGGAGTCATCAGCAGTCATGACAACCCATCAGCGCACCATGATCACGTCACGGGTGCGCCAAAGGGAGTGTGGAATGACATGTGCCCCTGTTAAATCCAACTGATCCAACTCAGACCAATGTTATTCAATGGGGCAGTGCTGATAAGCGATTTTTTCCAGTGACAGAATCTATCAGTGAAAAAAAATTGCACCAGTTCAAGTCTAGGGTGCATGGAAATCATCAGACTGCACTCGGACTCACAGAATGGAGAACATGAAGAAATGTTGTTCTCCATCTTTTCCTCACAGTGTGATCCGATTCTCTCGTCCAAGAGAATCTGATCACACTATGCTGACACTTTTGATTAGAGTTTGATCAGAAAATGAAGTAATATTCTCCCTGCAGCTGCTCGCTTCCAGATAAGTAGGTGGAGCACTATGTAATCCCACCCACTCAGTGAACACTATGTAATCCCGCCCACTCAGTGAACACTACGTAATCCCGCCCACTGATCCTTGACTGACATCCCACCCTGCAGTGTGTGTATTGATTGACCAGGTGAATGCAATTAATTTTAAAATTTTCTTCTCTCTCCCTCTTATTTGTTAGACTTTGCTTTTAGTTATTCCTATGTGGTTTACCTTTTGATTTCTGGCAGATGTATCCTTTGCTCTGCTCACATTCTTCCTCAGTCCATGTACCGGCGTCCATTACAGCTCCGCGTTTCAAAGCTACGCAGTCAGTCTAGCATAAAATACAGGCATTTACTTTTGATCAGAAGGCAAAGCTGAACGGTCCTTGCAAAGCTGAACCTTTTCATAATTATCAAGAAGTTTCCTTCTATAATTCTGTAGACAAGTGTAGATAGCTGTAGCATAGTTCAAAATATTGGGGAGACCCCCAAACAAGAAGCTGTACCGCGAAACGCGCGTCGGGGCCCGGACTTCACCTACAGGTTATGACTTCTTTACTTGCTGATTACTAAATGTCTGCACTTTATTAAGCAATTAGCACTATGCACTTTGGCAACGCACAAATACTTGTGTGCTCTAGGTCTATATATATTACCAGATGAAATTGCTGCTAGTTTGATATATGTTTTGTACTATAAACTCATCACTATTGATTTAAATATAGACTGTATGGAGTGGTAGCTACCATATGCTAAATATTTGTGTGGAGAAGAATATCAATTTATGTGGAGTATATTTTACTGATTGAATTTATTATCACTGGATGAATTGTACCTGTATATTCATTCTGTAGGTGTAGTATCTGCCTTTATTTTCCCCTATTTTAATGTTTTTATTTATTATCTATTCTAATTATCTAATAAAGCTTATGCATAGTTTTCTAAGAATTGTGGCATAAACTTCTTTTCAAGCAGGTTTTTGTTTTTGTATTGGAAGTGCCAGTTTACTATAGGTCCCTTTGGGTGCAAAGATTACAAAGAGATTTGGTTAGCCAATAATGCTATCACTCCGAGAATACTTTCGTCATCATTGGGCAGAAAAGTATTCACATCGATTTGCTAGTCCATGTGATCTGATAGCTGCAAGTCAAATATGGGGAGGCCTCCGAGGCGGCACCTCACACCATAAACCCGCTCTGTGACTTACACAATCTTCAGCAATGTGTAAAATGGTACTGGACATTTTTTTTGTGTGCAATCCTCATGAATCTAATTGGAAATTGTTCAAATTTGCCATGATGTAAGGAGGTTTCCATTCAGGTCTGTCCTTGCATTACATTGACAATCCATAAGCTATTGTGGGGGGTCACGCTCTCAGGTAGGCACTAGGGTTCACACAAGCACCAGAGTTTTGTGTCAAAACAGAGTGAGGTTTTGGGCACATTAGTAATACCAACAATCACAGCCCTTTTTCAGTGAGGGGACATGGTCTCACCAAGACAGCAGTCCTGCTTTAGGCTCAGTGTGTTCATTTTTACTGGTTACTCACCAGCTCCAACACCTCACACTGCTCAGCTTCCCTAGCTAAGCGAGCCTCAAATGGACACATGCCTTGGTTCTAGTCATAGCTAACCAGGCGCACCTAATCAGGACCTCTAGTGCAAGGATTTAAGTTAACCCTGTCCTACCTGGCTTTCCTACACTATATACACTATATAATTCTTCATTTTGTCCCTGGAGTAACTGTACAGGAAATAACCACTGATTATGTTCCCTCAGGGATTGCAGGCTTTTGCTTGGGTTCTTAGGAGTGTGATATCTCATGCAAGTGACTCCGTCATTAAGAAAATAAGCTTTAAGCTATGACACAATGCTTTAGTCACTAGCCGTGTGACTACTAGTGTAGTATCCTGTCACATGAAAAAAAAGTTGCCTATGATACGAGTCTTAAAATGAATGTTTATATAGATTACTATCTCCCCGAGATCCCCTATGAAAATATAGCAATGCATTATAACACTTACATCGTCATTGTAGGCATACACGTGACTTCCTGAAGGATGGCCCTTGGCCCAGTTGGTATAATACACCCCACTTTGATCTGTCCAAAGAAACTTGTGTTCCGAATTCACATCGTTCATTCCGATCCACACATCAACCTCTGCATTGACTAAATTAGCTGTCAGGAAAGCTGAAATAAGACATATCAGATGTATGTGTTAACACCGACTAGCGTCCATGTGCTGATAAGGCAGCACTGTCATTATTTATGCTACTTACCTTGTGTCAGATGATCATTTATGGTGACCAAATTTCCTCCCAATGTTTGACATGCAGTTCTCGCAGCGTACCAGTCAATCGCTTCATCGGATTCGATGCCGTAAATTCTGTAGCACTGCAGTAGGTTAAATAAAATCATTATTATCGCGGAGCTGTTGTAGATGAGGTATAACACCACTTGTCACCATTATATGATTTAAATGATTTATATCGGGCCCTTTAAACAGTTTACTCCTCTGCTGGCTCTATCTCTAATTTTCAGTTGTCTCTGAGATAGTGGCGACTAGCTGCTATAACGTCTCCCATATTCTGTACACAGACATTAGGGAATCCTGCTCTCCTTTCTCTATGAAGGACATATTTAGTAGCAGCTGTATGGAGGTCATTATTAAGGAAGACTTAGCAGTGTAGCTGTGAATCTAGCTTCGGGGGTGAGGACAAAAAACACTAAAAAACAGCAGCACTGTCTTTCTCTGTCTCTCTCTCTTGCTGTGCTCCTCCCTCCTTTTAATTAATTAGCGAGCTGGAATTTTATCTTGTATCTGACAAATTTCATCAGTTTTGTTCAGAGTGAATGATGAATTTAGGAAGCAGGAGGGAGGAGAGAACAAGGGTAGACATACCAAAGGTGCAACCAAACAGGGGTCTAAGAGGTAAGGAGGTCCAAAAGTAGGAGAAATGGTGGTCTATGATGAGCTATTGGATTGCAAAGGGCCCATATATTGCTCTCGTACAGATGCCCTCTTCTGTCTCCGTCTGCCACTGGGAGAGAAAGTGGTTCATAGGTCGAGAAAGATGTGTATTTCTCTGACAAGGGCTAATCCCCAAAAAAGGAAAAAAATTATACCCTATCGATAAGTAAATAACTTAATTATTGCTGGGAGTCTGACCACTGGGAACCCTGGTAAGTGTTTAGCCTCCCCTCCATTCATTGTATATGGGACTGCCAAGTACAGTTCTCAGCTACTTACAGCAGTCCCATAGACAATGAATGCACATCTACACTTCATTCAAGACAGGGCTAAAAATCCCCAATGTCAGGTTTCCTGGTGGTCCCATCTGTCAGATCATGATCAGCAGGACCATCTCCTTTTGTATTTGGGACAATTTTTTTTTTTTTTTAAGAAACAACTTTTTACGGTGCTCCAGACATTTCAGGTAACCTTTAAGAATAAGCCATTATGTGTGTGAAGGAAGAATAACGCAATTTATGGCCATTATTTGACTTGCATCCATTATTTTTTTCCAGTTTTCTCATTTGCAGGCTATATCTCTAATTTTTCTCTGACCTATTGGGTGGAGGCAAGCTGCTATGATGTCATCCATGGAAAGTGCAAACAAAGAGATAGATCACTGCTCTTCTTTCTGTGCAGTACACAGATAAAATCAGCAGCAGGGTGGAGGACATTATACAGTGTCACTGAGCTGTGTGGCTGTGAATCCAGCAATGAAATGAAAGAAATTCACTAGAAGCTAAAGCGTGATCTGCCTGTTTCTCTGTCAGTGCCTGCTTAGTCTCTCACTGTGTTTCGTGCATCTCACTTTTCTTCCCCCTCCACTTTCCATAAAGTTTAATAGGACTTGTAATATGATTACTTATTGAGCAGACTGTCCGTCTTTCTTTGACCAAGACAAATATGACCAAGACAAGAGCTGTTTTTCAAAGACGATCATGGGTTAATGAGGTGACAAGGAGAAGTGGCTCATAAGTGGTAAAAAGCATATTTCCGTGATAACATTGTGACTGAAATTATTGTGACTATTAAAAGGGTAGTCTCAAAATGAATCTAAAAGAGTGCACTGCTCCTCTGCGTCCCAATTTATTAGTTACTAGGGAGCGGTGCACTCCTGAAAATGTAAATTTTAGGCCAACAGATCTCATCAGCTTCAGATGGGTACATATTCCATACATAACTGTTCTCATGTGCTGTATGAACTATGATATAAAATAAACTACATACCTCCAACTAACTTAAGCCGAGTTTGCCCAGCTTTAAGATGGCGGTAACAATTTATAATTAGCAGCTACGCAGCCTCGATGTCATTATCCTGGAAGTCATAGGGTGACCTCCACAGTAAATAGTGTGGAAGTGCGCAGTAACAACTATCCACAGTAAGGCTAAGTTCACACTAGGCATTTTTGCTGCATTTTTTTATGTGTTTTTTTATGTTAATTTTCAGCTGTGTTTTACAGTACCAGCAAAGCCTATGAGATTTCAGAAATCTCATGCGCACACATTTTTTTTTCCATCAGTATTTTGTACTTTGCATGGTTTTTTGGACATAGAACATGTCACTTCTTTCAGCATTTTTCACCCATTGACTTGAATAGGTGGTGAAGAAACGCTGAAAAAAAGGCACCAAAACCGCAGGTATCATGTTTTGCTGTGTTTTTTGTGCCCAATAGGGTTGAGCGACTTTTCTTTTTATAGGATCGGGTCGGGTTTCACGAAACCCGACTTTTTCAAAAGTCGGGTCGAGTGAAATCGGTCGATCCCATAGAAAAGTCGGGGTCGGGGTCAGCCGAAACACAAAACCCAATCCAGTGCATTGGGTTTTTATTGGTTCCCAGGGTCTGAAGGAGAGGAAACTCTCCTTCAGGCCCTGGGATCCATATTTAAGTGTAAAATAAAGAATCAAAATAAAAAATATTGATATACTTACCCTCGGACGCGCCCTGGTTCTCACCGGCAGCCTTCCTTCCTAAGAATGAGCGCCTGACGGACCTTCGATGACGTTGCGGCTTGTGATTGGTCGCGCGAGCGGTCACATGGGCGTCACGCGACCAATCCCAAGCCGCGACGTCATCTAAGGTCCTTCAGGCGCTGATTCTTAGGAAGGAAGGCTGCGGGATAGAACCAGGGCGCGTCCGAGGGTGAGTATATCAATATTTTTTTATTTTTATTCTTTATTTTACACTTAAATATGAATTCCGATACCGATTCCCGATATCTTAAACATATTGGAACTCGGTATCGGAATTCCGATTCCAGATCAGAATCTCGCCGACCTCATGGCCGACCCCACACAGGGGTCGGGTCGGGTTTCATGAAACCCGACTTTGCCAAAAGTCGGCGACGTCTGAATCTGGCCGACCCGTTTCGCTCAACCCTAGTGCCCAAATCTGATTCTATGGGATAGGACTTTTTTTTTCCAACACTAAACTTTATCAGCACTCACAACAGACAAATCTAGCATGCCAAAACTGCAGCAAAAAAACACACAAAAAGCACATAAAAAATGCTTAAAAAAACACAAGGAAAAACAAGGAAAACCTGTTTTTTTCTGCATCTTCTTTCCTGCCAAGAGATTATGCTTTGCTGCAGAAAAACAAATGCTGAAAAAATGCTTAGTGTGAACTTACTCCTAGTATCAGTAATATCAGTAAATGTAGCCAGGATATAAAATTACCTGTCGGCCAAATGACAGCCATTCCTCTGGACAGCTGCCTTGCGGCGCTGGAGCGGTTGGGGCAAACGTTGCATTGATTGAACTGTTTTTCCTTTCACAGATATAAGTGTTTGGATAACCACAATTTATGTCATTCCAATATCCTGTGATTGCAATGAAAAAACACTGAAATTATACATCAGTATCATTCCTTAAAGGGATTGTCTGATTTATGATTAACTCTTTCCTTCCTGTACCAAATAAATTAACTGGCTGCTGGCAAAATCTCTGTATCTCAGTAGTATCTCTGTAGCTCAGTGGTGTACTGCCAATGGCATCATGGGGCCTGTGAGCTGGGGAGACCCGATGCCAGCGCCGGCACCAGGCCCCCGACCGCCCTTCATTCATTTATTTTATTTTAATCAATAAGTACATTGTGGTGGCTACAATACTGTATAGAGGCTTTAGGGAATGCATTATACTGTATGGAGGACTATGGTGAGCACATTATACTTTATGGAGTGCTTATGGGGAGCTAATTATACTATATGGAGGACTATTGGGAGTGAATTATACTATATGGAGGTCTTTAGGGAGCACATTATACTATAATGAGAACTATGGGGAGCGCATTATACTATATTGAGGACTATGGCTAGTGCATTATACTAAATGGAGGATTATGGTGAGTGCAGTATACTATATGGCGGACTACGGGCAGAGCAGTGTACTATATTATAATATTTGAAGGGCTATGTGGGAGACTTTATACTTTATGGAGGGCTATGTATGGGGCCATTATACTGTTTGCAAACAATTATACAGTGTGAAGGTTTGTGTGGAGTCTATCATACTGTGTGGAGGGATCTTTGGGGCTATTATACTGTTTTGAGGGCTAGTGAAGACCATTATACAGTGTGGTGAGGTGTGGGGCCATTATACTCTATGTAGGCTCATTGTACTGTATGTAGGGCTGTGTGGGGGTCACAGTTGGGGGAACGTACTGTTTTGAGGTCACCATATTTTTCCAGGTGAGTTGAGGTGGGGTACAGTAGGGTAATCATACTGTACTTGTGGAGGAGGGTACTGTGGAGGAATTCATTGTGGGGGTATCATACTGTGTATGTGGGGCAATTTTGTTGGCATCATAGTTTATGGGTGCAATGAAAGGGGAATCTAGGGCTTCAGTAGGAGGAAAATTACTTTGTAAAGGCTAAAAAGGTTGTGTCTTCCTGGTAAAGGCGTGCAGAGTACAGTGCCACCTAGTGAGGTATAAAGGCAGAGATGTCTCAGACTACGGAGTATAAATAGGTGAACTTTAGACCCCACCTGTGAAGCCGGGAGCCACCGGCTTTCAGTCATACAGAAGTGCAGGCATGGCTAAAGTCATCACTGACAGCCCTGTGAGTGGTAACTGTAAGCACGCTCTGGCACTGACTGACATCCGGCTCTGCAGTTCATCAGCGCAGAGCGAAGTTAATGTACTGGGTCGTGATTCAGCCACCGCTCACAGTGATGACTGTACATGCCCCGACACACCTGTATAACTGAAAGCCAGTGGCTTTCGGGAAGAATTTAAAAACTTTTAAGAGCATTTTTTAAAATTATTTTTCAGTTTGATTTTTAGTCCCACAAGGGCATATAAATCTGTAATGCGTTGATTTCTTGTGTAATTTTTCAGTATTGAAATAGCAATAAGCTTCTCCTAATAAGCCCATTCACATGAGCACCAATATGGTGGGAAAGGGCAACTCATGGGCACCCCGTGTTTGAGTAGGAGAATGGAGAGTTGGGCGGGCACCCGAACAGATGCTCCAACATGATTTCACCACTTCAATGCCACTGTAACACATAGACTTGAGACGTACCTAAGTTTTTATACATTACAACACAGTTCTCGTCATTGTTGGCAAAGTTGGGTTCATAACTTGCCCATGCAACAAAGTCAATGGGAGAGCCATCCATCCACCTAAAGAAATAGAAATGTTATGGTTAAAATACCAGTCATACCTACTTCTCATATGTGCCTCTACCCTAACTTATTTCAAAGGACTTGTATTAAAGGATCACAACTCGCAAAAAATACCCCCCAAAATTAAATATCCTGACACTTTCCCCCTTCATCTCTTCCTTTTCTTTGATCCCATTTTATCCCATATTACATTAAACCTGAGAAATATATAAATAAATGTTCCCTGTGTGTCTCAGATCAGTCATGTCTTACCCTCTATCTCCTCTTCAGTCCTGTGTATACAGTTAGGGCCAGAAATATTTGGACAGTGACACAAGTTTTGTTATTTTAGCTGTTTACAAAAACATGTTCAGAAATACAATTATATATGTAATATGGGCTGAAAGTGCACACTCCCAGCTGCAATATGATAGTTTCCACATCCAAATCGGAGAAAGGGTTTAGGAATCATAGCTCTGTAATGCATAGCGTCCTCTTTTTCAAGGGACCAAAAGTAATTGGACAGTGGACTCTAAGGGCTGCAATTAACTCTGAAGGCGTCTCCCTCGTTAACCTGTAATCAATGAAGTAGTTAAAAGGTCAGGGGTGGATTCCAGGTGTGTGGTTTTGCATTTGGAAGCTGTTGCTGTGAGCAGACAACATGCGGTCAAAGGAACTCTCAATTGAGGTGAAGCAGAACATCCTGAGGCTGAAAAAAAAAGAAAAAATCCATCAGAGAGATAGCAGACATGCTTGGAGTATCAAAATCAACAGTTGGGTACATTCTGAGAAAAAAGGAATTGACTGGTGAGCTTGGGAACTCAAAAAGGCCTGGGCGTCCACGGATGACAACAGTGGTGGATGATCGCCGCATACTTAATTTGGTGAAGAAGAACCCGTTCACAACATCAACTGAAGTCCAGAACACTCTCAGTGAAGTAGGTGTATCTGTCTCTAAGTCAACAGTAAAGAGAAGACTCCATGACAGTAAATACAAAGGGTTCACATCTAGATGCAAACCATTCATCAATACCAAAAATAGACAGGCCAGAGTTAAATTTGCAGAAAAACACCTCAAGAAGCCAGCTCAGTTCTGGAAAAGTATTCTATGGACAGATGAGACGAAGATCAACCTGTACCAGAATTATGGGAAGAAAAAAGTTTGGAGAAGAAAGGGAACGGCACATGATCCAAGGCACACCACATCCTCTGTAAAACATGGTGGAGGCAACGTGATGGCATGGGCATGCATGGCTTTCAATGGCACTGGGTCACTTGTGTTTATTGATGACATAAGAGCAGACAAGAGTAGCCGGATGAATTCTGAAGTGTACCGGGATATACTTTCAGCCCAGATTCAGCCAAATGCTGCAAAGTTGATTGGACGGCGCTTCATAGTACAGATGGACAATGACCCCAAGCATACAGCCAAAGCTACCCAGGAGTTCATGAGTGCCAAAAAGTGGAACATTCTGCAATGGCCAAGTCAATCTCCAGATCTAAACCCAATTGAGCATGCATTTCACTTGCTCAAATCCAGACTTAAGACGGAAAGACCCACAAACAAGCAAGACCTGAAGGCTGCGGCTGTAAAGGCCTGGCAAAGCATTAAGAAGGAGGAAACCCAGCGTTTGGTGATGTCCATGGGTTCCAGACTTAAGGCAGTGATTGCCTCCAAAGGATTTGCAACAAAATATTGAAAATAAAAATATTTTGTTTGGGTTATGTTTATTTGTCCAATTACTTTTGACCTCCTAAAATGTGGAGTGTTTGTAAAGAAATGTGTACAATTCCTACATTTTCTATCAGATATTTTTGTTCAACCCTTCAAATTAAACGTTACAATCTGCACTTGAATTCTGTTGTAGAGGTTTCATTTCAAATCCAATGTGGCGGCATGCAGAGCCCAACTCGCGAAAATTGTGTCACTGTCCAAATATTTCTGGCACTAACTGTAGCAATAAGACATCTAGCTGCAGCAGGAGCCTCCCCCCTTTCCTGTCTGTAATAGTTAAAAGCCAAAGATCATGACGCCCCTCTGCTTGGATAAGAGGGTAAGGCTTTGGAGAGCCACAAGCTGATCACAAGCAGATTGAGTACTTTGCAGGATTTCTACAAGACTGACTGCTTCAGGATCATACAGAAATCACAGTTTGTGTTAAATGTGTTTTTTTAGGTTTGACAATGTGTTTTTTTCATATTACAAATAATCTTTATAAAAAAAACCCAAAATGAGTTATTTTCCAATTTTCACATTGGCCACGGGATTTTTTTTTAGAATAATGCTTTCTGTCCTTTCAGTTTATAACAACAATGAACACATCTATACAGATTTATCAATCACAAAGGTGATTTCTCAGTTGATCTGGCTCGTCCTCCCTAATGAACATTGCATTAGAATATAGAGTCAAGATCTGTTAATTCTGGTTAATGTACAGTACGTGTGTTGTTTCCTGAAACTGAAATTTAGAGACCAAAAACCTCCAGTGGCCAATTTGTAAATTGCAAGTTTTCTCTTTTTAATAGAGATATGAAAAAACATATGCATTTCCCAATTTTTTCTTAAAAAATAATATATGTAAAACAAACACCTGATTTAAAAATAGTTTAATTCCTGTTCATAACTTCCATTTAACTCCTCACATCCTAGAACTTATGGATGTGGAGTTGAAATCTCTGGTTAGGATCTCACCATCTTTTAAAATTAGGAATTTGCAAAACCGGACACAATTTTCTCTAGGGGAGTCACATACCATCCGCATGAATTGTCTATACGGTATGTACTCCCATTATGCAATGCTGATAGAAGGAAACAAGTTGAGGTCCTGAATGTTTTTAATACTCCATACTGATATTTATTCAAATTTAAGGTTGTGAATAGATTGATATTTTACATACATTACTGGGTCTTGCAACTGCATCCTGCTCTGTCTATATAAGTGTCAATTCACGCTAAGTGGGAAGTATATGGTCAGAGGATTTACATACTGTATGTATATTTCTGAACCATGACATTTTATAGCACGACATGTTTTGCTTTTTTGCGATATGACTCGATATAGAATAGTACCACAGACCGCTATACACTTTGGACCTCTACTGGATATGTGGGGGCCTATAAATGCCCTTGGCATGTACAGTATGTGACTTATGAATACTGGAAACACAATGTGATCATAGCCTAAAACATCAGGTATAATTCTCAAAATATAGTAAGCACCTACATAAACTCTTTATCCACTGCTAGACGCAAGCCAATAAAATAAGTATCGCTCCTTCCATTCTTTAAAACCTAAAAAATGGGGAAGAAAAAGAACATGAAGGTGAATGCCCATGCGGAGGAAGCCTTGATTACAGAGAGGACATCACACTTCAGTGACAAACATGAGATCCCATCCACGGCTGGAAATAAAATGATGTTTGTGCAGCAATGTACAGTATAATAGAAGACGTAATGCAGAAATGTGCACAACTTAAAGGCAAACACAAGACCAGAACTAATCTCATTATTAGACAATTTGCTATAACTTTACGACATCTTGATTGTCTAAAGGTACCTTCACACATAACGATATAGTTAACGATATCGTTGCTTTTTGTGACGTAGCAACGATATCGTTAAGGAAATCGTTCTGTGTGACAGCGACCAACGATCAGGCCCCTGCTGGGAGATCGTTGGTTGCTGAGGAAAGTCCAGAACTTTATTTCGTCGCTGGACTCCCTGCAGACATCGCTGGATCGGCGTGTGTGACACCGATCCAGCGATGTCTTCACTGGTAACCAGGGTAAACATCGGGTAACTAAGCGCAGGGCCGCGCTTAGTAACCCGATGTTTACCCTGGTTACCCGGGGACCTCGGGATCGTTGGTCGCTGGATAGCGGTCTGTGTGACAGCTCTCCAGCGACCAAACAGCGACGCTGCAGCGATCGACATCGTTGTCGGTATCGCTGCAGCGTCGCTGAGTGTGAAGGTACCTTTAGTTTCTTGGCACAGTTTGTCATTTTAAAGGAAGTCACACCAATCCCTGCAGAGCAACACCACTTCTTTCAGGCCGGATGCCCACGATCTGGAACTAGCAGTTGCTTTGGACGCAGATTATGTTTGCTGCATCCTAAGCGTTAACGTCTATGGAACAGAGGTGAATCCGCATGTGTTCACTGAACCATGCGGATTTACCACATCCAATGCATTCTATGGATGTATATTCTCTTGCAGAGACTTGTGTCTCTGCAAGAGAAATTGACATGCTGCGGTCTGGAAAGACACATTGCATGTCAGTGTCCTTGTGTGATCAGTGGGCATCTGTGGACACATAGTTGACATGGAATTTCTTGAAATCCCATCCACTATGCTGTAACATCTGGATACTGCAGGTTTGTTGCTGCATAAGTTCACAGCGTCAAACCCACTGCAACACCGGACAGTGGGCACGTACCCTTAGTGAGCTGCAAACAGTGGGGCTGAGTTACTGAGCTAAATACGCCAGATACTTATATACAGAGGTTGTTCAGGACTGACATATTGATGACTTATCCTTAGACCGGGATGACACCAGAAAATATTCTCTCGTAAGAGAGAATCGGGCTCATTATGCTAATCCCACAAAATGTGAGCTTGGAGAGAGACATGCCAGGCTCTCTATCTCTGAATGGAGACTGCATGCATCAGATAGGAAAGCTGAGCAGTCTGTGTGTTGGAGCTGTAGAGGAAACGCGTGAAAATAGTGGATTTTTCACGTTAAAAAGATGATTGGCTCATATTGGAGAAATGAGCGTTATTATTCAGCTAATGATGAACAATATTTTCCACAAGGAATCTATAGTTTCCTGTTTTTCTATTTTTTAAGTGATGCTATTACTAACCATTCCAAGTAGTTATAAATGAAATAACTTACATATCTCCAGAGAAATTTCCTTTCGGATTCACTGCTAATGGTAGCGAGATCTCCGAAATTACGTTTGCAATATTCGCGTGCTTTGTCCATGGACACCTCTTCCTTGCTAATATAGTATTGTCTGTCCTCTCGAATTAACCAGCCATCACTTGTAAACTCAAAATCTAATATGGAAATAAGGAGCAGATTATAACACAGCAACAAAAAAAATCAATTTATTTAAATATCTTGATTCATCTGGCAATGACCCTTTATTTTCATAAGCACCGATAGCTATACCTCTGCTGTTATTTCCACTTCTTTTTGCAGCCCTGCTTCAGGCTGCCATGCTAGAGACCCTAGGAGGAGGCTACAGGGAGGATATAAGTTCATATTCTCCCTTACAGGAAGCTATTTACCTGCAAATAACCACAATACCTGCATCAGGTATACAATTACCGTTTCTGGAGGTGACATCTTCCCTTTAATCCCTTCTTGATATTTGATCTGCTCCAAATTTATTCCATTTGTTCCAAACTTATTAACAAAAATTGAATTTTCTGGCCCCAAAAAATCTTCCAAATTAGCATTTTGGCAGATTTGCTCCTCGCTAGTATTTATTGCTGTCAAATTTTCAGATGCTGAATTAGATTTAATGCATTTTTATCTGAAAACTACTTACCGGGAACTGGTGGTTTTGTGGGTTCGGGCTTTAAGGTTGCGCCTAGAAATAAAATTATGGTGTCATTGTCATTGTTCTAGAACCTGTGATTTTTGCCCACGCTTACATTAAATGATAAACAAATACCGCGGCCGTCTAATGAATGTGACACTGATAAATTAAATTTTATGCATTTTATATTGATATACTGCTGATGAAATGACAAAAATCTCCAGGATACATAGAACTTGTATTAAATGCAGTTTTATAATCGACGCGTTTCAAAGTGTGTCAACTTCGAAACGCGTTGATAATAAAGTTGCATATATTACAGGTCTTCATCATCAGCGCAGGAATCCATGTTTTTCTCCATATTTATTCTATCTGGTCTGGAGACCTGTGGATCTGCAACAGCTGAGCCTCTACGCTTTGAAAACTGTTGCGTGCACATAACTGTACCAGATCAGCATATAATCTTTATAAAATCAAATGTATCTATATATATAATTGTCTAAGGGGCACTTCCGTCTGTTTGTCTGTCTGTCACGGAAATCTCCCGTCGCTGATTGGTCGCGGCCGCCAGGTCGCTACCAATCAGCGACGGCCACAGCCCGGCCGAGAATTAGTCCCTCCCTACTTCTGTCCAGTCACTGCCCGGTGCCTGCTCCATACTCCCCTCCAGTCAGCGCTGATACAGGGTTAATGGCAGCGTTAACGGACCACGTTATGCCGCGGTGTAACCCACTCCGTTAACGCTGCTATTAACCCTGTGTGACCAACTTTTTACTATTGATGCTGCCTATGCAGCATCAATAGTAAAAAAATCTAATGTTAAAAATAATAAAAAAACAGAAAACCTGCTATTCTCACCTTCCGTTGTCCGCCTATGCGTGCGCTGCTGCCGCCAGCTTCCGTTCATAGAGATGCATTGCGAAATTACCTAGAAGACTTAGCGATCTCGCGAGACTGCTAAGTCATCTGGGTAATTTCGCAATGCATCTCTGGGAACGGAAGCTGTCGGCAGCAGCGCGCGCATCGGGACCGCTTTGCTGGACGCCTGAGGGTGTGTATATAACTATTTTTTATTTTAATTATTTTTTTAACAGGGATATGGTGCCCACACTGCTATATACTACGTGGGCTGTGTTATATACTGCGTGGCTGCTATATACTACATGAGCAGTGTTATATACTGTGTGGGCTGTGCTATATATTGCGTGGTCTGTGCTATATATTACGTGGGCTGTGTTATATACTGCGTGGCTGCTATATACTACGTGGGCAGTGTTATATATTACGTGGGCAGTATTATATACTGCGTGGGCTGTGTTATATACTGGGTAGGCTGTGTTATATACTGCATGGTCACTGTTATATACTGCGTGGCCACTGTTATATGCTGCGTGGCCTGTGTTATGTACTGCATGGCCTGTGTTATATACTGCATGCCCTGTGTTATATACTGCGTGCCCTGTGTTATATACTGTGTGGGCTGTGCTATATATTACGTGAGCTGTGTTATATATTGCGTGGGCTGTGTTATATACTGCGTGGGCTGTGTTATACACTGTGCGGGCTGTGTTATATACTGCGTGGGCAGTGTTATATACTGCATGGCCTGTGTTATATACTGCGTGGGCTATGTTATATACTGCGTGGCTGCTATATACTACGTGGCTCCTATATACTACATGGCCTGTGCTATATACTATGTGGCTGCTATATACATACATACATACATATTCTAGAATACCCAATGCGTTAGAATCGGGCCACCATCTAGTATACCAGATAAGAGCCTATTGTATTTTATTTGCTCCCCATCTCCTGTACAGTTTTATATTAAGGGTGCATTACTGAGAAGAACAGTAGACTTTGTCCCAGTGATCAGAGTAATCATATGAAAATTGTGAATCTTTGCAATTAAAGGGTTTGTCCGGATCTTTTACATTGATGTCCTATTCTTAGGCTAAGTTATTAATATCTGTTGAGTGGTGGGGCGACACCCGGCATGCAAATCCGCCACCTGTTCGAAGCAAGGTAAACATCCTGGACAACTTCTTTAACCATGATGTTATATCGATGCAATGCAGCTTTAAGAGTGAGATTTATTTTCCTTATTATTGTATCAAAGACTTTATTATTATTAGTCATTTTCATCTCAGCACTGTTGCAATTCATCTTTCATTCATGTCGTTATTAGCTTTATGCCCTTTTCAACTTTTATGACAACTGCTGTAATTTGGGAGATACATATCAGTTCTGGCTAATGAAAATGCCCTGTGGGTTTGGAAATGTTCACTTGGCTCCACGATAAAGGAATATTACTGGAACAAGTAAGGGGAATTTGTATGTTCCCGCGCCCCTCATTTGGATAAAGTGGCCTATAGTAGAGGATGAAAATAAGTCTGATTCCTACAAAAATTAGGGACATATGTCACCTAAACTCCACGGTCCTGTCTCGAACTATCCAGGACTGATATATCTTTTACTGATTACTTTACTTACCGTTGGTCGTATCACAATGGTCATAGCGCCAGGCTACCTACGTTGGCATCAAGCCATGAAAATGTCACATGTGTGCAGTTAAAGGCCCCACAATTAGATGTATAATACATTAATCCTGCTGCGTATCGTCAGCAATGTATATTTACTCCAGTAAGATCCTCCCGCTATGAAATGCTGTGATTAATACACACACACACAAACTTGAGAAATGCCGTATAAATCATCATGCAAGTGATTGGTGTTTTGTGAGCCAATACATTATGTGGGAGAGACGCTGCGGGTCTAATATGCCTTGACGTGGTGCCCCTTGGAGTGTACAACAGCAGCAGCTTATGCTGGAGGGACTGTGTTGAACAGACAGCAGATGGCGCTGTGTTAACTATTACAGCTTTTCATATATGGCTGTAATTCCTCTCTGGACTGTATTGTATGACCTCCCAGGTTTGTTCCTGTCTTCTATTCCCTATATCCTCCTTCTTGATCATGATATCCCAAGTAAACCAGCTCATTCCCCCACAACATCTGAGTTGAGGATGATTCTGCTGAAAGTTGAAATCTGCAACACCACCGAGGAGCGATGATGAATTTTGCAAGTGCTACTTATGAGGAGAGAGGCTTGTGCTTTGTCCTTTAAGGGTTAATAGACTAAGTTGCTGGTGGCATTGCTAAGTTAAGGATCAGAATTAAAGGACGTGTCCATATAGTGAAGAATAAACCTTAAAGGGAACCTGTCACCTGAATTTGGCGGGACTGGTTTTGGGTCATATGGGCGGAGTTTTCGGGTGTTTGATTCACCCTTTCCTTACCCGCTGGCTGCATGCTGGCTGCAATATTGGATTGAAGTTCATTCTCTGTCCTCCATAGTACACACCTGCGCTGTGCAAGATTGCCTTCTGCAGGCGTGTACTACAGAGGACAGAGAATGAACTTCAATCCAATATTGCAGCCAGCATGCAGCCAGCGGGTAATGAAAGGGTGAATCAAAAACCCAAAAACTCCACCCATATGACCCAAAACCAGTCCCGCCAAATTCAGGTGACAGGTTCCCTTTAATATTAAACACGCTCAAAAAGAGAAGAAAAATTATTGCACTTTTAGAGAGATGCCCCTGCAGAAAAAAACAAGAGTGGGGGAAAAGTGTAGAGGCTTAATATCACAAAGCCACAGTTGCGGTCGAAGAAAATTAGACCCCTAAACAGACCGGGAGGTGTGGCATGAGGTCGCCTCATGAAGTGTTGCTAAAGGTCCAGTTGAGCAGAGTCGAAATGTGTATGCCAAGTATACATATGAGAAAGCTGCAGGGAGTAAAAGTCAGCTGTGACAAGTAAGGTTACTGTTCAGAGACCACCTCAAAGACCACCACCGAGAGGGGAATCCACCCAACCGCGATCATCCTCTAAGCGATACTGAGGGTTGTGGTCAGTGGCGTAACTTAAAGCTCGTAGGCCCCAAGGCAAGATCTCCAACCAGCATGGGCCTGTAATAGTATTGATGTTCTAATATGGACCAATGGTTCCCATTAGGCTCCTGGGCTACAGTGCGATTGCACCAATTATAGTTACACCTCTGGTTGTGGGCTACCTTATTTATTGCACCTGTCTGTTTAGTATGTACCAGGTGGAGAAGATCAGTCCACCAGTATGAAAGAACTGTTATTAGAGAGAGAGTGAGGACAATAGGGTGAGGACAACCACCAAAAAGAGGCTCTTCTGACAAGGTGAAGATCAGCCGCTATCAAGAGGAGGATTTACCTCAGAAAAGTAGAGAAGAGATGCGTATTCCTGTCTGCAAGCATTACCCCACAAAAGAGTCTCCGTTGTAATGTCTGAGTGTGACTAGCCATGCCACATACGGCCGGAGTCCGGTCTGTGTGTGTGACCAAAAGTGTAGGAAGCAGGCATGTACAAATTGCAGGATGTTACTGCGAGGAGAAGGGGGCTGTGAGGAAAGCGCTGTGACTGTGTGCTCTACTGTATTGTTAAAAACCACAGAGATTGTGAAGGACGTGCCGCTAAAGAGATTGTCTGCAGTATTACAAATGTTAGCCCATTGCTGTCTACCTGTGTACAAGCCTATCTCAAAAGGTTATGTTCAGTAACCACAAAGAACTTTCCCCATGGAAGGCACTGGGACTATCAAGCTCATTGTCCCCCCTGTCAGTAACATTGCTGTGCGCTTATCCATTCCATCATCCCTTCCGCCATGTACATCTGCATTTCTTCTGCCATCTGAGTCACCAAGGGTCACATAATCATGGTATACTCTCTTTCAGGCAGACTGGTCTCTTCCCTGGCACAGATTATGGGATGGCTGTACAGGCTGTAGCTTCTTTACTATAGCCCTTGGGGTTAAGCAGCACAAGCAGTGAGTACTACTCACCCCCACTTGCTAGCCAGCTTTGATGCTAGCTAGATATTTCATAGGACCACAGCTTTATATTCAGACTGTAGTATATGCATTACCATATATTTATTTATGTATATTTTACTTCAAAGCGTATCTAACTATACCTAGAACGTATTATATGCCTAGAACTGGAACAGGCAACATACTGGCAGCCAAATGCCTGACTATGAATATGCTGCACACGAGAACACAACAGGTGTGAGTGCCAGCGCAGCGGGGGCAATGTTTGTCCATGACACCAGTAAAGGATATGAGAGTCCGGAAAGCTCAGAATGCAACAGTGGGGTATGGGTAGCAATTGTCCTTGATTTTATGTATTAGGGTGGAAGATTAATTTCAACCCTCTGACAGGCCCATGGAATGTAATCTATTTTAAGGTGAACTTTATGGAGTATATCTAATAGTGCGGCACAAATTGTTTCATATTTCTGCTTAATCGCTAATGTGGATCTCACTTTGATTTTATTTAAAAAGCTTTTCCCATCACAACACTTTCATGGATTGAACTTTTCAAGTTTATAATTTAGTTTTTCTAAGCGCTATTCTCACAGTGACCACTAGATGACAGCAACAACTCAATTATTTTGAAATATTTTCATTATAATAACTATCCGCTAGACATTTCTACTTAACAAATCAAGCAGATTATATTCTAATCATAATCACTAAATGCGTTTTCAATATGACTGGGGTTGGTGAAGGGCTTGATATATGAATTTACAAATATTGGAAGGTATTTTAAAACAAGAAGTAGAGCGACGAAAAGAATTATCATTTATTCAAATTTTCAGCCCCATTAATCTATATGGTGGCACCTTGCACTTTTATCTGGGGTTGGTGGAACTGTGTCACAGTATCATTAGGAAACTCTGCATCCGCTTATATAGATTTGGCGTTTGTCAGACACAAACGTTATAGTTTTGTACCTTTTTTAAGTTCACAAATCCAATCCTGTGGAGTATCACAATGCCTGTCATTCCAGGATAGTCGATGATCAGTATTCACCTCCCCACAGAGCTCCAACCCCTGGTAGTTGTTGGGTTCTCCATATGACCAGTTTTCGTAAATCAACTGCAGAAAGAAAAAAAAAGAAGGAAAGAAAAAGAGAAGGAAAGAGGGAAGAAGAGGTAAAGAAAGAGTGAAAAAGAGGGAATGAAATAGGGAAATAGAGAGGGAAAACGAGGGAAAGAGAAAGAAAGATAGGAAGAAAGAGAAAAGAAAGAAAGAGGAGGGAAAAGAGAAAAAGAAAGAAAGAAAGAAAGAAAGAGAAAGAAGGAAAGAAAGAAAGAAAGAAAGAAAGAAAGAAAGAAAGAAAGAAAGAAAGAAAGAAAGAAAGAAAGAAAGAAAGAAAGAAAAAGAAAGAAAGAAAAGGAAGGAAAGAAGTAGGCAAAAGGAAAGGAACAAAGAGGGAACAGGAAGGAAAGAAAGATGGAATGAAAGAGGGAAAAAGAGGGAATGAAATAGGGAAAGAGGGAAAATGAGGGAAAGAGAAAGAAAGAGAGAAAGAAAAGAAAGAAAGAGGGAAAGAAAGATGTAAAAAGAGGGAATGAAATAGGGAATGAAAGAGGGAAAAGGAGGGAATGAAATAGGAAAAGAGAGAGTGAAAACCAGGGAAAGAGAAAGAAAGATAGAAAGAAAAAGAAAGGTGGGGAAAGAAAGATGTAAAAAGAGAGAATGAAATAGGGAAAGAAAGAAAGAAAGTTTAGCTTGTTTAGTTTTTAGCAGAACAAGTCTATAGAATAAAAAACTGAGGATGGATAGCCCCTCAAATGACACTGAAGCAACCACTGCTTTCTATACCACCACAATAATCTTTCACTTTGAATTCACTAAAATCTGTCAAATCTGTTCTCCGTGATTACAGACTTTCCCATCACTGAGATAAGAGAGGAGAGTTGGTGATTTTAAAATTCTATGGAGAAGGGAGGAGCCAGAGGTGGAGAGACCTTCTACTGAAACGACAGTTACACTTCTCCATAGAACTTTATGAGCACCAACTGTCATCTCCTATCTCGGTAATGGGAAAACCTGTGTTCACTGAAGACACATTTTATTGGCGCATATAGAATTTTGAGAATGAAAGATCGGTCCAGGAGGAGGCAGAAGTGGATTTCTTTCATAAGATATATAAAAACAGTTTCTTATTTTCACACGTTCTACTGATTTACGGGGAAAAATAAATAAAACGATGCTTACTCTTCAAGTGTATTGAGGATGCATTTTCATTTTCGGGTAGGCACTATTAGTGTATCATGGGACAAAACCGTATGGGTGTTCACACAAATTGCAGCAATTTTTTTTTTTTATCTCACGGGGTCTTTATCATTCCAAGACAGAAGCAAAATACTCAGCTCTTTAAAGCTCTTTAAGGCCCATCAATGAAAATATATGAGGCATTACTTACAGGTGAGCTATCTGACCACGAGAAGCCTTCATCTGGATTACTCTTCAACAGGCCAATCCAGAAGACGTGGCGGTAGATGCCATCATGTCTTGTACAGAGAAAAAGAAATAGAAAGTATGTAAGAAGCTCTACATGTTTGAACGTAAACCATTTCTAAACAATGTTTGCTTTGTGTCAGGGCCCAGGGGACATTATCTTGGTGAAAGAGGACACTGCTATCAGGGAAGGTTACTACCAGGAATGGAGGTTACTTGATCTATAAAATGTTTAGGTAGATGTTAAAGCAACATCCTCATGATGCCAGGAGCAAAGGTTCCTCAGCAGGAGATTGCCATATCACACTGTTGTCTTCATTGCAGCCTGGTGCCAACTCTTCTCCAGGTGCACATGAACCTGGACCTCCAGAAGATGTAAAAAAAAATGTACCGTAAGTAGTTGGCCAGACCACCTTCTCCTTTTATGACTACACAATTCTGATACTCACATACCCATTGAAGGCACTTTCGGTAGTGGACGGGTCAGAATGATCATGCTTACTTATGTGCTACCACAAAGGCGCATACGCTGATAACTGGCATCCACTATTAGTTTGATGGTAGTTAACAGGAACTCTTGCAGCAATTTATGAGTTTGGGTAAGGTCCCCTGTACGTGGCAGAGATGAAAGTGCAGGAATGGAGGCTAGAGTGAAGTCTATGCTCACCATTCGATCAGAGGACCAAGGTAAAGGAGTGCCAGAATTACTCAGCAAAATTTGCATCGTAGAGCCCCAATCACTGTTGGAGAGGGCTTCAGTTGAGTTGCGTGACACTGGAGATCAAGTGTGCTACAGAGTGATGGCCTACAGAGGAGATGGCTCACAGGGGAAGAAAGACAATGGTGAGGAGGAAGACTCCCACCTACATGAATGGATCCAAGGAAGTCTCCGATGGTTAGGTGCTAGAGGCATCCAGCAGGAAGCTAGAAGCCTTGGAGTTCCACAGGTGGATGTTTTATTGAGTATGGCCCATCACACCTCATAAGTCATACACAGCTGTATAATGGCTCCACTTTGAATTGTGCAATGATCAGACCTCAATAGAGATGCATCGAGCCTCTACTGAATCTCCACATGCCACTACTTGACAATGAGCAAAAATTAACTTTTTTGCTGCCGTACTGGAAATTTGCTTCAGCATCAGATGAGATGAGTAGGAGTCAGATTAGTGGCAATCAGTAGATCACTGTCAGCATTCCGAGAGTGGATGTCTCTGAAGAGAAAAGCACTTTAAAGGGAATTTGTCATTAAGTTTTTGCCCTCTAATCTAAGAGCAATATAATTTAGAGACAGAGACCCCTATTGCAGAGATGTGTAACTTCCTGGGCTGCTTCATGTCGTTTTGATAAAATAACAGTTTTATCAGCAGGAGTTTATCACTAGAGGACTAGTAAGCCTGCTGCTACATAGTCCTTCGCCACGTCCCCGCCACTGATTGGCAGCTTTCTGCCTTTGCACAGGAAGGATTCACATTAGGTAGATTCCCAGCAACGAGAATCGCCTTATGACGGCTGCTGGGTACACTTGAATTGGCCAATTTATGCGCTAAGTATTCTCATTTTTTTATTTTCTAGAGCAGTAATGCAATACAAATTTCATATATTTCATGTTTTCATGCTATAGCGCTACAGAGTGCTACTTTATTTGTTGGTTATATATGGCGATGACTACTCTTAGTAAGCACCTGTTCACACCTGATTTCTGTTAGGAAGGGACGGTCAGTCTTTTGATATTTATACACAGTGTACACAGAAAGCTGCCAATCAGTGGTGTGGGTGGGGTTATACAGAGCTCAGCATTGAGAGTGCAGCGCCCCAGGGTCCTGGTCGTTGCAGTAATACCATTCTCCTCTAGGGGGGAATGATGCTACGTTTGGAGGCAAAGAAGGACAACTGAATCCAGGTATCACAAACATGCAACACATTTCATACTCCAGGCCACCAGGGGGAGCTCTGCTCCTATCTATTAAGGCACTCCTCACACTTAGGTAAAAACTGGTTGCCTGGGGAGGAAGTTAGTTAGTTGCTGGCTGAGCTTCGCTCAGGTATTTGATCCCTGACAGGGGTGGGATCCTGTCAGAGATCCAGACAGAAGGACACGGAGCTGTGCCTGCCCTGAGTGCTGCAGCTTCTAGAAAGAAACACTGAAGGAGAACTGTATTGCAGAGAGGGTGAAAGAAGTCATAGCAAAGGAGTGGATTCCAGGAGGGGAACAGCTCTACACTGGCTGCCTCCTTCTGAGGCGCAGGATCCCGGTAGCCGGAACACCGAGGGAGCAACGATCCTTTATGCCTTGCTCCAGAGACTGGCAGAACAGCTAATTTCAAGTTACCTGTCCGCCCCTACACCCAGGAGGCAAGGTGGCACCCCTTAGAGACTGGGGCATGATAGAGTCCCTGTAAAATGCCTCAAGCCACCGGTCATACGGGTTTGTCCTATCCATCTGAGGGACAGAGAGAGACACAACATCTACAACATCTGTGAGGACCTTATGAGAAGCTTAGCAGTAAGGGACTACAACACCATGGCGCTAGAGGAAGGCTACTGATTTCTACCAGTACAAGGGGACTCTGGACTTGCCTCCAAACCGGCCGGACCCTGCCTGCCCTGTGATCTGGTGCCCTGGACTGTGGATGCTGAAGCCTTCAGTAAAGGTAAAGAGACTGCAACCTTGTGTCCTTGTTCTTCACTGCGCCTCACACCATCCACCATCTACAAACCGGGAAGCCCTGGGGATACACTTCACCGGTGGGAAGCTATACGATCTAGCTGCCATAACATCACCCCAGTGGACCCTTTAAAGCAGCGTCAGTCACCCTGACCGAATACCACAGGTGGCGTCACGAACATTCCCCTTAAAGACCTTTCCCTTTTACACGGACGTCCCAGGGCCATGGACCGGGTCAGCCAACGTGACATCCCCCATGAACCGAAGGACCCGGTACCGAGTACCCCACTGCCCTTGGGGGCGCTCCAAGAGCTTTGCTAGATCTTTAGCAGATAGAACAATGATTTTAACAAGAACTGCAGCAAGCAGCCCAATAAGTGATACATCGCTGGAATCAGAGTCTCTGCTCCAACATTATGCTGCTGCCAGATGGGGTAGCAAAAACCTGGTGTCAGATCCTCTTAGCTAAAAAGCAAGAAAAGTAGACTTCAAGAAGGGGTCATTCTTGTTTCCCAGCACTGTAGTATAGTTTTAGCAAACAGTTTCAGATTTGATACTATAGTCCCCAACTTTCGGAAACAATCCTGGCAATTTTGGACATGTCTTGGGATCGGTTTATGTAAACTTTGTCTCAAAGGGGGTAGTTTTACTCTAGGGTGTGAAAGACTTAGACTTCCCTGTTATACTACCCCAGATGTTGGCAAGCATGCACATATAGAATACTATAAAGTCTATCATCCATAAATGTGGGGCGACCTACAGCAGCATTGACCACACTACTTGTTCTTCCTCTTTGTCTCCGATACTGACTAAGTCACCTCCGATTGCTTTGCAAAAATTCTTTGACTCAAACCACGACTGCTTTTCACTATTCGGTACCTGGTAATGCTGTGGAAAAATACAGATGTACTGTAAACCGGAAATAACATTCCTTATAAACAGTGCAGAAAATAAAGGTGATATGCTCCGAACATACATACATTAGTTTAATTTGGCGTAGTTTTATATGCACGTCTGTCTTATATTTTGACTAGATATTGATTAAAGGGCCACTGTCACCCCCCTCCAGCCGTTATAAACTAAAAGAGCCACCTTGTGCAGCAGTAATGCTGCATTCTAACAACGTGGCTCTTTTAGTTTTGTGTTCATGTATTACTAAAATAAAGCGCTTTGAAACTTTTCAAAAATACCTATCTTTGTCCACGGAGGCGGGTCCTCAATCCCCAGCTTGAACGGTACTCTGTCGTCACTCACATCGTCAGGGGCTTTCGGCGCCGCCCCCTCCGCGCTGTCTTCTCTTCAAAACCGGTGCCTGCGCTGTGTAAAACTTTGTGGGGCAGGCGCAGTAAGCTCTGGCGGTCTAACGTCCCAGCCAGGCTTACAGACTGCGCCTGTGCTGGCAGTGCGGCCACCCACCTCGGGAATCCCTGCCCCGCACTGTGTTATGCATTATGCACAGTGCGGGGCTAGGATTCCTGGGCATGCGCACTGCGTGTGTCAGACTGTCACCCAGGTCCCCCGCCTTACAGCGTCTGTCTATTCAGCTGATCGTGCCTCCTCCTTCTAGCAATCGCCGGGACAATCAGCTGAATAGACAGAGGCTGTAAGGCGGGGGACCTGGGTGACAGTCTGACACATGCAGTGCGAATGCCCAGGAATCCTAGCCCCGCACTGTGCATAATGCATAACACAGTGCGGGGCAGGGATTCCCGAGGTGGGTGGCCGCACTGCCAGCACAGGCGCAGTCTGTAAGCCTGGCTGGGACGTTAGACCGCCAGAGCTTACTGCCCCTGCCCCACAAAGTTTTACACAGCGCAGGCACCGGTTTTGAAGAGAAGACAGCGCGGAGGGGGCGGCGCCAAAAGCCCCTGAAGATGTGAGCGACGGCAGAGTACCGTTCAAGCTGGGGATTGAGGACCCGCCTCCGTGGACAAAGAGAGGTATTTTTGAAAAGTTTGAAAGCGCTTTACTTTAGTAATACATGAACACAAAACTAAAAGAGCAACGTTATTAGAATGCAGCATTACTGCTGCACAAGGTGGCTCTTTTAGTTTATAACGGCTGGAGGGGGGTGACAGTGGCCCTTTAATCAATATCTGGTCAAAATATAAGACAGACGTGCATATAAAACTACGCCAAATTAAAGTTACCTGTAGAAGCGCCAGGCAGGCGCGAAACAGCTGTCGTCAGACTTGCCGCACTCTGTATTATTGCACCCCCGGCCGTGAAGATGTTTTTGTAAGCAAATAAAGAATACCGACTCGAAGGATTGGTGAGTGCTACCTCTTCTATTTTTGTGCTTCTACGTTAAAAAAATATATGTGTGTGTGTATTTATATACAATATATATCTAATATATAATTGCCTAGAATACTACTTCCTGCAATTTGTGCCAACTTCCGTGGCTTTGTCCGGAGCTAATGTCCGGAGCTAATGTCCGGAGCTAATGTCCGGAGATTAATTGCCTAGAATACTACTTCCTGCAATTTGTGCCAACTTCCGTGGCTTTGTCCGGAGCTAATGTGCGGAGATAATGTCCGGAGCTAATGTCCGGAGCTAATGTCCGGAGCTAATGTCCGGAGCTAATGTCCGGAGATAAGTGACGTCAACAGTGTCCAGTGTCTGATTGGTTGCCGCCTGCTGCGAGCGACCAATCAGAAACGTGCCGTACTGTGACACACTCCGCCCGCCATTTTGGTGTGATTTTTGAATTTTTACCTCACAGCAAGTTTCTACTGCGTGGAGGCGGGCCCAGTGACGTTGCTCTTCAAGCTCCTGCCGAATTTCGTCAAAAAAATGATAATACCATTTACCAAAACTATATATATTTAGTTGTGAAGTGGTTCAGTGACATTTTCACACCAATTTTGAACTTTTGTTTGGTGTTTTCTCCATATACTGCCTATTATTTTTGTTCTTTCTTACTATTATTTATTAATTGTATTATTCTTACATTTGAATAAATAAAGTATATATGGATTCTAGACCCCCGATTCTTTAGAATCGGGCTGCCATCTAGTATATATATATATTTATATATATATATATATATATATATATATATATATATATTTATATATACTATCTACCAATGTCCTTTTTTTGCTTCTAGCAACTAAGATTTTATAATTTTTAAAATTAGGTCCAATTTTTTGTGTTGTGTTTGTAAAATGAATGTTTTCAAAATAGGAAATCATGTCATTGTCATTTTTAATTGAATATAACTGAATATTTGGACGCCCTTTTCTGAAAAATCCGCACTTGTAAAAATTTTAATTTGGCAAGTGATGGGTTAATTTAAATAGCTATTTCAGCCCACCCCTGTCAAAAAAAGCGAAACATGTAAGAAATAAAAAAAAAAATAATTATGACAAAAAATGGAGCAAATTTTTAAATGTGTTTCAGTGGTCTATAAAAAAGAAAAAAAAAAGAAAAAACAGACTCCTATTTCCCATATTTTCACACCTATACCTAGAACGTCAACAAAATTAGAAAAGAGAGTATGAAAATAAAATAAGATTTAGGCCCCATATATCAAGAAACAAAGATACAAAAATGATTTGAATATCCAAGAAATACAGAAAATGTGCCTGGTCAGGAATGAAGGTTAATGGTTTGGTCTTCAACTGATTGAATTTTAGTAGAAAATGTTTCAGCACCTTTCATACAGTTCTGATTAGGCGTTGGGCACATTTTATTTTTTGGTCATTTTTTGTACAAGTCCCCTTCCAAATAGTTTTTTGCATAGAGAGTATTTTGCTCTCTTAAGATCGGCGCTCCTTACTTTATAACATGAACGGCTTGATGATTTCCAGTTGGGAGGACACGTTGGCTCAGGTGTTGTGGTAGGTAACGGAGGAGGCGTCACTCCTTGTGCCCACTTCTTGCACACATACTTAGCACTTTCATCACAGTTCAAAACATCCCATAATCCGGCTTTCTTCCCAGTTCTCATGGCTACACAGCCTTGTTTTCTGCCTGGAAAATTCAATGAAAAGTTTAGACAGAAACATAATTTATGCAAATCTTGATGATAAAATGGACAGATGTGAGAACAGAAACAATTTAATTGTAAATGTAAAGGACGATCCCTATCCATATGCTCGACTTGAGGACCTCATAGAGGAAGAACTTCCATTTATTGGCTACAATAGAGGCAAACTCTTGTTGACCCGGCCCATCGACGCAATACATGTCCAGCTTCTGTTTTAAAAGTGTCTGTAAGACTTGTTGGAAAACTCAACGAGAAGGTCATTGCATAGTCCTTCCCGGGCTATATATGTCATGCAATGGGTCAACAATAAAATGCTGTCTGAATGACCCTGGAGCACTTCAGGCCAAATTGGTTTCGATACCAGCAAAAAGCCATATTCAATTACCGTATATATTTTTTTCATAATTGAATACTAATTATGGAAAGAGGTCTATCTTACTCTTCAACTATCTGTAAATTTTCTTTAGTTCCTCCCAAAAATGTATCTACTTTATTAGAGGAAGCAGAAGAGAGGGGGAGAAGGAGGGGATGCTGCTGCATGATCCTCCTCTAAGTGCTGTCAGAGGGAACGAGGAGCACTAGTAGGATACGTGATTGGCTCAGTACACCTCTTAAATCACAAAGTCTCTGCACTCTCAGAAAGTATTTAGAGAGATTTGGTGACTTACCCGGCATGTCAGCGTCCCAGTGTGTGTACAATACTCTTTCCTTGTTCGCCCATTTGAAAGTGCTCCTGTCTTCAGTATCAGAGAGCCCTGTCCAGAAATATTTCTCTGGTCTAAACCCGATCAGACTTGTTAAATAAGCCTGTTCAAACCTACAATTAAAAGCCAACATGTCACATTTTCATTTACCGTATATTTACATATATAGAGTGAAAATAATGTCTATTTTAGGAATGTAGGCAGCAGGTGGCAGCCTAGTCTGTCCGTAGCATTATATTTTGAGGAGCTGTCCACTGAAAAGCACCCACTACTGGGACCCGCGTCAGATAACCCTTATCCTAGCTACAATATTGCATGGCAGGTTGGATGTTTGACCGCTGCTCCATTCATTCTCTACGGGGCTCCCGGGAAAGGTCCATGAGGCCCATGGGGAATACATGGAGCAACGGTCACAAATGTGCACTGACAACCATTCTAACAAGGATAAATATTCGACATGTGGCTACACAAAGTGCATCATTGTGTACCCTCAGCCTTGGGTGCCAGTCTATCAATGGTGGCCCCTACAGCTGAACAGTATAGGGTGTACTCTCATGTGAAGTGTGAGGGTCTATTACTAGTTTACTCGAAGATTTAAATTAATGTATTGACTTTATGATCATGTAGGATTCTATTTATTACTTTTTCTGTATATCCTCATGAGTATCCTGAGTACTTCTACGCCAGACCGGATACTGTCCCCAAAAACCCCGGGCATTACGGACATTCTTATCTCTGCAGATCCCTCCTATTACGCTCCCATTGAGGTTTTTATGCCTCAGAGTTTCCTTTAAGCTTGATAACCTGCCTTCCCTTCCTTATCAGAATGTCTTTGGTCAGGACGACTGTCTTCAGGAAGTTTGGACAGCTCAGATGCAGCCTCAGCACTCTTGAAATGAGTGATAACCCAGTGCTGTAACAATATATTCGCTGATGACTGCAGAACATGACCGGGAATGCCGGGTCAGGTTCTCGGAGCGGCACCACTGTACGTCTTATTGTATTTTATGCCATTCATAGATGTAGAGAATTGTAAATGCCTCTGCGTGAATGAGTGAGTAGGATTAGACTTAAAGAGGTTGTACATTTCTAAAAACATTATCAATGGGCCGAGAGTTGTTAAAAAAATCTATACTATTGAACTGGACACTTCATCCAAGTCAATAAAATGTCAAGGCTGCAGCCCAACATTGGCCATGTATTGGCTGCAGGCATCCCAAGCTGCTCACCACACCAGAAGAAGGAGCCAAGAGATCAGTGGAGGCAGCAAAGCGAAGGAGCCCGTCTTGTAGGTGAATATGCTTTTTTTGTTTTTTGTTTCTTTTTATGTTTTGGCCCATTGGTAAAGTTTTTACAAGTAGTGGACATCCCATTTCAGGTTACCATACACCTTAGATGGCTGGCACTCAACATTTACTTTTCATGGCCTTCCTCCACATAAATACACGCTAGCGGAGAGGGATGAAAGACCCTGCCAGACATTATTGGAGGTGACTCATGAGAACAAATGGATAGGACATTGAAATCAAGTTTTTGCAATCTTTTTCTACCTCAACATCATTTTTCATTGAAAAGCCAAACAGTTTCCATTATCATTTGATAGCAGGCCTATGGTGTCATTGGTTTGGCCAACTTTTCACTTACGTACATTGCAGACTTTAAGTTAGCCAAACCTGACGAATTCGGTGAGGCTGGCTATCCTTTTAATGTGTGAGCATGTGCGTTCTTCCGATGGTTTGTTGGTCAATGTCATAACAAAAGGATCAAGCATGTTGAATTTTTAGTATTACCAATCCTTTGTCCTTGAGGCGACCACCATAGCCTATCACCAGAGATGTCTGGCAGCAGTTAAGTACAATCTCCCCATTGAAAGCACATGCACATGTACTTAGGGCTCATTCAGATGTCAGATTTTCTCTCTATTTTTATTTTTCTCAGATAGCACTCGTACATCTGACAGTCTATGGGGTAGTTCACATGCCCGATTACTTACTCGCATTGAGTAGACCGCACAAAAGCATGGAGGCTTATCCAATATTGATTCGTTTCTTGGATCCAAATTTCCAATACAAGTTTATTGGTCATTGAAAAAATCAGACATCACTTGGATGCCATCCATGTGCTGTCCGAATTTCACAGCCCGTTTGATAAGAAAGATTTTGGAAACCTATTTTTTTTTCCATCCGAGAAAAACTTACGAAACTTTGATGGTAAAAACTGACATTGACCAAACTCGGATCAAAGCCACTGAGGAAACTTGGAAATTTTTCCGTACAAGAAAACAAACTAATGTCTGAATAAGCCCCTACATATAGACGTGCACAGAACAAGTATTTGACTAAGAACTATTAAATATATAGGGCGATTTTTAGACTAAACTTGCAAGTCTGTGGTACACTGACACCATATACAACTTGCAGGGTTTATGTTGTTGAGCCCATAGATTTTTATGGCCAGGCACATGCCAAAAGTGCATCCTGTTGGAAAATTTGTCTTGGTCATGTGACAATCCATGGATCGGCCGTGGGTATCCTGACTTGTACTCAACAGCCTCATGTTAGGCACATATGAGGTTGTTGAGTCCTGATTGAGAGATCCACAGCCGGTCAGTACATCAAGGTCTGCACTGGACCATGCTAAATGAATGTCTGAATGATGCCTGAGGTTTACAGTTATGTACATGAGAAAGCTTAGATCTCTGTACCGTAACTATAACCACTCATTTACTCGTGAGGTACAGTGCTGGGGAAATTCTTGATGCCACACTATGGGGAACTTCCACTTAACCCCCTGGCAACAAGCTTTAATGGTCCACATACCCATGGAAAGAGTTTCCCCAGCACTGTACCTCTGGTTGTCCACCACATAGCAATGCTTGAAAAAGGCTCAGAATTGGGTCGAAGCGTTGCTTCCGAATCATCAATCTCTGTTATATTTCTAGTGCGGAGACAATTGTAAATAAATTTTGTCACTTTTTGGATTCAACTATGAGTGCGGCTGTTCTTTCTAGCATAACAGGACAGGGACAGATTTTCACCCTCTGCTTAATAACTAAATTTCCAATGCCAGAAGATACTATCATCCATACCTATCTTCCACAGTCATCAGGTAGGCTCCTTTACTATTGCAAGTGGTATTTGCTTCTGAGAACGAACTAGCTGATGCACTGATTAAATAGCAGTAGTATCCATGTCTTTTCCATCCCTGTCAACATAAAAAAAATGACGACAAAAGCTCAGTTCTATAGGTTGTGACGTACAGAAGTTAGAAAAGATGGGTGAAATGTCAGAGCCACAAATGACTGATAATTCATAGTCATGTGTCATAACATCCCACTCGGGTCCATGATATTGACCGACTACTAATTTCCACCAAGACATTTCCAGTACTAGGAGTGTCTACATCAGCTACGTACTTAGAAGGTGCTACAAATGGAACTCTTCGGAGCACAGCTTTGGGACTGATGCTGATCTCATCTGACAGAGACCACCAATGTGATCTTCTAACATTTTTCTAAGATATGTAAGAGATCAATTTTGGATTTTTCCTATATTTCCCATTAATGAGATTCCTTATAAACAATATTTGAGTCAGGATCCACTCACATATTGCATGTAGAACTCGACTATTCCAAAATCAAGGCAAAGCGTTACTATTTTGCAATAGGGTACTTTGTAATATTCTCAGAAAAAAAAAAACACAATATGAGCATAAAAGGAGGTAATAGAAAAAAGTATTGCGGGATACACAATAAAGTAAATTAAAGTCTATTGTTTTAAGACTAAGACTGGGGTCACACTTGCGTGTGTAATGCGAGAAACTAGCACGAGTCTCTAGCATCAATACCTGACACTGCCGCCAGCACTCAGGACCGGAGAATTCAGCTGCTTTGAAGTACATGCAGCCTCACACCCCGTTCCCGAGTGCCGGCGGCAGTGCCGGGTATTGATGCTAGAGACTCGTGCTAGTTCCTCGCATTACAGACGCAAATGTGACCCTGGCCTAAGACAAAACTTTCAAGCTAGAAACCTACTATTCTTGGCTATGGCTAAAACAGACTAACAAATTTCTACCAGCGCATAAGAGGATAGACCACAAAACTCTGGCAAGAAAGATCTGCTGTTCGTGTAGGCTCCCAATCCCTTCCAATGCAAGAGCAAGAGTTTGGCACGCCAATATTACTTAGACGAGTATATTGTTACGCAATCCAACATGTGATGTTTCCTTCATCTCATGTGGTCTTCATCAAATATCCGATTTCACATATATTGGGTTTAGCACATGTGGGATGGTGGGTACACTGTTAAGAAGTAATGGCACTATTGCTTTTTAGAGGTAAACCTGCCATTTTACCTCTGCTAAGATAAGCATTGCACCAATCCCTTCTCAACCTGATGAAGGCCACGTGAGATGGCTGAAATGTCACTTGTTGTATCCTTGGATTGTGTAACAGTAAACTCATCTAATTTGAAACTCTCTACCTCTATTAGCTCAGTATAGCCTAAAAGGACATACTGAAACTGGGCACCCAATGCAGACAAGTGTTTTAAAAGCAGTCCATAGCCAAAACATTGTATACCACAAAATGCAGCCGTCGACTACCCTGATGTTTTTGGTACAGAATGATGTTTATCAGGCTTTATTAGTCAGTATCCGCACAATGGAGGACATTAGTTTTGGATATGAGTTTGTCCAAAATACCTGATTTCATGCAACAAAGAACTGCGATATTGGTGCGAATGTAGACACAGGCTTCTCAGAAACACAATATGTCCTGATAGTGAATTCGCAAACCTTCCCATTCTAATAAAATACAATCTATGCAGTTTGGAGAAAAACACAAGATCTGTGGCTGATGCCTCCACTAAAATCAAAGACATCCACTTGTTTGGAAACGCATCATTGATGAAGACATCCAGGAAATGATTATGAGAAGCCCAAGGAAATCAAAGCAGAAATTTTCCAAGCAGTACAATTTTGCGACCTCTATTGAATCAATTCACCAAAAACCATAAAGAGGACACTTTCAATTCAGGGTGATTTTATTTGGTCGGGACTCGGGAGTGAATAAGTAATGAATAGCAGATTTGTTCATTATTCCTCCCTTTATAAAAATATAACCTTATGCAATTTAATTATAGATTTTTTTTAAAATAATTCTGTAAGATAATGGATACCGTTACAGAACCTGATATTAAGAGGCCCTTTTCTCGCTGCTCGCACTTTACCTTATCGCAGCCCTGCTCCACGCTAGCAGCTTGGTCATGATCCACAGGCAGTGGTTTTCTCTTGCAGATATACGGAAGCTTCTTCTCGCACACCTTGTCTGCCCATTGTCCATCCTAGAAATGAGACATTTCATTGTAAAATACCAGATTTGAGGAATTTGCATTTTTATAAGGTTATTCCCATCATCATAAATGGGTATTGTATAATACTTGTTAGTAAAAAGCAATTTTTAAAATTTACCGCTGATTAAAATTTTCAACTGTTTTTGAGATCTTAACATTTTTATTTTCGACTTTTTGCCTTGGAGACCGACCAACAATGCTAAACAGAAAAACATGTTCAGCACTTAAAAGTTCTTATCTATTGGGCTTGTAAGCACTGCTCTGAAGCCAGCCGAGATCACTGAGGATTTGGAACTTTGGGTCAGAAATGGAGCTCCCACCCCTGTTAAAGAGAACCTGTCACCAGATCAAAAGTAGGCAGTTTTGCTCTCATTTTACTCCTGCTGCTCTCCAATGTATGTTTTGTTTTTGTTTTTCTTTAAATCCGTCATTCGGTTCCAGAGATATGGGCCATTTTATTTGGGGCTAATCTTTATGGTCCTTACTATAGGGGTGTTACTTACAGGATCCTCTGGGGCGCGTCTTTAGGCTGCTCTTCATTATTATACTGTGAGCCACGCCCCTTATGAAAAGACCATAAAAAGTAACAACAAATAAAAAGACCCATATCTCTGGAATCATATGGTGGATTTTAAAAAAACAAACAAAAAAATGAGATTCTCAGGGGAACAGCGGGAATAAAATAAGAGCAAAAACTGGACACTTGTGACCTGGTGATGGGTACACTTTACTTGTATGCTGGGATGAATGAAAATTGAAGAAATCCTGTTAGATCACAAATCTTGAATCTTTCTTTAAGAGTAGGATAATTAGTTTTGTAATTGATGTTGCTACTTTAGATCGTTAGTTAGAAATGTTATTTATGCCCAGGTTTACAGTGTCGTACCTTAGCAGATAAAGCCACACAGTCCTCTTGTTTGTTGGTCAGATGAGACGGTTCTCCTCTCTGCCATGTTGTAAACGTCACCGGAGATCCATCACTCCATTCAAAAAATAGCTGCGTCTTCAAGTCATTCAACCCCAGCCAAATGTACTCTGCCTCTCCTGGAGCAACACCAAAAAATGTTGAAGTTTTGTCTCTTGTTTGGATAAATTAATGTTTCTACATAATGCTGTAATATGCATTAAATCTATTGCTATATATGGAGTTTGTATTATTAAAAAAAATATTAAAAATAAAATTGTCTGTCAAAGAACACTGTTCGAGTAGATGTTTGCTTTATGTCTGATGTTGTCTATAAAGCCCCTTTCACACATCAGATTTTTGCTATCAGTCGCAATCGGTCGAATTTTGAAAAAAAACGGATCTGGCAACTGATGCCGCCGGATCCATTTTTTTCTCATAGACTTGTATTAGCGATGGATTGCCACGGATGGCCTCACATTTCATCCATCGTTCGCCGGATCCGTCAAAAATTGTTTGTCCAGCAGCCAGAGACATCGGACAAAGTAACATTTTTTTCTCCGTCACGGTCCGTCGTTTGCTGGAATGGAAGCCTATGGGCGCCAGATCCATGAAATGGTGGAATCCGGCGATGGATTCCATTTTTTTAACTGAGCATGCTGCGCTTTTTTTGGATCCTATTAGCCAGCCCCCCTTGTCGGATATGTAGAAAAAACGAATCTGTCGCATCAGTTTTTCACATTCTGCGATCCGTTGAGCCAACGGATCATGAATGACGGCAAAAAACTGATGTGTGAAAGGGGCCTAACCTACAGTTACTCTAAAATCAAAATTTAGTAGAAACCTTTATGTAGGGGAGAGATGAGTGTACAATTTAACGAGAGTCAATTTCTTCTTGCATATATTGCAAAAGATTGCATAAGCAGGGAAAGATGACATGACCTTGGATGAGCTTTCCCGTAATGCCAAGTAGTTATCACTTGACATAGTATAGCACTTCCTATCAAGAGGGAACTATCATAACTTGCATAAAAGCAGAAGCAGGAAATGCAGCAGCTATTTTATGGTGAATATCGATATTGAGAGAACGTCAACAATAGAGATAGGGAGAGAAAAAACACTGAATAAACTATACAGATAGTCTGTGTAACAGCACAAAAATAAGATTGGTATGTGAGAAAAGCTGGTGAATTTGAATTTTAAATGTTCCGTCTATCTTTAGTATAAGGATTGTCAAGATTATACAATATCGGCATAGTTAGCAGTAGATATACATTTGTTGGCTGTCTTTAAAAAAATTAAAAAATACTACGTTTTTCAAGCCAAAATGGGTGAGATTACTTAAACTTACTCAAAAGTTAGCATTCCCATATGGGTTTGACTGTTTCTGGGCCATCTTGGGATTTACACTTCTTATTTTGCATATGCAAATTGTCTCTTCAGAGAGGAATAGGAGTAGAACTCTAGTGCCACCTATTGGAAGTAGCAATCCTAACAGTCAATGTTGACCCTTTAACGAGCCTTGTCACATGACGTAGGATAAAAGCCAAACCAGAATCTCAATTTGCAGACACTGTGCTTCAGGGTACTGCCCCTCGTCAGTGCAAAGTGGAGATCTGGTTTAGCCAATCAGCCAAACCAGATCTCCACTTTGCACTGATGAGGGGCAGTACCCCTAAACACAGTGTCTGCAAATTGAGATTCTGGTTTGGCTATTATCCTAAGTGATGTGACAAGGCTCGTTAAAGGGTCAACATTGACTGTTAGGATTGCTACTTCCAATAGGTGGCACTAGAGTTCTAGTTCTCTTCCTCTCTGAAGAGACAATTTACATATTTCCCAGAGGAGCATTGCGGCTTTAAGTCTCCTCACCTTGAAATGCTTAACATGTCACTCTCCGCGAGGAGAAACAATATATTTTGCATATAGTGATCTTGGCAAATATATGATGGCTCATGCTTAGGATTCCTGACCCCAAATGCAGAATAAGGTGGTAATAGCACTTACTGGTGGGCTACAATCCCTTTTTTTGCCCGCACTGTTGTATCTGGAATGATGGCAGTGATCCAGTGCCCCCTTTTGTTGATCACCTGAGGTACTGGGAGGTGAGACCCCCACCAATTACACTGCTATGGGGATGTTTATAATAGATCATCACTGTAAAATCCTCAAAAACTCCATTGAGTTGTATTATATTGTGTGATGACCTATTCAAACAAAGTTAGTGACCTACTACCGTTCTGCTATCTGTACCTACGCAAAAACTACTTACCAAACTCAAACTGTGATGTAATAAAGCTCGATTCTTCGATATTGTGCAAACTTGCAAGATCCCCCTCTTCTCTTCTGCAAGATAACATGGCGTCTTTCCAAATTCTAGACTCTTTAATCAACGTATAACAGTATCCATTATAGGGTATCCAGGAGGCCGGGCAATTGATGGGGTCATTAATACCTGCAACAAGATATGAGACCATGTATGACCCCTACATACACATAATACCATAGTTGGGTGTAATTTTTGATATTATAATCAAGGTTTTTTTTTAAGGGGTTGTTCAGGCTTTTCACCAAAGTCTACAGTTGCGCTGTACAGATTCTCCAGTACCAGCAGCGAGACTGAGCGGTCATGTGGCCGCAAGTATTTGATATGTATACAAATGCATGGACATTTGTCTGCAATTTATTTTCATACCTGAAGGTGGAACATAAGAAGCAGAACTGTTCCCTTTTTTACAGATGTATCCCAATTTTTGGCCGCACTCCTTGCTTTCCCATTTGCCACTTTTTCCAGGATTAAGAGCTACACAGTTTATGCCAGGTTCTGTTGATGGATTTCCTGCAGCAAATGACAAAATGCTTGCGTCACATGAACATAATCTCATCAGATGGCTAACTGAATTTCCAAGAATGCCCATCTCCCTGAATCTGATGTACTTTTGGTGCCAAGGTCCTTAAAGGAGTATTCTCATGTTATTAATTTGCTTTAGTTAGTTACACATCATGAAAATAAGCAAGTTTGTAACTGATTTGCTTTTTCTATCTATTTTCATTCTTCTGCCATGAGAGCTTTCATCTTACATAGTGTACAGCTTGATTACAAAAAGCTCGGCCACTAGAGCCTGATGGAATATGTACTGTAGTTACGATCCAGGAAATGAGTTAACTCCTAACACCACAGTCACCTCTCTCCAGGATATTTTTTTATACAGCGTTTAGTTGCTCCCTCCTTACCTGTCGATCTCAGCTCCTGACAAGTTATTGTTACAAATCTTCTAAAATCTGCAGCCCACACCATTGGCAGCATCCAGAGCAGTTCTCCTAATCATGGCTCTCACTTTCCTGAGCTATTTGCCTGTTAAAATTCCCTACTATATCAATGTCTAAATATAGTGATGATAGTAGGGACTAATAGCTGAATGTAGAGTAGAACTATGAAGTTCAGGATACTCTATATTCTCCTAATGCTACTCATAAGAAATTTTACTCGAAGAAGAGTGCCACCCCAACACACCTAGAAACAAGGAAATAAGAGACAGCTTGAGAATAACCCTACAAGACATGACCCTACACACTGGACAACAAGTTCCTAAGGTAAAATATGGACCTGTGCCAGTATACAATGTAATATAATGATTCATCCTATTTCGAGACAAAATAATTGTTCGTTATAAATTATCATCCAAATTTAAAGTCAATATTCACCTGGAAGCCAGTTCAGATACCGAAATGGACCTCCACCTTCCCATCTCCAGCCAGCATTAAAGTCCAGACTATTGAGCCCAGTCCATAGGACTGCAGTTAGGGTATTTGTTAAACCTATCAAATAAAAGTGATTAACATAACTAATTAAATTACATACAGTACAGCTCTAATAAATAGCTTGCACGTTATCAACCACAGATGTAGATATCAACCTAAAAACTTTAAACTCCGTGGAAAGCTCCATTGGTAACACCATTGTAAAAAAAAATTGGTCCAGTGCGCAAAATGGACACTTCTTCATTTGTGTGTTCTAATGGGAATAGTGGGAAAACTGTTTTGGGTCGATGTTTAAATCACTCATCATACATGTGATTGTGGCTCGATTTGTGCAGATATCTCATGTATCCCTTCCGATTCTTTTTTTTTTGGTTCCTACCTGAGATGAATGATTGTTCATGCAGCTCGGTTATACTCAGCAGTTCTGCATCTTGTTGCTGGCAGCTTCTCCTGGCTTGGTACCAAGTGAGGGCGGAATCGGAGTTAATCTGATAGTTGACGCCAGTAACGGAATCTGTCGTCCACCAGCCGTCAGACAAAGCTAAGACAAAACATTGAGCGTTTTATTAAGAGTTTCCCTCATTCTGTCCTATCATTTATGATTTTAAAGTCTCGTTTATAATACCTGGTGCCAAGTTCTTTTGCTAACTGCAGACCATGCCATTGCTATAGTGCCCAAAGTAAATGGACTGCATCACAATTTTTTAGTGGATAGTGAGACTATATGAAGGGATCCTTGCCTTATAGGTCCTATACCTTAAATCAGGGGTCCCCAACCTGTAGCTCGGGAGCCACATGTGGCTCGCGGTCCCATGAATTGTAGCTTGCGGCTGTCTGCTACACCTGGAACAATTGCACTAAGCTGGCAAACAGTTATGAAGAGCACATCTGAAAATGGTGAATTTTGTGGGCAGCCCTGCACAGAAGAGCAGATCTGGATGCACATATACTGGTCTTAGGGGTTTTGAGATGATTTAAGTATGGTACGCTGGAGTCAAGATGACACCACCTGTCAGATGAGATGTTTGAAGCTGGATGTGACAGTGTCTTGGAAGTGCTTTATAGGAGGATACAGAATGGGGGTATTATAGGAACCCATGGATCTTTGTATACTGCTTTGGGGTGATTGATTTTTTGTGGAAAAGCTTTGGTTCCCATTATTGTGAGGGGGGCGGGAGCTGAATGTGGCTCGCGACCCTCTCTCAAGGTTGGATGTGGCTCACGACCCGCTCTCAAGGCTGGATGTGGCTCACGACCCTCTCTCAAGGCTGGATGTGGCTCACGACCCTCTCTCAAGGCTGGATGTGGCTCACGACCCTCTCTCAAGGCTGGATGTGGCTCTCAAGGTCAGAAACATTGGGGACTTCTGCCTTAAATGATTCTGTCAGTAGAATAAGCCCTCCTAAGCCGTCTATATGGGCATGCACGTCATAAAAAGTTTAGAAAAAATTATACCTTGATGTCTGCAATCCAATGTCTTATTCCAGAGAAATCTACATTTTTCTTAATATTTAAATGTTAAGATCTATGAGCCGGACATAGATCTCCTGGAGAATCTGCCTCCAGAGCTTATTGTAAATGAAAGGGGATGTTAACAGTGTGAGACTTGTAGATCAGGAAAGAAGACTGTCATTCGTTACATGTTGCCCCCTTTCATTTAAAATAAATTCTGGAGGCAGATTTTCAGGGAGATCTGTGTCCCGCCCATAGATCTCAACAGCAATTTCTGCATATTAAGAAAAAAATTGGCTATCTATGGCATAAAACCTTGTCTGACAGATATCAAGGCATCATTTTATTCAACTTCATATGGCCTTCATAGCCATATAGATAATTAGGAGAGTTTATCCTTCTGACAGATTTCCTTTAAGCAAATGAGGATCTCAGAAATGAACTCAATCAATAAGCACTAAATATGTTCCGAGTGGTTAGGACTGTTGTGGTGTTAACAGCACTAAGTGACCCTATTTTACTTTGCTCCTGCATTTTTTACAATCTCCCATGGGCATAACTTAATTATCCTGGGGCTCAGGGCAAACTTTGATTAATGGCTTCACACTCTATTGATTTAACAGCATTCACGTATGACAAGATTACTCTTTATAATATTATTGAATTGATGTAGAATCATCATTCTCGTACCATAATGTATGAAACTCTTTGGGTCGCATTCACCGTGCATGTCCTATTTTTCTTTAAAAAGAAAAAGGAACAAACCTTCCAGCTGCATGGTTACATTATCCTCTCATCTACTGTTTCTCAGACCTTACTATAAACCAATGTGCAGTTTTTTGATGAGGTATGGCATACTTCCCAAGCTCCTCAGATTCAGCAGAACAGTCCTGCTATCAGAGGACATGACATTGGACATCGCTTTATCCGGGAAGATGTTCTCCTGTGTGGAAGTGCACTTGTATCTCTCTTATTGTAAAAGGCAGGAACATCTAAAGGTCAGTTTTGTGATGATACTGGGGACAATGTGGCTACCATAGCACACCACCCATACCTCATGTACATGTTTAACTTTTGGCCGTGAGGTTGGCCACCGCTGATCTGGCTGGTAGTACCCCCGAAGACGCTCGAGAAACCATTATTTAAACTAATGACCATCATCATGATACTATTCTTTTCTTTTCACAAATATTTTAAAGTATCTTCCATTTGCCATAATGCTCATTACATTATCTAGACATGAGTAGCAGGGCATAACCACATAACCAAATTTAGATACAGAGATATTCATTCTATAACGCTATTGTAATATAAAAAATATATATTTTAATAGGTATAAGATAAAACAGTAGCGAAGTTATATGAGCAAAATGGTATAAGACAAAAAAATGCAGAGAAAAAATCAAAAAATCTATAAATTAAAGCAAATGCTAATGAAGTGACTAAGCACCCATATATACCATATAAAGGTATTATGCTTGCTAATAACCCTGATGAAGAGGGCTAGAGCCCTTGAAACGCGTTGGTTTACTGCCCGTATCGCATCTATCTTCTCTGGCTCCGTAGCTCGGTGACGTCACCTATAGCTCCGCCAACCACCCTTTACCGCCACCTCGCTGTTGCTTCCGGCCGGAGCGCACGAGGTTTTCGCGGTCTAGCGGCTCCTGCCGCTACGTCTCTCCCAGCTGACCGCACCATCACAGTGGCACGCCCGCTACCCCAGGGATCACGGCATTCCGCCATTAAGGAAAGCAGTGAGTACATCCTGATCACACATGTATGCACACAACTTGTGGAATCAGCAGAATAAATATATCTAGTGTATTAGGAAAGGCTCTGTCCAAACCTATACATATGTAACATTCATCTTGATTACAGCAAAATTTAACCAGCTCAACAGTATCCCATTTCTGCAAAGTCCATATTGTCCCACTATTCCTCTGTATCCTAAGTGAGTATGACCAACATCATTGAATTCACTATATTTATACCAATCTAGATCATAAAACCATAAAGATTGCAAATCTGTTTAAACAGGAAGGATCGTTAAAACCCAAGGAAATAACTATTCCCAGCTGTAACAGAAGGAATTGTGAATGCGCATCTACACAAATCACGCAAAGTGAGTAAGAACCAACACTCACACATACGTTTTTACCATCTCATTCTTTTTTTGCAAACCCAATAAATAAAAAGAGCACACATTTGCTTTTTCATTTCTTTAAGATCCTACTACAACCTCAAAACAGGTTCTACACGTAACCACCTATGGCAAAAAAAACAGTAAGTGCCTTGAACCTATACATTTCTTTTCTCTCATACCAATTGCTATAGCCCTTTTGCATTGTCCCTTTTGTGTAGATAGCGCAGGTGAAATTCACGCATTAACTAGTTTGGCTGGGTTCACATTACGTCCAGACAGTCCGTTAGACGGACTACGTTACACCGTGGAATAAACGCGGTGTAACATAGTCCGTTACGGCCGCCATTGACAACAATGTTGGGCGCATCGCTAACGCATGCTCACAATGGGCGTGCACTAGGGATGTGCCGTCATTGAGTGATGGACCCGGACACGCGGGCTGCAGCGTTTCCGGCTCTATCTGCGCTAGCATGGTGCCAAAGACGGCACTTGCGTTACAGCAGCCCGTTTAACGTATGTGTTGAACGGGCTGCTGTAACGCAGTGTGAACTTAGCCTTATACATACTCAACAGGTCCACACAGAACCTGTTACAATGAACAGCAGCACTCTACACTGAGCACTTAGTTCTTTTTTTTCCCCCTTTCTGGGAATTATCTAGACTGCCAGTGTTTCTTCCATTTCTATCATTAAAAAATGCGGCTTGGGGACCCCTGTATTCTTGATAGCCAGCCTTGCTGAAGTAGAGAGCTGAGGGTTGCTTCCCATAGTTGTGTGTTCTGCCTTGCGCAAATACAGGGGGACCCACACTGTCTTTATTTTTTTTCAATTATTTATTTACAGTGCAGGAGCCGGCTGATGAATACTTTCATCAGCCGCTCCTGCTCTCACTTTTATCAGCGGTAGCAGGCGTCAGCTGATGGGAGCAGTAGTCCCATCAGCCGACAACAGTGTCTGGAGGTAAACTTTAAACATCTGATCACAGCTGCGCGCTCACGCTGTTATTTGACAGCATGGGAACGTGGCGGTTTGACCGGCAGTGATGATTTTACCGCCGATCAGAAGCGGTGTTTGCCGCGCTGTCATGCTAAAACTTCTTTTGCAGGAAAAACAAGAACTCCAGCATTTAAAAGACGCTGTGTGCACATATCCTAACAGTTTATCTCTAGGTGTGAGAGGTGGCAGCAGTGCAGCAATCAGTTGATCATCATTTTGGTTACATTTTAAAATAGGATTTTGTTTGTCAAACTGCCATATTAAGATTAACAGTCAAATCTGGTGTTAAGAGTAATTGTAAAAGTATTTAGCATATATATTTAGCATATACCCTTTAAATATAAAATATTAGTGGCAATCAAGTGGGGCCTTACTACTGAAAAAACACACTCAAAACACATAAGAAGCACAAGAGCAAAAATAAAGTGAGACTTTTACAGTTTTATTTTCTGCAGCCAAAGATTAGTTAAAATTGAAGCCCTACAAAATTCAAGCCGCAACCAATTATCTAGTAGTTCTCTGTGCAAGAGGAGGAAACTACAATGACATTCTGACACGTGAAAGGATTTCTTTTTTATCGACTATTGTTTATGCCGACCTCTTTCCTTGGATATAATCAGGCCAGCTAAGCATGCACGGAGGAGAACAGGAAAAAGGAAGCTACTCGCTTTCTAACTGGACCTGAAGGTCACTTCCTTCATTGATAGAAAAACAGCCTTCAGCGAAGTTTCATCGTACCAAAGGCAGAATGTAAGGTAGTAGTTATACTTTGTGGTTTTGAAATAATTAAATACAAATTCTAAAGAAGAAAGAAAGTGAGAAAGAAAGAAAGAAAGAAAGAAAGAAAGAAAGAAAGAAAGAAAGAAAGAAAGAAAGAAAGAAAGATAGAAAGAAAGAAAGAAAGAAAGAAAGAAAATGAGAGAAAAAGAAATAATATTCTAAAAGTATAAGAAAAAGAAAGAAAGCGAGAGAGAAAGTGAGAGAAAGTAGAGAGAGAAAGAAAGAAAGAGAAATCGTGTTCTAATGATATAAGAAAGAAAGAAAGAAAGAGAAAGAAAGGAAGAAAGAAAAAAAAGAGGGAGAAAGAAAGAAAACAAAATAAAAAAAGGAGAAAGGAAGGAAGAAAGAAGGAAAGAAAGAAAGAAAGAAAGAAAGAAAGAAAGAAAGAAAGAAAGAAAGAAAGAAAGAAAGAAAAAGAGGAAGAAAGAAAACAAAGGAAAACAGAAAATGAGAGAGAAAGAAAAAGCGGAATATAAAAATAAAGACAGAAAGAAATAGAAAACACGCGTGAGAAAGAAAGAGAGAGATAAAGGAAAAAAGAAAAATAAAGAATAAAAGAAATCTAGAAAGAAAGAAAACATAGAGAGTGAGAGATAGTAAACCACACCTCCTTTTTGTTTTACAAAGTTCCCAAAGTTTTGAGCGTTTGTAATAATAAAAGAAAAAAACCCCCCCACAAAATAACAGGGTGTTGTTGTATTTGTATTGACCTGGAGAATCATGTCACCCATTTATTTTTATAGCATAAATAATGTCGTTAAAGCAAAAAACAGTTACTGAATTTTTTTCACCATTTCACCTAATTTTGCTCAATGCATTATATGGTAAAATGAATGGTATTAATAAAGCTATGCCGACTGAAAAATAGGAAATTATGTCTCAAAAACGAATGGGCAAATTTGAAAATTAGGCTAAGTTCACACTTGCGTGTGGCTGGTCTGCGTATGGTTGCGTAGTTCCTCCATTAATATCCGCCTACACTCCGCCTACTTCCGCATGTGCCCCAATGTTAAACATAGGTACGCAGGACGATGCAGGATACATGCGGAAGTAGGTGGAGCGTAAGTGGAGCTTAAAGGGAACCTGTCACCCCGAAAATCGCGGGTGAGGTAAGCCCACCGGCATCAGGGGCTTATCTACAGCATTCGGTAATGCTGTAGATAAGCCCCCTATATATCCTAAAAGATAAGAAAAAGATGTTAGATTATACTCATCCAGGGGCGGTCCCGCTACTGGTCCGGGTCCGGCGCCTCCCATCTTATTACGATGACGTCCTCTTCTTGTCTTCATGCTGCGGCTCCGGCGCAGGCGTACTTTGTCCTGTTGAGGAAAGTACTGCAGTGCGCAGGTGCTGGGCCTCTCTGACCTTTCCCAGCGCTTGCGCACTGCAGTACTTTGCTCTGCCCTCAACAGGGCAGGCAAAGTACGTCTGCGCCGGAGCCGCGGCAGGAAGACAAGAAGAGGACGTCATCGTAAGAAGATAGGAGGCCCCAGACCGGACCGCGATGCCCATCGGACCGGACCGCAGCGGGACCGCCCCTGGGTGAGTATAATCTAACCTCTTCTTCTCATCTTTTAGGATACATCGGGGGCTTATCTACAGCATTCCAGAATGCTGTAGATAAGCCCCTGATGCCGGTGGGCCACCTCACCCACGATTTTCGGGGTGACAGGTTTCCTTTAAGGGAGGAACCGCAGCCATACGCAGACCTCCCACATGCAAATGTGAACCCGGCCTTAGAGAGAGAATTTTTAAAATTTTTGAACTGGGAAAAGGGGATGATTTCAACTTTTATATATTTCTTTTGTATTGTTTAAAACATTTAAAGCGAATCTATCACCGGGTTTTTGCTACCTAATCCGAGATCAGCATAATATGAGGGCCAAGACCCTGATTCCTGCAATGTGTCACTTACTGGGCAGCTTGCTGTACCTTTGATAAATTCATAGTTTTATCAGCAAGAAACGGTCAATAAAGAACTAGTAATCCTGCTGCTGTGTAGTGCAACCTAACCCTCCCCACTGATTGGAACCTTACTGCCTATGCAGAGTGTACACAGAAAGCTACCAATCAGTGGTGTGGGCGGGGTTATACAGAGCTCAGCATTCAGAAAACTGCTTGATCTTCAGCAGAGAAAACTTTTTATCAAAACTACAGCAAGCAGCCAGGTCAGGGTCCGGGTCTCTACCCCAACATCATGCTGTTCTCAGATGGGGTAGAAAAAACATAGTGACAAATTCCCTTTAAAAATAAACTTATCCAAAGTTGGAGACTAATTGTAACTATTTTTTTAAGTTACAGTGGAAAATCAGTCCCTGTACCTGCTATCAGCATTACAGACCTGATAAAAGCCCCAACTATTGTTTCATGGGATTATTACAGTACAACATTTCTGAGCTCCATATATTTACATGCCAGGAAGGTAGAGATGGTGATAAACCATCTGGACATTCTTTATCGGGAGATTCTTGTTACTCTGCATTTCCATATATCAATCCGTCTTTAGAATTTTTTTTCTGCAACTACTTTACATTACGAGCACAGTTCTTCATGTTACATGTGGTATTCTTACCCAATTAAATAGGTAAAAAAAAAAAAAACAGACACAACGAAAAACTAAGGACAAGCCGTGCTGCAATCGTACGAAAAGATATCCTAAGGCTAATCCTGTTCTCTCCTATGCAATATTTGGCAATGACTGGAAAAAGATAAAAATAAACAAAGAGTAAATAAAAAGTGATATAGTAAACTACAGTAAATGATCTTCAGAATAGTGGGATCTTAAAAAAAAACATCATTAGAGGCGGAAACTTGCTGATATGTAGGAAATATGGAAACACAGTAGTCTGGATCTCTTGTTGACAGATACATTACTCGAGGTGGGTGACCGGAGCAGATGTTTAATGTTATGCCGGTAATGAGCATTGTCCGAGCCTAAAATAACAACCGTATCACAAGGCAAGTGCTGATGCGCTCCTCAGACAAAAAAGAAAAGAGAAAAATGTTCAAATTGTTACTTTTCTTGAGTAAAATACCACTGACATGTGACGTTGCAAAACTGTTAAGGCTGTAAGCCAAGATATTTTGCATTTTCCAATATGTTATCCAATTCTCCTCCTGCATGTACTTGCCAATTGTGCAGGCGTCCAAGTTTTCTTCACCCGTCCCATTCATTATCACATAAGGTGTAGTGATGGGTGAGTATGCTCGTTACTCGAGTTTCTCCAAGCATGCTCCGAGTATTTCAGCGTGCTCGGAGATTAGTTTATGTCGCCGCAGCTGCATGATGTGTGGCTGCTAGACAGCCTGAATACATTTGGGAATTCCCTAACAAACAGGCAACCCCCACATGTATTCATCAAGCTGTCTAGCATCCGCAAATCATGCAGCTGCGGCGACATAAACTAAATCTCCGAGTACGCTGAACTACTCGGAGACCACCCGAGCATGCTCGGAGAAACTCGAGTAACGAGCATACTCGCTCATCACTAATAAGGTGCATCAAAGAGTACTTTTTAAGTAAATATGGGGTGGATCACATGATCTGCAATGCCTCCGGAGTGTGACGCAGCAGGAGATGGTGACGCACGTCGAGGGACAGCATCACTTTCCTTTATTCCCATTCTTATCACCTCCTTTTTACATTATAAACAAATCTCCCATTACACCTCATTCCCTCTTTTTCTGTTTGTCCTTTTCTCTTGGCCATCATTATTTACCCTCGCTCACTGCTGGCTCGCATGCACTGTCCCTCTACATGCGTCACGCGGCTGGATGTTTGCAATCGTGCTCTGCATTTCCGTTCAGCTGATGTGGCGGCCAATGGATACGCCCTCCTGTGAGACAGACTGCATATGCCACCAATCAGTGAGGGTTAGAATGTTAGGCCATATCAATTACTGGCTAAAGGGAACACACCCTGAATCCCCTGCTGGTCTGACATCAGTTTTGATGAAGGCTTGCACCAACATGCACATGGGTAATCTGTATTGAAATTTCTACTCATGCATCTTGTCTAATTGATGTGGATTTTTCCCTTAATTTATGCATTTAATGTATGGTAGATGATTGGATATATATATATATATATATATATATATATATATATATATATATACACTGTATATCATATTAAATACGTTATATATTTATATATATATATTTATATATATATATATTATTTATTTATATGGCACCATTGATTCCATGGTGCTGTACATGAGAAGAGGTTACATACAAGTTACAGATATCACTTACAGTGAACAAACTAACAATGACAGACTGATACAGAGGGGCGAGGACCCTGCCCTTGCGGGCTTACATTCTACAGGATGGTGGGGATGGAGACAATAGGTTGAGGGTTGTAGGAGCACCGGCGTTGGTGAGGTGGTAGCTTCAGTAGTGATGAGGCGGCAGCGGGGTCAGTGCAGGCTGTAGGCTTTCCTGAAGAGGTGGGTTTTCAGGTTCTGTCTGAAGGATCCGAATGTGGTTGATAGTCGGACGTGTTGGGGCAAAGAATTCCAGAGGATGGGGGATATTCTGGAGAAGTCTTGGAGGCGGTTGGGTGAGGAAGGAGAGAAGGAGGTCTTGGGAGGACCGGAGATTACGTGAGGGAAGATATTGGGAGATTAGTTCAGCGATATATGGAGGAGACAGGTTATGGATGGCTTTGTAGGTCAGTATTAGTAATTTGAACTGGATACGCTGAGGGAATGGGAGCCAGTGAAGAGATTTGCAGAGAAGGGAAGTGGAGGTGTAGCGAGGAGAGAGATGAATTATTCGGGCAGCAGAGTTAAGGATGGACTGGAGAGGTGCAAGGGTGTTAGCAGGGAGGCCACAGAAAAGGATGTTGCAGTAGTCAAGGCGGGAGATGATGAGGACATGCACAAGCATTTTAGTAGATTAACGGTTGAGGAAAGGACGGATTCTGGAGATATTTTTGAACTGAAGGCCACAGGAGGTGGTGAGAGCTTGGAAGTGCGGTTTGAAGGACAGGGCAGAGTCAAGGGTTACTCCGAGGCAGCGGACTACCGGTACGGGGGAAAGAGTGATGTCGTTAATTGTGATAGACAGGTCAGGTATGGAAGAACTATGAGATGGAAGAAAGATGATGAGTTCAGATTTGTCCACATTGAGTTTGAGAAAGCGAGAGGAGAAGAAGGAGGATATGACTGATAGACACTCCGGGATTCTGGACAGCAGAGAGGTGACGTCTGGGCCAGAAAGGTAGATCTGAGTGTCATCAGCATAAAGGTGGTACTGGAATCCATGGGACTTTATGAGTTGTCTCAGGCCAAGTGTGTAGATTGTGTGTAGATATACATACAACTATCAATCCCTGCTCTTTCCTACTGGGTTGTCACTCCACATATGTTTCTTTCACATCTAAACCTTTTTGTGTTCATTAACTAATAAAAATCATTTATATTCGATATTGGGCTAAGTATTATTTTTGGTAGGTTTTCGGTAAGTATTTATTCGTGAAACAAAGAACCAAAAAATTAAAAGTGTCAAGGCATCAATGTTACTTACATGTAGATGGGCAGAATCCATACAGTTTCTCCTTTTCGTATTCTGCTGTTGTTGAGCACCAATTCCTTCCATCCGATCGTCCGGCGGTTGTGCAGTCTGGATACCATTTGTTATCATACTTGAACGGGAAAACACAGGGCTGGCCATTCGCATTTCCTTTCAAAGTGTATTTGTCTGTGGAAGAGAAAATTTCTTATATTTATTATGTAATATGTAAATATAAAAGAATATAGAACACTAAAGATAAAATTACATATATATATTTAATATATAAAAATACTTATGTACAGTAAATGATAGATGCTTTATGGTCTATGATATATAGGCATAATATATAATAAATTCTAGATATGAAAAAAATCAAAGAATTAAATCATAATGGAGAAAATATAGTAAATACGGTAGTTATCCATGTAGTGAAGGGGTTTTCCACTTTAAGAAGTAGACATCAAACCCTTTTATATACTGTAATTAGCATACGAAATGAAGCAAGTACTCATCCTGTCTGAGTCCAGTGCTATTGCTCCAGGCTCAGTATTTTAGCAAAAGTTACAAACTTGGCTCTCCAGGGGCTGATGTGAAAAATGTATAAAGTTTATTTAATTACTCATTAAATCTAATCTATATATGGTGATGTTTCGGCCAGTCATTTGGGACTTCATCAGAACAGATGGCGACACAGTGTAACAAGAGGTTATGCTATGGGCTGATGCTTATCCCCTAAGCCAGAGTTGGGGAATCTTTTTCTACCAAGGGCCATTTGCATATTTGTATCATACTTTGGGGGCCATACAAATTATGTTTTAAGTCCGCCCACAAAATACTTCCTGACGCTAACACTGGTGTCAGGACGTAATCTTTTATTTCACAGGTCTCAGTGTTCAGTAGTGAACACAGAGCAAGAAGAAATTAATAGGCCGGCGGCCATCGAAATACAGCTGCCAGTCCGTGCACTGCGGTCCCCGGGAATCTACTCATATAAAAGGTAATCGAGGGCTGTAAATGGCCCGTGGGTCTGGGGTTCTGCACCCCTACCTTAAGCACTGCAAGCAGTTGAATCTTATTTTTATTTTTTGTTACACCGTGTCACAATGTTCTGATGAGGGAGAAATGACTGGTCGAAACGTCGCTGCATATACAGTGGAGTGCATGTGTGTAATGAAATAAACTTGATACAGTTTTCAGATCAACCCCTGGAGTGCCAAGTTCATCAATTTCATCAATTAGAAAAATTAACAGAAAAAGCCTGCAAAGGCTTCCTAAGCATTTAAAAAGGTCCCTTAGTCTGTTTAAGTAGGCTCCACAATCATGTGGAAGACTGCTGACTTGACAGATGTCCAGAAGACAGTCATTGACACACTCCACAAGGAAAGTATATTTTGCATTTCATTTGTAAATCAAGGTCCCAGAGTCTGGAGGATGAGTGGAGAGGCCACAATCCAAACTGCTTTAGGTCTAGTGCGAAGTTTCCACAATTATTGATGGTTTGGGGAGCCATGTCATCTGCTGGTGTAGGTCGACTGTGTTTTAGGGCAGCATGGTGGCGCACTGGTTAGCACAGCAGCGTTGCAGCACTGGAGTCCTGAGTTCAAATTCCACCAAGGACAACATCTGCAAAGACTTTGTATGTTCTCTCCATGTTTGCGTGGGTTTCCTCCGGTTTCCTCCCACATTCCAAAGACATACTGATAGGGAATTTAGATTGTGAGCCCCTTCGGGGACAGCGATGATAATGTGTGCAAACTGTAAAGCGCTGCAGAATATGTTAGTGCTATATAAAGATTATTATTATGAAGATCAAAGTCAGCACAGCAATCTACCAGGAAATCTTAGAGCACTTCATGCTTCCCTCTGCCGACAATCTTTTTGGAGATGGAAATTTCATTCTCCAGCAGGACTTGTCACCTGTCCACACTGCCAAAAGTACCAATACCTGGTTTAATAACAACACTATCACTGGGAAAGATTGGCAGCAAACTCGCCTGACCTTAACCCCATAAGATATTGTAAAGAGGAAGACGTGAGACACCAGACCCCATAATGCAGACGAACTGAATGCTGCTATCAAAGCAACCTGGGCTTCCATAACACCTCAGCAGTGCCACGGGCTGATCGCCTCCATGAAACGCCACATTGATGCAGTAATTGATGCCAAAGGAGCCCCAACCAAGTATTGAGTGCATTTACTGAATACACATTTCAGTAGGCCAACATTTCTGATTTTAAAATCATTTTTTCAAGCTGGTGTTATAAAGTATTCTAATTTTCTGAGATTATGACTTTTGGGATTTCATTAGCTGTAAGCTATAATCATCAACATTAAAGTAAATAAATAGATCACTCTGTTTGTAATGACTCTATATAATATATGAGTTTCACTTTTTGTATTGAAGAACTGAAATAAATTAACTTTTTGATGATATTCTAATTCTGCAAGATGCACCTGTATAATATTTGCATGTAGCAAAACATTGCAACACCAGAGTTGATGTTACTGGTGGTGCCCTGGCACACCAGTCTTATACTGCTGAATCTCCTATATGGAGGAAATTCTAATGGCACCCTGAGGGTACATCTAGATGTAGCATAGATCTTACTATTATACTTGTTCATTTTTTGAAAATGTTACAGTGGATTTCGTATATATTTTATTATTTGTATTTTAAAGGGTAAGTGCTCTTCTCACTTGCCCTGTTGCAGTGGCAAGCGGGGTAATAGAGTTGGGGTTGATGTCAGCTTTGCAATGTCAGCTGACATCAAGCCCAGGGGTTAGTAATGGAAGGCGTCTATAAGACACCCCATTGCTAACCCCATAGTAAGATTTAAATAAAAACACAGCAAGAATAAAATCCTTTATTTGGCATAAACACTCCCTACACTCTTTGTCCCATTTATTACAGCATAAATTAAAAATAAAAATACACTGTATTCCTCACCTGTCCGACAATAATCCTTTTGTCCCACAATATAATCCATCTCTGCTTCATCTGGATGCCAGACTGAGCAGTGGTATGATGTGACCATTCAGCCTGACATCCAGGAGATACATCAGAGAGCAAGTTCAGTGACCTGCACTGATATTATTAAGGTTACCTTACCACAGGTCAACTGAAGCTGCAGTTATCATGGGCAGCTCATTGTGAACTGCCCGATGAACTGCATTTTCTCACAGTGCTAGCGGTGATGTCATGTAAGTTACAGAAGTTCATCTGCTGGTTCACACTGAACTCTGAACTGAGAACAGCTGTCAGTGACCAGCGGTAACCTCTATTACGTTACCACTCGTAGCTGAAGCTTTGCCTCAAGCTCAGCTCAGTGTATCCTGGTTTCATGGCTGAGCACTCACATCATGCCTCTGCTCAGTCATGCAATCCAGGTGTTGCAGAAATTAACTTCTTTGTTGGACAGGTGAGGAATGTGTTTATTATTTTCCTTTTTATAGTAGTAAATGGGAAAATGAGGTTGGGGTGTATTTATTTCAATTAAAGGACTTTATTCTTGCTGTGTCTTTTTTACAATATGACTATGGGGTTAGTAATTGGGGTGTCTTATAGATGCCTTTCCATTACTAACCCCTGTGCTTGATGTCAACTGACAATACAAAGCTGACATCAACCCCAACGCTAAAACCGCACTTGCCACTACACCAGGGCAAGTGGGAAGATCGAGGCTAAATGCCAGATTTGGCGCATCTTATGGATGCAACTATTTCTAGGGCAGTTGAGGGCTGATGTTGGTAGTCCGGGAGGGGGAACAATATCCCTGGCCCTTTCCCAGGCTATTAATATCAACCCACAGCTGACTGTTTAGCCTTTGCTGGTTGGAATTTATAGGGGGATCCTACATTATTTTCTTCTGGGGTCCCCCGAAAACTATCCAGTAAAGTCTAAGCAAACAGCTGTGACCTGTTATTAATAGCCTGGGAACCTTTTGGGATATTGTCCCTTTTCCCAGATTAGTAACATCAGCCCCCAGCAATGGGCTTTCCCTCTGCTGGTTATCAAAATTATGCAAGAGCCACCACAATTATTTTAAATAATTTTTTTATTTTACACACGATATATACAGTGGATGCTGAACACATCTCCCTTCATTATTGCCTGGATGCGCTGATCTCATGGAGACCAGGCCACAATGATCAGAGCTGTCCTCAGCAGCTGGCACTTGCAAACAGCACAAATTGTACGGCTTTTTCCCACGCGCCAGTTCATGTCACACTGATGACACACAGATGTCATCCGTGCATCATCAGTGTTCACATGTGCGGCACGCATTTTGTCCATGGTGCACATAAAAAACTGACATGTCTGTGGGTTTTGCACACAGATACACAGTCCATGTGAAAAATCTGACATATGCGCACTACCAATGAATACAATGGGTGTGTGTGTGTGTCCGTTATTTGTTTTCCTTAAAAAACTAACCACATACGGACCTAGAATTCAGATGTGTGAAAGGGGGCGTGAGACACCGCTGAAACCGCTGAGTTTTCCCACGAGAATCTGCTTCAGGAAAATATGAGAATGAGGCCTGACATGCACATATACACACATTTAGTAAAAAATATAGATGGGAGTGCTTCTTTGAAGAGAACGTGTCAGCACAACTTTGTAATGCAAAGTAAAGACATGGCTGTAATGGTGCTATAATACAGATTACATTGATATCTTTGGTGAGGAAATGCACTTATTTGTTTTTTTTAATTAGCATTTGAAGTTTTCTGCTAATCAGATTTTGGTGCACAGGGGCCGGACTGTACACTGGTATTCTCCTCCCTGTCTCTGATTCCCCCACCCCTCTGCCTGACTCCGGTCTGTGATTAGCTGCTGAGATTTCAAACAGAGGAGGTAGGTCATTCTCATTCACAGACCGGAGGCAGACGGAGGGACCAGGGAATCACAGACATGGAGGAGAAGACCAGTGTACAATCCAGCCCTTGTGCACCAAAATCTAATTAGCAGAAAACTTCATGTTAGGGTTGGGGCGGATTGCACTAAATAAATTTAATAAGGAAGTGCAATTGCAACCCGGGGTCCACAGTGCAGAGATGTAAACCTGCAGCTAATGTGAACAATGGCGGAGAACGCAGCGAGCGATTGCTAGCTCGCACTGAGTTCATGTCACTCAGTGAACAGCACGCAAAGTTCTGTCACTCGCACACAGTAGCAAAACAGATGCTCTGCAATAGAGCTGTGTCACTCGCACTCAGTAACAAAGCAGATGCTCTGCAATAGAGCTGTGTCACTCGCACTCAGTTTCAAGGAACATATGACGCTAGACACAATCCCTGTTAATCTCACAGGGAATCGAAGCCCACTAACGGGGCAAGTAGCAAACAGTGGTCAAACAGTCAGCAACAGCACTCAACCAACTCCTCTCCGGAATTCTAATGGATAGACACCAGCGCTAAATCCACACAAAGAAATTCCTCTCCAGAGGTGCCGGAATTATAACGGCTTACTGCCAACCCTGAGCACATGCTGACAAAGATCACACTATTGCAATGTCTCATTCTCACATGAAAATAGGTTGATATTAGCACACAGGCGTGTACCTCTGAGAGGCTGCCGTCACACTAGAAAGTATTTGGTCAGTATTTTACATCAGTATTTGTAAGCCACAACCAGGAGTGGGTGATAAATGCAGAAGTGGTGCATATGTTTCTATTATACTTTTCCTCTAATTGTTCCACTCCTGGTTTTGGCTTACAAATACTGATGTAAAATACTGAACAAATACTGCTAGTGTGATGGCAGCCAGAGCCTTTTATACGTAAAGCTCAAGTCCAGTCAGAGAGGACCTTGCCCGTGGACCAATCGGGAGCTGCCACATCACCAGAGAAGCTGATGACCGACCACCAATGAGATATTGCCACATCACGAGCATGCTCAGCAGGGAGATTTCTGGACTTAGTCTCCTGAGCATTCGCTCGTCACTGCCTACCGCTGGTTACCATAGGCTTGGCTGAAGAGCCAGGAGAAACCAGACGAATAGCACGAACCTGAGCAAGACACAGGGACTGAGGTCTATGCTCAGCACCCGCAGCGGCCAAAGCTGGATGGGAGACTTCCTATGCAGGCAAGGCTTATGATCTACCCTGTGCAGCGGGAGAATCCTGGCACCTAACACTTCAAATGCTAATTAAAGAAGAACAACAAACTGGATTTTTTCCCCAAAGGTATCAATTGAATCTGTATTACAGCACCATCACAGCGATGTCTTTAAATTAGACTCGTCTGGGAGCAGTTTATCTCCTGGAGAGCAAAAGGATTTGACATTGTAAATAAAACAAATTGTATAATTCTTGCTCCTGAAATAGTTTTGCAAAAGTTGAAGATCTAATATTGAAAATATTGTAAGTAATTTGGACATGTTGGAATATTTACGACTAGTCCTAACATAAGTACCGTAAGCTATGGTACACCAATAAAAACCAGAGAGATGTGCTCCTTACCTTCATAAGCCCTAATACATAAATCATCTGGTGTTGAGTAGATTTTCCACCTGCTCCAGAGTCCTACGCCTTTGTAGAGTAAGACTTCTTCTTTTTTGTTCCCATAGTTCAGGTGAAGATTAGATCCCAAAATTCCAAACAATGTTTCATTTTTACAATCCCATTTTTGGAGGTCGCTGTTGCCATCACATGTATATAGCGTCACCGCTGAGAATTCTACTATAGATGATACCGCCAGACATTGAGATGTCCCTACATTTATGAGCTGGTTTTTAGAAATCCATCGAAACTTCTGGGTATTTGAGTTTTCGTTACACTGATTGGCTACAATAAAGGAATTTTTAGCTTCTAGACATTTCTTGTGGTTTTCATTGTAGATTAAAAATGTGTCCGATTCTGAAAAATAAGATTTTTTAATCAATTAATTAGAAAACTATAATAGTTTAATATATTACGAGGGAAACAAATAAAGAAGAATTAGATTAATTATCTTGATACACAGAGAGCAGCGTTTCTACCAACGCAGCATTTTATTTTTCCCAACGATCACCATGAACTCTTCATGCAACAGTTTCTACGACATAAATGATTGTTCAGCCAGACTAAGTAAATTAGCAACAGTCTTTGGCAATCATTCACTTCCAGATACCGTGTAATCAGATGAACTGGAAAGTCTTGTTAATATTGGAAAATAAAATGTCCAAAGAAATGAGAATTTGGTGGGACTACGCAACCCTAAAAACCTATATGGACAAAGAGATGATACTAAGAGGGTTGCGTATTAAAAAATTGCTACGACTATTTATAACGAGGAATTCCAAATAGAATGGAGCACAATCCTCAGCCAATGTTCTCCGAAACTGATGCAACTAATTATTAAATATGAAGAGGGTGAATTCAATTAAGAAAAGGAAGAAATTAAAGATTTAGAAAAGTCATTGGAGCAACATACACATTCGAAAGATTTTAAAACCTTGAATGGTAAATTAAAATCTAACCTTGCAAAATTAGAGAAAAACATTATGGACATAAAAAAAGAAGAAATTTACAAGGGACTCAGAAGATTACACTGCCAATCAGGTCTATGACTGGAATAAAAAAAAACGTTTTCAATCCTTAAAAAAAGACAAAATAAACGCATTATAAGGAATAACAAGGTTACCTTCAGCCACACAGATTATGTGTCAGATACCTCATTTGCAGCGACTACAGAAGATTTCTCAGATCCTTCCTTGGGATCCACAGTGAACCACAACCAATGTTACAAAAAAAGGAATGATCCTAATAATTCCACAAATAATTTTTGTTTCCTATGGCAAAAGTTCAGTTTTCTGTCCTACCCCTACATATAAGTTGACAGGAAATGTCCTGAAAACCAGTTTAGTTTCGATTAGTCCAAATCGGTTGAAATATTTAATTTGGACCAAATCGATTCGGTAGAAGTAGGCTATGTTCACTCATTATTTTGCTGCTTTTTTATGCAAATTAAAAGCTGCTTTTTACAGTATCAGCAAAACCCATAAGGTGTGAGAAATGTCAGGCACACACTTGTTTGTATTTTCTCTAAATGAATTCGAGTTTTGTAGCATATCAATTTTTGCAGCATTTTTGTAGTGTTTTATTCACCCATAGAAAGCAATGAAAAAGTGAAAAAAAAAAATGCTGCGAAAAAACACTATTGAGTTTTTTTGCAGCGATTTTTTTCCATTGCTTTCTATGGGTGAAAAAAAATGTTGCAAGAATAGACATGCTGCAGATCTAAAAAATAATGCAGTTCTCAAATTTTGCAGCATTTTTCACAGCATTTTGTAAGCTTATAAATGAATGAGCCAAAGATTCAAATATCTTCTTGTAACATCTTCTGAATGTTGTGTTCTCACCTCATTCATTTACAATCTTGCCTGGAGAAGCGGACTCTGTACTCCAAAAGCTTACAAATATAATATTTATAACAAACCGGAAAAAATATAATTCCCTGAACACTTAGGATTTTTTAGCATAAAATTTTCGCCATAGTTTCTTTGTTTGAATACCATGATAAAAAGTTTTGAAACTAAGTCATCCACTGTATGGAAAGGTTCAAAAAATCATTCAGAGTTTCATCCACAAAGGTGGGACATTTTTTTTCTCATTTGTCATCCATGTACAATCCGTTTTTTTCTTTACTCGGCAGCTATAAATCATTTACAGGACTATTTACAGTTTTACAACTCATCCGAAAAAAAATTGGATGTTTTACTGAGTCAGTATTTTTTTCACTCACCCATAGACTTAAATGGGTGAGTCTCATCCAGTTTAGGGAGAAATCTGGCGCATGCTGCGATTTTTTTCTTGCGCAGATTCATTCAGCGAAAAAAAATCGCTCATCTGCACTGACACATTGAATTACACTGGCCTGCTTTTTTCATGGTCAGCACTTGGACCGAAAATACAGTCGTGTGAATGAACTGTTATGGCTGGCAATCAGGCAACACAGCGTGCAGTAATCAGCGCACATACAGAGATCTGGCAATAACCCAAAACAATAGGACGAGCTCTGAGACGTGGAATCTCTGTAGACTGCAGTACCTGATCTATCCTCACACAACTGGAAGCAGCAGTGGATTGCGCCTATCCACTACCTATGCAACTCGGCACTGCCTGAGGAGCTGACTAGCCTGAAGATAGAAATACAAGCCTGACTTACCTCAGAGAAATACCCCAAAGGAATAGGCAGCCCCCACATATAATGACTGTTAGCAAGATGAAAAGACAAACGTAGGAATGAAATAGATTCAGCAAAGTGAGGCCCGATATTCTAGACAGAGCGAGGATAGCAAAGAGAACTATGCAGTCTACAAAAAACCCTAAAACGAAAACCACGCAAAGGGGCAAAAAGACCCACCGTGCCGAACTAACAGCACGGCGGTGCACCCCTTTGCTTCTCAGAGCTTCCAGCAAAAGATAATAACAAGCTGGACAGAAAAAACAGAAAACAAACTAGAAGCACTTATCTAGCAGAGCAGCAGGCCCAAGGAAAGATGCAGTAGCTCAGATCCAACACTGGAACATTGACAAGGAGCAAGGAAGACAGACTCAGGTGGAGCTAAATAGCAAGGCAGCCAACGAGCTCACCAAAACACCTGAGGGAGGAAGCCCAGAGACTGCAATACCACTTGTGACCACAGAAGTGAACTCAGCCACAGAATTCACAACAGTACCCCCCCCTTGAGGAGGGGTCACCGAACCCTCACCAGAACCCCCAGGCCGACCAGGATGAGCCACATGAAAGGCACGAACAAGATCTGGGGCATGGACATCAGAGGCAAAAACCCAGGAATTATCTTCCTGAGCATAACCCTTCCATTTGACCAGATACTGGAGTTTCCGTCTAGAGACACGAGAATCCAAAATCTTCTCCACAATATACTCCAATTCCCCCTCCACCAAAACAGGGGCAGGAGGCTCCACAGATGGAACCATAGGTGCCACGTATCTCCTCAACAACGACCTATGGAATACATTATGTATGGAAAAGGAGTCTGGGAGGGTCAGACGAAAAGACACCGGATTGAGAATCTCAGAAATCCTATACGGACCAATAAAACGAGGTTTAAATTTAGGAGAGGAAACCTTCATAGGTATATGACGAGAAGATAACCAAACCAGATCCCCAACACGAAGTCGGGGTCCCACACGGCGTCTGCGATTAGCGAAAAGCTGAGCCTTCTCCTGGGACAAGGTCAAATTGTCCACTACCTGAGTCCAGATCTGCTGCAACCTGTCCACCACATTATCCACACCAGGACAGTCCGAAGACTCAACCTGTCCTGAAGAGAAACGAGGATGGAACCCAGAATTGCAGAAAAATGGAGAGACCAAGGTAGCCGAGCTGGCCCGATTATTAAGGGCGAACTCAGCCAACGGCAAAAATGACACCCAATCATCCTGGTCAGCGGAAACAAAACATCTCAGATATGTTTCCAAGGTCTGATTGGTTCGTTCGGTCTGGCCATTAGTCTGAGGATGGAAGGCCGAGGAAAAAGATAGGTCAATGCCCATCCTACCACAAAAGGCTCGCCAGAACCTCGAGACAAACTGGGAACCTCTGTCAGAAACAATATTCTCAGGAATGCCATGTAAACGAACCACATGCTGGAAGAACAAAGGCACCAAATCAGAGGAGGGAGGCAATTTAACCAAGGGCACCAGATGGACCATTTTAGAAAAGCGATCACACACCACCCAAATGACAGACATCTTTTGAGAAACGGGAAGGTCAGAAATGAAATCCATCGAAATATGTGTCCAAGGCCTCTTCGGGACCGGCAAGGGCAAAAGCAACCCACTGGCACGTGAACAGCAGGGCTTAGCCCTAGCACAAATTCCACAGGACTGCACAAAAGCACGCACATCCCGTGACAGAGATGGCCACCAGAAGGATCTAGCAACCAACTCCCTGGTACCAAAGATTCCTGGATGACCGGCCAGCACCGAACAATGAAGTTCAGAGATAACTTTACTAGTCCACCTATCAGGGACGAACAGTTTCTCGGCCGGACAACGATCAGGTTTATTAGCCTGAAATTTCTGCAACACTCTCCGCAAATCAGGGGAGATGGCAGACACAATGACTCCTTCCTTGAGGATACTCGCCGGCTCAGATAACCCCGGAGAGTCGGGCACAAAACTCCTAGACAGAGCATCCGCCTTCACATTTTTAGAGCCCGGAAGGTATGAAATCACAAAATCAAAACGAGCAAAAAACAACGACCAACGGGCCTGTCTAGGATTCAAGCGCTTGGCAGACTCAAGATAAGTAAGGTTCTTATGATCAGTCAAAACCACCACGCGATGCTTAGCACCCTCAAGCCAATGACGCCACTCCTCGAATGCCCACTTCATGGCCAGCAACTCTCGGTTGCCCACATCATAATTACGCTCAGCAGCAGAAAATTTCCTGGAAAAGAAAGCACATGGTTTGAACACTGAGCAACCAGAACCTCTCTGTGACAAAACCGCCCCTGCACCAATCTCAGAAGCATCAACCTCGACCTGGAACGGAAGAGAAACATCAGGTTGACACAACACAGGGGCACAGCAAAAACGACGCTTCAACTCCTGAAAAGCTTCCACGGCAGCAGAAGACCAATTAACCAAATCAGCACCCTTCTTGGTCAAATCGGTCAATGGTCTGGCAATGCTAGAAAAATTACAGATGAAGCGACGATAAAAATTAGCAAAGCCCAGGAATTTCTGCAAACTTTTTAGAGATGTCGGCTGAGTCCAATCCTGGATGGCCTGAACCTTAACCGGATCCATCTCGATAGTAGAAGGGGAAAAGATGAACCCCAAAAATGAAACTTTCTGCACACCGAAGAGACACTTTGATCCCTTCACGAACAAGGAATTAGCACGCAGTACCTGGAAAACCATTCTGACTTGCTTCACATGAGACTCCCAATCATCTGAGAAGATCAAAATGTCATCCAAGTAAACAATCAAGAATTTATCCAGATACTCACGGAAAATGTCATGCATAAAAGACTGAAAAACAGATGGAGCATTGGCAAGTCCGAACGGCATCACCAGATACTCAAAATGACCCTCGGGCGTATTAAATGCCGTTTTCCATTCATCTCCCTGCCTGATTCTCACCAGATTATACGCACCACGAAGATCAATCTTAGTAAACCAACTAGCCCCCTTAATCCGAGCAAACAAGTCAGAAATCAATGGCAAGGGATACTGAAACTTAACAGTGATCTTATTAAGAAGGCGGTAATCAATACACGGTCTTAGCGAACCATCCTTCTTGGCTACAAAAAAGAACCCTGCTCCCAATGGTGACGACGATGGGCGAATATGTCCCTTCTCCAGGGACTCCTTCACATAACTGCGCATAGCGGTGTGTTCAGGTACGGACAAATTAAATAAACGACCCTTAGGGAATTTACTACCAGGAATCAAATCGATAGCACAATCACAATTCCTATGCGGAGGAAGGGCATCAGACTTGGACTCTTCAAATACATCCTGAAAGTCCGACAAGAACTCTGGGATGTCAGAAGGAATGGATGACGAAATAGACAAAAATGGAACATCACCATGTACTCCCTGACAACCCCAGCTGGTTACCGACATAGAGTTCCAATCCAATACTGGATTATGGGTTTGTAGCCATGGCAACCCCAACACGACCACATCATGCAAATTATGCAGTACCAAAAAGCGAATAACTTCCTGATGTGCAGGAGCCATGCACATGGTCAGCTGGGCCCAGTACTGAGGCTTATTCTTGGCCAGAGGTGTAGCATCAATTCCTCTCAACGGAATAGGACACCGCAAAGGCTCCAAGAAAAATCCACAACGTTTAGCATAATCCAAATCCATCAGATTCAGGGCAGCGCCTGAATCCACAAACGCCATGACAGAATATGATGACAAAGAGCACATTAAGGTAATGGACAAAAGGAATTTGGACTGTACAGTACCAATAACGGCAGAGCTATCGAACCGCCTAGTGCGTTTAGGACAATTAGAAATAGCATGAGTAGAATCACCACAATAGAAACACAGTCTGTTCAGACGTCTGTGTTCGTGCCGTTCTACTTTAGTCATAGTCCTGTCGCACTGCATAGGCTCAGGTTTACTCTCAGACAATACCGCCAGATGGTGCACAGATTTACGCTCACGCAAGCGACAACCGATCTGAATGGCCAAGGACATAGACTCATTCAAACCAGCAGGCATAGGAAATCCCACCATTACATCCTTAAGAGCTTCAGAGAGACCCTTTCTGAACAAAGCCGCTAGTGCAGATTCATTCCACAGAGTGAGTACTGACCATTTTCTAAATTTCTGACAATATACTTCTACATCATCCTGACCCTGGCATAAAGCCAGCAGATTTTTCTCAGCTTGATCCACTGAATTAGGCTCATCGTAAAGCAATCCCAGCGCCTGGAAAAATGCATCAACATTACTCAATGCAGAATCTCCTGGTGCAAGAGAAAACGCCCAGTCCTGTGGGTCGCCGCGCAAAAAAGAAATAATAATCAAAACCTGTTGAATAGGATTACCAGAAGAATGAGGTTTCAAGGCCAAAAATAGCTTACAATTATTTCTGAAGCTCAGGAACTTAGTTCTGTCACCAAAAAACAAATCAGGAATCGGAATTCTTGGTTCTAGCATCGATTTCTGATCAATAGTATCTTGAATCTTTTGTACATTTACAACGAGATTATCCATTGAGGAGCACAGAGCCTGAATATCCATGTCCACAGCTGTGTCCTGAAGCACTCTAATGTCTAGGGGAAAAAAAAGACTGAAGACAGAGCTAAGAAAAAAAAATGATGTCAGGATTTCTTTTTTCCCTCTATTGGAAATCATTGAATGGCTCCTTGTACTGTTATGGCTGGCAATCAGGCAACACAGCGTGCAGTAATCAGCGCACATACAGAGATCTGGCAATAACCCAAAACAATAGGACGAGCTCTGAGACGTGGAATCTCTGTAGACTGCAGTACCTGATCTATCCTCACACAACTGGAAGCAGCAGTGGATTGCGCCTATCCACTACCTATGCAACTCGGCACTGCCTGAGGAGCTGACTAGCCTGAAGATAGAAATACAAGCCTGACTTACCTCAGAGAAATACCCCAAAGGAATAGGCAGCCCCCACATATAATGACTGTTAGCAAGATGAAAAGACAAACGTAGGAATGAAATAGATTCAGCAAAGTGAGGCCCGATATTCTAGACAGAGCGAGGATAGCAAAGAGAACTATGCAGTCTACAAAAAACCCTAAAACGAAAACCACGCAAAGGGGCAAAAAGACCCACCGTGCCGAACTAACAGCACGGCGGTGCACCCCTTTGCTTCTCAGAGCTTCCAGCAAAAGATAATAACAAGCTGGACAGAAAAAACAGAAAACAAACTAGAAGCACTTATCTAGCAGAGCAGCAGGCCCAAGGAAAGATGCAGTAGCTCAGATCCAACACTGGAACATTGACAAGGAGCAAGGAAGACAGACTCAGGTGGAGCTAAATAGCAAGGCAGCCAACGAGCTCACCAAAACACCTGAGGGAGGAAGCCCAGAGACTGCAATACCACTTGTGACCACAGAAGTGAACTCAGCCACAGAATTCACAACAATGAACCTTCTAACTAGGCTACATGCAGGTCACATAATTTATGGATCTAGGCTTAAGGCCCAAAAATAGCTAAAATATAATCCCATATTTTATAAATGGCAGTATACAGAATTGTGAGTAAGAGCACATGGCATGATAGGAGATTTGAAACTTCTAAACAGATGAAGTATTCTCAACTGGGCAAGTTATCGCTTATCCATATGATAAGTTAACCTGCTGATCACTGATGGCCTGACTACTGGGAATCCCACTGATCCTGAAAATGGGACTCCGAAATGCCCTTTGTTGGTCATGGGATGGCTGGAGATAACCAAGTACAGTTGGCAGTCCCATAGACAATGAATTTGGTAGTGACACACTTGCTCAGCCACAACTCTGTTCCATCAAGGCATTACTTGGGATCCATCTTTAGACCTGAGCCTCTCAGAACTTAATTAGAGTTCAATACATTTAAACGATTTGCTGGAGAAATTTCTACAATTTCTTCAGCTCGATGAGGCTTGCCAAAATCCAAGACCGGGCAAGTGAAATTGCACTGTTGTTTTTAGAACTCCCGTAGAAGTGAATGGAGAGAGACACAAATGTGTGGCCACCATAACAGTCACAGGGACCACGGCACCAGTCATAGACCAGGGATTTGAGGTCCTGGAGATAGTTGTGGGTGTCAAAGAAGAGACCGGCCTCTTTCAAATATTTTCAGCCTATTCTTTGGATACGCTATAAATGTCTGTGATGAGATAGCTAACTAAATGGGCCACACAAGTGACCCCTCTGTAATTTTTTAGCCTTAATCAAATCTCATGACTTTTATTATGAACCTTATAGAGTCAAAGATTAGATTAAGATTAACAGGTGCGATACATTCTTTTAATGTTTAATTATTTATACCATAGTAAAAAAAAAAAAGCAAGTTACTCTAAAGAAGTGTCCCGTTTATGGACCTGTCCAAAAGTGAAAGGGTTATTCCTTAGATAGAAAAGATTAATGTACAACTTACTGATCATGGGGGTTTGACAGCTGAAACCCCATCAATTTTGAGAATTGGATTCCCCAAATCGGCAAATCTGTCTCTACAAAGCCTTGTCTTAAATGGATCGCAGTTGAGCATGCTCAGCCTTGACTCCATTCATTGTCGATGAGACTGTCAGAAAAAGCTAAATATAGCTTCTGTCCCACAGACAATGAATGGAAAGTATGTTGAGCATGCGGATCTCAGCTCCATTGAAGGCAGGGTTTTTTTAGAGCTCCATTCTTGGAGTTCCAGAGTCCCATTATTGACAGTTTGATCCCAGAAATTAGCAAGTTATCCTTTAGCCTGTGGATAGGAGATAACTTATGTTTATGACAACATTTCGGTAGCATTCAAATACCAAAACAGGATCCCAGCTGCTCTTTAATATAAAAGATAGTCCTGTGTAGAACTGCATAATAAAGGTGAGAAGTGAAGGACATTGCTTTCATTTACAAGGATAATGGCCTTTGATAAAGTTTTGATCCTACTTCCAAGTTCTGTTCTAAAAGATGTAACCTGAAGGTCCTCGTTCCCAACGTAAAACCAGTAACAGGTCCTTCAACTGTCATTTCCTCATGCCCCAGGTCCAACTGAAAACTACGCACCCCTAGTTATTGTTTGTGTAGCTGTTATCTGTTCTTATTGTTCTCCATCAGTTCCTATCATGGTACATAAGCATCTGCAAGGCACAAGACGTCTGATCCCACTTTTGGAAAACGTAGCTAGGACAGTATACGATATAATATCTCTAACAACAACTATAACTCAGTACGGCAGGTAAAACAATTAGAAATCAACTCACCCATCTGATGGGATGGCCAAATTAGGTATAGAAATATGAGTAGTATTGAGGCAGTCATGGTAAATATCTCACTATTTGTTCCAGTCCTTGATTTGGAAATAATACGTTGTAGAAGTTCAAACTAAACGAGCTTGAGCAGGAAAACCTTCCCTACACTTTAGGAAGAAGACTGCGACATCCAGGGAAAGTTGTAGCCTCTAAATGATAAAGAAATATCCTGTCACATGGAGCTTTAAAGCAAACAGGAACTCCCCGTCCTAACTTTGCTTCCATAAGCTAAATTTGTAATGATGACCACGACTTCACGTAAGAGGTTAGTTCCTAGACAATAGTGACACCTTCCTTTGGATGAGATTATCTTGTGATTTCTTGGAAGTTATTTTTTTTATTTCTCTTGTGAAACAGTTTATTGGAAAAATAATGAACGCAAGTTAGCATAAGTTAATTTCTGGAAATATCGATAGTATTTGTCACCTTCAAAGGAATGCATTTAGAATACAAAAAAGTCCTGACTGCGTTCTTTAATTGTCAGTGTAACCAGTGAGTTTTTGAAACAGAAGATAGTTCAAGAAAACATTGGAGGAGTTTTTCCTGGAGTATCTTCTTTGCCGTTTTTTTCGATAATTTTTGAGTCATCTTTTTTCTTTTAAGGTGAGTTAAGTAAGTGAATTAGTTGAGTGAGTTAGGTGAGTTGAGTTTGGTGAGTTAGTAACTTAGTGAGTGTATTGCAAACGGAACCAGCTGAAGAATGTTCAGGTCCAATGTTCAATGATCGGTCTGAAGCAGTTAAAAGATGCTTTAAAAAACATAATATATTCACAGCAAGTCGTTTTGACATTGCTGTGCTTACGCCAATTTTTTTAGCAGCTTTTTAACCACTTTTCAGGAATCCGCCTGAAAAGACGTTGTGTGCAGATGTTTTAAGAGATGAATAAAGATACTGGGGCATGAAAGCCATTCATTCACTCTTATTAATCCATCCACAATGTAAATGAAGCTATTTTTCATCATGGTTCATGAGCTGGCATAAGATCAAAGAATGAAAAATACTACAGGGAGATTCACTCAAAAGAGGCCCCAAATATTCTTTAATAACTCTCGCTAGGATGAAACAACGTGCCATGTGCTCCTCAGTATATGAAGTTTTGAACAGGTGAGGATGCCCCTGTATTCGAGCTACAGGCATTAGTATCTGTGGGCAGGGCATTATATGGTGCTCTGCTTACATATTCATCTGCATGGTTTATGACAGGTCTGTGATCCCTCAGTGACCTACCCCCTATTTTACATACTCTATATCTTATTGTTTGGGGGGGGAAATTACATTCATCATGGACTGTAGCATGGTCAGATCTATAATATCCATATATTCTCTTTATTTAGTGATATGAATTTCTGGAGAAAAATAAAAAAATTCTTCCTCAAAATGGTACAAAAAAGGAGAAAAAAGAGCACGAAAATGACCATGAAGTCCAAAAGTAATCAATTTCTTACATAACTCTGATAAAAACAAATTCAGGTAAAAATAATAAGTTCAGGTGAAAATAACCGGACAAACTGCAATTAATAGAGTATACAATTATACAAAAGGAACGCACACCCAGGGATATGGTAGTACAAATAGAGCTGGGTGAAAAAATGACACAAAAGTGTATGTGATGTAAAAATCAGATACAATTAGCATATACACACACAAAAATCAATGGGCTGAGTCTTGAAAAGTAATAAATAAATAGATAAAAGTGCTAGTGCGGTGTAACTTAAAGTGTTACAATAGCAGCAAAAAACAATGTGTGTAAGTGTATACCATATAAGGTCAAAACATGAAATAGCAGCACAAAGTGAATGTGTGTAACAAAAGTGTTACCAGAGTAGGATCAGCAAGGTGTGGGTATATACCGTATAGTGGTTAAAACAGCGAAAGTAACACAGAGTAAAATGTGTAATGAAAAGAGCAGAAGATCATGAAAGTATTAATAAATTTATGTGTGTAAAATCACTCACAATAATAATGCAGATCTCTGGCTCCTGGGTGGCGTCCACCCCAGCGCGCGTTTCGGCATGATGCCTTCGTCAGACCTGCACAGTAGCATAATTCGGAATGCGATAGATGCCACTGTGCCGGCGCCACCACCGGTGCCATTTTGCTAGAGGAAAAAAATTTTTGTCACCACCAAGACGGCGCTGGCTGTGCTTGCACAGTAGCATCTATCGGTGATCCTACTGCACAGGCCGCCCCAAAGCACGAGAATCTCATTAACTGAGAACTGCAAAATAAAGATTAAACAACCACAAGATGGATTTCATCAACCAAGGTATCATTGTAATCAGTACAATGGCGCCAAAAACCACTCCATGATCAAAAGGTCAGTGAATGGTGTGCAGTCTCCGTTATTCATCATAGGCCCCATTTTATTTGACAGCTTCGTGAACACTGATGGGTACCTGGGCATTTGTGAACAGTTAATAAGTCAACTGGATGATCCGTTAGTTAATAGGTCGCTTCCTGCAAGATGGAGCAACTTGTCACACATTTGAAAGGGACACGTCAGCAATTGAGTCCTTTTTCAGCAACAGGGCGATTTCAAATTGGTTTTGGCCACCATGACCGCTTGATCTGATACCAGCAGACTTCTACCGTTGGGATATGCTAAAAGGAAAAGTCTATCATAACAAGCCTCACACTGTGGAATATTTGAAGGAAACATCTACTGTAACATGAATTCAATCCTGTTCCTCCACGATATGCTTACTAACACTTCAGATTACTTCATCCTAAAAGTAGTTAAAATAGAATATTCAGGGCTCCTTTTGTGTAAATCTCCTTTTACAATTGATATTGATAATTTTTCGTTGGTCCAAACGTAAGAAAAAAAGAGCTGCATAATTTATATAAATTTTAATGAGGATTAACTTCCTCTTAATATGTTTTCCAAAGAACAGTTAAACAAAACTTCTTACCAATTCTAACAAAAAGGGTAATAAGATCATTCGCATCTCACTCTTAGATAAGTTGCTTTGATCAAATTATTCCAACATTTTCTCCACAAAATGGCCTCTATATTATAGACACCCAATTGTTTGCATATTCGGATCATCCTTGACGTTTAGTATTGCAGTAATTCATAATGGCATAGATTCCACTAGGTGTTGAAATTGTCCTGCAGAAAAATTGTCAATGAGCTAAAATTTGACCTTCCCAACAGAAACAGGAATCTGGTGTGATGAATCTGCGGCGGCCCAGGGTCCTGGTCGTCGCAGTGGCATTGCTTTCCTCTCGGGGAGAGTGATACTACGTTTGGAGGCAAGGAAGGATAACTGCATCCAGGTATCACAAACATGCAACACATTTCACACTCCAGACCACCAGGGGGAGCTTCTGCTCCTCTTTACTAGGTGACTCCCCACATATACAGGTCCTTCTCAAAAAATTAGCATATAGTGTTAAATTTCATTATTTACCATAATGTAATGATTACAATTAAACTTTCATATATTATAGATTCATTATCCACCAACTGAAATTTGTCAGGTCTTTTATTGTTTTAATACTGATGATTTTGGCATACAACTCCTGATAACCCAAAAAACCTGTCTCAATAAATTAGCATATTTCACCCATCCAATCAAATAAAAGTGTTTTTTAATAACAAACAAAAAAACAAACAAATAATAATGTTCAGTTATGCACTCAATACTTGGTCGGGAATCCTTTGGCAGAAATGACTGCTTCAATGCGGCGTGGCATGGAGGCAATCAGCCTGTGACACTGCTGAGATGTTATGGAGGCCCAGGATGCTTCAATAGCGGCCTTAAGCTCATCCAGAGTGTTGGGTCTTGTGTCTCTCAACTTTCTCTTCACAATATCCCACAGATTCTCTATGGGGTTCAGGTCAGGAGAGTTGGCAGGCCAATTGAGCACAGTAATACCATGGTCAGTAAACCATTTACCAGTGGTTTTGGCACTGTGAGCAGGTGCCAGGTCGTGCTGAAAAATGAAATCTTCATCTCCATAAAGCATTCAGCCGATGGAAGCATGAAGTGCTCCAAAATCTCCTGATAGCTAGCTGCATTGACCCTGCCCTTGATGAAACACAGTGGACCAACACCAGCAGCTGACATGGCACCCCACACCATCACTGACTGTGGGTACTTGACACTGGACTTCAGGCATTTTGGCATTTCCTTCTCCCCAGTCTTCCTCCAGACTCTGGCACCTTGATTTCCGAATGACATGCAAAATTTGCTTTCATCAGAAAAAAGTACTTGGGACCACTTAGCAACAGTCCAGTGCTGCTTCTCTGTAGCCCAGGTCAGGCGCCTCTGCCGCTGTTTATGGTTCAAAAGTGGCTTTACCTGGGGAATGCAGCACCTGTAGCCCATTTCCTGCACACGCCTGTGCACGGTGGCTCTGGATGTTTCCACACCAGACTCAGTCCACTGCTTCCTCAGGTTCCCCAAGGTCTGGAATCGGTCCTTCTCCACAATCTTCCTCAGGGTCCGGTCTCCTCTTCTCGTTGTACAGCGTTTTCTGCCACATTGTTTCCTTCCAACAGACTTACCATTGAGGTGCCTTGATACAGCATTCTGGGAACAGCATATTTGTTGAGAAATTTCTTTCTGGGTCTTACCCTCTTGCTTGAGGGTGTCAATGATGGCCTTCTTGACATCTGTCAGGTCGCTAGTCTTACCCATGATGGGGGTTTTGAGTAATGAACCAGGCAGGGAGTTTATAAAGCCTCAGGTATCTTTTGCATGTGTTTAGAGTTAATTAGTTGATTCAGAAGATTAGGGTAATAGGTCGTTTAGAGAACCTTTTCTTGATATGCTAATTTATTGAGACAGGTTTTTTGGGTTATCAGGAGTTGTATGCCAAAATCATCAGTATTAAAACAATAAAAGACCTGACAAATTTCAGTTGGTGGATAATGAATCTATAATATATGAAAGTTTAATTGTAATCATTACATTATGGTAAATAATGAAATTTAACACTATATGCTAATTTTTTGAGAAGGACCTGTATATATATCTTACTGGTAGTCTGTAGGGACAGTTAGTCAGTTGCTGGCTGAGCTCAGCTCAGTTCCAGACCAGAGTCTGAGGAGGACAGAGGGTCAAAGAGCTGTGCATGCCCTCAGACTGCAGCTCCCAGAAAGATACATTGAAAGGCAGAATTGTGTGGCAGCAAGCGTGAAGGAAGTCGTAGCAAAGGAGAGGATACCAGAAGGGGACCAGCCCCACTCAAGCTGTCTCCTTCTGAGGTGCAACATCCCGGCAGCCGGAATACTGAGGGAGTAAAGACCTCTACGCCTTATTTCAGAGACCGGTAGGACAGCTAATTGCAGGTTACTTGTCCGCACCTACACCCAGGAGGCATGGTAACACCTACAGAGCCGGGTTATCTAAGAGACCCTATAAACAGGCTCAAGTCACCAGTCATACGGGTTTTGTCCTATCCTATATGGGGGACAGAGAGAGCGAAACATCGCATTTGTGAGACCCTTATGTGAAGCCATAGGCAGTAAGGGACTACACCACCGCAGCGCAAAGGAAGGCTACTGATTTCCACCTGGATAAGGGAACTCTGGATTTGCCTCCAAACCGGCCGAACTCGTCCTGCCCTGTGATCTGGTGCCCTGGACTGTGGATGCTGAAGTCTTCAGTAAATGTAAAGAGACTGCAACCTTGTGTCCTCGTTCTTCTCTGCGCCATTCACCATACCACCATCTACATACTGGGAAGCCCTGGGGACATACTTCACCTGTGGGAAGGTACAACATCTAGCTGCCATAACATCACCCCAGTGGACCCCTTAAAGCAGCGTCAGTCACCCTGACTGAATACCACAGGTGGTGTCATGAACATTCCCCTTAAAGACCTTTCCCTTTTACACGGACGTCCCAGGGCCATGGACCGGGTAAGCCACCGTGACATCCCCCTGTGAACCGAAGGACCCGGTACCAAGTACCCCGCTGCCCTGATGGGGCGCTCCAAATCTGCACCTTGCCACCCCGCCTGACGTCACTATTATGTCAGAAGAATCACATAATGCGGTCTCTCCACTTTCACCAACGTGAAGTTCGCATCCCCTGGGAACACATAAGGTCAACTTGAATGGAGTATTTTCTCTGCCAAAATCTAAATTATATCCTTCTTCCATGCATACTGTACTGTTACATAGAGATACATCTCTATATACCAGTGCATCTATAAATACCTGTGTAGAAGGCATAATATAAAAGTGAAAAAATTTTTTCCATATAATATTGCTAAAAAAATAATGAAAGAAAAACCATTGCAATAATCACAGTTTTAAATACACTTTTTAAAAATAAATGTCACAAATAAAAGAAAGAAGTATGGCTGCAAAAAATATGAATGAACAAAGAAAGAATTATTTTGGTTATTTAAGTGAGTAGTGCATCACAAAAATGTCATTGCGTATGTTATGCGTTATGTGTTCCTCCATATTTTCTATGTTTGTACTATGGGCCTGATTCAGCAAAGCTTTTACACCAAGATTCTAGAGTAAAAAACATTGAAAAGTTGCAACTCTTTTGCGCAACGTGGGGCTGCTCTAAAATTTTGCAGAATTTTGTGTTCTCACACCATTTTTTTCCCAGCTCCAACAATGTGAGCTGAGCTGGATTGGAACGAGGGTGTGGGGATCCACACTCATCATATTCATGATGAGCAGTGGAAGTGATGAAATACCCCACAGCGCCTTGAACTCACCATCATGAAATCTCTGTGGGATTAGATCAAGAAACAGAAAAATATAAAAATGTATGCAACTAACATCCACAGAAGATCTGTGGCTAGTTCTCCAATATGTCAGGTCCTTTAGGAGAAACTTAAGGACCTTTGTGACTACTTTCTCTAATACTCTTGATATTTAGAAAAATCACATGACTGAGGCTGTCCACCCTTTTCTTAAATAAAAATAGAAGCAACAGACCGATAAGTATTCTGTGAGGATATATTCTTAGTTTTCATTGTGTGTTTTTTCCATTGTGTGAACAGCGCCACATACAAGTCTTTTATGTGCAGCATTGTGCCAAGCAGCCACCCCCTCCATTAGTTTGGTAGGTTGAGAGTGGCTGCCTCATCGGTTAAGCTGCACCTGTGTTGTCTCCATCTTAACCACATGGGTCCAATGCATCCTGATAGTGCATTTGTTTAGAGGCCTAGGCAGGTAAGAAGCTCTGCCTTGTTTTGCTGTTTTTTTCTATTTTTTGGAGGATCTCTGAATCCTCTTCTTGTGCTCTTGCTGTTTAGAATTAGGACTCGTAAGCGTGGGGACCCTTGACGCGGGTTACGAGCTTGCGTATTTTGGCCAAAGTATAAACTAATACCTCACAAAAAAAAAATTATTTTTTTTTTTTGTGTGTGTTTTGCACTTTTTTTCGGGGTGCAGTTGGGCCCATTTTTGTCTTGTAAACTGTGGTGTCTGTTCACATGGAGTGCATTTGGATAGCGCTGGTCAGGCCCGCCTGATCTAATAGAAGGGTGTCACTACTAGGCTTGCCTGGATGCTGTGCATCTCCATTGTGTGAACAGCGCCACATACAAGTCTTTTATGTGCAGCATTGTGCCAAGCAGCCACCCCCTCCATTAGTTTGGTAGGTTGAGAGTGGCTGCCTCATCGGTTAAGCTGCACCTGTGTTGTCTCCATCTTAACCACATGGGTCCACTGCATCCTGATAGTGCATTTGTTTAGAGGCCTAGGCAGGTAAGAAGCTCTGCCTTGTTTTGCTGTTTTCTTATTCATTCTCGTCTGGACTATTGTAACTCTCTACTAATCGTCCTCCCTCTTACCAAACTCTCCCCGCTCCAATCTGTCTTGAATGCTGCAGCCACGATCATATTCCTCACCAACCGTTACACCAATGCCTCTACCTTGTGCCAGTCATTGCACTGGTTACCCATCCACTCCAGAATCCAGTACAAAACTACTACCCTCATCCACAAAGCATTCGGTGACGTCACCGCTGTGCTTTCCGGCCACTGTGCTCACAGCCAGAGCAGAGAAGCACAGCGCCGGGGACAGACAGCGGAAGGTAAGTATGTAGTGGTTGTTTTTTTTTTACTTTAACGATGGTAACCAGGGTAAACATCGGGTTACTAAGCGCGGCCCTGCGCTTAGTAACCCGATGTTTACCCTGGTTACCAGCGAAGACATCGCTGAATCGGCGTCACACACGCCGATTCAGCGATGTCAGCGGGAGTCCAGCGACGAAACAAAGTTCTGGACTTTCTTCCCTGACCAGCGATATCACAGCAGGGGCCTGATCGCTGCTGCGTGTCACACTGGACGATATCGCTAGCCAGGACGCTGCAACGTCACGGATCGCTAGCGATATCGTCTAGTGTGACGGTACCTTTACACTATGGCTGGTCCGAATAACTAAAGCAATTGTTACCATCCACCTCTCGTGTCTCCCCTTTTTCTCATAGTTTGTAAGCTTGCGAGCAGGGCCCTCATTCCTCATGGTATCTATTGTGATTTCTGTTATGCTGTAATGTCTATTGTCTGTACAAGTCCCCTCTATAATTTGTAAAGCGCTGCGGAATATGTTGGCGCTATATAAATAAAATTATTATTATTATTACTAAGAAACATTCAGAGCAACTGTGCCTACCTCTACTGTGCTGCCGCACATACCTTATGTCTGCACCTGCCATATAGCCATGCATATAGAGCAGATAAATCATTCCTCCAATCTACCAATATAGCATTATCAACAGGGGTCTAAGGGTGGAAAAAGGAACAGGATATTTAACGGGAACCAGTCAGTCGCATCAGTGCATGATTGCAGCCAGGCATGTTTTTCTGTGCAACTCCGTGACATTTCTGAGAAAGCATAGTTTGCAGATCCCACCAGGGATTCTAGGGAGAGACAAGACTAGTTCAGTGTGGGCAACGTCTCTCGGAGAGACCTGTCAATGAACTAGAGCAGCATGAGGATGAGCTGGTCAAGAGTGTTGTCGGACTCATCTACTCTCAGATTCATGATGCTGATAGTTTGTGTACTACCGATCGACTGACAGGTTCCCATTAACTTGCTGTCTTTGAAAAACAAAGTTCCACAGAAAAGTAATTTTGCTGATTCATTGACTTTGAGAACAGTTTTGACACAACACAGGGAACAGTAAAAGTCACTGGTATTTGTTAACAGATTTATTGCCAACAGGAAAATGGAAGAACAGTTATTGCTCAAGTCTAGTCTGGTTTTGTTCCATACCATACCAATAATCCCCCTCGTTTTTTCAAGAAAAGGGGAGAAAAACATACAAAGCAGTGAGTGACTGGAAACTGGAAATGATAAAAAAAAATCTATCAGCATAATTAAAGTTGAGCAAAACAATTCATACGACCCGTAGCAGCCACATTGGTAGAACCATGGCAGCTAGACAAGAGCATTGAGAAATGTTGACAGCCTGCCTGAATCCTGTGCGCCTCTTCTCATTAGTATGCCCTGTTTTGTCAGGACACTTCAGGGCTACGCACACATGATGTAGTCATGACATTGTGAGGACTTACTAATCAGAAAGGGCACGCAAGGTACAGACAGGTACTGTAGTATAAAGTTGACAATGGTTTGTTTATCTGCTGTGGAGTACCAATGTGGCACCTGGACCAAGCTCTTCTGAATCTGTGTGAGGGCTTGTTTTTTGCATCGCAAGCTGATGGTTTTGTTGATTCAATTTTGGGGCAAATATGACATTTTTATCACTTTTATTATATTTTTTTATTGAAGTGTTGTATGTAGAGGCCAACAAACAGGCTATCCCTGCATGTGTTGTGACTGTCACACATCCGTGACACATGCAGCTGCAGCGTCGAGCAGCTGATCATCGGGAGTGCTCCAGGTATCCGGGTTCCCGATGCAGCTTCTTCGGTAAGCGGTATAGCTTGCCGAATGAGGGAGCTGATGATGTTCGCTCATCTCTAGTGAGCAGCAAAAGATAAACCTTTGCTCCACCTGCAGCTGTTATGCATAGATGCCCGCTACGTAACTGTTTCATACACCTTGGTCTTGTCATGGTTAGGACATGGTTAATGTCCTGTTCTCTCAGAGTTCATTTTTCTGGCCTCCCTTTGGATCTGGGAGGGGTATTTATACTCACTCCAGACTAGGATTCCCTGTCAGCTATACTTTCGTCTGCTGTGTGCCTGACCTCTGGAGTGTGTGCTCGTTTTGCAATTGTGTTCCTTGCTCTCCATGCTTTACTCTGCTTGCTTATTCTTTTAGATTTCTGACCTCTGGCTTCTCTTCTGACAATCCAGTCTCTCCCCTTTGGTACCTCGTGATCATCTGGTTCTCATCTTTGCTTGTTTAACTACTCTCCTGAGTGTATCGTCTCCTCTGCACCCCGGTGTCTGGCTCCGCCCCTGACCACCTCCCACTCTGTCACATGGTCCAGGTCCTGTTTGTTACTTGGTTAGTAACCCAGTGCTTTGCTCAGCTCCCTTGCTGCTGTGTGCAGCTCTCCCCGCAGCAGTAATACCTGGGCGTCGTGACATTACAGTTGACCAGACAGTCTTTTCCCTGATAAGGGGTGTTAGCAGGCTATGGATCCGGTACAGGGCTGGTTAATGAGCTCTCCCAGCTTATGCAGAAGCTGTCCATGGAGCAGCAAGCCCTGGTCCACTCGCGCCAACAGGTGCAGAGAGATGTGGCAGGTGCTTTACAAGGGTCTGCTACGTTGGGGTTCCGGGAGGGGAGCCCCACTGATGTATCTCTAGTGGACCACGAGCCACAGGTAAAGTTACCCAACCATTTTTCTGGAGATAAAAAATTGTTTAGGGTCTTCAAGGAGGGATGCAAGCTGTTTTTCGAATTGCATCCCCGGGCCTCTGGAAATGAAAGGCAGAGGGTGGGGATCGTAATGTTCTTGTAAAGGGGGGCCCCACAGGCATGGGCTTTCTCTCTCTCTTCCTCTGCTCCTGAATGTATGTCTGTAAACCTGTTCTTTGAGGCCTGGGGCACATTTATGATGAATATCACAGAAACAATCAATAGACAAATAAATCAAATACACAATTAAACGTAACATTTACTAATTTTAAAGATAAAAACAACAACATTCACGACCTAAAAAACGTCTAATGTTTGGCTGAGAAAAGATACAGGGTGCACTCAGTCCCTAATACGCAGGCTATCTGTGCCCTACCTTGCTGCGGAGGTTGGCACCCTATATAACCTGCGCAATGGCGCCCACGCTCAACGTAGGCTCACCCTGACTTACTCTGGTAAACCCTCAAGTAATAATAATATAATAATAATTTTTATTTATATAGCGCCAACATATTCCGCAGCGCTTTACAAATGTGGAAATAGATAGACAAACAGCAGACCATACAAATCAGACAAACAAATCAAATTGACCAATGTGCTATGTAATTAGAGCACATAAAATAATGTGCAAGTGTGCTTTTTCTATAAACAATTAAATAAATAGGGCAGCACACTGCAGCGCCAAAACATGCAAACTTGAAAAAACGAAATTTGAACTGCATTACTGCACTAGAAATATGAAAAATGAGAGCTTTTAGCGCACAAAAATGGCCAATTTTATGTGTACCTCGTAGCCACGTTAAGGCATCTCTCTTATACGAGGTCCTACGTTTGACCTACCTCACTGAGAATAAACGTCTCCATCTGAATGGGTACATGTAAAAACCTCTTCTTGGACTCAAATTCTCTCTCTATGTGGAGGGGTATTGGACCTACTATAATTAAAACACCTGAAGTTTGGATGTGCAGATCAGGTTTTTTGAAATGTATTCTCTAGCCTTCTGATCGTGCACTCCCCGCCTCCTAGCTTCAGGTGTTTTAATTATAGTAGGTCCAATACCCCTCCACATAGAGAGAGAATTTGAGTCCAAGAAGAGGTTTTTACATGTACCCATTCAGATGGAGACGTTTATTCTCAGTGAGGTAGGTCAAACGTAGGACCTCGTATAAGAGAGATGCCTTAACGTGGCTACGAGGTACACATAAAATTGGCCATTTTTGTGCGCTAAAAGCTCTCATTTTTCATATTTCTAGTGCAGTAATGCAGTTCAAATTTCGTTTTTTCAAGTTTGCATGTTTTGGCGCTGCAGTGTGCTGCCCTATTTATTTAACTATATACGAGTTGGCGACTCTGGGTTCAGCACCTGTTCACACTCAGTCTATGTTTGGATGTGCAGATCAGGTTTTTTGAAATGTATTCTCTAGCCTTCTGATCGTGCACTCCCCGCCTCCTAGCTTCAGGTGTTTTAATTATAGTAGGTCCAATACCCCTCCACATAGAGAGAGAATTTGAGTCCAAGAAGAGGTTTTTACATGTACCCATTCAGATGGAGACGTTTATTCTCAGTGAGGTAGGTCAAACGTAGGACCTCGTATAAGAGAGATGCCTTAACGTGGCTACGAGGTACACATAAAATTGGCCATTTTTGTGCGCTAAAAGCTCTCATATTTCATATTTCTAGTGCAGTAATGCAGTTCAAATTTCGTTTTTTCAAGTTTGCATGTTTTGGCGCTGCAGTGTGCTGCCCTATTTATTTAACTATATACGAGTTGGCGACTCTGGGTTCAGCACCTGTTCACACTCAGTCTATGTTTGGATGTGCAGATCAGGTTTTTTGAAATGTATTCTCTAGCCTTCTGATCGTGCACTCCCCGCCTCCTAGCTTCAGGTGTTTTAATTATAGTAGGTCCAATACCCCTCCACATAGAGAGAGAATTTGAGTCCAAGAAGAGGTTTTTACATGTACCCATTCAGATGGAGACGTTTATTCTCAGTGAGGTAGGTCAAACGTAGGACCTCGTATAAGAGAGATGCCTTAACGTGGCTACGAGGTACACATAAAATTGGCCATTTTTGTGCGCTAAAAGCTCTCATTTTTCATATTTCTAGTGCAGTAATGCAGTTCAAATTTCGTTTTTTCAAGTTTGCATGTTTTGGCGCTGCAGTGTGCTGCCCTATTTATTTAACTATATACGAGTTGGCGACTCTGGGTTCAGCACCTGTTCACACTCAGTCTATGTTTGGATGTGCAGATCAGGTTTTTTGAAATGTATTCTCTAGCCTTCTGATCGTGCACTCCCCGCCTCCTAGCTTCAGGTGTTTTAATTATAGTAGGTCCAATACCCCTCCACATAGAGAGAGAATTTGAGTCCAAGAAGAGGTTTTTACATGTACCCATTCAGATGGAGACGTTTATTCTCAGTGAGGTAGGTCAAACGTAGGACCTCGTATAAGAGAGATGCCTTAACGTGGCTACGAGGTACACATAAAATTGGCCATTTTTGTGCGCTAAAAGCTCTCATTTTTCATATTTCTAGTGCAGTAATGCAGTTCAAATTTCGTTTTTTCAAGTTTGCATGTTTTGGCGCTGCAGTGTGCTGCCCTATTTATTTAACTATATACGAGTTGGCGACTCTGGGTTCAGCACCTGTTCACACTCAGTCTATGTTTGGATGTGCAGATCAGGTTTTTTGAAATGTATTCTCTAGCCTTCTGATCGTGCACTCCCCGCCTCCTAGCTTCAGGTGTTTTAATTATAGTAGGTCCAATACCCCTCCACATAGAGAGAGAATTTGAGTCCAAGAAGAGGTTTTTACATGTACCCATTCAGATGGAGACGTTTATTCTCAGTGAGGTAGGTCAAACGTAGGACCTCGTATAAGAGAGATGCCTTAACGTGGCTACGAGGTACACATAAAATTGGCCATTTTTGTGCGCTAAAAGCTCTCATTTTTCATATTTCTAGTGCAGTAATGCAGTTCAAATTTCGTTTTTTCAAGTTTGCATGTTTTGGCGCTGCAGTGTGCTGCCCTATTTATTTAACTATATACGAGTTGGCGACTCTGGGTTCAGCACCTGTTCACACTCAGTCTATGTTTGGATGTGCAGATCAGGATTTTTGAAATGTTTTCTATAAACAATAACGCACACTCAGTACATAATTGCACATATCCCCATATAGCCTATAGCATTCTTGCGGGATTATACTCTGCACCTAGATACCCTCTGCCTGCTTGCGGGGGTTGGCACCCTAAAGTCCTGTACAGTTGGCACCCCCGCTCTCGTCGTCTGGCCCTAATACGCCCTAACAATGCCTAATGGCAAAAATAGAAAAAATATATAAACAAATAGCAGACTGAGCGTACAGTTACTAATAATGATTATTAGCCATAGCACCTAATCAAAATAACCACATAAAGTATGTACATAAAACAGACACAATAAGATGAACATACTTATTGTGTCTATTTATAGTCTATGAGATTGGAGATGAACACATTTATTGTGATTTATTTGTCTATTTAGTGCTTTAGTCAGTGAATTACACATTTATGATGAGCCTGATAGAGTGCGTCTGGCAGAGGATATGGTGATGAGTGTGACACAGGGGAGGCACTCAGCTGAATGGTTCTACTCAGAATTTAGACGCTGGCCAGCCGAAATATCCTGGAATGATGCTGCCCTGAGGGGGTTGTTCCGCAAGAGCCTGTCTGACCATCTAACGGATGCTCTGGCCCTTCATCCTCCTCCTGATACCCTGGAGGATGCCATGACACAGGCGGTCCGGATGGACCGGAGACTCCTTGCTAGAGGAGTGATGCAATAAGAGACTCCCTTGTACTCCAAATTGTGTGACACTGTACCTCGACTGGGTCAGTCTCGGCTGTGGAGAAAGAGACAAACTACTATGCTTTTACTGTGGAACCTCTGGACATTTGAAAAGGAACTGCCCCTACTGTCCTTCTTCAGTGAAACCATCAGAGAAACGACTGAGTCTGGGCAACAATTGTGGAGGTTGTCCAGACTCCCAGGTACATTTTTTCTCGCTTGCAAAATTTGTGCTCCAGGTGGAATTGGAACTTGCTGGCAGTCCTGTGGTGACCACTGCCTTTGTTGATAGGGACAGTCAGGCTGAAAGACCCTGTTAAAATTGTGGCTAATGATTCATCCCCACTTACCCGGGATGGAATATATTTCTGGACTGATGTTTTTCTCTGAAAGTGGGTTCCACTCACGTGGAAAAATTAAGTTGTTATGAATAATCTGCCGCAAGGACTGGTTTTGGGGATGCCCTGGCGGCAATGCCAAAATCCGGTCATTGAATGGGAGGTGGGGGAAATCACTCAATGGGGATGTAAGGATAATGGTCCGTGTTGTAACCTGGGACCGTTTGTTAACCCGGTAAAGTTTGTATCTGTGTCGTCTGTCGGTCTGGAGGGTATTCCGGAGTACCTGAAGGACTTCGAAGATGTGTTTTCCGAAAGTGAGGCTGAGGCGCTTCCACCACATCGACCTTGTGATTGTGCTAATAATTTTGTCCCAGAAGACAAATTATCCAAGGCTCGTCTGTACAATTTGTCCGGGCCTGAGCGCCAAGCCATGAAAGAGTACATCACAGATAGCCTCCCTCTGTCTCACCCGTGGCAGCAGTGTTTTTCTTTGCGATGAAAAAAGATGTTGGTTTGCAACCATGCCTCGACTTTCGGGAACTGAATAAGATTACTGTGAAGAACACGTACCCTCTTCCTCTGATTCCAGATTTATGTAATCAACTCACTGGGGCCAAATGGTTTTCTAAGCTTGACTTATGAGTGGCTTATAACCTTGTAGGGATCCAAGAGGAAGATGAATGGAAAACAGTGTTTTTGATGACTGAGGGGTTGTTTGAAAATCTGGTTATGCCCTTTGGTCTCACTAACACCCCTGCTGTTTTCCATTATTTCATTAATGTCGGTTTTTCTGACTTGATTGTGTGCTATGTGGCCATTTACCTGGATGACATCTTGATATACTCAGAGGACAGTCGGTCACACTTACACCAGCTACTTTCAGTTCTTATGAGACTCAGGGAGAACCACTTATACGCTAAGCTGGAGAAGTGTTCATTCTTTATGCAAGAACTGTCTTTTCTGGGTTTAATTATATCAGGGGAGGGATTCCACATGGATCCGGGGAAGGTTCAGGCCATTTCAGATTGGGTGCCACCTCATGACCTGAAGGGTTGCAATGATTCCTGGGCTTCGCTAATTACTATAGGAAGTTCATTAAAGGGTTTTTGCAGGTAGTGCAACCCTTGACAGACCTCACTCTCCGGAGGGGCAGATGTAAAAAATTGGTCCATGGCTGCAAAAAATTCCTTCTAGACACCGAAGAAATGTTTTACTTCAGCACCCATGTTGATACAACCAGATCCATCAAGACCTTTTATCGTGGAGATCGATGCTTTGGAGGTGGGGGTAGGGGCAGTGTTTTCCCAGGGCCCTCCCACCCTCACTAACCTCAAACCCTGTGCCTTTTTCTCTAAAAAATTCTCTTCGGCCGAGAGAAATTATGATGTAGGCAACAGGGAATTGTTGGTAGTTAAATTGGCCTTCGAAGAATGGAGGCATTTTCTGGAGGGGGCTGTTCATCCCATTACGGTCATCACTGATCATAAAACCCTTGCCTATATCGAGTCTGCTAAGAGATTGACCCCCAGACAGGCTCGATGGGCACTGTTTTTTTCTCGATTTCATTTTACCACCACATTCCAACCAGGGTCTAAAAATGTAAAGGCGGATGCCTTATCCTGAAGTTCTGATTCTGCGTCCTCCAGAACCTCATTCCTCCATTATTCAACCGGGAGTGGTTGTGCCAGAAGTCTCATCCGAGTTACAGAGAGAGATTTTGGAAGCACAAGCTCCCAGGAATAAACCCCCAGGTAAATTGTTTGTACCCAAACATTTCCGTCTCATACTCCTGCAAAAATTTCATGATTCTGTGTTAAGTGCTCACCCTGGGATTGCAGCTACCCAGGGGGTAGGAGATTTTTTTTTTTGGCCCTCTATGGGTACTGATATCAAAAGGTTTGTAAATACTTGTAGGGTGTGCACTCGCTCTAAGAGCGCTCATGTCCGGCCGGGGAATTGGTACCTTTGCCAATTCCGGATAAACCATGGACACACTTTATCACTAATCTTTCGTCTTCCAAGGGCAACTCAGTAGTATGGGTAATAGTTGATAGATTTTCAAAGCAAGCCCACTTTGTGCCGTTACCTGTGTTACCTTCTGCTGAAACCTTGGCTCGCTTGTTTATACAGCACATAGTTCGGTTGCATGGGTTCCCTGTGAATGTGGTGTCTGACAGTGGTGTGCAGTTTGTGGACAGGTTTTGGAGGGCATTTTGTAAGAAGTTGGGGTTACGTTGTCATTTTCCTCTGCTTATCACCCAGAATCTAACGGAGAGACTGAATGCACGAATCAGTCGTTGGAACAAATTTTGAGATGCCTGGCCTCTTCCAGACAGGGGAACTGGTGTGAGGTATTGCCCATGGCAGAATTTGCATTCAATTGTCGTAATAATTAGTCTACTGGTAAATCTCCCTTTCAGGTTAATTATGGGTTTGTTTCGCAGTTTGGAGAATTTTCCCGCATGGATTCTGGTTGCCCTGGTGCTGAGGGTATGGTGCAACAATTAAGAACCCTTTGGAGGGAGGTTCAAGGGAACATCTTCAAAGCTCAGAAGAAGTATAAACATTTTGCTGACAGGAGGAGGGGGTCAGCTCCTGCGTTGGCTGTGGGGGAGAAGGTGTGGTTGTCTACCAGTAACATCAAACTTAAGATACCCTCTATGAAGTTGGGCCCCAAGTTTAAAAGTCCATACAAGATTGTAGAGGTGATCAACCCAGTGGCCTATAGTTTACAGTTGCCCACCTCCTTCAAAATATCTAATGTCTTTTACAGGTCCCTATTAAAACCAGTGGGGATGGTTAGAGAAGATTCCTCATCCAATGTTCTACCAGTGTTGGTAGAGGGTCAGCTGGAGTATGAGGTAGGGTGCATCATTGATTCACAGTGGGTGTACCTAATCCACTGGAAAGGATATTCCATTGAGGATCGGTCATGTGTTCTGGCCAGTTCTGTGTGCGCTGATTGACTGGTGCGGGCTTTTCATGCCAGATACCATGAGAAGCTTGGGGGTCCAGTGGCCCCCCGTTAAGATGGGGGTACTGTCATGGTTAGGACATGGTTAATGTCCTTTTCTCTCAGGGTTAATTTTGCTGGCCTCCCTTTGGATCTGGGAGGGGTATTTATACTCACTCCAGACTAGGAGTACCTGACCTTTGGAGAGTGTGCTCGGTTTGCAATTGTGTTCCTTGCTCTCCGTGCTTTACTCTGCTTGTTTATTCTTTGAATTTCTGACCTCTGGATTCTCTTCTGACAATCCCCTGTCTCTCCCCTTTGGTACCTCATGATCTCCTGGTTCTGATCTTAGCTTGTTTGACTACTCCCATGTGTGTATCGGATCTGCCCCCGACCACCTCCCACTCTGTCACATGGTTCAGGTCCTGTTTGTTACCTGGTTAGTAACCCGGCACTTTGCTCAGCTCCCTTGCTGCTGTGTGCAGCTCTCCCCGCAGCAGTAATACCCGGGCGTCATGACAGGTCTGCTCCATGAAGTTATATATCCATCAGGGGAAATTAAAAGGGTTAATGTGACAAAGGTAATGTGAAGACTATTAAGACAACTTGTACAATACTTAGAAAACTTACACACATTTGACATTTGCATTGTTAGCGTCCTCATTGTAGATCAATGTCAGTACTATTCAACAATTATTATTCCACATTGAAAAAGTTCAGCTAATTGTTGTGTAATGCTACAGGAGTGTTTAAGATTTTTTTTTTAGAATATCTAAAGATGTACAGCAATTAGAGCCTTAAACATTAGATCATTTTCTCTCCCAATTCCCTCATACAAAGAAAGAGCTCCTGATGGTGGCTTATTCCCTCACTGAAGAAAAGTATCATCTGTTGAAATTCCAACCACCCATTTCTTCTCTTCTCCAACATCATCTCTTAAGGGGAGAGTTTGGAAGCCCCCATACCCATTAGACTGTTGGACAACCCCAATGGTCGATCCAAGGTAGTGATACCAATTGTATTAGTGGCTTGCCGACTTGGAGACAACTCTATACCTCACTTATGGGCCAACATTGTAAAAGAACAAAAAAGTCTATGGATTCATTGGATATACGGGATTATCCAAATATACGGTATATCCAAACGTACACACTGTACAGTGTCTTGTGTGATGACTACACTGCTCATAATGCAAATCATCAGGTCAAGCATTGGACAGACATTGGACCAGCAGGGAATGTTAAAAGATTTTAGCTGCAGGATTGTAAATGCATCTCTGGGGCACAATGAAGGCTTTAAGTTTGTATCAGGAGATTCAAAAGAATCCAATACAATGCAATATTTATTTTTATTTTTTTTACTTTTTTTAGCTTTTTGTGAGATATTTTGTATATTTAATCTAATGGTGTTCAAAGGAAAGATGACAAAAAATAAATCTTTGCATAATATAGCATATTTAATTTATTGTATATAATATACTATCAAAAAGTATATTATATGACTTAGATGTTGTACAAGTCATGAAAATTCAGACTGGGTTTGAACACCTGATAAAAATACCATGAAGAAGCCATATATAGGGAAGAGCGAACCCCTGGATGTTTGGGTCCAGCCGAAGTACAGTTCAAAGTTTGGTTCAGCATCAGAACGTGACCCCGAACTTGACCGTAAACCCACTAGAAGTCAATGGCGATCCGAACTTCAGTGCTTTAAAATGGCTGTAAAATGGTCATAGTAAGAGCTAGGGGGCTGCAAAAGGAAGATAAATGTGGGTAAGAACATGACAAGTGCTCAGCAAACAAAGGTGCATAGAGAAATTACTTAAAACAACACAGAATCCAAAAAAAGGACCCCCGTGGCGGAAGCAGATATAAGCCTGACAGAGGCACCGCATAGGCCCCCATGCATGTAGGGTTTGTGAACAGATGGTGCAAAGGTCCTGGTTTTGAAGAAACTTTTGTATGGGGAAAACAAGGATAGTTAGATAAGTATGTAGAGGCGATAGGCCAGTCTGAAGAAATAACTTTACAGGGCACACTTAAACCTGTGGGTACTGGGGATTAACCAAAGTGTCCTGGGTAATGCATTCCAAAGAACTGGTGCAGCACTTGAATTCTTGGAGACGGGAGTGGGAGGTTCGGATTATTATGGATGTTAATCTTAGTTCATTAGGAGAACAGAGGACACCAATAGGGTGGCAGACTGAGACAAATGAGGAGATGTTATAGTGGTGCTGAATAGAGATGGGCGAACCCAAACAATAAAGTTTGGCATCCGTACCTAACACCTACTGTTCAGCCATGGACTTCACTAGGAAGTCCATGTTACTGTCCGAGCTTGCCTGCCTGAAAACCAGGTGTTTGTTGTGCTGTCATGTGCAAGGCTGGTTGTCAAAAATGTGGGGGACCCCACGTCTGCTGTCATTTTCCCCTGGTTGTGCTGAAATTTATGGTGCAGATCTTACTGTGACCGGATGAGGAGGTGGTGGATGAAGTGGAGGAGGCAACATGGACAGAGAATTGTCTAATAATCCTTGATGGTGGTATGACATGGTCTAGAATCCCTTCAGCCTCTTTCTCAACCGCCACTACATTTACCCAGTGGGCAGTTAGGGAGATATAGCGTCTTTGGCCGTGCTTAATGGTCCATGTATTGTGGACGTTGCCACTGATGGCATTGCAGAGCGCACACCTTATTTGGTCCACAACATGTGTGTGTAGGGCAGGGATTGCCCTCTTGGAAAAGTATTGGTGGCTGGGAACAACGTACTGCGGGATTGCCACCGCCATCAGTTTTTTTAAAACTGTCTGTCTCCTACAGCCAGTATGGCATCATTTCAGAGGCCAGTAATTTTTAAATATTGTAATTCAGGACCATGGCTCGTGGATGTGTAGGGGGGAATCTCCTCTTCTTAAACTGAGAAAAAAAAAGTAAATGGCAGTAGAAAACATAAGGCTTCCCACATGGAAATGATAGATCCTGTGCATCAGGATATAGTGGTTGATCGAATGGTGTGCGGTGCTCAGCACGGAATTAAACATGTATATAAAGAATTGAAGAAGTATGCCGCACTCAAATCGTACATTGTGATTGTGCTTCATCTCATGGTTTGTTGTATTTACAGTTATTTGTGTGTTGCTTTTTATGCTTGCAAGCTTCACATGTGCATTGCTACACTTCCTACTTTTTGCTGGGTTTTACTTCATGTTGCCTTTTTTAGAATACCTGTGTCAGTGTAGATATTCACTACCATCTTTTACTACTTATACACATTTTATTTGGCTTATTTTGAGGTTGTATTTACATCTGTTTACTGCTTTCTATGCCTACTGGTTTTTATTGTACTCTTTAGACACTGTTAGGGAAAAAAAAACTTGTTTTGTTGACGTGAAGACACTTCAGGAAACTTTTTCTCTGGTGTTTTGTAAACCACAGATATCACTTTTTCCCCCATATTTTTGATGGTTTCTTTAGTACTTTCTTGAATTTTTTTACTATCAGCACATTATTTGAGTATTTTTCTAGTGTTTTTATTTTGTCTTTGTTACTGGCATTTTCTAACCTTTTTTTTTTACTCTGTTCAACAATTTAAAAACCAATAGTGGTTTTTGAAGAGAAATCACTGACAAAACGGTTAAAAAAAACTGCCTGGGTATGTTCCAGGTGTCTTTTGAGCCTTCCCTTGGTCTTGTATGATATGTAATTTTACTGTAAACTTTCATTTATATATAGTATGTGATCTAGATATTACACAAGTCATGAACATACACATCGGATTTGACCACTTGATAAAAATACATTTTACAATGAAAGGTCAGCAAGCAGCGAGTAACCTCCGAAATCTCTACCTTTGCTGTAGAATCATCACATTTTTTACAAGAGTGAAGTGATTGAAATATCCATATATTTTAGGTTTCGCTTTTAGCTGTCTGGATATAGGAAAAGGAAATAACAGTCATTTCCTGGAATTAACAGGAATTACACTTTGTTTCCGAAGATAAAGGGAGTAAATGCTGCGTGCTCCAGTTCTGCTCATGAGGATCACTGATAGATTGGATGATGAGACCTGGCAATTAGGAATCTGTAACTTTATTTTTTAAAACTAGATCTCCTATTCTATGTCTAAAGACAGTTTTAACAATTGTATACCGTGCATGTAGAAATTTAATAATTTATGCCAATTAACTTGTATAGTTCTGTTTCTTTTATGATGCTGTAAAACAATCTGTTGCTCTGAGATGAACATAGAAAAAACATCAGGATCTGAAAGACTAAGGCCGACGTCACACTAGCGAGTTTTACGGACGTATGAGAGGCGCAGAAAATACGCATTGCACACGGACCAATGATTTTCTATGGGCAGCTCCTATCTGCCGTATTTTACGCATTCGTATTATACGGTATTGTACGGCCGTAGAAAATCGCAGCATGCTGCATTTGTCAGCGCATTGGGCAAAAAATACGCCAATGAAAGTCAATGGGGGCGAGAAAAATACGGATTACACACGGACCAACAGTGTGACTTGCGAGAAATACGCAGCGGTGTTCTATGGAAAAGCCGGCAATTCAGTGCGGTGTACAGTAAAGTCACACTGACAGGTTAGAATAGAATAGCTATAATAAATGTCTACACATAGTATAGGGATATATATATGTCAGTGAGACACATATATATATATATTAATATTTCATACAGCGCTAGATAGCAGAAAAGCTGGTAATTCAATTACCGGCTTTGCTATCTCCTTCCCAAACCCGACAGGATATGAGACATGGTTTACATACAGTAAACCATCTCATATCCCTTATTTTTTTACATATTCCTCACTAATAATGTTCCAAGTGTCTGTGTGCAAAATTTGGGGGCTCTAGCTGTTAAAATAAAGGGTTAAATCACGGAAAAAATTGGCGTGGGCTCCCGCGCAATTTTCTCCGCCAGAGTGGGAAAGCCAGTGACTGAGGGCAGATATTAATAGCCTGGAGAGGGACCATGGTTATCGCCCCCCCCTGGCTAAAAACATCTGCCCCCAGCCACCCCAGAAAAGGCACATCTGGAAGATGCGCCTATTCCGGCACTTAGCCTCTCTCTTGCCACTCCCCTGTAGTGGTGGGATATGGGGTAATAAAGGGTTAATGTCACCTTGCTATTGTAAGGTGACATTAAGCCAGGTTAATAATGAAGAGGCGTCAATAAGACACCTATCCATTATTAATCCAATAGTAGTAAATGGTTAATAAAACACACACACATTAGTAAAAAAGTATTTTATTGAAATAAAGACGCAGGGTGTTGTAATAGTTTATTATACTCTCAATCCAATTGAAGACCCTTGTCACCTGAAACATAGTTAAAATAAAAAATCAACAATATCCCATACCTTCCGTCATTCAGTCTTGTCCCACGCTGTAAATCCATCTGTAGGGGTTAAATAATTTTACAAGCAGGAGCCTGCTAATACAGCCGCCCCTGCCTGTAAAAACCCAGGGAATGAATGGAAGCTCGGTTTTACACGAAGCAATCAAGACTTTAGGTGACAGAATGGATGTGTCCCTCTTAAATTGCCGGATCCAGGATGTCACCAAAAGCCTTGATAAAGTTAAAGCCGACCTCCAGAGGCCAGCTCATCATTTTTTTAACCAAATAGAGCAGGGCATGTCGGAACACCTTAGCCCTGATCTCCAGCTCAGTGTGATGCAGGCCTGCAATGCTGCTTTTGTGCAGGCTAAGCAGCAGAGTCGCAATGTACAGCAGACAGTGGCGGCATATCCAACTGTGCCATCACTGTCACGATTAACCTCCATTCCTACCTCTGCTTCATACCACTGCACGGCCACCTCTATTCCATCCACAGGTGTACTCCACTACAGCGCCAACACGATGACGAGTGCTGTTGGACATCCCACCGCCACCACCGTGACAACCGCTGCTCCGGCTTGGACCTCCTCCACTGACACCACGATGCCGCAGGACCCTGGCGTGGCTTTTCGGACCGGCCCCCTCCCGATGCAGCAGGACCCAGGCATGGCTTTCTGGGCAGGACCCACCCCGATGCAGCAGGACCCAGGCATGGCTTTCCGGGCAGGACCCACCCTGATGCAGCAGGACCCAGGCATGGCTTTCCGGGCAGGCCCCCCCCGATGCAGCAGGACCCAGGCATGGCTTTCTGGGCAGGACCCACCCCGATGCAGCAGGACCCAGGCATGGCTTTCTGGGCAGGACCCACCCCGATGCAGCAGGACCCAGGCATGGCTTTCTGGGCAGGACCCACCCCGATGCAGCAGGACCCAGGCATGGCTTTCCGGGCAGGACCCACCCTGATGCAGCAGGACCCAGGCATGGCTTTCCAGGCAGGCCCCCCCCGATGCAGCAGGACCCAGGCATGGCTTTCCGGGCAGGACCTACCCCGATTGCAGCAGGACCCAGGCATGGCTTTCCGGGCAGGACCCACCCTGATGCAGCAGGACCTAGGCATGGCTTTCCAGGCAGGCCCCCCCGATGCAGCAGGACCCTGGCAGGGCTTTATGTTCCCCCCCAGCAATGCAGCAGGACCCTGGGAGGGGTTTATGTTCCCCCCCAACGATGCACCAGGACCCTGGCAGGGCTTTATGTCCCCCCCCACTACGATGCAGCTGGACTCTGGCGTGGCCGAGCGATCCACAATTGAAATGGACTGTGAGACAGTACAGCCGGACCCCGACGTATCTCCCACCACCACGCAACAACATATGAGCCCACCAAGACGTCCCCCTATCAGGCAAACACAAACAAAAACTCAGAAAACCAAAAAAAAAAAAAAAAAACTCTTAGTATTCCTCCCCATCACCTACCGATGTGTCTGTATTGTCAGTTTTGTCTCACCCTTCCAGTGCGTCTCAAGCCTCTCATGTGTCAAGCCCCATCCCCGAACTTCCAGACCCTTCCAGTTTCATTGCCCCTTCTCCTGCCACCTCTGCCTCCTCCACGGTTAGCCAGGCTTCAGTTCTTAACACCCCCCGTTTACATCACTCCCACCCAAGCCGTCGCGGTACAACCCGTCGCATTACCAAAAAATAAGTCTTTTAATTTGTTTGTTAACTAAATAAAAAAATGTTAATTTGCCACAATTATGTTTGGTTTATTGTGTCTATCGCCGCCGTCAATACACACCAATAAACCTCGCCACACACTTATTCTTTGGGCCAAAACATATCTCCAGTAGTTTAAAATACAATGTGGTCTTGCTTTTAGTTCATTTAGGAGGCCTTTATGGCACAGCGAATATAAAAAACGTAGTGTAGGACTGCCCCAATATGAGATTGCCGTGAAGAGGCGGGGTGGCTCAAAGAATTGATCAATTGTTTGCTAAATGTCTCATTTTGATAATACAGTTAGAAATTAATATGTGCATTTGCACTTTATGTATTGCGTCTTAACCTTAGGCTGCGCTGGCTTCTCCCCTTTTTTGCTCTGTTATTGGTAAGTGGCTGACCACCACTGTTGCCGTGCGCCGCGCCTGGTTATGTGCGCCATTCTTTCTGTGTCTCAGTGATTGATAGGCTGCTGTACACACACATAGCAGCCCTGCCCTGCCTCAGGCTTTGTTTAATTATGCACCTGTGCCTCAGCCTGTCTCACTCTTCATCTGTGGCTCTGGATGGGCAGTGTGGAGGTTGGATCCGAAATGTCTGTCTGGACCTGGTCAACCTTTATCCTCGCTTGCCTACTCTGGCGCCATGGGGGTGACTCAGTATATGCTCCAGGTACAGCATGCTTTTAATGTGGTCTTGCTTTTAGTTCATTTAGGAGGCCTTTATGGCACAGCGAATATAAAAAACGTAGTGTAGGACTGCCCCAATATGAGATTGCCGTGAAGAGGCGGGGTGGCTCAAAGAATTGATCAATTGTTTGCTAAATGTCTCATTTTGATAATACAGTTAGAAATTAATATGTGCATTTGCACTTTATGTATTGCGTCTTAACCTTAGGCTGCGCTGGCTTCTCCCCTTTTTTGCTAGTTTAAAATACAAGACTGCATCTACATGTGTGTCTTTAGTATACAGATATGAGGTGGCCCAAAAAATATAACATTTATTTCCATACTCTGTGTTTGTACCTAGTGTGACAGTACAAAGAGAAAATGGTGGAAATCCAGTTCAGTACTCTACTGAACAGGTCAGGTGTCCAAAAACTCATAAGTTAGGACACCTGACCTATTGAGTTGATAACTGCTTTGTATATTCACCATATTCTCTTCTTTATACCTAATCTATTACACAACAAATGAGGTGACAATGGTTGTCACACACTACATATCTATGCTCACCTTGCCAGGTGTAAGAAATTGTGAATTCATGAGCATGTATATGTTTATCATGAATTCATTATTTCTGACACTTGACTTGATGGGTATAGATAGCGTGACAGTGATTGTCTAAGTCTTGAAGCAATGACGTCAACAAGATTACCAATAAATCAACATGGTTACCAATAAATCAACATGGTTTCCATTATTAGAAGTATGCGGCCAGTGTTTTATATCATTATTTGTAAACCGAAATAGGGAGTGCAACAATATAAGAGGTCAATTATGATATTAAAATAATAACTATTACCTCATCATCTATCACCCACTCCTGGTTTTGGATTACAAAATATGATATACATACATATTTACTGCCCGTCTTTGGTCAACCTTTGTTTAGAGAGGAAAAAGATAGGAGACACGGTCAACACAACCAACACTCAAGTTTATTAATTTGAAATATTTTTATCAGTATATAATAATTGGTAAAGATAAAGATACAACAGGACATTTACACAACATTGTTCTGCCATGACACCCGTCCAATATCGGAAACAAAACAGGCCTCAAATTGGTCCCGCATGAGACCAACGGCTGCAGTTGACCGCATCGGGTGATGCTGAAAATCAGGCAGTGGGTGTGCAACTGGTTCATCCAGTTCAATGTGGGGTCGCTCCTTAGCAATTATGTAATTGTGGAGAACCACACAGGCTTTGACCACCTCGTCCACTGTTTCCACTTTTAGATTTATGGCTGTTGCAAGAATGCGCCATTTAGCAACCAGAATGCCAAAGGTGCACTCTACTGTTCTTCGGGCCCTGGTCAGTCTGTAGTTGAAGATCCGTCTAGTGTGGTCCAAGTCCCAACTGGAATATGGCTTCAGTAGATTTTCACACATCTGGAAGGCCTTATCCCCAACCATAACAAATGGCAGCGGTGGGCCTTGAGTGTTGGGGAGAGGCTGTGGAGTGGGAAAATTAAAATTGTTGCCATACACACGCCGGCCCATATCCGAGCTCTTGAAAGTCTGGGAATCATTGCCACGGCCAAAAGCTCCAATGTCCACGGCGATGAAGCGACAGTCCGCATCCGCAATTGCCATGAGCACTACAGAAAAATATTTTTTGTAGTTGAAAAACTCCGATCCGGTTCTGGCAGGTTTGATAATGCGGATGTGCTTTCCATCCACCGCCCCTAAACAGTTGGGGAAATCACACACATTCAAAACATTTATCGAAAATTTCACGCCACATGTCCACGGTGGGTACTGGTATAAACTCCTCACAGAGTACATTCCATAACGCACGACAGGTGTCCACAACTATTCCGGACAGGGTTGATATTCCAAGGCGGTTTTGGAAGTGGAGGGAAGATAAACTCTCTCCTGTGGCAAGAAATCTAGAAGAAAAACACACACAAAAAACAACAACATTAAAATCTACTCTTTTTATGGTGTGTTTAAAAATAACAAAAAGAAAAATACACATAAAATACATGTCATAATAACCAAAATTTGGACTGTCATTGGTTTAGATTTTGAACGTACCTTAATGTCACTAGCAGACGTTCCTCGGGTGGAATCGCTCTACGGAGCCATGTGTCCTGTCGCCGTATGGCTCCTTGGACACGAGACAGCAAATCACGGAAAGATTCTTGCGACATTCTCGTGTACTCCTGGAATTTCTCCGGGTTGGCATTCAGCTCGGCATAGAGCGTGTGATAGGCTCCACAGCTCTCACGCACTTCAATGATGGGGTGCCTCCAAAAACGCCTACGTTGTCTCCTTCTCCATCTTTGGCGGTTTCGGTCTTGCTCTCAAGCAAAAGCACAGGCCAGAAAAATCTTGAAGCTGAAATCCAGGTTGAAATAAAAGCTCTCCATGGAAAGATCCATCATGACACAGGAAACAGTAGCAAGCTGTTAAAATTTCTGTACCCCTAGGGTCTATATATAGAGAGCCCATCATATACACCCTCTCTATTCCCATTGGTGGTGTCAGGTTATCTTTTTTTGGCTCCTTTAAATTTTTTGGAAATGTGCACAAAAAACGCAAACGCATGCAAAAATGCATGTAAACGCGTGTTAACGCTGCGTTTTTTTAGACGCATGCGTTAAACGCATGCGGCAAAAAAGCGCAGCGTTGACACGCGTTTACATGCGTTTTTGCATGCGTTTTAAACGCGTTAAAAATGCTGCAGACAAAAACGCAAGTGTGAAACCAGCCTAATAAAGGTATAAACCAGGGTGAATCTCCATAAAAGTAAAGGTAAAGTAATTATACTGACCAGGATTCATGCTGCATGTGCTGCCACTGCTGCCCCACACTCCAGCGCGAGTTTCACACGTTGCTTCGTTAGGGATTTTGATTAGCAAATTAGGCCTCCTGATTCATGACTGCAATTCAGTTTTAGCCAAAACGATTTGGATTAGCAAATTCAGTCAGGAGGCCCCATTTGCTAATCCAAATTATTTTAGCAAAAACTGTGTTGCAGTTAGGAATCAGGAGGCCTAATTTGCTAATCAAAATCGTTAGGCCTAATGTTGGGGTTCATCCAGGAGACCCTATTTGCTAATCCAAAATGTTAGTGTTAACCCTCCGTCACATACAACTGATCTGACAGGTGCTTCTCTTTTACTTTCATTTCTCCTTCCTCACCAGATTGTGAGGAAACCCCCTCCCTCCAGGTAGTCTCCTGTCTCTTGAAGGTCTGTGAAACCTGATATCACAGTTGGATTTCAGAGCTTCAGGGGAGAGGATATAGCTGCACAGATCTCTCAGGCTCATTGTATGTGAATACGTCACATTCAGTAAGGTTGGTATTTTATGTTTTTATTCATCACAATAGTTTATTTAGCTTGTTTTATGAATGTATAGCACAAAATGTGAGGATATTTCATAGAAATAAGGGAGATTTTATAAAAGAAAGTGTGCTGCTCAGGCAGATACAGTAGTTCCCTAACATATTCCTTCTCTTGCTTCCGATTATCTGCTGAAATGGAGAGGAAAATGTACAATTTATCCAAACAACTTGATGTTGAGGAAGTAACAAACATGCTGTTAGATGATAGAAACCTCACACTGAATGAGGATTTAGGAGAGGAAAGTGAGATTGATTCTCATGATGAGGTGGAAGAATGTGTCCTGGATTCTGAAACAGAGCAAGATGGTGACAGTGGTGAGGATGAAGAAGTTGGATCATATTATATTGGAAAAGATAAAAATACTAAATGGAACAAGAAGCCATTCCAGAAAAAACGTAGGGAACCTTTAAACATTATTACTCACCTTCCTGCAGTAATAGGAACTGCACGTAATGCAAAAACTGCAGTTGAATGCTGGAACAGTATATTTACAGATGACATTCTGGACTCTATTGTCACATATACCAACCAATATATAGACATTATAAAGGACAAGTACATCTGCAACAGAACCATCAAGCCCACAGATGAAATAGAACTGCGTGCTTTTTTTGGATTACTGTATCTTGCAGGAGCTTATAGGGCAAATAGACAAAGTTTGGAGGAACTTTGGGGTAAAGATGGGGATGGAGTTGAAAAATTTAGCCTTGTTATGTCCATAAACAGATTCAAGATTCTAATTCGTTGCCTTCGGTTTGACGACAGAACTACCCGAACCGAACGCAAAACACATGACCGACTTGCTCCAATTCGTGATATATTTCAAAGATTTGTTGTAAACTGTAAACAAAGTTATTACCCTGGAGAGAATCTCACTATTGACGAAATGCTCCCTGGTTTTCGTGGTAGATGTGCCTTTCGTCAATATATTCCATCAAAGCCAAACAAATATGGAATAAAAATGTATGCCCTTGTTGATGCCAGTAAGACCTACACTTACAACCTGGAAATTTATGCAGGAAAACAACCAGAAGGTCCTTACTGTGTGAGCAACAAACCCATTGATGTTGTAAAAAGACTGGCTGAACCCTTATTTGGATCGGGTCGCAATATTACAGCTGACAATTGGTTTACAAGTTGTGATCTGATTGATTATCTGAAAATTCAGAAGCTGTCATATGTGGGAACTGTAAGAAAAAACAAAAGGGAATTGCCGCCACAGTTTGTAAGTGTGAAAGAGAGACAACAGTACAGCAGTATGTTTGCATTCCATAATGGAAAGGCTTTAGTTTCCTATGTACCACATGCCAAAAAAATCGTACTTCTTCTATCAACACTTCATGATGATGCTGCCATCGATCCTGGGACTGGGGCAGAAAAAAAACCGGAGATAATTACATTTTACAATGCCACCAAAGGGGGTGTGGATACAGCAGATCAGATGTGCTCCACTTTCAACGTCAGCAGAAACATCAAACGCTGGCCAATGGTCATATTTTTTGCTATGTTGAATTTGGGTGGTATAAATTCACAAGTAATTTATCTTGAAAACAAGCTTGAACCACTCCGTAGACGATTGTATCTGAAAAAATTGGCCCATGAACTAGTACTTGGAGAGCTACGCAGGAGAAGCGTGAAAACAATCGGTATCCCCTCTCGCCTTCAAGTTCAGCTCAAAAGGTTCCGCCCAGAAGATGATGGTGAAAAGTCACCATCTGCACCACCTCACAAAAGAAGGAGATGCACCACCTGCCAAACGGAAAGCGGAACCAGAAGGCTTTCAAATTATGAATGTTTCAAATGTCATAAAGCAATTTGCCTGACACATGCAAAAATGGTGTGTAATTCTTGCTATTTGCTCTGCAAGTGTGACTTTTCTGGGGAAACCTCAGCATTTACTTCTGATTGAATATGTTTTTAATAGTACTTAAGGTACCTTAAAATTAAGTTTGTGTTCAAAAATTTTCTTTGTACATTTTTTTGAGAGAGTCGAACTGGAGACTATTTGGCGGGAGTTTTGAAAAGTTTGTATTTCATAGTTATTAGTTTTATGTTAAGTAAATGTTTTTTTTTGCAACTGATTATGTGTAGTCTCTTTTATTACATCCCTATGAAGGTCACTGATCACTTTTAGAGCACTGAAATTGCAAACATTAGATATTATAGGTATTTTTCCAGCAGGCGCCTGACAGGCACATTGTATGTGAACTCGTTAGTCCGAATATTGTATGTGACGGAGGGTTAAAACTATGTTGCAGTCAGGAGGTCCAATTTGATAATCCATATCGTTTTGGCTAAAACTGGGTTGCAGTCAGGAATCGGGAGGACCCATTATCTACCTTATATACTCAAGTATAAGCTGACCAAAGTATAAGCCGAGGCACCTAATTTTACCACAAAAAACTGGGAAAACGTATTGACTCGAGTATAAGCCTAGAGTGGGAAATGCAGCAGCTAATGGTAAATGCTCGATAAAGTTGATGATGGGTCCCATAAGATGCTCCATACAAAATACACCCCATATAATGCTCCATAAAGTTCATGATGGGCCCCATAAGATGCCCATATAATACTCAATACAGTTTATGCTGATCCCCATATACCGCTGCAAAAAAAAATTTAAATACTCACCTCTCGTCGCTGACCGCTGCTCTTCAGTGTTGCCATTTCTCTGCACTGACTGTTCAGGCAGAGGGCGCACACTAAGCACGTCATCATGCCCTCTGACCGGAACATCAGTCAGAGGATGCGGAAGATATTGCAGCAGTGGAACGGGGAGAGGTGAATAGCGCAAGTATCGGGGACCTAAGCAAGCAGCGGCACAGGCACCTGGTCCCGAGAGCGCGTCGGTGTCCCCGCCTGCTGAGGATCCCGGCACTTGCCCCGATGCTAACGCCAACCATTGGTCCTGTCAGCAGCCACCAGAATACTCACAGAGGCTGCAGTCATGTGCAGATGACAAGGAGAGACCGAGGAACACCCGCACTGCAGCGGAGAACAAGTATGTGGGACCGTGACTCGTGTATAAGCCGTGGGGGGTCTCTTTCAGCAAACAAATGTGCTGAAAAACTCGGCTTATACACTAGTATATACAGTAATCAAAATAATTAGGACTAATAGTGTTGTTTAGGCAAACTAAGAAAAATGGGTATTATACCTACCGATAATTCGGTTTCCAGGAGCCCATCCTGACAGCACTCTGGAGGACGTCCTCCTCCTCCTTGCAGGGACAGGAAACAACACGAGAGGTTAAAAGATCCCACTCCGCCCCCTTTCCCTTAGTGTTTTGACAAGTACCACTCATGGATAGATATACTTTGAATTCTTTATTAACCAAACCTATCACAGCATGTCACGCACGCGCCCAGACTGAATGGCGCGGGCATACGGGGGTGGTTGTGGCCCCACTGTGCCACAAACCAGACTACCCTGGAAGGGGCTGACTATGACAGCTGCCTGGGTTTTCACTGGAGCCTCTGATGGTGAGGTCAGGCTTGTGCAGCAGGCAGCTGCCAGGTGCTACTCCAGGGTGGGGTCTGGCTGTGGCTGCTGATCCCACTAAAGAACGGAGCGGGCACGGCTGGCACTCTGGCTGACAGGCGGGCACGGCTGGGACACAGGCAGGCAGACGGGTACAACAGAGACACTGGCGAGCAGGCGGACACGGCTGGCTCTCTGGCTGGAACATAGGAAGAACCGGTAGGGACTGGTCTGCAGGCAGGTAGGAGCCTGTACAGACAGAAGGACTAAGTAACAAGTAGAAGGTGGAACTAAGAGAAGAGAAGGAGAAGGCAGAGCCAAGGGCGGAGCCGCAAGAGGCGGAGTCAAGGGAAGAGACGCTGGAGGCGGAGCCAAGAGCGGATACGCTGGAGGCGGAGCCAAGAGCGGAGACGCTGGAGGCGGAGCCAAGAGCGGAGACGCTGGAGGCGGAGACACTGGAGGCGGAGCCAAGAGCGGAGACGCTGGAGGCGGAGCCAAGAGCAGAGATGCTGGAGGCGGAGCCAAGAGCGGAGACGCTGGAGGCGGAGCCAAGAGCGGAGACGCTGGAGGCGGAGCCAAGAGCGGAGACGCTGGAGGCAGAGCCAAGAGCAGAGACGCTGGAGGCGGAGCCAAGAGCGGAGATGCTGGAGGCGGAGCCAAGAGCGGAGACTCTGGAGGCGGAGCCAAGAGCGGAGACGCTGGAGGCGGAACCAAGAGCGGAGACGCTGGAGGTAACGCCAAGAGCGGAGACGCTGGAGGCGGAGCCAAGAGCAGAGACGGAGCCAAGTGCAGAAACACAGGAGGGGGAGCCAGATAGAACCGCAAAGAGCGGAGCCACAGAGCAAAGCCAGAGAGTACGAAGCAAGGACTGAGTGCAGAGCCGCAAGAGTGCGGAGAGTAAGCAGACTGAGAACACAAGGAAAGACAAAGCAGGGAAGGAAGCCACAGACAAAGAGTCCGAGAAAAGACAAAGTACAGACAAGGCAATGGAACAAGACACAGGGTCAAAGACACAGGGACCAGAATATTCTGCCTCCTGGAGGGCGGACTACAAGAACAAGGCAAAAGCACAGAGAAAAGCTCAGAGGAGAAACTCAGAGCAAGGACAGGCAAACTCAGCAGCTAAACACTAACTGAGCTAACACATTGCACAGGCCCAGACCACAGGGTGGAGCTGCATTATATACAGGAGGCCTCTTGGTAATTGGTCAGGAACTGATTAGACAGATGCACCTGATTCCTATAAGAACCAGAGAGTTCAGGCGCCGCCCCCTATACACATAGTCATGAGGCATGCAGAGAGCAGAGACACAGAACATGGAGCTGGCATTAAACAGAAACTACATCATGGCCTGGAGCAGTGGGTAAGATTGTGTGAGAGATGTGAGGCCATGCTGTGATGCCAGCAGAGTTGTTACACAGCATATGAATAGTATACATAGGGGGGAAGTAATGGTGCTGTCAGGATGGACTCCTGGAAACCGAATTATCGGTAGGTTTAATACCCATTTTCCAGGACGTCCCCCTGACAGCACTCTGGAGAATACCAAAGAAAACTCCCTTAGGGTGGGACAACTGCCTGGAGAACCTTTCTCCCAAATGACATTTGCTGGGTTGCTAACACGTCTAATTTATAGTGTTTACAGAATGTGTTTACCCTGGCCCAGGTTGCGGCTTTACAGATTTGTTCTAATGATGCCCCTGCCCGTTCAGCCCATGATGCTGAAATGGCCCTAGTAGAATGGGCTTTAATTCCTACTGGACAATCTACCCCTTCTGATGCATAGGCTTTTGCAATTACTGTAGTGATCCATCTAGCTATAGAGGTTTTGGATGCTTTTTTTACCCCTATTTTTACCCCCAAAAAGGATGAATAGATTGGGATCTTTCCTCCACATACTAGTGGCCTCTAGATAGTCTAGCACTGCCTGTCTGACATCAAGAGAATGTAAAGATTGTTCTTTTGTATTAGAGTGTTTATTGCAAAAGGAGGGTAGAATTATTTCCTGATTTCTGTTTTGTACTGAGGCTACCTTAGGAATAAATGATGGATCTAGTTTTAAGATTATATGATCCTCACGAATCTGGAGGTATGGATCCCTAATTGACAGGGCTTGAATCTCCCCCACTCTTTTGGCCGTCGTAATCGCTACCAAAAAGGCTGTTTTCCAAGTTCGTACTGCAATAGGCATGTCACCCACAAGGGTATAAGGATCTTTACATAGGGCTCTGAGCACTAGATTTAAGTCCCAAGTGGGAGTTAATTGTCTAAATGTGGGACGTAATCTTTGGATGGCTTTTACGAATCTAATTATCCATGGGTGAGAGGCCAAAGGATAATCCAAGAAAGTGCTCAGAGCTGAATTCTGCACCTTAAGTGTACTAGGTCTTAGCCCCATATTGAATCTGGATTGGAGAAAATCCAGAACTCTGGGAACATCCGGGTTCTCCGACATCACGGCCGACCCGCCACCTTCCATACAGAATTTTTTCCAAATTTTGTAGTAAATAGCCAAAGTTACTGGCTTACGACTAGCCTGAACTGTTGAGATGACTTCATCAGATAGCCCCCGAGCTTTCAAGATGTCTCTCTCAGGATCCATGCTGAAAAGTGTAATCGTTCCAGGTTTTGATGTAAAACCGGTCCTTGATAAATGATGTCCTTCCATAGGGGAAGTCTGATTGGGTTCTCTGTTGTCATGGCTCCCAGCAGCGGAAACCAGCTTCTTTTTGGCCAGAATGGTACAATCATCAGAACTGTTGCTTGGTCTTCCTGAATTTTCCAGAGCACCATCAGAATGAGTGCTAATGGAGGAAACGCATAAGAAAGTGGTTCGTCCCACGTTTGGCTTAAGGCGTCGACTGCTTCCGGCATGTTCATAGGGATGAGGGAATAGAATCTGGCCACCTTCGAATTCTTTCTTGTAGCAAATAGATCTATCTTGGGAGTCCCCCAATGGTGACATAATCGTTGAAAGATCTCTTGATTTAGCTCCCATTCTGTCGGACAGACTTCTTTTCTGCTCAAATAGTCGGCCAGAACATTCTGAGATCCCTCTAAGTGGACTGCTGTTATGGACAGAACTGTGTTTTCTGCCCAAAAAAATATTTTTTGTGCCAAGTCCTGAAGTGGTTTGTGTCTGGTACCTCCTTGATGTCTTATGAAGGATGCCGCTGTCATGTTGTCTGTTAGGATCTTCACATGTTTGTTCTTCAAACGAGAGTGATTTCTTCTTAGAGCTTCCCAAACCGCGTAAAGTTCTCTGTAGTTTGAAGATTTTTGGCTGATATCTTCTGGCCATCTGCCTTGGATGAATGATCCTTCTAGATGGGCTCCCCATCCCCACTGACTGGCGTCTGTAGTGATCACCACACAAGGGGTCAAGGTCCATGGAACACCCACTCTTAAGGTACTTTCACACTAAACGACGCTGCAGCGATCCAGACAACGATCCGGATCGCTGCAGCGTCGCTGTTTGGTCGCTGGAGAGCTGTCACACAGACAGCTCTCCAGCGACCAACGATGCTGGTAACCAGGGTAAACATCGGGTTGGTAACCCGATGTTTACCCTGGATACCATCCTAAAAGTAAAAAAAACAAACGCTTCACACTTACCTTCCGCTGTCTGTCCCCGGCGCTGTGCTGTGCTGTACTGGCTGTGAGCACAGCGGCCCGGAAAGCAGAGTGGTGATTATTCTGTCCAGTGACGACTGACGCCGATCCCATATCGAGAGAACTTGATCCTGTAATAATCTTGAATGAGCTTGATGGGCCCATCTTACGCAAGTGATACAGGCCGTCATCTTTCCTAAGCTCTTCATGGCTGATCTTATAGTAATCTGATGTCTCAGGAATTCTATGATCAACTTTCTCATTGACTCCTGTTTTTCTCTTGGCAGAAAGGATTGTCTTGAGGTAGCATCTAGAAGAACTCCCAGGAATACCTTCCGGGATTCAGGCTTTAGGTGTGATTTCTTCCGATTTACAACCCAACCTAGGTGTTCCAACACTGAAATGGCTCGATCTCTGTGTAAAATTAAGGCGTTTTTTGTTCTGGCTACCAGCAGAAAATCGTCCAAATAAGGAATTATTGTAATTCCTTTGTTTCTTAAGAATGCCACTACCTCCGCTACCAGCTTTGTAAATATCCTTGGTGCTGAGGCAAGGCCGAACGGGAGACACTGAAATTGGAGGTGGCCGGTTTGGTCCGGAATTTTTACTGAAAACCTCAGAAGTTCCTGAGATGTTGCATGGATTGGAACCTGATAACACGCGCTTTTTAAATCGAGCGTACACATTACCGAATTTTTGTCTATAAGGTGGATAGTTGACCTTATTGATTCCATTCTGAATCTTTTGTATTTGACACCTAAGCGTTTAATGGTTTTAGATTTATTATTGTGCGTGTTTCTCCTGATGGTTTTGGGATTGAAAATAGGGAAGAGTAGTGACCTCTGGCTATTTCTGTTGTGGTAACGCACACTACAACCTGAGATCTGAACAACTTCTGAAGGTCTGTGAACATTGGTGAATTTTCCGCCACACTTGTAGGTGGGATACACCTCTGTGGTGCTGGAGATATTAATTCTATTTTGTAACCTTTCGAAATTATACTGCGGACATACGCACTTTTTGTGATTTTCCTCCAGTTATTCAGAAAAAAACTGAGTCTGCCCCCTATACTTATGGCGTCATTGTCTCCTAGATCTAGGGCTTGAACCAAAAAGGGAATTTCTTCCCCTTCTGTTCTGAGAATAGGCTCCTCTATAGGAACCTCTGCTGGATCTCCACTGTTCTCTATATTCCGGCTGTTTGCCTCTATAGGAACTTCGAGGTGGGGGTCTTTTCCGAAATGGCTGAAATTTCCTCGGTTTGTCCTCGGGAAACCCTTTTTTATTGTCTGATGCGGATTCTAGAATGTCATCTAATGCCTGTCCAAATGCTTTGGATCCTGAAAAGGGAATGGCACATAATTTATTCTTAGATGCATTATCTCCTGACCAAGATTTAAGCCATATAGCCCTATGAGTTGCATTGGATAATGAACTATTCCTGGCTGCAAACCTCACAGATTCCGCTGACGTATCAGCCATAAAGGCTGTGGCAGATTTTATTATGGGTAAAGAGGAAATTATATCAGCACGCGGGGTCTTATTCACCAAATGTTCCTCTAATTGCCCTATCCACAAGTACATGGACCTGGCTACTGACGTGGCCGCTATGTTAGCCTTTATCAGGGCTGCCGACGTTTCCCAAGCACGACGCAACAGAATATCTGCCTTGCGGTTCATAGCATCTCTGAGACTAGATGAGTCCTCGAATGGAATAGCCGTTTTTTTTAGCAACTTTGGCTATAGGTACGTCGACTTTCGGTATTTCTTCCCATGTCTTGATATCTTCCGGATCAAATGGTAGACGACTCTTAAATTCCCGGGACATTATCAGTCTACGTTCGGCATCCTTCCACTCTTGTAATATCATCTGTCTGATATGATCGCTTACGGGGAATACAGTCTGTCTTTGCGATGTAAGACCTCCAAACATCAAATCTTGTCTGGATCTTGGAAGCGGCTCTTCCTTCATTTGCATCGTATTTCTCACTGCCTGTACTAAATCTTCTGTGTCTTCCACAGGAAAGAGAAACTTCCTTCATTGATCCTGTTCACCTGGCGGTAGTTCTTCTTCTTGATCCGAACTCCTAAAGTCCAATTCTTCTTTAGACGAATCACCTACATCATCTTGATCCAGGTCCATTCGTGTTCTTTTGCGACTCGGACCTGGGCTGGAAGGATACCGTTGTGTCATGGTAGCTAATGAATTCTGTACTTTTTCCCGAATTAAAGTTCTCATTTCGGATAACAATGATGGTTGTTCCTCTCTTAGAACCCTGGAGATGCAGGTCCCGCACAGCTCCTTTTTATAGGCTTCGGGTAATTTTGCATTACATATGGAGCATCGTCTGGACTTTGTCAAGGCTTAGCCTGACTTTTTTGTCACTAGCAGGGATGTCTGCTGAGCCTCCTTATCCTAAGCATAAGAGTGAGTACAGCTTAGTGACCAGAAATAAGTGAGAAGGTAATCTGCGCTATGCGCACTTATCCCTGCCTCCTCACTCCTGAGATCCATATCCTCTGTTTAAACAAATAATTATGCTGTGTAAATGGGACATCCCCTGCCAGAAGGATATAGCAGCACTGCTGCACTTACCCTTCGACTCCGGCATTGCAGACCTCCTCTCCGGCCTCTGTGCCCCTGGCTATAGCTGTGCGTCCTGTTCAAATCTGGCGCTCGTTGTGTGGAACGCTGGACGCTTGCTCCCCACATCCGGCGCTCTTTTATGGAGGTCCCTGCGTTCCACACTGTGGAACGCACACTCGGCCGCTGAATTTGCCGGAAATGACGCCGCTGACGTCACCGGAAGTGACGCTACCTCACTTACTTCCGCGTTCCACGCAGTGGAACGCACGATGATGCCAGGAGGTTCTGCCGCTCCTTCATGCTCGTATGAGAGCATGCGGACCTTTGCGCCTCTTCTCCTTCCTGGCGCCTCTTATGCATCCTGGCGCCTGAGCCGAGAGCCCCCCCTGGGAGGAAGCGGCTCACCCAGGAGCCCATCCGCTCGACTGGTCTCTGGGCAGAGGGACTCCCACCCGGGAAGTATCTGCCCTGGGCTATCGACGAGGGGGAAAGATATTGGACCAGCCACACGATCCCCCTGAGCCCTCCGGTCCGGTAAGCTTGATCTCTCGTGTGTCCCTCCATGCAGGGACAAGAAAAACACTAAGGGAAAGGGGGTGGAGTGGGACCTTTTAACCTCTCGTGTTGTTTCCTGTCCCTGCAAGGAGGAGGAGGACGTCCTCCAGAGTGCTGTCAGGGGGACGTCCTGGAAATAAATAGTAATTGTGCATTTAGTGACAGATGACTAACAGGTCTGGCTCTAAGGTTGTGAAATACCTAGGTAAAAGAGGGCAAGGGAATATACAACTTGAGTATGAGTAGAAAAAAGCAAGGTCATGGTGAAAGGGGGAATAGGTTTGGTGTTTGACGTGTACAAGGGTTAGGTGGAAATGTTACTGAAAGATCTACTGACAAACACTGAAAGACAACTGACAATATCTGTTACTGGACTGGCTACTCGACTCCTTTGGCAGCCGCAAAGCGGGACGCATTATAGATGAGGCTCAGAAAGAGCATGTGTTCCACTGGATGGCAAGCGCTGCATCAAGTGGCCTCTCTTCTTGCTCCTCCACCTTAACATCACACACAGCACAATTCTCAGAGGTGGCACACAAATCACCCTTGTTTTCCCCTGCATCACAACTTTCCAACTGACTATGCGGACCACATATGGGCCAGTCTGCAGAGCTGTTCACACATTCTATTCCATGGGCATCAGAGGTCTGCTGCAAAGATTTGCAGAATTCAAAGGAGGAAAGCATCTGCACCAATGACCACATTTTTTTCCTGCTGGATCCGAAGCCAAACAAAGTAGGGTCTGAGCAAAATCCAGACACTCATCACCAGACATTAACCCCAGGGGGTGGAGGTGATACTGATGAGACTCAGATACCAGAGGCACACGCGGACTGTACTGTGCTGTCAGGGCCGGAATAGGAGGGTGACTTAGGGCACTGATTGGGAGAACAGAGAGGATGGTGATGAGGATGTAGATCCCACTTGGTGTGAACCCAAAGGCACTCAGCTGAAGAGCTCAGCAGAGGAGGTGGAAGAAGACAAGGAGGTTATGTTGTAGTTTCCCACACAGACACGGAGTGATGAAACCCCGACAAGCACTGCATCCTCAGTCTCACCTACAGTATGGATGTGGCCAGGCACTGGTCACGAGTCTGCAGTTCGCAAAGGCAGCAAAGGTTACTTAGCCTAGGACTTTTGTGACACCGCGCTCTAAATAAAATTTTTTCTTTAAATAGCGTGGGTTCCCCTGTATTTTTGATAACCAGCCAGGCAAAACTAACAGCTGGGACCTGAAACCCTTAGCTGTCACCATTAGCAAGGCTAGTTATCAAGAATAGATCATATAAAAAATGGCGTGATGTCCACCCAATTTTTGACAAGCTAAAGCAGACAGCTTTAACCCCTTCCCGACCTTTGACGCATACGCTGCGTCATGAAAGTCGGTGCCATTCCGACCCATGACGCAGCATATGCGTCATGGAAAGATCGCGTCCCTGCAGATCGGGTGAAAGGGTTAACTCCCATTTCACCCAATCTGCAGGGACAGGGGGAGTGGTAGTTTAGCCCAGGGGGGCTTCACCCCCCCGTGGCTACGATCGCTCTGATTGGCTGTTGAACGTGAAACTGCCAATCAGAGCGATTTGTAATATTTCACCTAAAAAAATGGTGAAATATTACAATCCAGCCATGGCCAATGCTGCAATATCATCGGCCATGGCTGGAAACACTAATGTGCACCCACCCCACCGATCGCCCCCCCCAGCCCCCCGATCTGTGGTCCGCTCCCCTCGGTCCTGTGCTCCACTCCCCCGTCCTCCTGTCCGCTCCCCCCGTGCTCCAATCACACCCCCCGTGCTCCAATCAAACCCCCCCGCACTCTGATCCCCCCCCACACAGCGATCTCCCCCGTGCTCCGATCCACCCGCCCGCACAGCGATCCCCCACTCCGTGCTCCAATCCACCCCCCCGTGTTCCGATCCACCCCCCGTGCTCCGACGCCCCCCCCCGTGCCCTGATCTCCCCCCCTTATACTTACCTGGCCTCCCGGGGACCGTCCGTCTTCTTTCCTGGGCGCCGCCATCTTCCAAAATGGCGGGCGCATGTGCAGTGCGCCCGCCGAATCTGCCGGCCGGCAGATTCGTTCCAGAGTGAATTTTGATCACTGAGATAGGTTATATCTCAGTGATCAAAATAAAAAAAAAAGTAAATGAGCCCCCCCCCTTTGTCACCCCCATAGGTAGGGACAATAAAAAAAAATATATTTTTTTTCCACTAAGGTTGGGGTAAGAACTAGGGTTAGGGTTAGGGGTAGGGTTAGGGTTAGGGGTAGGGTTAGGGGTAGGGTTAGGGTTAGGGGTAGGGTTAGGGTTAGGGTTCGGGATGTGCACACGTATTCTGGTCCTATGCGGATTTTTCCGCAGAGGATTTGATAAATCCGCAGTGCTAAACCGCTGCGGATTTATGGCGGATTTACCATGTTTTTTCTGCGCATTTCAATGCGGTTTTACAACTGCGATTTTCTGTTTGAGCAGTTGTAAAACCGCTGCGGAATCCGCAGAAAGAAGTGACCTGCTGCGGAATGTAAACCGCTGCGTTTCCGTGCAGTTTTTCCGCAGCATGTGTACAGCGATTTTTGTTTCCCATAGGTTTACATTGAACTGTAAGCTCATGGGAAACTGCTGCGGATCCGCAGCGTTTTCTGCAGCGTGTGCCCATACCTTTAGAATTAGGCTATGTGCACACGGTGCGGATTGGCCGCTGCGGATTCGCAGCAGTGTTCCATCAGGTTTACAGTACCATGTAAACATATGGAAAGCCAAATCCGCTGTGCCCATGGTGCGGAAAATACCGCGCGGGAACGCTGCGTTGTATTTTCCACAGCATGTCAATTCTTTGTGCGGATTCCGCAGCGTTTTACACCTGTTCCTCAATAATAATCCGCAGGTGAAATCCAGACAAAAAACACTGGAAATCCGCGGTAAATCCGCAGGTAAAACGCAGTGCCTTTTACCCGTGGATTTTTCAAAAATGGTGCTGAAAAATCTCATACGAATCTGCAACGTTGGCACATAGCCTTAGGGTTAGGGTTGGGTTGGAATTAGGGTTGTGGTTAGGGTTAGGGGTGTGTTGGGGTTACGGGTGTGTTGGGGTTAGGGTTGTGATTAGGGTTACGGCTACAGTTGGGATAAGGTTTAGGGGTGTGTTAGAGTTAGAATTGAGGGGTTTCCACTGTTTAGGCACATCAGGGGTCTCCAAACGCAACATGGCGCCACCATTGATTCCAGCCAATCTTGTATTCAAAAAGTCAAATGGTGCTCCCTCACTTCCGAGCCCCGACGTGTGCCCAAACAGTGGTTTACCCCCACATATGGGGTACCAGCATACTCAGGACAAACTGCGCAACAATTACTGGGGTCCAATTTCTCCTGTTACCCTTGAGAAAATAAAAAATTGCTTGCTAAAACATCATTTTTGAGGAAAGAAAAATGATTTTTTATTTTCACGGCTCTGCGTTATAAACTTCTGTAAAGCACTTGGGGGTTGAAAGTGCTCACCACATATCTAGATAAGTTCCTTTGGGGGTCTAGTTTCCATAATGGGGTCACTTGTGTGGGGTTTCTACTGTTTAGGCACACCAGGGGCTCTGCAAACGCAACGTGACGCCCGCAGACCATTCCATCAAAGTCTGCATTTCAAAAGTCACTACTTCCCTTCTGAGCCCCGACATGTGCCCAAACAGTGGTTTACCCCCACACATGGGGTATCAGCGTACTCAGGAGAAACTGGACAACAACTTTTGTGGTCCAATTTCTCCTGTAACCCTTGGGAAAATAAAAAATTCTGGGCTAAAAAATTATTTTTGAGGAAAGAAAACGTATTTATTATTTTCACTGCTCTGTGTTATGAACTTCTGTGAAGCACTTGGGGGTTCAAAGTGCTCACCTCACATCTAGATAAGTTCCTTTCGGGGTCTAGTTTCCAAAATGGGGTCACTTGTGGGGGGTTTCTACTGTTTAGCCACATCAGGGGCTCTGCAAACGCAACGTGACGCCCGCAGAGCATTCCATCAAAGTCTGCATTTCAAAACGTCACTACTTCACTTCCGAGCCCCAGCATGTGCTTAAACAGTGGTTTACCCCCAAATATTGGGTATCAGCGTACTCAGGAGAAACTGGAAAACAACTTTTGGGGTCAAATTTCTCCTGTTACCCTTGGGAAAATAAAAAATTGCGGGCTAAAAAATCATTTTTGAGAAAATAATTTTTTATTTTCATGGCTCTGCGTTATAAACTTCTGTGAAGCACTTGAGGGTTCAAAGTGCTCAACACACATCTAGATTAGTTCCTTTGGGGGTCTAGTTTCCAAAATGGGGTCATTTGTGGGGGATCTCCAATGTTTAGGCACACAGGGGCTCTCCAAACGCGACATGGTGTCCGCTAATGATTGGAGCTAATTTTCCATTTAAAAAGCCAAATGGCGTGCCTTCCCTTCTGAGCCCTGCCGTGCGCCCAAACAGTGGTTTACCCCCACATATGGGGTATCTGCGTACTCAGGACAAACTGGACAACAACATTTATGGTCCAATTTCTCCTATTACCATTGGCAAAATAGGAAATTCCAGGCTAAAAAATCATTTTTGAGAAAAGAAAAAGTATTTTTTATTTTCATGGCCCTGCATTATAAACTTCTGTGAAGCACCTGGGGGTTTAAAGTGCTCAGTATGCATCTAGATAAGTTCCTTGGGGGGTCTAGTTTCCAAAATGGGGTCACTTGTGGGGGAGCTCCATTGCATAGGCACACAGGGGCTCTCCAAATGCGACATGGTGTCCGCTAACAATTGGAGCTAATTTTCCATTCAAAAAGTCAAAAGGCGCGCCTTCCCTTCCGAGCCCTGCCGTGTGCCCAAACAGTGGTTTACCCCCACATATGAGGTATCGGCGTACTCGGGAGAAATTGCTCAACAAATCTTAGGATCCATTTTATCCTATTGCCCATGTGAAAATGAAAAAATTGAGGCGAAAAAATTCTTTTGTGAAAAAAAAGTACTTTTTCATTTTTACGGATCAATTTGTGAAGCACCTGAGGGTTTAAAGTGCTCACTAGGCATCTAGATAAGTTCCTTGGGGGGTCCAGTTTCCAAAATGGGGTCACTTGTGGGGGAGCTCCAATGTTTAAGCACACAGGGTCTCTCCAAATGCGACATGGTGTCCGCTAACGATGGAGATAATTTTTCATTCAAAAAGTCAAATGGCGCTCCTTCCCTTCCGAGCCTTACCATGTGCCCAAACAGTGGTTTACCCCCACATGTGAGGTATCGGTGTGCTCAGGAGAAATTGCCAAACAAATCTTAGGATCCATTTTATCCTGTTGTCCATGTGAAAATGAAAAAATTGAGGCTAAAAGAATTTTTTGTGTGAAAAAATAGTACTTTTTCATTTTTACGAATCAATTTGTGAAGCACCTGGGGGTTTTAAGGGCTCACTATGCATCTAGATAAGTTCCTTGGGGCGTCTAGTTTCCAAAATGGGGTCACTTGTGGGGGAGCTCCAATTTTTAGGCACACGGGGGCTCTCCAAACTTGACATGGTGTCCGCTAAAGAGTGCAGCCAATTTTTCATTCAAAAAGTCAAATGGCGCTCCTTCCCTTCCAAGCCCTGCCGTGCGCCCAAACAGTGGTTTACCCCCAGATATGAGGTATCGGCGTACTCAGGACAAATTGGACAACAACTTTCGTTGTTCAGTTTCTCCTTTTACCATTGGGAAAATACAAAAATTGTTGCTGAAAAATCATTTTTGTGACTAAAAAGTTAAATGTTCATTTTTTTCCTTCCATGTTGCTTCTGCTGCTGTGAAGCACCTGAAGGGTTAATAAACTTCTGGAATGTGGTTTTGTGCACCTTAAGGGGTGCAGTTTTTAGAATGGTGTAACTTTTGGGCATTTTCAGCCATATAGACCCCTCAAACTGACTTCAAATGTGAGGTGGTCCCTAAAAAAATGGTTTTGTAAATTTTGTTGTAAAAATGAGAAATCGCTGGTCAAATTTTAACCCTTATAACTTCCTAGCAAAAAAAAAATTTGTTTCCAAAATTGTGCTGATGTAAAGTAGACGTGTGAGAAATGTTATTTATTAACTATTTTGTGTCACGTACCTCTCTGGTTTAACAGAATAAAAATTCAAAATGTGAAAATTGCGAAATTTTCAAAATTTTCGCCAAATTTCCGTTTTTATCACAAATAAACACAGAATTTATTGACCTAAATTTACCACTAACATGAAGCCCAATATGTCACGAAAAAACAATCTCAGAACTGCTAGGATCCATTGAAGCGTTCCTGAGTTATTACCTCATAAAGGGACACTGGTCAGAATTGCAAAAAACGGCAAGGTCTTTAAGGTCAAAATAGGCTGGGTCATGAAGGGGTTAATATAATTAATATCAAATCACAACCCCGAGGTGCAAAACCATCATTCGATATGACCACAGATCTGTACTAAGATTTCCTCTAACTACACCTAACGAACTTTATTTCTTCGTTTTTCTTTGGTTTTTGCAGTCATTCCAATCAGTGTTTAATATCAACGCAGGTCTCCTCCATTACACACTCAGATTCATCAAAGATTTTATGCCACAAAACTTGCGTAAAAAGCTTTGAAAAGTCTAAAAAATGTTACGGACTTGATATAATTTGATATCAGGTATATATTTGAATCACATTTTTCTTTGTATTTAAATATTATTTTATATTAAATAAATGTTAATCAATCATATGTTTATTCATCTAGTATTTGGGTAATTCTTTATGGTGCATTAAATTGGTTTTATTTCGAACAGATTAATCAGGTCTTCGTGCTATGTTATTTTTTGTCTCGTTTTGGATTAAAAATCATGCGCATTGAGTAACATTGGTTTATTGTTTGATTTTTTTTTTCACATATAAACCAACATCCAAATGAACTATAATAACCATCAAGAGCTGAAGTAACTCATATTGGTATGATGTGTAGTGGGCGGCATTAGTATATGTGGGTGAAGGAACATGTCAAGTTTTACTGTAAGAAGGATTGCATCATTCTAATTCTTCCTAAGTAAACTTAGTGACCCGTGACATCTTTTCTCATTGCCACAATAATAACAATAGACTGTTTAGGCTAAGGCCTCTTTCACATTTCCGTCGGTACGGGTCCGTCACCATGCGTCGGGCCGACGTACCGACGGACGTTGTGAAAATTATGCACGACGTGGGCAGCGGATGCAGCTTTTCAATGCATCCTCTGCCCAGTCTGAAGTCCGGGAAGGAGGGGGCTGAGTTTCGGCCACGCATGCGCGGTAGAAAATGGTGGACGCGATGGACAAAAAACTTTACATTGAACTTTTTTTGTCCGTCACATCCGCCAAAACACGACGGATCCATCGCATGACGGACGCGACGTGTGGCCATCCATCGCAATCCGTCGATAATGCAAGTCTATGGGCAAAAAACGCATCCTGCAAGCACATTTGCAGGATCCGTTTTTTGCCCAAAACGACGGATTGCGACGGATGACAAAAAACGGAAGTGTGAAAGAGGCCTAAGCCTTCTATATCTGATCAGTGTCGATCTATAACTTCTACCACCCCACAGTGCAGTTTATTCCCCATCAAGTAAATCGTACAAAGATACAGTACCAAGTACAGCCAAAACCTTATGTATTTTGCTGGCACTGGTTAAAGATGTGATCCAGGACTTGTTTTGTTTTTTTTGTTTTTTTTAATTTTGCCTTTCCCTTGTGGAAATATTGGCAATCAAAATATTTTGCACCTAATGAATTAACTTTATAAACCTATAATGAAGGGAGACTATTCCAAAGTATAATAATGTAACAATCTTTATAAAGTAATGATAAATATGAAAAAGAGCACATGATACAGAGGAGGAGGAGGTCCAAAATGTACCCCTAATTAATTATGAAAGAAATAACCTCAAAGTGCAATTTCATAAGTCTAAGCAGTTTACAAAATGCAAAGTTCTGGTTGTTCGAATATTGGGATATGATGTGAAATACATGTGAAATACATGTATTATGAAATTGCACTCAACCCGACTTGCTAATATCGCGATATTGCTAATATCTCCACAATGGAGAGAATAAATTTAAAGGGAACCTGTCACCCCCAAAATCGATGGTGAGCTAAGCTCACCGTCATCAGGGGCTTATCTACAGCATTTTGTAATGCTGTAGATAAGCCCCCCGATGTATCCTGAAAGAGGAGAAAAAGAGGTTATATTATACTCACCCAGGGGCGGTCCCGCTGCTGGTCAGGTCAAATGGGCGTCTCAGGTCCGCTCCGGCGCCTCCTATCTTCATTCCATGACGTCCTCTTCTGGTGTTCATGCCGCGGCTCCGGCACAGGCGTACTTTGTCTGCCCTGTTGAGGGCAGAGCAAAGTACTGCAGTGCGCAGGCGCCGGGCCTCTGACCTTTCCGGCGCCTGCGCACTGCAGTACTTTGCTCTGCCCTCAACAGGACAGACAAAGTATGCCGGAGCCACAGCGTGAAGACAAGAAGATGACGTCATGGAATGAAGATGGGAGGCGCTGTACCGGACCTGAGACGCCCATCGAAGCAGGACCGCCCCTGGGTGAGTATAATCTATCGTCTTTTTCTCATTTTTCAGGTAACATCGAAGGCTTATCTACAGCATTACAGAATGCTGTAGATAAACCCCTGATGACAGTGAGCTTACCTCACCATCGATTTTGGGGGTGACAGGTTCCCTTTAAATAAAAAGAGAGAGTTTGTCCTCTGCAGCCACTATTACATTTTGTGACCAATTCAACATGAAAAATTTGGTGAAAGGTACAAGCATTATATGTTTGTTAAAATAAAAGAACATAAAAGGCAGGTCCATATCGTAAAGAACATATCATAAATGCTTTCACCAGTCACTTGTTTCATTGGGGAAAACTTTCTAACATATTAACTTTTCTCCAAGGACAAGCTACAAATGTGCTTTTGTGGCAAAAAGGTCAGTAAGACATAGAAGATATCAGCATGGAAAACGGTGAGGTTGGCTCTCCGTCAATTCAAATAAGGCAGCAAAAGCTGCTACTAATACAGTAGGGAAGTATTTGTAAGGGTGTTCAAAGAAAATTTTTATTGTGTCCTTATAGGAGAGGAGTTCAGGAATTAATGCTCTAAAAATATCGGGAAATTACCCAACCTAAAGGCCAAATGGGCACAAAAGCTCCGAAATGAGTGACACACTTTGTAATACTCAAAAGTCTTCCATAAATGTTAGATCACAGAATGATAAAGCACCAACATATTTAGCGGATCAGTTCAGAGATTAGCTTCACTCTCATCGGTGTCTATCTCCAATGGGACTCACAATCTTATTTCCCTTTCTCAAAAACAGAGACGTTGCTGGAATTCAACATCTTTATTAACTTGAAATTCTCAATATTTTTTTCTTCAGAGATTCCTGGAGTTCACACCAGATGGAGTTGTGCCAAAGTAATATTAATTCATGCAGCCTGTGCTGTCATGCATCTGTGGGTCTATTTGTCTCTGAAGGATTACAGCTTGACCGTCTTAATGTCTGCCACAAGGATGAACTGGTCACATGATGAGCACATCCTTGTTGGTCCTCATGGACGTTCCTCGTAACTTTTCACAGACGCTGACTTCCCTATAATCATCCATAAACAAGCAATTTGCCTGTTGTGTGTTTACGTATCCACCTCGGGATGGTCCAAGGCCCACTGGGGTGAATATAGTTTTAGTTCACTGTCAACAAATTTTGGACACAATTGACTGGAAACTAAATATTAAATTATAACAATCCATAATGATCCTTTTACACAGCTTGGTTCCAGATTCTCAAAGGGTAGAGTAAGGTAACTGGGGATTATCCTATATCTCTCCAGGCCATTGATTTAAGCAATGGTTGGAGGGACTTGGTTCTCCAGTCTCAAAAGAGGGTTGTACAATTTTTGTTTTGGTGACATACTCAAAATTCTCAAACTTGTCTCATAGGTGTTCGACAGGACCTGCAACTAAAGTACCTTAGAACTGATAACACTTTACATGTGGTCTACTCTGCACTGTCGGGAATTTAATTACACGATTTCCTTATAGTACTTTCCACCTAAGAACTCGGTACGACAGCTGTGAGGCACCATACGTAAAGAGGTAGTCCATTACTTTATGATTGATGACCTATCCTTAGGATAATACTTATTGCTGAGCTCCTCCATCTGCTAATAGTGGCCACGGCTGGGTAATGCACATCCGCCTTCTATTCAAATCAATAGGATGCGGATGTGCAGTGTCCTGCCGCTGACACTATCAGAAGCTGGAGCAGCCTCACCATTGAGCAGTTCAGGTCGGTCATCAATGATAAGGTTGTGAACAACCTCTTTAATGACAGAGCGCTGCCATTGCAACGTTATCAGGATCTGCCTGGAACTGTATAGAAACTCATTGCATCACTGTTGCAGATAAAACTGTAAATTGCCAGACATCTCATTTTCAATAATATATCATAGATTTGCATTCATTTTTTTTTTAAATGAGAAATTTTCAAGTGGATCCTTCATCTCTTCATACATCATGCTGCACATTAATAGCAATGACGGGAAGTACTCATATAGGATCACATGGGTCATAATTATAATTCCAGGTTGGACGATCATATTTAAGATTTCCTGTGTCGGACCTTCTGTAACTGTAGAGTAATACAATATAGAAGCAAAACTTTCATATAGTATTCAGTTATGAGCGCTATGGTATGTATGGTGTCCAAATTGTGACATACATTGACCAAACAATCCAATACGGTGCTGCCGACACCATACTCTGCCCACATACAATGACTTAGGATGCTTAGGTAAGTACCACCATACAACGCTGACATAATATCCAGATAGAGTGACGATAAAACAAATCAATATATAACCTCACTGTTGTGTCATACAATTACTAAATAAAAATATATTATGATTTGGGAGGTCACAAATGATAAGGTGAGGCCAAAAGCCAAGTGTTCCATGGATGCCAACAGTGTCACCACCATGTGAAAATATAACAAAAGCGAAACTTACCCACTAGACAAGAAGCCCATGTAAGGCATAGAAGTATAAGTAATAAGGAGCCAGTCATTCTTAATATTTTCCTTATTCCTTCCAGTTCTTCATAGATAATTGCACCAAGAAAGTCTTTCTAAAGTTCAGAGTGAGAAGTGTGACATCCAAAAATGTGGTCTCAATACAGGACTATCCTGTCACATGGGACATTAAAACCAACAGCACCTCCCAATCCTAACGAAATTTGTGATCTGTCATACAATTTTATGAAGAAGCCACAATTCTGCCTATGTGGGACTCACCTCGTGGTCAGTTTACTGTATGGTTACTTGGAAGTTATTTCATAATCTCTCGTCTGATTCACCGTCATCCTTTCATTCGCAGTATGACGAAAAAGGTTTGTTTTACATAAAAATTTATTCAGAAATCCAAGTTTGTTAGAAGGTTATAACTAGGAAAGCAGTTATCCGATTAGTTATGAGTTAACTGAGTCACTTCCTTTTAGAAAATTTGATGTTACAAAAATTAATGACTGATGAAACCTGAAGTGTCTAGAAGATATTGACTGTGGGCTGCTATGGGTCCTCATTGGTGGCAACACCACCCGGTTAATTCGGTTGTCTTATTACTGTACAAATGCCATTTTCATGCTGCTTCATTTGCCATGCCATGTTATTTTATTTGTGCTGTATCATGTTGAGCACTGTACTTTTGATAGTTACTTTTGCAACCTTTGTAATGCCTTATCGATGGTTGTTATTGTAAGTTGTAACAGATGTGCTAATGATTTGCAAGAATGAAAGTCTCTATCCACTTATAAAATTTAGAACCACCTCTTCTCTACAGGCCAAAATTACCATCAGACCAGAACAAGTTGAGCCATCACATCAGCATGTTTGCGAATTGTTCAGGGTGGTCCAAATCCAACCACAAATCCTCACACTGCACTAACTCCAGACATGATATTGAGGACTGTTTCAATACAAATTCGAATTAAACCCCGAAATGTATTGGCTAGTGATGAGCGAGCACTAAAATACTCGGGCACTCTTTACTCAAGTTGAGCAAATCATATTGCTCGGGTGCTCGATCTGAGTAACGAGTATAATGGAAATCAATTGGAAACTCAAGCATTTTTCCATCAGCCGACCAGGAGGTCTGGAAGGGATCTAAAAATTGGGATATGTTCACACGCAGTTTTTTTTGCTGCGTTTTAGCATGTTTGCATTGCTTTTAATGGTGAAATAAACATTCAACTTCATCATTTTAAAAAGATTATCTGACAATGTGGTGTGTGAGACATGATCAGACACATGGAAAGTCACAATTTTCTATTTCAAGGCCATCAGGCAGCCATTTCTATTTGTATACGGCCATCAGGCAGCCCTTTCTACTGTTAGTGGGCCAGTAGGTGTCTTGTGGACAGATGAGACCGAGATAGAGTTTTTTGGTGAAGTACATAATCCTACCGTTTAATGTAAATGGAATGAGGCCTATAAATAAATGAACAAAGTAGTTCCAGGCAAATATGGTCAAGTTTTAAAGATATTTCGGAGTTGTTTTGCTGCCTCTGACCCAGGGTACTATGACTGTGTGCAATGCATCATGAATTGTGAAGATTCCCAAAGGATTTTGGGCCGCAATGTAGTGCCCAGGGTCAGAAAGCTGAGTTTACATCTTAGGACATGGGTCACGCAGCAGGACAAAGTTAATTTTGACTGCTTTAAAGAATTTCTGAGTACGGATGACCATAAAAAACATGAATAGGTCAATGAATGAAAGGAAAAAACAGCAGCATGGCTTATAATTTATAACACAATAATCCCTGACTAAATGTCTGTCATATGGTATACGTACTGCCACACCTCACCATTGACGATTTGCAAATAAGAGCAGTATTACTGTAGAATTTAGAAGGGAGTTGAACATGCCCTGAAAAGTTTTTTAGGAAGTATGTTGCAGCAACAAATCTAGAGGAATGCAAGAAAAACTAGTAGCTTTGATGAATTTCTGAGAACAGATTATTGTAAAAAACATGAATCAGTCGATGAGTCCACGGTAGAAAGCGACAGCAGCAATGGTTAGAATTTATAAGGTAATAATCCCTGACTAGACCCCTGTCATACGCTATTCTTACTGCCACACCTCACCGTTGATGAACTGCAGATAAAAGCAGTATTATTGTAGAATATAGAAGGGATTTTAATCGTCCCTGAAAAGTTTTTTTTTTCTTGTACAAAACAGTAACAATCTGTGGAGTAACAAAGACAGTAACAATCTGTGGTGTAACACATGTAACACTGCCAGCTTTGATTAATTTCTGAGTACAAATGAACATAAAAAACATGAATCAGTCAATGAGTGCATGGAAAAAAACTGCAGCAATGCTTACAATATATAGGATTTAGGACATAGGAGTGCTGCAAAAGGCGACTTTCACATTAGAGATTATTGCCAAAGTCACTGCCGATAGTGTCATACTCAACAATGGGGGAGGCAGCACTAAAAGTGCCTAGGGCAGCAGAAACTCTAAATACGGCCCTGCATGTATTGTTGTCAAAATAAACTAGAAAAAAAAAATGTGGAAAAACTGACATCCCCAGGTAAATGTTCATTTTTTTTGTTCCTATTGTTTTAAGAAAAATCAACCTAGCATTCCAAAAATGACTTACCAAGAAATGCTAGGTAGGTACACACCCAAAAAGCCAGCATTGGCTGCTCATGTTGGGGTATGTTCAGATATAAAATTTGACTGGTAAATCAGGGCCACACTTTATGAAGTAGACAATTGCAGTTAAATGTAAGGATTTTAGGTATTTTACAAAAAGGAGAAATATAAAGACTCAGTACAATCATTTCTGACAAGCAAGCCCAATCAATCTGACTGTTATGGAATTCAGATTTTTTTTTTCTGTAAAAGATATTGTGTTGGCATGCTGCTTTCTAGAGCATTAAGGATAAAGAAAAAAATGTATAATTCAAATGCAGCAGGACAAATGCTACACCATGTCACTGATCATCACTTTCAGTCTGTTTCTGCTCCTGCTGTCTGCTCTCTTATCTCTCTCCCACTATCAAATGAATCTGTCATTTATTTGCGGACTACTATATTCATCTTGATGACATTGTCTTTAGCATAAAGCAAAAAACCTTTTCTTTGCTTATCAATTCAATCTTTGCATCATTTGCAGGCAGCTACTCATCATCTTCAGTGTTTCACTTGTACAACACACTGTTTGAAGAACTTTTCTAATGTTTTAGGCCTTTCGATCCTCATCACGTCTACGGAGCTGTGAATTTTGATGTTCTCTCTATCCTAAATCATCTTAGAATGACTGCTGACTTCCCTTCCTCATCTCTTATACAGAATCTGATAGTCCCTTCTGAGTGGCTGCTGTATATTATGTGGTGTGATATTTGTAGGGCACTATGGGGAATCTTGTATGGTGACTGAGATCATCTGATCCTTCTCTGGCTGATGCAACCTTTTGCTTTATTTCATCCCTTAGCAACGGCCGATACGCATTAAAAAGGCAGCCGCTAAGGTACTTAGGAATAAGGCTGTAGTGCCCCCCAAAGTTGGAAAAACCTCCGGGGTCTCAGGTACCCCGGTACATGATCAGGGCTGGACTTTCCGTTAACTGATCACGTGATCGCCGTTATTCAGTGAATAAAGGCGATCACATAAAAAGCATACCTGCTATTTTAATGGTTTCTCTGTCTTCTGACATGATATACATGTCAGAGGAGAGATAAATTAACCTCCCAATACCCTCAGCACCTCTGCCATCCCCCGATAATCCCTGATCAGTTCCCCAGCCCGACATCATGTTTCTGACAAACAAAAAATGATGGGCGCATGAGCAGTGCACGCGCCGAGATCTGCTGGCCGTTACCCGGCAACAATAGGCAATTTTTCCTATTGTTTCCTTTTGATCACTGTGATAGACCCTATCACAGTGATCAAAATAAAAAAAAGGAAATCAAATCCTCCTTTGTCACCCCCTTAGTTAGATAGAAAACTTTTTCCATTGTTTGCAGTTGGGCTTAGGGCTAGGGTTACGGATAGGGTTGAGGTTAGGGGTGTGTTAGGGTAAGGGTTGTGTTGGGGTTGTTGTTTGGGTTGGTCTTAGGGTTGTGTTAGGGTTAGAATTGTTTTTTTTTTTTTTTTCAAAAGTAAAAAAATGATATGACCACTAGAGTTAAGCGAAAGTTCTCGCTCCTCGAGTTGGCATCGACTGCTCGGATATGCACTGAATATCGCAGATCCCCACTTTTTTTGGGTGTCTAACAGCTATGAGACATGCTGGACAAGGACTTGAGCATGTCACTGGAGCACACACGCATATCCGAGCACCCGATGCAAACTGGAATAGAGAGCACTTACGCTCAACACTAATGACGGCATATTCAATATGACAAGCTAATGTTATCACATTCTATGCCATACCTGAGGGTTCAAAATGCTCACTATACCTCTGGATAAAATACTTGAGGGGTGTGGTATCCAAAATGGGGTCACTTGTGGGAGGTTTCTACTGTATAGTCAAATCAGGGGCTCTCCAAACGCAACATGTCGTCAGCTAATAATTCCAGCAAATTTTACATTGAAAAAAAAAATCAAATGACGCTCCTTCCCTTCCGAGACCTGCAATGCACCCAAACAGTAGTTTTCCCCCACAAATAAGGTATTGGCGTATTCAGGAGAAATTGCAAAAAAAATTGTGAAAAAAATGAAATGTTAATTTTTTCCTTCCACATTGCTTCAGTTCCTGTGAAGCACCTCAAGAGTTAATAAACTTATCGAATGTGGTTTTAAGCACCTAGAGGGGTGCAGTTTTTAAAATGGTGTCAGTTTTGGGTACTTTCTTTCATATAGACCTCTCAAAGTCACCTCAAATGTGATGTGGTCTTTAAAAAAAATGGTTTTGTAAATTTTGTTGGAAAAATGAGAAATCACTGGTCAACTTTTAACCCTTAAACTTCCTAACAAAAAAATGTGTTTCTATAATTGTACTGATGTAAAGTAGACATGTGGGAAAGGTTATTTATTAACTATTTTGTGCGACATTACTCTCTGATTTAAGGGTATAAGTATTCAAAGTTTGAAAATTGTGAAATTTTCAAAATGTTAGACAAATTTCAATTTTTTTCACAAATTAATGCAAGTCATATTGAACAAATTTTACCACTATCATGAAGCACAATATGTCACGAAAATATATTCTCAGAATCAGTGGGATCCATTGAAGCGTTCCAGAGTTATAAGCTTATAAAATAACAGTGGTCAGAATTGTAAAATTTGGCTTGGTCATTAAGGTCAAAATTGGCTTGGTCATTAAGCGGTTAAAATGGAGCTATAAGTTTGGATTTCTTTTTCCCTTTATAATAAAGACTTTCTTTTAAAAACTGCATATTGTGTTTACTTGTGTTATTTTTGTCTAAGATGTACATTTGTCTGGTGATCTGACACATTTAAGTGTGACAAACAAGCAAAAGAATAAGAAATCAAAAGTCTGCGGTTGGGATGTACGATAACACCATATTGTTCTTATGAAATCCTATTTGACTGAACAAAGCAGATACACAGGAAGACCACCTGTGGATACTAGGTAAGCTGGTGGGGCTGTGAGTTTTGACTTTGCAGCTGAGAAGGCTAACCCCCTGCGGAGCCAGGCGTTTTGTTACAGCTACACATTCTGAAGGATTGTAAGCTACCATCAAATGCACCCACACACTTCACAATAGGTCAATGTCATTTTCTATGGTTGACAGGTTGTGTTCCCCTTTCTTTTGAGATTTATGAAATTTGAGGTGTTTAACTTGGTAGTCTATGGCAGATGAGAGGAATAACACTTGATGGTCTAGAATACACCAGGGGATTCATAATTTGTTACATTGTGGTCAAGTATAAAATAGGATGGTGATACTAAGTGGTCTGATAGCTTACTTAATAGTTGGTCCTTTTGGCTAAACATTGTGTTACATTACATTTATCTTCTCTTCCAGCACTGAATTAGTCATATAGATCTGTGCCAAGCAATGGCATAGTGTGTAAGGGGGGTGTGGGGGCACTGAGACAGCTGCCCCATAAAGCAAAAGTCTACAGGGCCGCAAAAGTTTTGTATGCTTTATGGCAAATGTGAACATGCGTTTATGTGCTGCATTTATACCTTCTTAGACCAAGCTCAATTTTTGTGTTTTTTTTCTCTCTGTATTTTTGCATTCTGTACAAGCCAGGGTGTGGCCTCCCTCTCCTGAACTGGAAATTACATTTAAAGGCATCCCCGTACTGGTGTCCATAGGTTGGGTCCCGGCCCTATTGTCTGCCCTTATTCACACACGGAGGTCATCTCTGACATATGTTAAGGTTTTAATATTAAATATAGGAAAACTGACTGAACAGCAATCTAGTCTGAACTGGTGCATAACCAAAAAAGACTTGCATAGCAAATAGAATAATGGCTGCACTCAACTGTACTAAAGCAAGGAAATGTACGGTACGTGAAATGTGAATAGCATAATGGCTTGTGAAATCTATGAAAAAACACATGAGATGCTTAGCACAAGATTTGGTCAAAAATTGTGAGCCCATCCAAACGTTTTAATATTAGACAGTGTAGGACCCGTCCCGATCTGGGTCACCTTGTTGATGGTAGGATGGTTTTTATGCCATCTATGATCAAAAACAGTATTACTATCACCCCTGTGTTATCTAAATGCACTTTTGCTTTTTACTTATTTAGTTACAGCCGGGTTTTTGCTCATTTTGTTTCTTGTAGGTTTTGGGGCCACAAAATTGTAGTTCCATCCCCATTCAACCCAATTGTCAAATGATCAGAGTCTGCAAGCTCCACTTTTTTTGTGTAGTGCAGTCAATGCACGCCTGACGCTGCTGCAAAGCACAGCATGTGTCTGATACGTGAGCAGTGTGTGTGCGCTGCATGTGTCTGATACGTGAGCAGTGTGTGTGCGCTGCATGTGTCTGATATGTGAGCAGTGTGTGCTGCATGTGTCTGATATGTGAGCAGTGTGTGCTGCAAGTGTCGGATATGTGAGCAGTGTGTGCTGCATGTGTCTGATATGTGAGCAGTGTGTGCTGCATGTGTCTGATATGTGAGCAGTGTGTGTGCTGCATGTGTCTGATATGTGAGCAGTGTGTGCGCTGTATGTGTCTGATATGTGAGCAGTGTGTGCTGTATGTGTCTGATATGTGAGCAGTGTGTGTGCTGCATGTGTCTGATATGTGAGCAGTGTGTGTGCTGCATGTGTCTGATATGTGAGCAGTGTGTGCGCTGTATGTGTCTGATATGTGAGCAGTGTGTGCTGTATGTGTCTGATATGTGAGCAGTGTGTGCGCTGTATGTGTCTGATATGTGAGTAGTGTGTGCGCTGCATGTGTCTGATCTGTGAGCAGTATGTGCTGTATGTGTCTGATATGTGAGTAGTGTGCCCGGCCTGTGTGATATGTGAGCAGTGTGCGCTGCATGTGTCTGATATGTGAGTAGTGTGCGCTGCATGTGTCTGATATGTGAGCAGTATGTGCTGTATGCGTCTGATATGTGAGTAGTGTGCCCGGCCTGTGTGATATGTGAGCAGTGTGTGCTGTATGTGTCTGATACGTGAGCAGTGTGTGCGCTGTATGTGTCTGATATGAGTAGTGTGTGCGCTGTATGTGTCTGATATGTGAGTAGTGTGTGCGCTGTATGTGTCTGATATGTGAGTAGTGTGTGCTGTATGTGTCTGATATGTGAGTAGTGTGTGCGCTGCATGTGTCTGATATGTGAGCAGTATGTGCTGTATGTGTCTGATGTGAGCAGTGTGTGCGCTGCATGTGTCTGATATGTGAGCAGTGTGTGCTGTATGTGTCTGATATGTGAGTAGTGTGTGCACTGTATGTGTCTGATATGTGAGCAGTATGTGCTGTATGTGTCTGATATGTGAGTAGTGTGTGCGCTGCATGTGTCTGATATGTGAGCAGTATGTGCTGTATGTGTCTGATGTGAGCAGTGTGTGCGCTGCATGTGTCTGATATGTGAGCAGTGTGTGCTGTATGTGTCTGATATGTGTGCAGTATGTGTCTGATATGTGAGTAGTGTGTGCGCTGTGTCTGATATGTGAGTAGTGTGTGCGCTGTATGTGTCTGATATGTGAGTAGTGTGTGCTGTATGTGTCTGATATGTGAGTAGTGTGCGCTGCATGTGTCTGATATGTGAGCAGTGTGTGCGCTGCATGTGTCTGATATGTGAGCAGTGTGTGCTGTATGTGTCTGATATGTGAGCAGTGTGTGCTGTATGTGTCTGATATGTGAGCAGTGTGTGCGCTGTATGTGTCTGATATGTGAGCAGTGTGTGCTGTATGTGTCTGATATGTGAGCACTGTGTGCTGTATGTGTCTGATATGTGAGCAGTGTGTGCGCTGTATGTGTCTGATATGTGAGCAGTATGTGCTGTATGTGTCTGATATGTGAGCAGTGTGTGCGCTGCATGTGTCTGATATGTGAGCAGTGTGTGCTGTATGTGTCTGATATGTGAGCAGTATGTGCTGTATGTGTCTGATATGTGAGTAGTGTGTGCTGCATGTCTGATATGTGAGCAGTGTGTGCGCTGTATGTGTCTGATATGTGAGCAGTGTGTGCTGTATGTGTCTGATATGTGAGCACTGTGTGCTGTATGTGTCTGATATGTGAGCAGTGTGTGCGCTGTATGTGTCTGATATGTGAGCAGTATGTGCTGTATGTGTCTGATATGTGAGCAGTGTGTGCGCTGCATGTGTCTGATATGTGAGCAGTGTGTGCTGTATGTGTCTGATATGTGAGCAGTATGTGCTGTGTCTGATATGTGAGTAGTGTGTGCTGCATGTGTGATATGTGAGCAGTGTGTGCTGTATGTGTCTGATATGTGAGCAGTATGTGCTGTGTCTGATATGTGAGCAGTGTGTGCTGCATGTGTGATATGTGAGCAGTGTGTGCTGTATGTGTCTGATATGTGAGCGTGTGTGCTGTATGTGTCTGATATGTGAGCAGTGTGTGCTGTATGTGTCTGATATGTGAGCAGTATGTGCTGTATGTGTCTGATATGTGAGTAGTGTGTGCTGTATGTGTCTGATATGTGAGCAGTGTGTGCTGTATGAGTCCGATATGTGAGCAGTGTGCGCTGTATGTGTCTGATATGTGAGCAGTGTGTGCTGTATGTGTCTGATATGTGAGCAGTGTGTGCGCTGCATGTGTCTGATATGTGAGCGTGTGTGCTGTATGTGTCTGATATGTGAGCAGTATGTGCTGTATGTGTCTGATATGTGTGCAGTATGTGCTGTATGTGTCTGATATGTGAGTAGTGTGTGCGCTGTATGTGTCTGATATGTGAGTAGTGTGTGCGCTGTATGTGTCTGATATGTGAGCAGTGTGTGCTGTATGTGTCTGATATGTGAGCAGTGTGTGCTGTATGTGTCTGATATGTGTGCAGTATGTGCTGTATGTGTCTGATATGTGAGTAGTGTGTGCGCTGTATGTGTCTGATATGTGAGTAGTGTGTGCGCTGTATGTGTCTGATATGTGAGCAGTGTGTGCTGTATGTGTCTGATATGTGAGCAGTGTGTGCTGTATGTGTCTGATATGTGAGCAGTGTGTGCGCTGTATGTGTCTGATATGTGAGCAGTATGTGCTGTATGTGTCTGATATGTGAGCAGTGTGTGCTGTATGTGTCTGATATGTGAGCAGTGTGTGCGCTGCATGTGTCTGATATGTGAGCAGTGTGTGCTGTATGTGTCTGATATGTGAGCAGTATGTGCTGTATGTGTCTGATATGTGAGTAGTGTGTGCTGCATGTGTGATATGTGAGCAGTGTGCGCTGTATGTGTCTGATATGTGAGCAGTGTGCGCTGTATGTGTCTGATATGTGAGCAGTATGTGTCTGATATGTGAGCAGTGTGTGCTGTATGTGTCTGATATGTGAGCAGTATGTGCTGTATGTGTCTGATATGTGAGCAGTATGTGCTGTATGTGTCTGATATGTGAGCAGTGTGTGCTGTATGTGTCTGATATGTGAGCAGTGTGTGCTGTATGTGTCTGATATGTGAGCAGTGTGCGCTGCATGTGTCTGATATGTGAGCAGTATGTGCTGTATGTGTCTGATATGTGAGCAGTATGTGCTGTATGTGTCTGATATGTGAGCAGTGTGTGCTGTATGTGTCTGATATGTGAGCAGTGTGTGCTGTATGTGTCTGATATGTGAGCAGTGTGTGCTGTATGTGTCTGATATGTGAGCAGTGTGTGCTGTATGTGTCTGATATGTGAGCAGTGTGCGCTGCATGTGTCTGATATGTGAGCAGTATGTGCTGCATGTGTCTGATATGTGAGCAGTATGTGCTGTATGCGTCTGATATGTGAGTAGTGTGCCCGGCCTGTGTGATATGTGAGCAGTGTGTGCTGTATGTGTCTGATACGTGAGCAGTGTGTGCGCTGCATGTGTCTGATATGTGAGTAGTGTGTGCGCTGCATGTGTCTGATATGTGAGTAGTGTGCCCGGCCTGTGTGATATGTGAGCAGTGTGTGCTGCATGTGTCTGATATGTGAGTAGTGTGTGCTGTATGTGTCTGGTATGTGAGCAGGGTGTGCTGCATGTGTCTGATATGTGTTTGATATGTGAGCTGTATGTTCGATGTAAGCAGCGTGTGTGCTGTATAGAATAGGACCTGAATAGCTGCAGGTGGAGAAGAATGAGCAATGCTAAAGGTGAATTCATAGGAGAATTTCATGATTTAGTAACCACTTGAGCACCAATGCCATCTTACCAAGAAACAAAGCAGCTTAAAGTATTATTGCAGCCCCTTAAAAAAGAGAAAAAGTTGATAATGTGACCCTCAGACTTAAAGTTTGTGCACCCCTGCTTGGGACTCACGGGTACCAGGATAGTCCGGATTTCTTCTGCTCCTCGGTTTTCACATATAAATAAAATGAAGCTCATGAATTGTTATACAATTTTTTAATACGTAAAATAAAGCAGACCCTCAGTCACAATCTTTTAGATATTCCGGTTTATTTTAGAACATAAAAAAAAAGACATTTTCAGAAAGCAATTTGCAACAAATGATAGAGAGGGGAATAAACATTGTTTTTGTTCTTAAAATTAAGGCCAATTCATAAAAAAAATGTAAAAACGATGAGTAAAACGTTATTGATCGGTATCATGCAATATCTTCTAACCAGATATTGTTCCGACTCGTTACCAATTATTACTACAGATTCCAAAACCTCCACCTGTAAGAAATGAACGAAGCACAAATAATTAATGATTTATTAGGAGATTAGGATCATATCGGCCTGACTTATTCAGTACTCCTGCTGGAGCGGACTTTGTTATCAGCCTCGTACCTCAGCGAGGTGAACCACTCTCACGATAATCAAGAAAAAACATGAAAAAAAATGAATATAAACGTACGGTAATTTCTGCTATGGCAAAACTTAAAAAAAAAATTATTATTAAAGACCAATATAACAAACATTTGAAACACATTAATAGCTTATAAAATAAATCATTACACTCCATGCAAAAATTTATTTCCATATTCCTCAAATTTTACACAGCAACTCAGAGTACACAGTAACCAAATGAAACGTGTGAACCTGCCCGTTGCGTCGTTTGTAAATTAGACCACTTTTTCTAATTTAATCTAAAACAGCGCCACTCTTGTCCATAGGAGAGTTCTGGTATTGCAGTTCAGCCCCAATCAACTGTCCTATTATAAAAGATAGGCCATCAATAAAATAAAGTAGTGGTTATATTATACATATATACATATATATACATATATATATATATATATATATATATATATATATATATATATATATATGTTTTTTTTTTTTTAGTTGTGTGTATATGTATGTATATATATATATATATATATATATATATATATATATATATATTTTTAGTTGTATATATATATATATATATATATATATATATATATATCTTTTTTTTTTTTTTTTAAGTTTACTGGGATAAAACTCAATTTCACCATTGTTTTCTGAGGTTTTGGCATTTAGTGCACAGTGAAAATGATTATTATTTAATTCTATATTTTTTTTTTCTAGTGGTTAAAAAAAAAATAAAATCAGAATTTTGTAAAAAAAAAAAAAATGGAGATTTGTTTTGTGAGATCCATAGCTTTTATTTTTCTGTCACTGAAGCAGTGTGAGGGCATATTTTATTTTAGTGTTTTTGCAAGTTGTGTTTTTTTTTTTTTTTAAATAACATTTTGAGGGGACTTATGATGCTTTCTTCGCTTTGGATTGCATTTTTAGGGTTTCAATTTTTTTTTTCTTTTTATGGTATTTAACGCACGGCTTAATTAATCTGATCGGTTTATTTTATATTTTTTTTATTTATTGTTAAACTGGTGACTAAAATAATTTTTTTTTTCTTCATTTTTAGCTTATTTTTCGCTTTCTTTAGAGAACTTGGATCTGCAATGTTTTGATCGCCTGTTCTATATAGTCCTCTAGAGATAATTTAAAACTGTGATTTTATCAAAAACTGCAGCAAGTAGCCCAGTAAGTGACACATCACTGGAATCAAGGGCTCCGTCTCTACATCATGCTGCTGACAGATTACGTAGCATAGAAACGGATGACAGATTCGCTATAGGGAGAGCGTCTGAGCACAAAATCATCTGGAAGATCAAATTAAAATATTTTCTGGAGGACTGCATTGCCATAAAAAAAAAAAAAAATCACTTTATACTAGTTGTCATTTGTTAAAATTTTTTTAACAGATGAGTTTCAGCTGATAGGGATGATTTCCAGGGGAATATTGAAATCTGTCTAGGGAAGTCTGAAAAAATGGGAAGAAGAGTAAAGACTATTAAAAAGCAATGTACATCTGACTGGTAGAGAAGCTGAACGAGTGATTTATTTCCCTGCAGTGCCTCCGCAGGAAAAATGAAGTATTACATGGTCATCGTTGAGCTTCACAAATGTGATGGGTCCTCCACCAAAGCGAGCAAGTCTTGATGGCTCTGGTTAGGACCCTAAACAAGTGTGATCCATTGTTCTATAGTTTGTTTTTCTAAGACAGGGTGTTAGGAAATGGGTTTTCTGGTTTTAGAAAGCGCAAAAATAAAGGGAAAAAAAAAACGGTAAAGAAGCTGTATAGACGACATTATGACCAGCATATATGCCACTTCTGTGCCAGGCAGAGTTATACACAGAAGAGGTTGGGGGGTTAGTGTCCTGTAAAATCCTCTCCTCTGAGCTATGTACAAGAATAGTCCTAGATTTACACTTATTCTCTGTGCTTGCTTTATGCAAAAGCCGAACAGTCCCGGTCCCAGCCACAAAAACAGCACAATTAGATTTTAGTTTGCCATTAAGTACATAGAATCCATTCCCTCAAATATAAAAAGTAACAAAAAAATCCAGTAAAACCACTAAACATGGTATAATCTACATCAGGTTATTAAACACAGATAGAGGTGATAGTGTAACTAATACTGACGTCATATTACTACAGATCACTAGAGATGACATTACTAGGGTCACCCGGGGCTGAAGAATAGAGATCTCCTTCTCGTTATCTGAGACTGATTGTTGTGGTACCCATCATTCAGGCCTAGAAGTTGCATTTACATTCCCTGCAGCTCCTCCGCAGGTAAAACGAAGTATTACACAATTAATTATGAAATAAATGTCATTGAAATCAATTGTCTGCACAGAAAAAAAAAACAGGTTCTAAGTCCAGAAACTGTGCCCATCCCATATTGAAATTTCATGTGTTCTCTAGCACAAGTTTAGATCAGTCCCCCTCGTTGTATGGCTGTGTGTCAACGGACAAGGGAAAAGTCTGAGATCTACGGTAACCTTGGGAATCAGAGAATGAATCCGTTATGTTGGCGCCATTTTTGCACCCATCGAAGGCCTTTGGGAGATTTGGCTTTGTTGTTGACAAACAGACTTTGGGGCACAGCCCCGCTCATCTACTATGGGCGCATATCATATATTTGCCCCCATCCCCCTCAGTCTCGGAAATGGTGGAGGACAGATTGGTTCCCCGAAATAAGGGCACTCCCGGTTCCTATCCTCAGGCTGATGCCACCTTAGAGCCCGTTGAATGAAGCATTCTTAGTGCGAGCATCACCAGTACTCTGGAGGCAGCACCAAATTGTAGACGTCAACCACCAAAAGTGTGTCCCCGAGGCTATGAACCTATATGGGCCAAATTTCCAAAAGACAAGTAAGTAGCGTCCAGATAATGAAAAGTACCAATATGTCCATTCCAGGTGGACAGCAAGATGTATGGGAGACTGGGCTTTGAGGTGGACATACAGAAAACACTTTTAAGCACAGCCCCTTTCATCTATTATGGACACATGCTTGGCCTCCACAATTTCAGAAGTGCTAAAGAACAAATTAGCTTCCCGAGATAGAGCCACTAGGTTTCTGACTCGGAGACGGACGCTACCTTCGAGCAAGTTCATTAGAGACCCATTAATGTGAGCATCATTTACACTGTGGAGGAGGCACAAAGTTATGGAGGACGACCCCCAAGGTATGGAGTCCGACCCCCAAAGATTGCCCTCAAGGCGCAGACCCTGTCAGAGCAGTTGGCCCAATTCTTCCAAAAGAAAAACTGTGTCCAGAAAAGTATCAATACGACCATTACAAGGTGGAGATCAATGACCCCTATTCTTCAGCTCTGGACACCCCCTTTACATGGCAGAAGATGACCCCTATTCTTCAGCTCTGGACATCCCCTTTACATGGCAGAAGATGACCCCTATTCTTCAGCTCTGGACACCCCCTTTACGTGGCAGAAGATGACCCCTATTCTTCAGCTCTGGACACCCCCTTTACATGGCAGAAGATGACCCCTATTCTTCAGCTCTGGACACCCCCTTTACGTGGCAGAAGATGACCCCTATTCTTCAGCTCTGGACATCCCCTTTACGTGGCAGAAGATGACCCCTATTCTTCAGCTCTGGACACCCCCTTTACGTGGCAGAAGATGACCCCTATTCTTCAGCTCTGGACACCCCCTTTACATGGCAGAAGATGACCCCTATTCTTCAGCTCTGAACATCCCCTTTACGTGGCAGAAGATGACCCCTATTCTTCAGCTCTGGACGCCCCCTCTACGTGGCAGAAGATGACCCCTATTCTTCAGCTCTGGACATCCCCTTTACGTGGCAGAAGATGACCCCTATTCTTCAGCTCTGGACACCCCCTTTACATGGCAGAAGATGACCCCTATTCTTCAGCTCTGGACATCCCCTTTACGTGGCAGATGACCCCTATTCTTCAGCTCTGGACACCCCCTTTACATGGCAGAAGATGACCCCTATTCTTCAGCTCTGGACACCCCCTTTACATGGCAGAAGATGACCCCTATTCTTCAGCTCTGGACATCCCCTTTACGTGGCAGAAGATGACCCCTATTCTTCAGCTCTGGACATCCCCTTTACGTGGCAGAAGATGACCCCTATTCTTCAGCTCTGGACGCCCCCTCTACATGGCAGAAGATGACCCCTATTCTTCAGCTCTGGACATCCCCTTTACGTGGCAGAAGATGACCCCTATTCTTCAGCTCTGGACATCCCCTTTACGTGGCAGAAGATGACCCCTATTCTTCAGCTCTGGACACCCCCTTTACATGGCAGAAGATGACCCCTATTCTTCAGCTCTGAACATCCCCTTTACGTGGCAGAAGATGACCCCTATTCTTCAGCTCTGGACGCCCCCTCTACGTGGCAGAAGATGACCCCTATTCTTCAGCTCTGGACATCCCCTTTACGTGGCAGAAGATGACCCCTATTCTTCAGCTCTGGACACCCCCTTTACATGGCAGAAGATGACCCCTATTCTTCAGCTCTGGACATCCCCTTTACGTGGCAGATGACCCCTATTCTTCAGCTCTGGACACCCCCTTTACATGGCAGAAGATGACCCCTATTCTTCAGCTCTGGACACCCCCTTTACATGGCAGAAGATGACCCCTATTCTTCAGCTCTGGACATCCCCTTTACGTGGCAGAAGATGACCCCTATTCTTCAGCTCTGGACATCCCCTTTACGTGGCAGAAGATGACCCCTATTCTTCAGCTCTGGACGCCCCCTCTACATGGCAGAAGATGACCCCTATTCTTCAGCTCTGGACATCCCCTTTACGTGGCAGAAGATGACCCCTATTCTTCAGCTCTGGACATCCCCTTTACGTGGCAGAAGATGACCCCTATTCTTCAGCTCTGGACACCCCCTTTACGTGGCAGAAGATGACCCCTATTCTTCAGCTCTGGACATCCCCTTTACATGGCAGAAGATGACCACTATTCTTCAGCTCTGGACATCCCCTTTACGTGGCAGAAGATGACCCCTATTCTTCAGCTCTGGACACCCCCTTTACATGGCAGAAGATGACCCCTATTCTTCAGCTCTGGACACCCCCTTTACATGGCAGAAGATGACCCCTATTCTTCAGCTCTGGACATCCCCTTTACGTGGCAGAAGATGACCCCTATTCTTCAGCTCTGGACACCCCCTTTACATGGCAGAAGATGACCCCTATTCTTCAGCTCTGGACACCCCCTTTACATGGCAGAAGATGACCCCTATTCTTCAGCTCTGGACACCCCCCTTACATGGCAGAAGATGACCCCTATTCTTCAGCTCTGGACATCCCCTTTACGTGGCAGAAGATGACCCCTATTCTTCAGCTCTGGACGCCCCCTCTACATGGCAGAAGATGACCCCTATTCTTCAGCTCTGGACATCCCCTTTACGTGGCAGAAGATGACCCCTATTCTTCAGCTCTGGACACCCCCTTTACATGGCAGAAGATGACCCCTATTCTTCAGCTCTGGACACCCCCTTTACATGGCAGAAGATGACCCCTATTCTTCAGCTCTGGACACCCCCTTTACATGGCAGAAGATGACCCCTATTCTTCAGCTCTGGACATCCCCTTTACATGGCAGAAGATGACCCCTATTCTTCAGCTCTGGACACCCCCTTTACATGGCAGAAGATGACCCCTATTCTTCAGCTCTTGACACCCCCTTTACATGGCAGAAGATGACCCCTATTCTTCAGCTCTGGACATCCCCTTTACGTGGCAGAAGATGACCCCTATTCTTCAGCTCTGGACACCCCCTTTACATGGCAGAAGATGACCACTATTCTTCAGCTCTGGACACCCCCTTTACATGGCAGAAGATGACCCCTATTCTTCAGCTCTGGACACCCCCTTTACATGGCAGAAGATGACCCCTATTCTTCAGCTCTGGACACCCCCTTTACGTGGCAGAAGATGACCCCTATTCTTCAGCTCTGGACATCCCCTTTACGTGGCAGAAGATGACCCCTATTCTTCAGCTCTGGACATCCCCTTTACATGGCAGAAGATGACCACTATTCTTCAGCTCTGGACACCCCCTTTACGTGTCAGAAGATGACCCCTATTCTTCAGCTCTGGACATCCCCTTTACGTGGCAGAAGATGACCCCTATTCTTCAGCTCTGGACACCCCCTTTACATGGCAGAAGATCAAGCCATTCAGGGTACCGGTGTAACAAGGTTATCACCCACAGACATTTCTAATGACTTGAGACGAAAAGAACAACATCACAAAACAAAAACAGATGATGGCAAAAACTGAATTCAGCAAATTTACCCGAGTAAAGAAATAACTTATTTACTAAATTAAACATATCTATACAAGTGTATTATATTTATGTACAGGGTGTAGCTAGGAAAAACAGATTCACAGAAAATTCATGGGAGTTTCAGTCATTTGAGAATAAAAGTTGTTGTTGTTTTTCTTTTTTTAATGATCTCTTTAATTAATTTAAAAAGAGATAAACGAAATAACACACATCATGACCTATCATACAGACAGAAAAAAAAAATTGATATTCCCCTAATCCTTCTTTGGTGTAAAACGTCTTGTCGTAATACTCACAGAAGTCTATAGGTAACGATTCATCAAAGCGTTTTCTGGCGTAAAACACTAAGAAAAGTCGTAAAACTTTTGTTTTTCAAAGAGTATTCACACTCGTTTCAGCCTGTTCTACCAAAGTGAGCTGAGCTGGGGCGAGACGGGGCGAATCCCACCTGATAAACTCATTAAAATGTTACTCCCGTCACTATGAAACACCTGTTGTTATGAACTTGCGCCCATAGACTTGCGCCCATAGTGTTTTACTCGAAAAACTTATTCCGATGTTTCAAGATATGCTACCTGTGGTCGCAACGAGACACTAAATGGGGTTGTCTTTGATTAGAAAAAGGGATCGTCTCTTGTCCTTTGTCTGGCATCACAGGTTAGCCCTATTCACTTAAATGGGGCCCAGCGCATTAAAACATTCGGTGGTGTTACTGGGGGGCTTGTTTAATCTATGTGATGGGGGTCGCTCAGGATTAGAATCCTGTTGAATGGTGTAAATAAAAACTTTCCAAACTCTTCTCTTCATTCCACCATGTTCCAAGGCTAGATGTAATCCTCAACAGTTTTTGTACAGCCTGTGATTGCTGCAGCAAAGGTAAACATTTACATGACTGCTGCAGTCAATCACTGGTCTTAAAGGGGCGTTATGCCTGTTTGTACGGCACGAGAATGATCAGTCTAGAGACTAGGTGAACGTAATGGAGGTGATCGCTGCAGAATAGGAAACAAAGGCCAGCTAGGGCCATCAACCCTGGAGTAGTAGAATTAAAAGGAGAATACGGGATTTTTTTAATTTTGCAATTTTTATACCATTCCCTGCCGAAAAAACCCCTTGGAATGTATTTTCCTACAGCTCGGTAGGCCCCCAATAACTTTTGTCAGTGCTGATATTCATGTGTCCCTGCATGTGTCCATCAGACATGCAGCTGCGGGGACTCAAACATATTTTTCGAGCACACCGAAGACACTTGTTTAGCACATGAGCATACTCAGATAACACCTTAACGAGCACGTTCGCTCATCACTAATTAGGACCCATTGGAGGATGACAATAAGAGTTTTTGGTGTGTCAATACCCCTTAAAAAAAAAATAAGAGAAAAGGTTTCCTTGATGCTCAGCAAAATCAACGTCCCTTAGAGGACACCAAGCCTGGACCTTCGCTGTAATACTAGACCCCCTCGCGCACGCGTGACCATTGACTCAATGAGGCCAAAGATAAAAGATGTCGAAAATCAATTACGGAATAGGTAAATTAGAAGTCGAAATTCTCACGCAGCAGACAAAAGAAAGACGACATCTGTGCTACAGGTGATCCTATAGAGAATCATGTACGATAGGAGAGATATCACAACCGTGTGCAAGTACATGGTCACCAGGAATAAAACACCAGGACGTCACTAATTACCCATCACGAATTGGCGGCGTAACGAGAACTTCAGAAATGTCCGCAAACTGGACAACAGAGTCGACTAGATTCTCTCTTTACGGTGTATTATACAAGGTTTTCAATGGGACGAAGATCTGTGGAACCTAAACCTCGGCTTAATAAAGCGGCTAATCGTGAAATTAATAAGGCAAGGTCTAATAATGGGGGTGATGACGGTACAGGTGTTACATAGGTGCTACAGCTAAGAGTCCGGGTGCTAGGGCTTATAGAAGAGCCTTCTGGGAGTAGTTCTGTGGTTGATCTTGGCTGGCGGAGGATGGGGAGAGAGTAGTAGAGGGTAGTGTATAGTTTAGGACATGGGACATGTTCGTACCAGTCTGATAAATAGGGAGGTCAATGGCAGCGGTAGGATTTGGCGTGTATCCTTGCGTTGGCCCGACATACGTGTTTCCTGCGGCGATCCCGGCAATTGCGGGCCTGAAAGACAAGGGCAAAGGAGAGAAGTATTAGTTAGGGATTACCACCATCGCAAAGGAAAAATGATAGCAAAACTTTACACTAGTCAAAGCTTCAATTCTGCATTTCAATATCTTGTAGTCACTGATTGAAAATACTTGGGAACTTCCTGCGGCCACAATCATGGTGCACGTTCTGTATCGTACTACAGCTGCTGACGGTGGCTTATACGGATCATAGGGATCTGTGACGCTGCTGGTGTTGGTCAGTGGACTCACAATCAAACCAAGTATAACAGTCCAGAGCTGAGCTTTATAGCTGAGATGGGGATGTCAGGCGACTCACAATAGCAGATGCAGCAGAGTTCAGCTTTGTAGCAGAGACCAGCGGCACAGCAGAGTTGAGGAACGTGAGGTGTCTCACAGGTAGAGAAGCAGCAGAGTTCAGCTTTGTAGCAGAGCCCAGCGGCACAGCAGAGTTGAGGAACGTGAGGTGTCTCACAGGTAGAGAAGCAGCAGAGTTCAGCTTTGTAGCAGAGCCCAGCGGCACAGCAGAGCTGGGAAACGTCAGGTGTCTCACAGACAGAGATGCAGCAGAGTTCAGCTTTGCAGCAGAGCCCAGCAGCACAGCTGGGGAACGTCAGGTGTCTCACAGGTAGAGATGCAGCAGAGTTCAGCTTTGTAGCAGAACCCAGCAGCACAGCAGAGCTAGGGATGTCACAATATATATTCACACGTGAGCTAATTACATCTGAAATTAATCCATCTCCCAACTACATGTTACTCATTATGAAATGTCAGCGCTGTGTTTTTGTTTTTTTTAATAATGTATTATACAAGCCTATGCTTTTCTGTTTTTCAGGTGCAAAAAAAAGACTACTGGAAAACGGTTAGAAAAAAACATTTCTCTCGGAGAGAAAAAAAACGTAAAATCTCTTTCTTGGAGCCTTCATTGGGGCTTCTGCGGATGCAGGCCTGGGTAGGAAGATACTGCAGTCGGTGGTTTCGCACCGGCCAACCTAGTTCTCTATTCTTATTTTCCCGCCCTGGGGACTGCTTTTGGACGTCCCATGGTTACCAGTGTCCCCCAATGAAGTGAGAAAGAAAGAGGGATTTTGCACCAACTGAGTTGCCTGGTGCCTGTCGGAGGCTGTATACTGCCGGGGAGGAGATACTTCTTCTTTATTTGCATCGTGTCAGCCTCCCAGCGACAGCAGCATACACCCATGGTTCCCCAATGAAGCGAGAAAGAAACACTGACCACCAAAAACGACACAGAATAAACCACACTAAGATCAGTGCTTTGGGATGCCCATCAATACGGCAATGCTGAGCCCAGATCTTGAAATAAGCAGAGGAGAACAACTTCAACTTCTGCTCTATTCCTTGTCAATGGGGTCAGTGGAAACAGCAGAGCACGGCGCTCCATTTTTACCAGCAGTACTATAGATAATGAATGACGCAGAGGTCAAGCATGTCAGTTTGCATGTTCTCCCCGTCTCTGCGTGGGTTTCCTCCGGGTTCTCCGGTTTCCTCCCACACTATAAAGACATACTGATAGGGAATCTAGATTGGGACAGTGATGATAATGTCTGTAAAGAACTGTTAAAAATAATGGCGCTATATAAGCGAGTAAAAATAGTAAAATAGATAACATATACACACACCATGTAATCTCAGAAGATGGAACCAGAACCTTTTCACCAATGTTATATAAAATGAATTGTACTGTACAAAAAATGTTTTAAAGGGGTTGGCCAAAACTTTATTTGTCCTAAAATAAAAAAAATAAAATAAAAAATGACACACTCATCTCTGACCGCTGCGAGCAATTAGTTTGCCCAGATTGTCTGCAGCAGTCACACGACCCTTCCCACCACAGCGAAGAGATGGACAGCAATGCTGAGGAGCAGTAAGGTCGGGATAAAGGGACGCCGACGCTGATGTTTATAGCGGGTCATGATGAAGCTGCTGCCAGGGATTACTCCCATCATCTTCTTCTACAATAGTGGTACGTGACATAGGGAGAGGCTAATAGAAGCTCCAGTGACCGTGATATGGGAGAACATTATCGCTTGCGTGCTGTGTAAAAGAACAAAAATATATTCACGTTACTTATAGGAAGCTTGCGGTGACTGGCTGGGAAGTTCGGAGGCCGTAGGAAGCACTGCGGCTACCGGGAGCTGTTCTGGAGGGACTGGGTAGGTCTGTATGGGGCCCATCTGCGTGTTCCCACTAACAAGATAAGTGGCGTTCGGATGTTGTCCTTGATAGGTCTAAAAAGGGAGACAAGGAAATGAAATCAATACAAAAAGTCTCCTCCTGCAGGAGAACACAGGGCGCCATCCACCGCAGATTACAGTACCTGTTGTGCGGCGCCCCCTGCTGGCGGCATGTAGTACTGCTGGTTCTGCATCTTGGCGTACATGGAATACATCGGGTCTTCGTTCATTAGCTTTGTGTATAATGACAGCGCTTCCATCACCTTGACGTTTAGGTCTGAAAGTTCAGAGTGTTTCCTGCAGAACAGCAGAGATGGGTCACGGTACGGAGTTACATTTTCTGCATGAAGGTGACAGTATTATATGAAACGAGACCAAATCGTGGGTCAAAAAGCGGCTACTAATTACGGCGTTCTCCCTTCATCTCCTTCGACTTTTCTGGGAAGGATTTCTAAAAGATCTTGGAGGCGACTGTGGCAATTTCTGCCCCTTTATCCAGAGGATTCTTTGTGAGGTCAGGCATTGATGTTGGGGAGAAGCCGGGATCACAATCTACCAAGTAATCATCCCAAAAGTGTTGGATGGGTTCAGGTCCGGGCTCTCTGCAGCCGGTCATGTTCTACCACCCCAAACTTTCCCAATCAGATGCCAGATAGATTGTTGAGGGTCTCACACTCCCATGCATCAGCTGTGTTTGCCTAGCAGACCCATTCAAGGTGTTTATTTCCAGATACCGATCTGATCGGATGGGTGCTGGTGTTGGACACCCACTATTCTGGTATTGATCACCTATCCTGAGAGCAAGTCATCAATACCGTATGCTCGGAGAACCCCTTTAAGCCTCCATTAAATTAATATAACCAGTGGAGAGATTAAACCTACCTGTCAATATCTTCCAGCTTTTCGTCAATCATTGGCCCCATCTGGTGACAGGCAGCTACGAATAAAAAGCGTTACATGCACTAAATGAAATTTATACACAATACATGATAAAAAAAATATTCTGGAGCATCTTTCCTTGGAGTTATTCCTCATGGAAATAAATCAATATTATCAGTTGCAAGTGTAACACTGAACATTCTCAAAAAGGGGGTCCTCAAATCAAAAGGAAATAGTAAATGTTCATTATCGGGGGATGGAAGGATTTTCTAAACACAGGAGTCAGGAGGGGCGACAAGTCCTCTGCATGGAAGCTTTCTATTAAAATGCTTTGTGTATGCACCGGACGGACAAGACGAATGAGACACTCGGGTGTTGCAGTAAATTAAGTTGGGAAATCTGAATGTAAACGCGTCAATAGCGCTGACAAATGGCTACGATTTATGTCCGGACCAGGGAGTCAGACGAGCCAATCCATCACTAGTCAGCTGGCAGCACGTCACTGGTCAAGGCTACACTTTCCAATATTAACCCCTTCCCGACCTTTGACGCATACGCTGCGTCATGAAAGTCGGTGCCATTCCGACCCATGACGCAGCATATGCGTCATGGAATGATCGCGTCCCTGCAGATCGGGTGAAAGGGTTAACTCCCATTTCACCCGATCTGCAGGGACAGGGGGAGTGGTAGTTTAGCCCAGGGGGGGTGGCTTCACCCCCTCGTAGCTACGATCGCTCTGATTGGCTGTTGAAAGTGAAACTGCCAATCAGAGCGATTTGTAATATTTCACCTAAAAAAATGGTGAAATATTACAATCCAGCCATGGCCGATGCTGCAATATCATCGGCCATGGCTGGACACACTAATGTGCACCCACTCCTCCGATCGCCCCCCAGCCCCCCGATCTGTGGTCCGCTCTCCTCGGTCCTGTGCTCCGCTCCCCCGTCCTCCTGCCCGCTCCCCCCGTGCTCCAATCACACCCCCCGTGCTCTAATCAAACCCCCCCGCACTCCGATCACCCCCCCCCCGCACAGCGATCACCCCCCCCCGCACAGCGATCCCCCCCCCGTGCTCCGATCCGCCTGCCCGCACAGCGTTCCCCCAGTCCGTGCTCCAATCCACCCCCCCCCGTGTTCCGATCCACCCCCCCCGTGCTCCGACGCCCCCCCCGTGGTCCCCCCCCACCCCATCATACTTACCGATCCAGCCGGGGTCCCGTCCGTCTTCTGCCTGGGCGCCGTCATCTTCCAAAATGGCGGGCGCATGTGCAGTGCGCCCGCCGAATCTGCCGGCCGGCAGATTCGTTCCAGAGTGAATTTTGATCACTGAGATATAATCTATCTCAGTGATCAAAATAAAAAAAAAAGTAAATGACACCCCCCTCTTTGTCACCCCCATAGGTAGGGACAATAAATTTTTTTTTTTTTTTTTTTCCCACTAAGGTTGGGGTAAGAACTAGGGTTAGGGTTAGGGGTAGGGTTAGGGGTAGGGTTAGGGTTAGGGGTAGGGTTAGGGTTTCGGTATGTGCACACGGATTCTGGTCCTCTGCGGATTTTTCCGCTGCGGATTTGATAAATCCGCAGTGCTAAACCGCTGCGGATTTATGGCGGATTTACCATGTTTTTTCTGCGCATTTCAATGCGGTTTTACAACTGCGATTTTCTATTTGAGCAGTTGTAAAACCGCTGCGGAATCCGCAGAAAGAAGCGACATGCTGCGGAATGTAAACCGCTGCGTTTCCGTGCAGTTTTTCCGCAGCATGGGCACAGCGATTTTTGTTTCCCGTAGGTTTGCATTGAACTGTAAACTCATGGGAAAATGCTGCGGATCCGCAGCGTTTTCCGCAGCGTGTGCACATACCTTTAGAATTAGGCTATGTGCACACGGTGCGGATTTGGCTGCGGATTGGCCGCTGCGGATTGGCCACTGCGGATTCGCAGCAGTGTTCCATCAGGTTTACAGTACCATGTAAACATATGGAAAACCAAATCCGCTGTGCCCATGTTGCGGAAAATACCGCGCGGAAACGCTGCGTTGTATTTCCCGCAGCATGTCAATTCTTTGTGCGGATTCCGCAGCGTTTTACACCTGTTCCTCAATAGGAATCCGCAGGTGAAATCCGGACAAAAAACACTGGAAATCCGCGGTAAATCCGCAGGTAAAACGCAGTGCCTTTTACCCGCGGATTTTTCAAAAATGGTGCGGAAATATCTCACACGAATCCACAACGGGGGCACATAGCCTTAGGGCTAGGGTTGGGTTGGAATTAGGGTTGTGGTTAGGGTTAGGGGTGTGTTGGGGTTACGGGTGTGTTGGGGTTAGGGTTGTGATTAGGGTTATGGCTACAGTTGGGATAAGGGTTAGGGGTGTGTTGGAGTTAGAATTGAGGGGTTACCACTGTTTAGGCACATCAGGGGTCTCCAAACGCAACATGGCGCCACCATTGATTCCAGCCAATCTTGTATTCAAAAAGTCAAATGGTGCTCCCTCACTTCCGAGCCCCGACGTGTGCCCAAACAGTGGTTCACCCCCACATATGGGGTACCAGCATACTCAGGACAAACTGCGCAACAATTACTGGGGTCCAATTTCTACTGTTACCCTTGAGAAAATAAAAAATTGCTTGCTAAAACATCATTTTTGAGGAAAGAAAAATGATTTTTTATTTTCACGGCTCTGCGTTGTAAACGTCTGTGAAGCACTTGGGGGTTCAAAGTGCTCACCACATATCTAGATAAGTTCCTTGGGGGGTCTAGTTTCCAAAATGGGGTCACTTGTGTGGGGTTTCTACTGTTTAGGCACACCAGGGGCTCTGCAAACGCAACGTGACGCCCGCAGACCATTCCATCAAAGTCTGCATTTCAAAAGTCACTACTTCCCTTCTGAGCCCCCACGTGTGCCCAAACAGTAGTTTACCCTCACACATGGGGTATCAGCTTACTCAGGAGAAACTGGACAACAACTTTTGGGGTCCAATTTCTCCTGTAACCCTTAGGAAAATAAAAAATTCTGGGCTAAAAAATTATTTTTGAGGAAAGAAAACGTATTTATTATTTTCACGGCTCTGCATTATAAACTTCTGTAAAGCACTTGGGGGTTGAAAGTGCTCACCACATATCTAGATAAGTTCCTTTCGGGGTCTAGTTTCCAAAATGGGGTCACTTGTGGGGGGTTTCTACTGTTTAGCAACATCAGGGGCTCTGCAAACGCAACGTGACGCCCGAAGAGCATTCCATCAAAGTCTGCATTTCATAACGTCACTTCTTCACTTCCGAGCCCCAACATGTGCCTAAACAGTGGTTTACCCCCACACATGTGGTATCAGCGTACTCAGGAGAAACTGGACAACAACTTTTGGGGTCAAATTTCTCCTGTTACCCTTGGGAAAATAAAAAATTGCGGGCTAAAAAATCATTTTTGAGAAAAGATTTTTTTTTTTTTTCATGGCTCTGCGTTATAAACTTCTGTGAAGCACTTGAGGGTTAAAAGTGCTCACCACACATCTAGATTAGTTCCTTTGGGGGTCTAGTTTCCAAAATGGGGTCATTTGTGGGGGATCTCTAATGTTTAGGCACACAGGGGCTCTCCAAACGCGACATGGTGTCCGCTAATGATTGGAGCTAATTTTCCATTTAAAAAGCCAAATGGCGTGCCTTCCCTTCTGAGCCCTCCCGTGCGCCCAAACAGTGGTTTACCCCCACATATGGGGTATCAGCATACTCAGGACAAACTGGACAACAACATTTGTGGTCCAATTTCTCCTATTACCACTGGCAAAATAGGAAATTCCAGGCTAAAAAATCATTTTTGAGAAAAGAAAAATTATTTTTTATTTTCATGGCCCTGCATTATAAACTTCTGTGAAGCACTTTGGGGTTTAAAGTGCTCAGTATGCATCTAGATAAGTTCCTTGGGGGGTCTAGTTTCCAAAATGGGGTCACTTGTGGGGGAGCTCCATTGCATAGGCACACAGGGGCTCTCCAAATGCGACATGGTGTCCGCTAACAAATGGAGCTAATTCTCCATTCAAAAAGTCAAAAGGCGCGCCTTCCCTTCCGAGCCCTGCCGTGTGCCCAAACAGTGGTTTACCCCCACATATGAGGTATCGGCGTACTCGGGAGAAATTGCTCAACAAATTTTAGGATCCATTTTATCCTATTGCCCATGTGAAAATGAAAAAATTGAGGCGAAAAGAAATTTTTTGTGAAAAAAAAAGCACTTTTTCATTTTTACGGAACAATTTGTGAAGCACCTGAGGGTTTAAAGTGCTCACTAGGCATCTAGATAAGTTCCTTGGGGGGTCCAGTTTCCAAAATGGGGTCACTTGTGGGGGAGCTCCAATGTTTAAGCACACAGGGTCTCTCCAAACGCGACATGGTGTCCGCTAACGATGGAGATAATTTTTCATTCAAAAAGTCAAATGGCGCTCCTTCCCTTCCGAGCCTTACCATGTGCCCAAACAGTGGTTTACCCCCACATGTGAGGTATCGGTGTGCTCAGGAGAAATTGCCAAACAAATTTTAGGATCCATTTTATCCTGTTGTCCATGTGAAAATGAAAAAATTGAGGCTAAAAGAATTTTTTTTGTGAAAAAATAGTACTTTTTCATTTTTACGGATCAATTTGTGAAGCAGCTGGGGGTTTAAAGCGCTCACTATGCATCTAGATAAGTTCCTTGGGGCGTCTAGTTTCCAAAATGGGGTCACTTGTGGGGGAGCTCCAATTTTTAGGCACACGGGGGCTCTCCAAACTTGACATGGTGTCCGCTAAAGAGTGCAGCCAATTTTTCATTCAAAAAGTCAAATGGCGCTCCTTCCCTTCCAAGCCCTGCCGTGTGCCCAAACAGTGGTTTACCCCCACATATGAGGTATCAGCGTACTCAGGACAAATTGGACAACAACTTTCGTGGTTCAGTTTCTCCTTTTACCATTGGGAAAATACAAAAATTGTTGCTGAAAAATCATTTTTGTGACTAAAAAGTTAAATGTTCATTTTTTCCTTCCATGTTGCTTCTGCTGCTGTGAAGCACCTGAAGGGTTAATAAACTTCTTGAATGTGGTTTTGAGCACCTTGAGGGGTGCATTTTTTAGAATGGTGTCACTTTTGGGTATTTTCAGCCATATAGACCTCTCAAACTGACTTCAAATGTGAGGTGGTCCCTAAAAAAAATGGTTTTGTAAATTTCGTTGTAAAAATGAGAAATCGCTGGTCAAATTTTAACCCTTATAACTTCCTAGCAAAAAAAAATTTTGTTTCCAAAATTGTGCTGATGTAAAGTAAACATGTGGGAAATGTTATTTATTAACTATTTTGTGTCACATACCTCTCTGGTTTAACAGAATAAAAATTCAAAATGTGAAAATTGCGAAATTTTCAAAATTTTCGCCAAATTTCCGTTTTTATCACAAATAAACACAGAATTTATTGACCTAAATTTACCACTAACATGAAGCCCAATATGTCACGAAAAAACAATCTCAGAACCGCTAGGATCCATTGAAGCGTTCCTGAGTTATTACCTCATAAAGGGACACTGGTCAGAATTGCAAAAAACGGCAAGGTCTTTAAGGTCAAAATAGGCTGGGTCATGAAGGGGTTAACTAGCCATATACTGCACTGTGCGGCGCTGCCCGTTTACAGCCGGGGGATATGCACTGTAAGTTCCTACAAACCTTCTGGATTTAATTTTCAGACGTTACTTAAAAGGATATGAACACCTTGGAGGACATTTATTCTTTAACCCATCTGTAATGATTTGGGGATGAACATAATCGTTACAAAAGGGTTTGATTAAAAATATTGAACAGCTCGGCTCTTTTGTTTCCCTGGACATTGCTGGCTGCAGAACAATTTAACAAAGAATCTGTAAATGAGCCCAAAAGAGGGAGATCGTAACACTTCTGTAAATCTTTTTCTGAACTCCTCTGTGCCGATTTATGACCACAGACCACATCGAAGAGGAGCTGAACTTTGATGTGGTCATACATCAGCTGAGAGGCGCTCAGAAATAGACAAATTGAAAGAGTTACAAACTTTGTCAGAAACAGCTCGCCGACAAGATTAGCTCATTCTGGAGCCAGTGATGTGCAGGAAAAAGTCTGTATAAGCCAAACGCTACAACAAAACACAAATGCAAACATTATTTTAGCCCCAAAAGGAACAAAAAAAAAGTCCCCAAATTATTTTTTTTTTTTGGGTGCACACAATTTACAGTACAATATTAGTGACCAGTAGCAGAAAATAACAGCGCGGGATCTAAAGGAAGCGAAAATGGCCGATCATCAAGGAGACTTTCTTGGTCTTGTCCACACTGACCTTCAAGGTGAATAAGATCTGCTGGATCTGGTAATCCATCGGAGGGATCTGCGCTCTGTAACATCTGTAGTAACTGATCCATTTTTTCCTACAGACAAGAAAACGGAAGAATTAGTGGATGTGTAACTGCCAAAAACGAACCCAATTAAGTTTGGCCCAAAGTAAAATGGTCACTGAAGTTTCAGATAATTTAGTCTCACGTGGTGTCCACCGCATCTATATATGTGTGCTTACGGCGATGCAGGGCAGCCTGCAGAAACCGCTCTGTAACATCTGCTGGATGACAAATCTCACAACCCAATCCCCTCTTCTCCCACTGCACTTTACTGCAGGAGGAGGCGGCATAGTTTCTGCTGGTGGGGGGTCCCTCTCCCCCCACGATTGGCCATCCTTCCCAATGATGGGAGGCTTCCCTCGCGAGTGGCCATCCTTCTCGCTGGTAGGAGGGCCCCCCGCGAATGGCCATCCTTCCCGCTGGTGTGAGGCATCCCCCGCGAATGGCCATCCTTCCCGCTGGTGGGAGGCTTCCCCCATGAATGGCCATCCTTCCCGCTGGTGGGAGGCTTCCCCCATGAATGGCCATCCTTCCCGTTGGTGGGAGGCTTCCCCCATGAATGGCCATCCTTCCAGCTGGTGGGAGGCACGCCCAGCAAGTGGCCATCCTTCCCGCTGGTGGGAGGCAACCCACGAGTGGCCATCCTTCCCGCTGGTGGAAGGCACCCCACGAGTGGCCAAACTTCCCGCTGGTGGGAGGCATCCCCCGCGAATGGTCATCCTTGCCGCAGGTGGGAGGCTTCCCCCATGAATGGCCATCCACCCCCTCCCCTCCAACCCCCCTCCCCCCCCCCTCCCCCCCAACACCCCTACCCCCCCCCCCCCCTCCCCCGCGAGTGGCCATCCTTCCTGCTGGTGGGAGGTACCAAGGGGCAACAAATAATTTTCAAGAGACTCTGGCACTGCAGACATGTCCGCACAGGATGGTAAAAAGGAGCACAGAAGAATTGTACCACTGGAGGGGAATTTCCTGATTTTTACACCCCATCTGACTTGTAAACTAAACGTAATGGGAAATTAACAACATACCTTGACAAAATAAGCAGGTCGACTTCTACTGCAGCGTTATCCCAGATCACATGGGTTCCATGTAGCACAAGGTCAGCCACTTATCTGCTAGTATCCCGCTGTGGATTTTTTCCCATTAATCTACCTGTTAAATTCCCAGTGTATCCACTGTGGGTCAACATACCCTTAGGACAAGGTTCCTGTGGCGCTCCAGGTGTGGCAAAACCCCACAACTCATCATGCTCTTAACAGCTGATCAGCGGGGGCGCCAAGTGTCGGACCCCCACCGGACTGCTATTGATGACTTATTCAGCAGAGAGGTCACTGTCCTATGCCAGGACAATCCCTTTAACAGTCTCACAGGCATACATGGTTGTGGAGTGTGGGTCAAGAGACTGGCAGCCATCACAGTGTGTGCTCCGACACTGGCCTCAGAGCTTAAGGAAAAGTACAATTGACAAAGCGGAGTTGGTACCGCTCAGCAGAAACTAAGTTCCCCTTCAATCCCATACATCACCCCATCGCCATACATGACGGGTTACCTCATCGATGTACACCGGCTCTGGCTCGGGTTCTATTGTCTCCACTTGGACTTCATCACTGAATTGAACGGTCTTCTTTTCAGTCTTCACTGGAGATAAAGAGAGGAATTTATGACAAGTGCAGCTGTACGAAAACCATTCACTTTACCATACCATAGAATGTACTGAGAAATAGGGGAAAAATATCCAAGTTTGGTGGAATGGTACAAAGATGGCAATTGTGTGGACTGTCAGCAGGCTCCATTGCAACCCATCAGCTCTCTGCAATCGTGTTGCGGGAGTGACAATAGACACCATAAAAAAGGTGTGGAACCCAGACTGCATGCCTTAAATGCTGCTGTCAGAGATTGGCAGCAGCATTGAAGTGTTGAAACAGGAGCAGTAATCAGAGCTAGCCCCTTTTGCTGCTGTTAGAGGTTGGAGACAAGGTCCTGAGTCTGAGCCACAGACTACCTGACATGTAATGTATCCGTCATCACGGGAACCGGTTAACGCATGTTAAAATGTATTTGTTCCACGTCTTTATAACGTCAGCTTTTATATGTATGAAAAAAAAAAAAGGCAAATTTTTGGAGACTTATGAAGTATTAATAAATTTGTCGTACTTCATTCACACACTTTAAATTTTGGCAAAGAAAATAAAAGAATAGTATCAAAGAGTATTAAATGGCATAAAAAAAATATATATTTGGTGTAGGCAAAGGAAAGATTGCAAAGCGAGAAGCAAGACTGTCCAAAAAAACAAAAAACAAATTTGGATATGGTCATAAAAAAATAAATTAAAAAAAAATTATAAAACTCCTTGGAGACTGCACTCATTTTTCAGAGTTGGTAAGTGTCGAAAAAAGAAAATAATTCTACATTTTCCTGTAAATTTGTAAAATATCATTTGTGCCTTTTTGGGGTCATAGGTTACACCAAAAACAGGAATAGAAAGGTTTTTGGTTAAAGGGAAAGTACTGCCCTGTTGAGGGCAGAGCAAAGTACTGCAGTGCGCAGGCGCTGGGAAAGGTCAGAGAGGCCCGGCACCTGCTCACTGCAGTACTTTGCTCTGCCCTCAACAGGACAAAGTACGCCTGCACCGGAGCCGTGGCTGAAGATCAGAAGAGAACGTCATGGAATGAAGATGGGAGGTGCCGGAGCGGACCTGAGACACCCATTTGACTGGACCAGCAGCGGGACCGCCCCTGGGTGAGTATAATCTAACGTCTTTTTCTCTTCTTTCAGGTAACATCGGGGGCTTATGTACAGCATTACAGAATGCTGCAGATAAGCCCCTGATGCCGGTGGGCTTAGCTCACCCGCGATTTTCGGGGTGACAGGTTCCAAGTCTATAACTGATGGTATCTCTCAGTAGAGCAGACCTGATGATGCCGGTGTACTTGCTGTGAAACTCCGTCGGAATGGCTGTATAATCATGTTTGAAAAGGTTTTCCTCCTGATAAAACCCCTTGTGGAAATGAGCCACGTGCAGGCACTTTATGCAGCAGGCTCAGGAGCGTACTCCGTCCATATAGCCAGCACTCGAGAGTAATGGCTGCAATCACATCGAGCTCCGATTACAACATACTTACTCATCTCTGGCTCCGCTGTCAGGTCGGCGGTGACAAAATTTGAGGGAAATAATCCAATTCCTTCGCTCGTCTCTCCTTTCCACCAGTTTGGGTCACTGAAATAAATGTATAGGTGTTACATGCACTCCTGCGAGGAGGGGGCAATGCTGGATCCTTAGGCCGAGCTCACACATCTGACATTCACGGTCTGGACTGCCCGCCCGCTGGCCTCCACATGTATAATGCCACTAGCTCACGTTAGGAGAGACCCTTGGGTGGTCCAGACAAAGCAACGACCATGAACGTCAGAATGTCGCCTTAAAGAGAACCAACTGGGTCCTTCAATTTGTATGTACTTCAAAACTGTAAAGTAGTGGGGGTGGGGGCACGCGGAGCTCAGCTGTCTGGCATAGCGGGGTGGGGGCATGCGGATCTCCATCAGCCGGCTTAGCAGGTGGTACGTGGATCCCAGTCGTCTGGAGCCTACTTATGTAGCCATCTGCACTGTAAACTTGCAGCTACGGTCCATCACTGTGATGTCAGGGGTCCGGCGTATTCAGAAGCTGCGGCTCCCCTGGTCTCCAGCCACTGACTGTGCATTTGCAAAAAGTGGTCAATCAGTGGCTGGAGAACAGGGGAGAAGCAGCTCATGAATATGCCGGACCCCTGATGTCACAGGGATGGCCGCTCCTTGGACTGCTCAAGCAATTGTATAGGATCAGAAAAACACGTCCATCCATTATTGAAGCTTAGTCTTCGTGACATTAATGGACCTGAGTTGCAATACCATAAACAACCTGTAGAAAGGCGTGGGGCTGTTTCTGGATGAAAGCGGCCATGTTTTCTAATAATGGACAGCCTCATTAAAGTTTCTGCCTCACAATCGCTGGTCAGTCATATGAACTGTACTTATGATGTACAGCAGAGCCAGAATATTCCTATATACGCTCTACTAATAGAAAGATGAGCATTGATTTCTACTAAAGGGGTATTCTCATCCCATCACTGAGACGCGCCATGTCTGCTGCCGGTGTGTTATTGTCTGCAGCGCTAATGTCAGGCAGATAGCGCTGCAGCCAATCTCTGAGCTCAGTGGCTCATGTCATCATCTCTGGCAGATTTGATCCATTGGTTGCAGACAAAGAAAAATAGATACTGGTGGAGCATTGGTTGAGACTCAGCACTGGACCTGGAAAGGGTGAGCAATGAAATGTTTTATTTATTTTTTTAACCAATTGCAGCCGTGGGTAGGACTTTTCCCAAACCCCTTTAATGATCAGCAAGGTAATCTATTTACCTTTGGAACCCTAAATCTAGTGAAGGGTCCCCTTTAGGGACTGAGGCCTCGGTCCTCACCTGTCATCAAGCACAGTGACTATTTCACCCGCTTTAAACGTCAGCTCGTTATCCTCGGCGGCTTCAAAGTCGTAGATGGCCTGCACCTTCCGGCCTTCGGGCTTGTGACCGGACAAGAAGCTCGTGCTCGGGTACAGAGCGGACACCGCCCCGGGTTGTTTCTGTTCTTTCAGGGATAATTCGATTGCTGCAATGTAATAAAAGTATAGTCAGAGGTCTCCATGTCTCTGCGCGGCCTGACCCTAAATTCTCACTTGCTAGTCCCCTCGGCAAGTCAGAAGTTATAATATCCTGCATTACCAGATAGTAAAAGATAATTTGTTTTGAGATCCATAACTTTTCTTTTAATGATCTCCTGGCTGATGGAGGGGGGTTAATAGGCCCCATTAAAGATCTAACCATTTAGATGCAGTTGGCAAAGATTGCGCTGGAGCATTGAGGACTTATCGGAGCTGACGGACCGGCTCTACACACCCAACATGTCGGGTGTAAGTCACATTCTAGAGGACGTTAAGGAAGTGATCACATATATACAGCCTTCTGGTTTTTGGCTTGTTTGGCTATTTTGCCCTCCAGTATGGTGCATAAACGACCCGGTTGATTTACATAGGATCGTTTCAGAAATCTGGCACCTAATAGGTCCAGGAGGAAAGACAAAAAAATAGCAGAAGTATTTTTCTTATAGAAGACAGACTGGTGCACAACTTTTTTTTTTTTAATAGCTCTGTCAATCTAAGGTGTAAAAAAACAAAACAAAAAGATACAACATATATAACAGTATGTTTGGGCGAAATGTTTCCTGCACTAGCTACGAGTTTCTGAAGTTGGGTCAGCAACTTAAAGGGCTTGTTGAGATGAGACAATACACATAAGCCGCCTTTAATGACACTTTTCATGCAATATTCTTTGTATATATGGTGGATATTGTGATGCAGTGACCCCTGTGGCAGCTAGGGGGCGCTGTGTGTGCTCCTCGGGATATGCATGGAGGCGTATCTGTTGTTATAATGGTGGTGAAACAGTGACTGGCAGAATTGTAAGTGGCCGATATGTGTCGCAGAGTGAGTCTGCATGGTAAGTCTGATGTAATGTTGTTGTTCTGGGACCTGTAGTCCCACAAGTGTTTGTGTAGTTGTAAGGGAGACTTACTACATAGTTATTACATAGTTATTAAGGTTGAAGGAAGACTATATGTCCATCTAGTTCAACCCATAGCCTAACCTAACATGCCCTAACATGTTGATCCAGAGGAAGGCAAAAAAAACCCATGTGGCAAAGAGTAAGCTCCACATTGGGGAAAAAAATTCCTTCCCGACTCCACATACGGCAATCAGACTAGTTCCCTGGATCAACGCCCTATCAAGGAATCTAGTATATATACCCTGTAACATTATACTTTTCCAGAAAGGTATCCAGTCCCCTCTTAAATTTAAGTAATGAATCACTCATTACAACATCATACGGCGGAGAGTTCCATAGTCTCACTGCTCTTACAGTAAAGAATCCGCGTCTGTTGTTATGCTTAAACCTTTTTTCCTCCAACCGCAGAGGATGCCCCCTTGTCCCTGTTTCAGGTCTATGATTAAAAAGATCATCAGAAAGGTCTTTGTACTGTCCCCTCATATATTTATACATTAAAATAAGATCACCCCTTAGTCTTCGTTTTTCCAAACTAAATAGCCCCAAGTGTAATAACCTATCTTGGTATTGCAGACCCCCCAGTCCTCTAATAACCTTGGTCGCTCTTCTCTGCACCCGCTCCAGTTCAGCTATGTCTTTCTTATACACCGGAGACCAGAACTGTGCACAGTATTCTAAGTGTGGTCGAAATAGAGACTTGTATAGAGGTAAAATTATGTTCTCCTCATGAGCATCTATGCCTCTTTTAATGCATCCCATTATTTTATTTGCCTTTGTAGCAGCTGCCTGACACTGGCCACTGAATATGAGTTTGTCATCCACCCATACACCCAGGTCTTTTTCATTGGCTGTTTTGCCCAGAGTTGTAGAATTAAGCACATAGTTATACATCTTATTACTTCTACCCAAGTGCATGACCTTACATTTATCCCCATTAAAGCTCATTTGCCATTTATCAGCCCAAGCTTCTAGTTTACATAAATCATCCTGTAATATAAAATTGTCCTCCTCTGTATTGATTACCCTGCAGAGTTTAGTGTTATCTGCAAATATTGAAATTCTACTCTGAATGCCCCCTACAAGGTCATTAATAAATATGTTAAAAAGAAGAGGGCCCAATACTGACCCCTGTGGTACCCCACTGCTAACCGCGACCCAGTCCGAGTGTGCTCCATTAATAACCACCCTTTGTTTCCTATCCCTGAGCCAGCTCTCAACCCACTTGCACATATTTTCCCCTATCCCCATTATTCTCATTTTATGTATCAACCTTTTGTGTGGCACCGTATCAAAAGCTTTTGAAAAGTCCATATACACTACGTCCACTGGGTTCCCTTGGTCCAATCCGGAACTTACCTCTTCATAGAAACTGATCAAATTAGTCTGACATGAACGGTCCCTAGGCTAGGCTAGTTATGAGAGATGGGCGGGTCGAACTAGCCACACACACACACTCCCACCTGTGGGAGTGGTTACAGCTTCATAAGGTGACCAGGGTGTGGGTCACATGGTCGCTGAGTGTGGACCTGAATGGTCTATGCTGGAAGGTCCTGGAGAGCCTATGTGTTGGGAGTGTTGTCTCCCTGAGGAGCACATGGTGGGGCTTTGGAGCTGGTGGCCTGGGGTGTTGGACAAACGTCCTGAATAGCACCCGGACAGGTCACATGCCTGTGTGTTAGACGGTCCTGGGTAGGGACGGACGTCCTGAATAGCGCACTGAGTAACCTGTGTTGGAAGACCTGGGAGTAGGCTTCCTGAAGAGCACAACCTGTGTTGGATGTCCTGGGAGTAGGAGTCCTGAAGATCACATGCCAGTGTGTTGGACGGTCCCAGGTGGGATGGACGTCCTGAATAGCGCACAGTAAGACTATGGTCCAGGACAGTCTGTGTTGGAAGCTCCTGTGAGTGGAGTCTTCCTGGAGCACCTGAGAAACTGTGGACCTGGATGGTCTGTGTTGGGGAAGCTACCGTCCTTCGGTGGCTCTGGACTGACTGATGTGTGCCGGCCAAGCAAGTTGGTGAACCCCGTATGGCAGTTTCCCCAGGAGAGAGGACTGACGAGGAGTCAGCAGGTGGAGCAGGAGCTCCCATAAGGTACTACTGACTGTTGGTGCTTGTGATGGACTATGAACTGTGTGGTCTCCCACGGTGACTGAACGAAGTGAGGTTCACAAAGTGAGGTTCGGCATGTTTAGAGACCGCGACCCAATGTCATGTGCGCTACATGACTAGGGACATTGGTGAACTGTTCGGCGTACGGACACCCATGGGAACTAGACGAAGTGAGAGGTCCAGCATGTATAGTGTCCGTGAGATAAAGCCGAAATATGAAGTGTCTAAGATAAAGCTGCAAGTTAATGTCACCGGTTGGTGCCTATTGTGTTCCATGAAGTGTAATGAACTGTGCATAACCCAGTTTATGATGCCATAATAAACCGTATACACTGTTTAAGTGAAAAAACGTGCCCGTGTGCTTGAATCCTGTGCCAAGCGAGTGTTCCCCAATGCGTTAGTGAGCGCAATCTTACAATATCTATTGCGCAGGTATGTCACAGAGGCCGCCCAATACACGGCGGGTGCCAGCATATTGGGCTAGCTCCGTTTGTCGCTGTTTAACCACATAAATGACAATTGTTAATGGCTTACATAATTCAGATCACCCCCCTTTCCTTCCAACATTAAGAACTTTTTTAGAAGCAGCATAAAAAGTGAATCGGGTCCTTAGAAGAACATTTAGGGATCTGTTCACATCTGCATTCTTCTTTTTGTCATAAAATAATAATATTCCACATAAAAATTAAATCCATAAAATGATGCCATGTGCCGCTAAAAAAGAAATAAATAAATAATAATAATAAAAAAAAAAAAAACAGCAACGTAGGATCCGAATTACAAGCATAACTTGCCTTTAGCAAGATCTTCCTCCTCTTTCTTGGTGGCCACAGTTCCGGGGTCTTTAGTGACCAGCGCAGGGCTCGCTTTAGCTTGTTCTGCCGCCTGTAAAATAAACATACAAGTCACATATGTAGGAAACAATATGGCTGACTGCCGAGACCCCCACATTGCAGTCCATTGCCTATGTGGATTTCCCAGCAGATTTAACCCTCTGCAAAGCAAAACCTCCAAATCAACCCTGGATTTCAGCACGATTTTGGTGTGAATGCACAGAGTAGTTCCAGATTGTGTGCCCAGAATCGGGCATTTTTTTCAACAGTACCTCTCTCCAAGCCAGGAGTCCGTTGTATATTTTGTTTCTGAGACATTATCGAACAAGTGTTTATACAGGAAAAAAACAAAACAAAAAAACGTAGCATCAACCCAACGTCACATTCACCTGTGACCCGATGGCCGGGAAGGTCACTCCTTGTTCCTTCAGATTCTTGATCATTGCGGAAATGAGACTAAGTTGCGGGTCGTTCTTGAATTCGTCCGCCCACTCCACCATCAACGCTTTTAACTTTTCACAAACTTTTGGGTGTCCCTGTAGTTAAAAAAAATAAATAAAAAAAGTTAAGTCTCACAATAAAAAGAGCAAAACTACTTATCCTTATTCTAATCCTAAAGTGTCCATGAGTAACGGCCGGGCACAAGTCCGTACTCGTCAGTCTCGGCCCAACTTTCCTTCCGCTCAGATTTAATGAATGGCTATTTAAAAAAAGAAGTTATCATAAAATTGAATTCAGTTTTCATCTGATTATTTTATCTGCTTTTATTTATATGGCGATCCATAGAAAATCTTGAAATATTCCAGTGTTCAGAGGCCACTAAGGCAAACTAAATAAGCAAACAATTCCTTGTTGTCAGCTGTGCTGTGTAGACTTGGACAAGATCAACAACACATTTATGTCATGTCCCTGACTTCAATACGGGCTCCGGCGCTGAGCCCGCATCTTTCCCCACAAATGAGGCTGATTTAATCAGCTGTCATGCGTCTAACAGCCGCGTGTGGATCAGTGCTCCGCCTGTGGCTGTTAATCAGTTAAATCCCGCTGTCAATCTCTGACCTCGATATCTAACACCGGCCGGAATGATGCACGTCGTTCTGGCCATGAAACGGAGCCCCAATCACTTGATAGTGGGGCATCGGTAGGTTGTCATGACAGTCAGGAGTCTGCACAAGACTCGTCATTATGATACTCCGGTGAACGCTGATTTGTATTAGATCGTGATTTCAGTTACTCATGCCCTGCTATGTGTAGCACAGGTGATACACAGCTTTAACTTTTTAAAGGGGATTATCAACTAACGGGAAAAGGTGAAAAATTTAAAACAAAAAAAACAAACAAACAAAAAAAAATTTCAACTGGAAATAAAACAACAAAAAAAACCCAGATATTTGTAATTTCCTCATTCAGAAATGTCCAGTCAAAAAATAAAATAAATTAATCAGATGGGTAAATGGCGTAATGAGAAAAAAGAAATTGAAACTCCAGAATTACGTGGTTTTCTTTTGGCCGATGCAACATTGCAATAACAGGCGATCATTGTATCTACCCCAAAATGGTATCAATATCAAAAAATAAGCTATCCGCTAGCTCAAAAAAAAAAAATGGAGACGCCACGAGTCTCGGAAAATAGCAAAAACTTTTTTCATATAAATTTTGGAATTTTTTTTTTTTCACCACTTAAATAAAATATAAATCATACATGTTTGGTATCTACGTACGGTACTTGTACTGACCTGGAAAATCATAATTGCAGGACAGTTTTAACATTTAGTGAACATGGTAAATAAAAACCCAAAACCGTTGTGGAATTGCACTTTTTTGCAATTTCACCGCACTTGGAATTTGATTTCACTGTTTTCCTGTGCAACCAAAAATGACTGTATTGTCCTTGTGCTCTGGACACAGTCATGGAGAACAGAAAAGGGTCTTTCCCAAACTGTTCCCCCAAAGCTGGAAGCTTTAACTATCCAAAGGGTCTTGTACTGAAGAATTAAGATTTCCTTTCACTGGAGCTAAGGGGGGGATGGGGTCAAACCCTTGAAAAACATCCCCATACCATTATCCCTCCTTCACCAAACTGTACATCGGGCACAATGCAGTCAGGCGGGTAACGTTCTCCTGCCATTCACCAGACTCACTCGTCCATCAGACGCCAGATAGAGAAGTGTGATCCGTCACTGCACAGAACATATCTCCGCTCAACATTGTGCTTGGTGATGTACGGCAGCATGCAGCCGCTTGGCCATGAAGCTACCAGCGCAATGTTTGTGCTGATGTTAATACCAAAGGAGGTCTGGACTTTTCAGTTATAGTCAGCAGAACGTTGGTGACTTTTCTGCCCTCTGTTCCACCATAACGCCGGTGGCTCCTATTACAGGACGGCGCTGGTACCAGGGAGCTCTGCACCAACAGCCGTCCTGTCACGTTCGTAAATAGACATTAAGCCGTGCGTCTCAATGTAGTGTATACCCCATATGACTGAAGGAGCAAAGTAGAATCCCGCAGCGCCCAGACCACAGAGGACAGCGACTGGCTCACCTTATTTAATACACTGCTGACCTCGCTCGCAAAGTCTCTGGAACAAACTTCTAAGTGAAATATCTTCCCGCAGTTGGATACACAAGCTCCGAGCAGCTGAAATACAAGAGGAAATCATAATTAGAACAACGACGATTCATGAAACACAGATTCATCCAAATACCACTGTAGACACGTTTCTTTATAAGGGGGGTTTCCACTGTGGGCAATCTCCATCCCGCCAGCAGGATTCATGACTAGCTGACCATAGGGGAACCAGTGATCTAAGCAGGATCAATACACGGCTTGCAGATCCTTGAGTCGTTTTTGAGTCATAGATTAATATTACAAGAGATGAGCAAAAAGATTTGAAGTACAGAGTTGTAAGCGGCAGAGGTGACCTCCACATAGTGGAGAACAAACCAAGTCAAATCCCTAGAAATCAATATCTGTGACATGGCCAGGATCAGGGCTTCTACTGGTGTGGCGCGTCCTCACCGGGGCACAGCCGATCTCAGCGCGTGTCCGCACGGTCCTAGGGCACAGCCGATCTCGGCGCGCGTCCGCACGGTCCTAGGGCACAGCCGATCCCGGCGCGCGTCCGCACGGTCCTAGGGCACAGCCGATCCCGGCGCGCGTCCGCACAGTCCTAGGGCACAGCCGATCCCGGCGAGCGTCCGCACGGTCCTAGGGCACAGCCGATCCCGGCGCGCGTCCGCACGGTCCTAGGGCACAGCCGATCCTGGCACGCATCCGCACGGTCCTAGGGCACAGTCGATCCTGGCGCGCGTCTGCACAGTCCTAGGGCTAGGGCACAGCCGATCCTGGTGCACGTCCGCACGGTCCTAGGGCACAGCCGATCCCGGCGCGTGTCCGCTCGGTCCTAGGGCACAGCCAATCCCGGCGCGCGTCCGCACGGTCCTAGGGCAGACGATCCCAGCGCGCGTCCGCACGGTCCTAGGGCACAGACGATCCCGGCGCGCGTCCGCACGGTCCTAGGGCACAGCTGCTCCCGGCGCGCGTCCGCACGGTCCTAGGGCACAGCTGATCCCGGCGCGCGTCCGCACGGTCCTAGGGCACAGACGATCCCGGCGCGCGTCCGCACGGTCCTAGGGCACAGACGATCCCGGCGCGCGTCCGCACGGTCCTAGGGCACAGACGATCCCGGCGCGCGTCCGCACGGTCCTAGGGCACAGACGATCCCGGCGCGCGTCCGCACGGTCCTAGGGCACAGCTGCTCCCGGCGCGCGTCCGACCGATCCTAGGGCACAGCTGATCCCGGCGCGCGTCCGCACGGTCCTAGGGCACAGCCGGTCCTATGGCACAGCCGGTCCCAGTGCACGGTCCTAGGGCACAGCCGGTCCCAGCGCACATCCGCACGGTCCTAGGGCACAGCCGATCCCGGCGCACGGTCCTAGGGCACAGCCGGTCCCAGTGCACGGTCCTAGGGCACAGCCGATCCCGGCACACGTCCGCACAGTCCTAGGGCACAGCCGGTCCCAGCGCACGTCCGCACGGTTCTAGGGCGCCCTGAACTGGGATTAGCACGCCCGCACAGGGGAACCGCCGTGCACTTTCAGAGATGCCATAAATAAGGTGGCGAGGTTGTTGGTGCATCTGCAAACTGGTTCAGGAGGTCATCCAATGCTTTATCTGCCACGGAATACCAGTCATTTATGCGGTGTGTAAAGTTGGGTGACCCAGGCACAGACTTGGCCTCAGCATATGACCCCAGCCTCCAGGACAGGTCGTTACCTACAGACATCCTCCCCATTTCCATTGAACTTTGATGAGTGATGACATTTTTTTTGCACTGTTCGTGCAGGTGACGGATCCTCGTTCTGCCGGACGCACATATCGCTCTCCCGACTTCCTCTTGCGTTCTGCATTTCCCTTCTTTTATGATGCACTTTGCTAATGGTGTAAGATTGCAGCAGCCGGCAGTGAGAACACTTACTGTAAGTGCTTGCATCGCCACGTGGGGGTCTTTATGGTTCACTCGCCTCATAATGGAGCGGAGACAGTCTTTGGGCCTGAAAGAAAAAAAAATTAGTTCACTTGTTACATTTTCTTTTCTTACAGAAAGCTTGTTGCTGTTGTCGCCATCTCAGCACATTTTATCTGCATTTCCTCCCGCTTCTCTGTACAAAATACTTTATGGATCAATTGCAGTAAAAAGTATAGATCCTGTCGACGACTTATGGTAACAGATCCCCCGGGGATCGGTCTGAACTCGCAAATACACCATAGACTTCTGTGTGAGTGTGAGTGTGCACACCCATTTTCAATCAAGATTTTGAAGCAGATTTGGTCTCAAAATACATTAAAAAAAAAAGCTTAATCTACTCGTTAATGAGCCTCCCATCAACCCCCTTTAACCCCTTAACGACCACATTTCAGCAGCCATAACTAGTTTTCTTACAGACGGGCTTTGCATTATCTGGGAGAAATTGCCATTTTCTTCAGCAGTGTTTTTGGAGTAGATATAAAGTAATATTTGTAATTTATTTACTAATGCAAAGCAAATGCATAATAAGCAAATTTGGGGTATTTTTCAACTACTTAAATGAGCTGATGTAGGGGTTTTTATTTTCTTTCATACTTGCACTAAATTGAAGTTTATCTATAAAAAAAAAATAATAATCTGCATAAACCGTCACGGTGCTGACGTCACTTTTAGGAAGCATATTATCCTAAGTCATATTGCAAGACTCTTTAAAGGGTTAATTGTGACTTGTAGGGTCGCTGCGTGCAATAGGTGACGCTATAAAGGTTAAGTCCTCTCTCTCTGAAGAGGCCATTTGCATATTAAAAAACAAAGCACTTACCCCGTACGTGACTGCCCAACTTTATCACATAGGTCGAGAATGAGTCCCCAGTCCTCCGCTGTGTTCAATTCACTTGTTGCTTTTTCTATTGTGGAAAAAAAAGATAAAGGAATGGCATTATCCCTCGTCATTTCCCAAAATACCATAAAAGAAAACATACAAAATTACCGCCTCATCAGAGCCGTGCCTACAACACCTGGGCATGCTCCTGGTGAGGAGACGGATGGTCTCCTGAGGGATCTCCTCCCAGACTGGACTAAAGCATCCGCCAACTCCTGGACAGTCTGTGGTGCAACGTGACATTGGATGGAGCGAGACATGATGTCCCAGATGTGCTCAATCGGATTCAGGTCTGGGGAACGGGCGGGCCAGTCCATAGCTTCAATGCCTTCATCTTGCAGGAACTGCTGACACACTCCAGCCACATGAGGTCTGGCATTGTCCTGCATTAAGAGGAACCCAGGGCCAACCGCACCTATGGTCTCACACGGGGTCTGAGGATCTCATCTCGGTACCTAATGGCAGTCAGGCTACCTCTGGCGAGCACATGGAGGACTGTGCGACCCTCCAAAGAAATGCCACCCCATACCATTACTGACCCACTGCCAAACCGGTCATGCTGAAGGATGTTGAAGGCAGCAGATCACTCTCCACGGCGTCTCCAGACTCTGTCACGTCTGTCACATGAGCTCAGTGTGAACCTGCATTCATTCGTGAAGAGCACAGGAAGCCAATGTTGAATCTGGCATTTGACAGAGAACACCAAGATTGGCAATCGCCCTGCATGGTGTTGGCCGCAAGCACAACACCCACTTGTGGACATTGGGCCCTCATGCCACCCTCAAGGAGTCTGTTTCTGACAGTTTGAGCAGATACATGGATTTTAGTGGCCAGCTGGAGGCCATTTTGCAGGGCTCTGGCACGGTTCTTCCTAGCACAAAGGAGGTAGCAGTCCTGCTGATGGGTTGTTGCCCTTCTACGGTCCCCTCCACGTCTCCTGGCATCTGCTCCATACTCTGAACATTGTGTTGACAGACACAGCTACCCTTCTTGCCGCAGCTCACATTGATGTGCCATCCTGGATGAGCTGCACTAGCTGGGCAACTTCTGTGGGTTGCAGACACTGCATCATGCTACTGTGTAGCATCGCTGGGGGTGAGAGCAATGACAAAATGCAAAACTGACCAAAACAATAGCCATAAGCAATGAGAACCGAGAAATGGTCTGTGGTCACCACCTGCAGAATCACTCCTTTATAGGGGTTGTTTTGCTAATTGCCGATTATTTCTGTCTGTTCCATTTGCACAACAGCAGGAGAAAGAAATTAATTCACAATCAGTGTCGCTTCATAACCGGACAGGTTGATTTCACAGACGTGTGATTGACTTGGAGTTACATTGTGTTATTTAAGTGTCCCTGTTATTTTTTTTTTGAGCAGTGTAAATATATAATTTATTTTAAATTTCAGTAAATATATCTTGGGAGGAGTCGGGGGGCTCTGACTATTATTTTACAGGGTCCCATGAATTTTACATTCAAGAGACCGGAGAATATTTTACAATATAACCCAGAAGATGTCTAAAGCATCTGAAATGTCGATGACGTCTATACCTTTGTCAGTTTCTCCATTTTCTAGAAACCCATGCAAAAGAGCCAAAAGCTCATGGCATTTGGCCTCCACTAAGGCCCCTTCCACACATCAGTTTTTTGCTATCAGTCGCAATCTGTTGAATTTTGAAAAAAAAAACGGATCTGGCGACTGATGCCGCTGGATCCGTTTTTTTTCTCATAGACTTGTATTAGTGACGGATGGCCTCATGTTTCATCCGCTGTATCCGTCAAAAATTGTTTGTTCAGCAGCCAGAGACAACGGACTAAGGTAATGTTTTGTGTACGTCGAAAAAAAATGGACCGCGACGGATCCATCGCCGTCCGTCGTTTGCGAGAATGGAAGCCTATGGGCGCCGGATTAGTCAAATTATGGAATCCAGCAACGGATTCCATTTTTTTAAACTGAGCATGCTCAGATTATTTTTAGGATCCAATTAGCCAGATACACTAGTCGGATACGGCGAAAAAATGGATCCGTCACATGAGTTTTTCACAATCTGCGACGGATCCGTCAATCCACCGAGCCAACGGATTGTGACTGATGGCAAAAAACTGATGTGTGAAAGGGGCCTTACAGCTCTCCAGTCTCTCTCCCTATTTCTCCTCCCACCACCGGCCTCCTATCAATGACTGACAGGTCACTCTACACTGTGACCTGCTCCTCCGCCCGAGATCCTGCTCAGGTGCTGTCAGTCCCAGGGACGGTGCATGAACAGATTGATAGTTCGGCCCTCGCGATGTCACCAGGACCTTACTATGCATGTGCTGCCCTCGAGATATATATATATATATATATATATATATATATATATATGGGGTGCACCATACTGGCCAAAAAAAGAGAAAGCACTACTGGAATAATTCACACCATCAAGATAATCAAGAATTATATGGTAATAGCATAATAATTTTATTATACAGCACAGAGCCACGTAGTATATTGCCCAGCCACGTAGTATATTGCCCAGTCCCGTAGTATATTGCCCAGCCACGTAGTATACTGCCCAGCCACGTAGCATATTGCCCAGACACGTATGTAACAGGTTAAAAAAAAAAGAGTTAAAATAAAAAATAAACATATACTCACCCTCCGAAGAGCCCCTTGTAGTCCTGTCGCCTGTGTGCGGTGCACTCGGCAGCTTCCGGTCCCAGGGTTGGTATGAGCGCAGGACCTGTGATGTCGTCGCGGCCACATGACCGTGACGTCATGGAAGGTCCTTCTCGCATAGCATGCTTGGCCCCAGAACCTGCCGCTTGCACTGCCGAGGAGAGGACGCAACGACGGAGGGTGAGAATAGCAGGTTTGTTTTTTATTATTTTTAACATTACATTTTTTTTACTATTGAAGCCGCATTGGCAGCATCAATAGTAAAAAGTTGGGGACACACAGGATTAATAGCAGCGGTTACGGAGTGCGTTACCCGCGGCATAACGTGGTCTGTTACCGCCGGCAATAATCCTGTGTTAGCGGTGACTGGAGGGGAGTATGCGGGCGACAGGCACTTACTGCGGGGAGTAAGGAGCGGCCATTTTCTTACGGACTGTGCCCGTCGCTGGCTGTTTTGCCGCGACCAATCAGCGACTTGGATTTCCATGACAGACAGAGGCCGCAACCAATGAATATCCGTGACAGACAGACAGACGGAAGTGACCCTTAGACAATTATATAGTAGAATATATATATAAATAATAATTTTGCTTTCCTGCATCTTGTGATAATCACTAAGTATCCTAGATCTGCATTTCAAATGATAAATGTCTTGTAAAGAGCGAACAACCAAATGTACACAACCTCGGAAGAAATAACTGCGACACTGCTGATTAATATTCCTTGTCCGCTATCCGATTCCCAGCCTTCCCTATGGCGCGTGGTGAGGGCATGGCTGTCCACGTCATCAGGAGACACGGTTATATTACACACCAATATCACAATACGCCATCGATCAGTAAACCACATATTCCTACAAGAAATGTTAAAGCATACCTATCTCTTCTGGTAACTGAGGGATAGCAAGAAATTCTGCCCATTATATGTCTTGTTTCTGGCATTTTTCACTCATTTTCAGTTGTCTCTGAGCTGGTGGGTGCAGACTAAATATTATGATGCCTCCCATGCACAGCACACACCGACGTGAAGGATCCCTGCTCTCCTCTCCTACATGATCAGAAGCAGCCCCCTCTCTCGGTGACTCCAACTACCTCTTCACCCCCTCGGATCCTTCCTCCGCCTCCATAGACTTCAATAGACAGCTGTATTCTAACATCTTACAGTGCCGGCAGCATGACTTATTCTGAACAAGAAGGGTTTTTGAATGTTTTTGTGGCGTCAATGTTTAGTTCAGAAGACAGAGAAAAGAGGCTCATAAGTGGAGGCAGGCACAAGTTTCTTGGATAAGATACATTAGAACTAGTGATGAGAGAACATGCTTGGATAAGGTGTTATCTGAGCATGCTCATAGGATAACCGAGTCTTAAGTGTCCTCGAAAAACATGTTAGAGTCCCTGAAGAATGACCGTACTTTAAATACCAGTAAGTCTGTTGGGGCGTGCTGGGAGGCCCAGGTGGCTATGCAGGAACCATGGACAGTGCGGGGCAATGGCCGAGCGCTCTGTACAGCTGTCCTACTAGCATTCATTATCACTAACCACCAATTTTTTGGCCTCGCTGTTTTTCTTAAGCTTTTACTGTGCAGCGGGGAGGAAGGACAGCTATTTCCTTTAAGAGTTTGAAATTCCACAACAAGGAGTGACCTCCCAATAATGGAGGCCGGAGTGCAGAAAGGACGTCAATGCTCCTTCCGACATGTGGAAAAGTCACCTGGGCCTGTTGTTTGTGACAAAAAAAAAAAAATCGTTAAAAGTAATGACCAGTTTTTTTTTTTTGCTTTTTTTTAAAGAAAAAAAAAAAAGTGTAAATTAAAATATGAAACACTGCGCTCCTGTCGACGCAGCACTAATGCTCCAGGGATCCTATGTCTGCAGCCGTCACGTGCCGGATTACTGGCATCGCTGCTCTTATTGCCGAGGGCCGACGCCAGTAGTCCAGCATGTGACCACTGATTGACGGCAGCGGTCACACACCAAGACAGAAGTGACTGCTGGGGAAAGAAGAAAGGGGGGGGGGATGTTTAATTGGCAATTTTTTTTTTATTTAAGAGTATGAAAATGGCGTAAAAGCTAATTGCAGGATAATGAAAGCATTAAGCTACTTACTGGTAGCAGCGTTTTTCGGAGGCCCATGACAGCACTACGAGAGAGGGGATCCGCCCTTCAGGAACAGGAAACCTACAGATACAAAAGGGCGGCACCTCTCCCTATGCATCAGTTCAGTTGGTTTCCTGTTCCTGAAGGGACAGGATCCTACAGATGAATCTCGCCTGGAAGACGTCACGGTGGTCCTGGCTGGACTGCACGTCAGTGACGTAGACAGCAGGGAGCAGAGTCTGGAGGATTCCTGATCTCCTTCAGTGCCGACGTTGGTAAGTATAGCGCTCCTTCGGTTCATGTGGTGGTGCAGCGCGGTGGTGAGGTAGCGGTGCCAGGAGGGGAACGCTATCCGGAGCGCTGCTGCGTGCTCTTCGGCGTCCTGCATCGCTCTCAGCGTTAGCTGGAGCGTTTCCGGGTGCAGTGACGTCGAGGGGGCAGAGTCAGCAGGCGCTTCTGGGTCACTGGGGAACTGCGCATGCGCAATTCATCCAAGATGGCGGCGCCCATCGATCCTGAACGCCGGACTCCTCACACACGGCGCTGACCCCCCAGCTGTAGCCTCATCAGCAGGAACCAATGAGAGTGGCGCCAGGTACATCTTGCACATCTCCTGTCTGTTCGACAGCCGCAACACATTTAGTCATTGTCTAACAAACAGGAGAGCCCTGCATGTGTTGCGGTTTTCTATCAGTCAAAAGATATGCAGCCAACGGGACTCGAACATATTTTTTCAGCACACTGAAAACACTCTTAGCACACGAGCATGCTTAGATAACACCTTATCCGGTTACGCTCACTCATCACTGGACCCCATTTATCAGTAATATTTGGCCTTTGTAGTGACAAGTGTTACTGTATAGCCGTAGTCTAAGGGCTCATTCACATGTCAGGTTTTCACAAGTAGCACTTGTACCCAGGATAACATGCGAGGAAGTCTGCACATCAGTGATTCTTTATGGACTGAGTGGCGAGTGGACACGTCCGCTATTGATGCGATTGTCAATTCAAACTTGGCAATGGAAGTTTATGGGTCCGTGAAAAAAAAAAAAAAATTGGATGCCATCTTGGTGTCCGTTTTCTCACTGACTGATAGGAGAAGGTGGAGAAACGCTTCTAATTTCTCATCAGTGAAAAAAAAATTCTCAGAAAAATCACTGGTGAAAATTGGTACGTTTTTCTTGTACATCCCTGTGTGAATAGGGCCTAATGGAGTATTTCCCATCACAGGCAATCACAGCTTGAAAAAAAAAAAAAAAGTACCTTCTCTTTAACCAAATTATCACACAATTGCTGTCTTAAAGGTACGTATTACCATCTCCTACACACATATATCCAATCACATCCAACTGCACCGGCCCTTTAAGAATGTGACATCAGAATTCATAACCTTGCACTGGATGAACAAGGGAGGCATTTTCCTCTGAACTGGAGAAAACTCATTTTCCCGGCTCCGTCAGTAAAAACCTTCCTTACTTACAGGAAATGATTAAAGTGAGTGACGATCCTTCACAATAGATATAATTGTGGTAATCCGCGGTAATGGCCGAGGCTCTGGACGTCCGGGGATGACTCCGCAGCACAATCTGCTCCTCACACCACCAGGTGAGGAGACGCTGCACCTATGGGGGGGGGGCTATAAAGAAACCTCAAACTAGGATACATGACAAGGCTTAAATCTGGGACCACCCATCACTAAGCATCGCCCCCTCCCGTCTTGCACAACAGAGGGACTTGCTGGTACTTACAGTGTGTGGCTGAATGGCAAATTAAAGATCGATTCCTGGTAATTAAAGAGGTCGTCCATAATTAATTTGCAAAAAAGTCAACATTCTGGTTTATGTGCTGGAATGAAATCAGGACGAGCATTACTAGAAAAGGACAGGAGGGGCGCTGTATCTGGAAAACAGAGACCCTTTATCTAACCCTATGGGGCATTTCCTATAAATTCTGGGAATATCGCTATAACATACCGTCACTTTGTGATTGGTGGGGTCTGATCAGTGGGACCTCAATTGGTGCCAAGATCCGTGAGAGTTTACACCATGGTGTGCAACGTGCCGCAACATCGTGGGCCAAGTAAGCACCAAAGGCTCCCAGGATGCCGGGCCGAGGACCGAACTGGATGCTCATCTCTACTGCCATCAGGTAGACAGTGCCAGCAGCTGAGCACCCCCCACTGTCCCCCTTCATGTAGAGGGGCTCTCCAGCCTGACTTCTGGACTGCCACCATCCTGGAGAACCCGAGTCCTAATGACACCCACCTGGGTAGGATGTCAGGAGCACATCTGTTCATATAGCACTAGGTGACCACTTCCCCGGATCCCGGTCACACAGCAGGAAATATTCTCTGTTTGTGCCACCCATCCATGTATCTACGCCCAGGTCCGGAGAGAGGAGAGCCCTTAATGCCTGCAACGGATCCTCAGCGACTATTGCACATCTGATGTATTTATGGGCGAGCATTGTGTCTGGTGGAGACACTGAGCGGGGAAAAGACCACCACTGCTGCCATGTATGGGGAGACAGCAGAGGCCGCCTGGCACACACGGGCAGAAATCCTCAATGGGATTTACTCCAACCTTTATAATCTGAGGATGACCCAAGTCACATCTAGAAGAAATGCAAGTTCTGTCACTGCCAGGGTGTGTGTGTGTGTGTGTGTGTGTGTGTGTGTGTGTGTGTGTGTGTGTGTGTGTGTGTGTGTGTGTGTGTGTGTGTGTGTGTGTGTGTGTGTGCGTCTCTCTAAGGGAGAAAGAGGAGGGACAGATGGACGGGCCGGAGGTCCCCTGAGGGAGAAAGAGGAGGGACAGATGGACGGCCGGAGGTCCCCTGAAGGAGAAAGAGGAGGGACAGATGGACGGGCCGGAGGTCTCCTGGGGGAGAAGAAGGAGGGACAGATGGACGGGCAGGAGCTCCCCTGGGTGAAGGACAGACAGTGTGGCGCTCCCCTAGAGGAGGGAGAAGAGGGACAGACAGTGTGGCGCTCCCCTAGAGGAGGGAGGAGAGGGACAGACAGGGTGGCGCTCCCCTAGAGGAGGGAGGAGAGGGACAGACAGGGTGGCGCTCTCATAGAGGAGGGAGGAGAGGGACAGACAGGGTGGCGCTCCCCTAGAGGAGGGAGGAGAGGGACAGACAGTGTGGCGCTCCCCTAGAGGAGGGAGGAGAGGGACAGACAGGGTGGCGCTCCCCTAGAGGAGGGAGGAGAGGGACAGACAGTGTGGCGCTCCCCTAGAGGAGGGAGGAGAGGGACAGACAGTGTGGCGCTCCCCTAGAGGAGGGAGGAGAGGGACAGACAGTGTGGCGCTCCCCTAGAGGAGGGAGGAGAGGGACAGACAGGGTGGCGCTCCCCTAGAGGAGGGAGGAGAGGGACAGACAGGGTGGCGCTCCCCTAGAGGAGGGAGGAGAGGGACAGACAGGGTGGCGCTCTCATAGAGGAGGGAGGAGAGGGACAGACAGGGTGGCGCTCCCCTAGAGGAGGGAGGAGAGGGACAGACAGGGTGGCGCTCCCCTAGAGGAGGGAGGAGAGGGACAGACAGGGTGGCGCTCTCATAGAGGAGGGAGGAGAGGGACAGACAGGGTGGCGCTCCCCTAGAGGAGGGAGGAGAGGGACAGACAGGGTGGCGCTCCCCTAGAGGAGAGGGACAGACAGGGTGGCGCTCCCCTAGAGGAGAGGGACAGACAGGGTGGCGCTCCCCTAGAGGTGGGAGGAGAGGGACAGACAGGGTGGCGCTCCCCTAGAGGAGGGAGGAGAGGGACAGACAGGGTGGCGCTCCCATAGAGGAGGGAGGAGAGGGACAGACAGGGTGGCGCTCCCATAGAGGTGGGAGGAGAGGGACAGACAGGGTGGCGCTCCCCTAGAGGAGGGAGGAGAGGGACAGACAGGGTGGCGCTCCCATAGAGGAGGGAGGAGAGGGACAGACAGGGTGGCGCTCCCCTAGAGGAGGGAGGAGAGGGACAGACAGGGTGGCGCTCCCCTAGAGGAGAGGGACAGACAGGGTGGCGCTCCCCTAGAGGAGGGAGGAGAGGGACAGACAGGGTGGCGCTCTCATAGAGGAGGGAGGAGAGGGACAGACAGGGTGGCGCTCCCCTAGAGGAGGGAGGAGAGGGACAGACAGGGTGGCGCTCCCCTAGAGGAGAGGGACAGACAGGGTGGCGCTCCCCTAGAGGAGAGGGACAGACAGGGTGGCGCTCCCCTAGAGGTGGGAGGAGAGGGACAGACAGGGTGGCGCTCCCCTAGAGGAGGGAGGAGAGGGACAGACAGGGTGGCGCTCCCATAGAGGAGGGAGGAGAGGGACAGACAGGGTGGCGCTCTCATAGAGGAGGGAGGAGAGGGACAGACAGGGTGGCGCTCCCCTAGAGGAGGGAGGAGAGGGACAGACAGGGTGGCGCTCCCCTAGAGGAGAGGGACAGACAGGGTGGCGCTCCCCTAGAGGAGAGGGACAGACAGGGTGGCGCTCCCCTAGAGGTGGGAGGAGAGGGACAGACAGGGTGGCGCTCCCCTAGAGGAGGGAGGAGAGGGACAGACAGGGTGGCGCTCCCATAGAGGAGGGAGGAGAGGGACAGACAGGGTGGCGCTCCCATAGAGGTGGGAGGAGAGGGACAGACAGGGTGGCGCTCCCCTAGAGGAGGGAGGAGAGGGACAGACAGGGTGGCGCTCCCCTAGAGGAGAGGGACAGACAGGGTGGCGCTCCCCTAGAGGAGGGAGGAGAGGGACAGACAGGGTGGCGCTCCCATAGAGGAGGGAGGAGAGGGACAGACAGGGTGGCGCTCCCCTAGAGGAGAGGGACAGACAGGGTGGCGCTCCCCTAGAGGAGGGAGGAGAGGGACAGACAGGGTGGCGCTCCCCTAGAGGAGGGAGGAGAGGGACAGACAGGGTGGCGCTCTCATAGAGGAGGGAGGAGAGGGACAGACAGGGTGGCGCTCCCCTAGAGGAGGGAGGAGAGGGACAGACAGGGTGGCGCTCCCCTAGAGGAGAGGGACAGACAGGGTGGCGCTCCCCTAGAGGTGGGAGGAGAGGGACAGACAGGGTGGCGCTCCCCTAGAGGAGGGAGGAGAGGGACAGACAGGGTGGCGCTCCCCTAGAGGAGGGAGGAGAGGGACAGAGAGGGTGGCGCTCCCATAGAGGAGGGAGGAGAGGGACAGACAGGGTGGCGCTCCCCTAGAGGAGGGAGGAGAGGGACAGACAGGGTGGCGCTCCCCTAGAGGAGGGAGGAGAGGGACAGACAGGGTGGCGCTCCCCTAGAGGAGGGAGGAGAGGGACAGAGAGGGTGGCGCTCCCATAGAGGAGGGAGGAGAGGGACAGACAGGGTGGCGCTCCCCTAGAGGTGGGAGGAGAGGGACAGACAGGGTGGCGCTCCCCTAGAGGAGGGAGGAGAGGGACAGACAGGGTGGCGCTCTCATAGAGGAGGGAGGAGAGGGACAGACAGGGTGGCGCTCCCCTAGAGGAGGGAGGAGAGGGACAGACAGGGTGGCGCTCCCCTAGAGGTGGGAGGAGAGGGACAGACAGGGTGGCGCTCCCCTAGAGGAGGGAGGAGAGGGACAGACAGGGTGGCGCTCTCATAGAGGAGGGAGGAGAGGGACAGACAGGGTGGCGCTCCCCTAGAAGAGGGAGGAGAGGGACAGACAGGGTGGCGCTCCCCTAGAGGAGGGGCAGAGGCTCCTCTAGGGGAAGGGGGAAGGGGGAAGGGGGAAGGGGGAAGGGGGAGGGGAAGGGGAAGGGGAAGGGGAAGGGGAAGGGGAAGGGGAAGGGGAAGGGGAAGGGGAAGGGGAAGGGGAAGGGGAAGGGGAAGGGGAAGGGGAAGGGGAGGGGGGGGGATCCTCGAGGGAGGAGGGCTGGATTTCTCCTGTGGGGGAGGGGGGTATAATGGAGAGACGGCAAAGGGAGAAAACGAGGGGGAGGGGCCTGATGTTCCTCTGGGGGAGGGGAGAGAAGGGGCAGCCGGACCTCTTGACGAGGCTGTACTCACACAATGACCGGCGGCCGGGTGCTGTTATCTTACCTACATCAGGATCAAAGGGGTTGGATGTGAAGAGAGGCATGGCGGCCGCCCCGGGAGCAGCAGCGTCCACACTACACGCGGTCTCCGGCGGCTCCTGCTGTGGCCCCGTCCTCTATCACCGCATCAGGAGAGGCCACAGAACGAGAGATGCTGAGTCCCAGAGAGCTGAAGGACCTGTGGTGACGTCACTGTCATGTGATGAGTCACATGATTAGGAGGAGCCATGCTCCGAACAAAATGCCCATGCGCGGTCTTCACCGGTCCCGTGCCGCTGCTGAGAGTGATCATGTGATGTAGAGCTGTGCATGTGCACGAAACTGTATATATCCCCTCCACCTCTCCTGGGACGTGTATATATCCCTCCGCCTCTCCTGGGACGTGTATATATATCCCTCCGCCTCTCCTGGGACGTGTATATATCCTCCACCTCTCCTGGGACGTGTATATATCCCTCCGCCTCTCCTGGGACGTGTATATATCCTCCACCTCTCCTGGGACGTGTATATATATCCCTCCACCTCTCCTGGGACATGTATATATCCCTCCACCTCTCCTGGGACATGTATATATCCTCCACCTCTCCTGGGACATGTATATATCCCCCCACCTCTCCTGGGACATGTATATATATCCCTCCACCTCTCCTGGGACATGTATATATCCCTCCACCTCTCCTGGGACATGTATATATCCCTCCACCTCTCCTGGGACATGTATATATCCTCCACCTCTCCTGGGACATGTATATATCCCCCCACCTCTCCTGGGACATGTATATATATCCCTCCACCTCTCCTGGGACATGTATATATCCCTCCACCTCTCCTGGGACATGTATATATATCCCTCCACCTCTCCTGGGACATGTATATATCCCTCCCCCTCTCCTGGGACATGTATATATCCCTCCACCTCTCCTGGGACATGTATATATCCCTCCACCTCTCCTGGGACATGTATATATATCCCTCCACCTCTCCTGGGACATGTATATATCCTCCACCTCTCCTGGGACATGTATATATCCCTCCGCCTCTCCTGGGACATGTATATATCCCTCCACCTCTCCTGGGACATGTATATATATCCCTCCGCCTCTCCTGGGACATGTATATATCCCTCCACCTCTCCTGGGACATGTATATATCCTCCACCTCTCCTGGGACATGTATATATCTCCTCCTCCTCTCCTGGGACATGTATATATCCCTCCACCTCTCCTGGGACATGTATATATCCTCCACCTCTCCTGGGACATGTATATATCCTCCACCTCTCCTGAGACGTGTATATATCCTCCACCTCTCCTGGGACATGTATATATCCCTCCACCTCTCCTGGGACATGTATATATCCTCCACCTCTCCTGGGACATGTATATATCCCTCCACCTCTCCTGGGACATGTATATATCCCCCCACCTCTCCTGGGACATGTATATATCCCTCCACCTCTCCTGGGACGTGTATATATCCCCCCACCTCTCCTGGGACATGTATATATCCCTCCACCTCTCCTGGGACATGTATATATCCTCCACCTCTCCTGGGACATGTATATATCCTCCACCTCTCCTGGGACATGTATATATCCCTCCACCTCTCCTGGGACATGTATATATCCCCCCACCTCTCCTGGGACATGTATATATCCCTCCACCTCTCCTGGGACGTGTATATATCCCCCCACCTCTCCTGGGACCTGTATATATATATATATATATATAGAGAACTATGATGCCATGGACTATAGCCCCCACAATGGATCTGCCCCATCCACCTCCCCTGTGCCATGGACTATAGCCCCCACCCTGGATCTGCCCCATCCACCTCCCCTATGCCATGGACTATAGCCCCCACCCTGGATCTGCCCCATCCATCTCCCCTATGCCATGGACTATAGCCCCCACCCTGGATCTGCCCCATCCACCTCCCCCCACAGCTCCTACCCAACATCCCCTCAGTTCCTATCCCTATTGCCTCTATACACTTGCTTTGGCAAAACTGATGTGTATTTGGTCCTGCCAATAAAGCTTCTTTGAATCTTGAATCTATATCCCTCCACCTCTCCTGGGACATGTATATATCCCTCCGCCTCTCCTGGGACATGTATATATATCCCTCCACCTCTCCTGGGACATGTATATATCCCTCCACCTCTCCTGGGACATGTATATATCCCTCCACCTCTCCTGGGACATGTATATATCCCCCCACCTCTCCTGGGACATGTATATATCCCTCCACCTCTCCTGGGACATGTATATATCCCTCCACCTCTCCTGGGACATGTATATATCCCTCCACCTCTCCTGGGACATGTATATATCCCTCCATCTCTCCTGGGACATGTATATATCCCTCCGCCTCTCCTGGGACATGTATATATATCCCTCCACCTCTCCTGGGACATGTATATATCCCCTCCACCTCTCCTGGGACATGTATATATATCCCTCCACCTCTCCTGGGACATGTATATATCCCTCCGCCTCTCCTGGGACATGTATATATCCCCTCCACCTCTCCTGGGACGTGTATATATCCCTCCCCCTCTCCTGGGACATGTATATATCCTCCACCTCTCCTGGGACATGTATATATCCCTCCAGCTCTCCTGGGACATGTATATATCCCCTCCACCTCTCCTGGGACATGTATATATCCCCTCCACCTCTCCTGGGACATGTATATATCCCCTCCACCTCTCCTGGGACATGTATATATCCCTCCACCTCTCCTGGGACATGTATATATCCCCTCCACCTCTCCTGGGACATGTATATATCCCTCCACCTCTCCTGGGACATGTATATATCCCCTCCACCTCTCCTGGGACATGTATATATCCCCTCCACCTCTCCTGGGACATGTATATATCCCCTCCACCTCTCCTGGGACATGTATATATCCCCTCCACCTCTCCTGGGACATGTATATATCTCCTCCTCCTCTCCTGGGACATGTAAATATCCCTCCACCTCTCCTGGGACATGTATATATCCTCCACCTCTCCTGGGACCTGTATATATCCCTCCACCTCTCCTGGGACATGTACCGTATTTTTCGGACTATAAGACGCACCGGACCATAAGACGCACCCCAAATTTGGGTTGAAAATTGCAGAAAAAAAGATTTTTTATAAGATGGGGGTCCGTCTTATTGTCCGAATTTACAGTATCTTACCTGAGGGCTGGTGGCGGCAGAGCAGGGTCACAGGAGGCAAGGTGTCGGCAGAGGTGGGGTGATGCTGGGATCAGGAGGTGCTGGGATGAGAAGGTGCTAGGATGAGAAGGTGCTGGGATGAGAAGGTGCTGGGATCAGGAGGTGCTGGGATCAGGAGGTGTTGGGATGAGAAGGTGCTGGGATCAGGAGGTGCTGGGATGAGAAGGTGCTGGGATCAGGAGGTGCTGGGATCAGGAGGTGCTGGGATCAGGAGGTGCAGTGAGAGGTATGGCGTGAGAGGGGTCCCAGGCTTACCGTGCAGGCTTCCGGTGGCAGAGGTGCAGCGGCAGAGGAGGCGCAGTAAGTGGGGTCCCTTTCTCCGGTAAGGTGATGGTGCAGCAGCCCGGTAAGCAGGAGAGCCGGGTGAATCCTGTTGTTAGCGGTGGTGGCGGCCATTTTCCTGAGGCCGCGCGTGCGCAGATGGAGCGCTCTGCTTCCCGGGCTTCAGGAAAATGGCCGCGGGAGGCCGCGCGTGCGCAGATGGAGATCGCGGCGGCCATTTTCCTGAAGCCCCGGGAAGCAGAGCGCTCCATCTGCGCACGCGCGGCCTCAGGAAAATGGCCGCCACCACCGCTAACGGCAGGATTCACCCGGCTCTCCTGCTTACCGGGCTGCTGTACCATCACCTTACCGGAGAAAGGGACCCCACTTACTACGCCTCCTCTGCCGCCGCACCTCTGCCACCACGGTAAGGCCTGCATTTCGACTATTAGACGCACCCCCCATTTTCCCCCCTTTTTTGGGGGGAAAAAGTGCGTCTTGTAGTCCGAAAAATACGGTATATATCCCTCCCCCTCTCCTGGGACCTGTATATATCCCTCCCCCTCTCCTGGGACATGTATATATCCCTCCCCCTCTCCTGGGACCTGTATATATCCTCCACCTCTCCTGGGACATGTATATATCCCTCCGCCTCTCCTGGGACATGTATATATCTCCTCCTCCTCTCCTGGGACGTGTATATATCCCTCCACCTCTCCTGGGACATGTATATATCCCTCCACCTCTCCTGGGACATGTATATATCCCTCCACCTCTCCTGGGACATGTATATATCCCTCCACCTCTCCTGGGACATGTATATATCCTCCACCTCTCCTGGTACCTGTATATATCCCTCCCCCTCTCCTGGGACATGTATATATCCCTCCCCCTCTCCTGGGACCTGTATATATCCTCCACCTCTCCTGGGACATGTATATATCCTCCACCTCTCCTGGTACCTGTATATATCCCTCCACCTCTCCTGGGACCTGTATATATCCCTCCCCCTCTCCTGGGACATGTATATATCCCCCCACCTCTCCTGGGACATGTATATATCTCCTCCTCCTCTCCTGGGACATGTATATATCCCCCCACCTCTCCTGGGACATGTATATATCTCCTCCTCCTCTCCTGGGACATGTATATATCCCCATCACCCAGAGACTCCAGTACAAAAGCCTAACCATGACATATAAAGCCATCCACAACCTGTCTCCTCCATACATCTGTGACCTCGTCTCCCGATACTTTCCTGCACGCAACCTCCGATCCTCACAAGATCTCCTTCTCTACTCCCCTCTTATCTCCTCTTCCCACAATCGCATACAAGATTTCTCTCGTGCATTTCCCCTACTCTGGAATGCTCTACCACAACATATCAGACTCTCGCCTACCATCGAAACCTTCAAAAAGAACCTGAAGACCCACCTCTTCCGACAAGCCTACAACCTGCAGTAACCACCGATTGACCAAACCGCTGCACGGCCAGCTCTACCCTCACCTACTGTATCCTCACCCATCCCTTGTAGATTGTGAGCCCTCGCGGGCAGGGTCCTCTCTCCTCCTGTACCAGTTGTGACTTGTATTTTTCAAGATTATTGTACTTGTTTTATTATGTATACCCCTCCTCACATGTAAAGCGCCATGGAATAAATGGCGCTATAATAATAAATAATAATAATAATAATATATCCCCCCACCTCTCCTGGGACATGTATATATCTCCTCCTCCTCTCCTGGGACATGTATATATCCCTCCACCTCTCCTGGGACATGTATATATATCCTCCACCTCTCCTGGGACCTGTATATATCCCTCCACCTCTCCTGGGACATGTATATATCCTCCACCTCTCCTGGGACATGTATATATCCTCCACCTCTCCTGGGACATGTATATATCCCCTCCACCTCTCCTGGGACATGTATATATCTCCTCCTCCTCTCCTGGGACGTGTATATATCCCTCCACCTCTCCTGGGACATGTATATATCCTCCACCTCTCCTGGGACATGTATATATCCCTCCACCTCTCCTGGGACATGTATATATCCCTCCACCTCTCCTGGGACATGTATATATCCTCCACCTCTCCTGGGACATGTATATATCCCCCCACCTCTCCTGGGACATGTATATATCCTCCACCTCTCCTGGGACATGTATATATCTCCTCCTCCTCTCCTGGGACCTGTATATATCCCCCCACCTCTCCTGGGACATGTATATATCCCTCCACCTCTCCTGGGACATGTATATATCTCCTCCTCCTCTCCTGGGACCTGTATATATCCCTCCACCTCTCCTGGGACATGTATATATCCTCCACCTCTCCTGGGACATGTATATATCCCTCCACCTCTCCTGGGACATGTATATATCCCCTCCACCTCTCCTGGGACATGTATATATCCCCTCCACCTCTCCTGGGACATGTATATATCCCCTCCACCTCTCCTGGGACATGTATATATCTCCTCCACCTCTCCTGGGACATGTATATATCTCCTCCTCTCCTGGGACATGTATATATCTCCTCCTCCTCTCCTGGGACATGTATATATCCCTCCACCTCTCCTGGGACATGTATATATCCTCCACCTCTCCTGGGACCTGTATATATCCCTCCACCTCTCCTGGGACATGTATATATCCCCCTCCACCTCTCCTGGGACATGTACCGTATTTTTCGGACTATAAGACGCACCGGACCATAAGACGCACCCCAAATTTGGGTTGAAAATTGCAGAAAAAAAGATTTTTTATAAGATGGGAGTCCGTCTTATTGTCCGAATTTACAGTATCTTACCTGAGGGCTGGTGGCGGCAGAGCAGGGTCACAGGAGGCAAGGTGTCGGCAGAGGTGGGGTGATGCTGGGATCAGGAGGTGCTGGGATGAGAAGGTGCTAGGATCAGGAGGTGCTGGGATCAGGAGGTGTTGGGATGAGAAGGTGCTGGGATGAGAAGGTGCTAGGATGAGAAGGTGCTGGGATGAGAAGGTGCTGGGATCAGGAGGTGCTGGGATCAGGAGGTGTTGGGATGAGAAGGTGCTGGGATCAGGAGGTGCTGGGATCAGGAGGTGCTGGGATCAGGAGGTGCTGGGATCAGGAGGTGCAGTGAGAGGTATGGCGTGAGAGGGGTCCCAGGCTTACCGTGCAGGCTTCCGGTGGCAGAGGTGCAGCGGCAGAGGAGGCGCAGTAAGTGGGGTCCCTTTCTCCGGTAAGGTGATGGTGCAGCAGCCCGGTAAGCAGGAGAGCCGGGTGAATCCTGTTGTTAGCGGTGGTGGCGGCCATTTTCCTGAGGCAGCGCGTGCGCAGATGGAGCGCTCTGCTTCCCGGGCTTCAGGAAAATGGCCGCGGGAGGCCGCGCGTGCGCAGATGGAGATCGCGGCGGCCATTTTCCTGAAGCCCCGGGAAGCAGAGCGCTCCATCTGCGCACGCGCGGCCTCAGGAAAATGGCCGCCACCACCGCTAACGGCAGGATTCACCCGGCTCTCCTGCTTACCGGGCTGCTGCACCATCACCTTACCGGAGAAAGGGACCCCACTTACTACGCCTCCTCTGCCGCCGCACCTCTGCCACCACGGTAAGGCCTGCATTTCGACTATTAGACGCACCCCCCATTTTCCCCCCTTTTTTGGGGGGAAAAAGTGCGTCTTGTAGTCCGAAAAATACGGTATATATCCCTCCCCCTCTCCTGGGACCTGTATATATCCCTCCCCCTCTCCTGGGACATGTATATATCCCTCCCCCTCTCCTGGGACCTGTATATATCCTCCACCTCTCCTGGGACATGTATATATCCCTCCGCCTCTCCTGGGACATGTATATATCTCCTCCTCCTCTCCTGGGACGTGTATATATCCCTCCACCTCTCCTGGGACATGTATATATCCCTCCACCTCTCCTGGGACATGTATATATCCTCCACCTCTCCTGGTACCTGTATATATCCCTCCACCTCTCCTGGGACCTGTATATATCCCTCCCCCTCTCCTGGGACCTGTATATATCCTCCACCTCTCCTGGGACATGTATATATCCTCCACCTCTCCTGGGACATGTATATATCCCTCCACCTCTCCTGGGACATGTATATATCCTCCACCTCTCCTGGGACATGTATATATCCCCCCACCTCTCCTGGGACATGTATATATCCCTCCCCCTCTCCTGGGACATGTATATATCCCCCTCTCCTGGGACATGTATATATCCCTCCACCTCTCCTGGGACGTGTATATATCCCTCCACCTCTCCTGAGACGTGTATATATCCCTCCACCTCTCCTGGGACGTGTATATATCCCCCCACCTCTCCTGGGACATGTATATATCCCCCCACCTCTCCTGGGACATGTATATATCCCCCCACCTCTCCTGGGACATGTATATATCCTCCACCTCTCCTGGGACATGTATATATCCCTCCATCTCTCCTGGGACATGTATATATCCCCCCACCTCTCCTGGGACATGTATATATCCCCCCACCTCTCCTGGGACATGTATATATCCTCCACCTCTCCTGGGACATGTATATATCCCTCCATCTCTCCTGGGACATGTATATATCCCTCCACCTCTCCTGGGACATGTATATATCCCCCCACCTCTCCTAGGACCTGTATATATCCCTCCACCTCTCCTGGGACATGTATATATCCTCCACCTCTCCTGGGACATGTATATATCCCCCCACCTCTCCTGGGACATGTATATATCCCTCCGCCTCTCCTGGGACGTGTATATATCCCCCCACCTCTCCTGGGACATGTATATATCCCCCCACCTCTCCTGGGACATGTATATATCCTCCACCTCTCCTGGGACATGTATATATCCTCCACCTCTCCTGGGACATGTATATATCCCTCCACCTCTCCTGGGACATGTATATATCCTCCACCTCTCCTGGGACATGTATATATCCTCCACCTCTCCTGGGACATGTATATATCCCCCCACCTCTCCTGGGACATGTATATATCCTCCACCTCTCCTGAGACGTGTATATATCCCTCCACCTCTCCTGGGACGTGTATATATCCTCCACCTCTCCTGGGACATGTATATATCCCCCCACCTCTCCTGGGACATGTATATATCCCCCCACCTCTCCTGGGACATGTATATATCCTCCACCTCTCCTGGGACATGTATATATCCCTCCACCTCTCCTGGGACATGTATATATCCCTCCACCTCTCCTGGGACATGTATATATCCTCCACCTCTCCTGGGACATGTATATATCCTCCACCTCTCCTGGGACATGTATATATCCCCCCACCTCTCCTGGGACATGTATATATCCTCCACCTCTCCTGAGACGTGTATATATCCCTCCACCTCTCCTGGGACGTGTATATATCCTCCACCTCTCCTGGGACATGTATATATCCCTCCAGCTCTCCTGGGACATGTATATATCCCTCCACCTCTCCTGGGACATGTATATATCCTCCACCTCTCCTGGGACATGTATATATCCCCCCACCTCTCCTGGGACATGTATATATCCTCCACCTCTCCTGGGACATGTATATATCCCTCCACCTCTCCTGGGACGTGTATATATCCCTCCACCTCTCCTGGGACATGTATATATCCCCCCACCTCTCCTGGGACATGTATATATCCCCCCACCTCTCCTGGGACATGTATATATCCTCCACCTCTCCTGGGACATGTATATATCCCTCCACCTCTCCTGGGACGTGTATATATCCCTCCACCTCTCCTGGGACATGTATATATCCCCCCACCTCTCCTGGGACATGTATATATCCCTCCACCTCTCCTGGGACATGTATATATCCTCCACCTCTCCTGGGACATGTATATATCCCTCCAGCTCTCCTGGGACATGTATATATCCCTCCACCTCTCCTGGGACATGTATATATCCTCCACCTCTCCTGGGACATGTATATATCCCTCCACCTCTCCTGGGACATGTATATATCCTCCACCTCTCCTGGGACATGTATATATCCTCCACCTCTCCTGGGACATGTATATATCCCTCCAGCTCTCCTGGGACATGTATATATCCCTCCACCTCTCCTGGGACATGTATATATCCTCCACCTCTCCTGGGACATGTATATATCCCTCCACCTCTCCTGGGACATGTATATATCCCCCCACCTCTCCTGGGACATGTATATATCTCTCCACCTCTCCTGGGACATGTATATATCCTCCACCTCTCCTGGGACATGTATATATCCCCCCACCTCTCCTGGGACATGTATATATCTCTCCACCTCTCCTGGGACATGTATATATCCTCCACCTCTCCTGGGACATGTATATATCCCTCCAGCTCTCCTGGGACATGTATATATCCTCCACCTCTCCTGGGACATGTATATATCCCTCCAGCTCTCCTGGGACATGTATATATCCTCCACCTCTCCTGGGACATGTATATATCCTCCACCTCTCCTGGGACATGTATATATCCCCCCACCTCTCCTGGGACAAATTGGTACACCCAGCAATTTTTGGCACAAAACCGCCCTTCATCATTTTCTAACTAGACCCCTGTAGACGCAGTAGAAATTATGACGTTTTGGGGCCTGGTCCTTCACATGAGATTAGTGAAGAGGCCAGAACCTCGGCAATATTGGAGTTTTCACTTTTTGTATAACACTCCACTGTTCCGAGTGGCCATGACCCATAAACGATTTGAGGCAGTTCACAAATTTTTGCATTACAGTGAAAATGCACAATGTCCACCATCGAGATGACCCCAACTTTGACAGACTTTTCAAAGTTCGGTCAGTCATTGATCACTTCTGCAACAAGTTTGCTGAGGTGTACGTGTCCCAAAGGGACATCTGCGTTGGTTAGTTCCTAATGCATTTCAAAGGGAGACTCAAATTCCGTCAGTACCTGCTCAGTAAGATGGCCAGGTACGGAACTAAGCTCTACAAATTGGGTGAGAGTTCCTCAGGTTACACCCAAAGGTTTGGAGTTCTGAAGGGAAAGACACCCGGATTGAACCCACTAAATGTTCCCTTGGAGATGAGTGGAAAACTTGTGTGGGCTTTGGTGCACCCACTGCTGGATCAAGTTTATCATCTCTACTTAGATAAATTTTATACCAAGTCCCTTTCAGCGCGAGCTACTGTAGCATACATATGGTACACAAAAATCAGAGAGGCCTCCCTAAGACGCTAATTGGGCAGCTGCTCAGAAAGGGTGAGAGCAGAGACCAATGTAGCGAAAACATGCTGGTGGACAAGGACAAGAGGGATGTCCTTTTCTTGACCACTATGCATGGAGATGGCAGCAACTCCATCGCTGTACAAGGTACCTCTACACAGGTCAAAAACCACACTGTGTACTGGGGTAAAACAAGAACATGGGGGAAGTTGATCTCTCTGATCAAGTCCTCCAGCCGTACAGTGCCATGAGAAAAGCCAAGGCGTGGTATAATAAACTGGCCATGCACATCATACAGATGGCAATTTACAACGCTTGCGTGCAATCACGATGTGCAGGCCAGTCCAATACGTCATACTTTCAGTTCCAAGAGTTAGTAATTAAGGCCGTAATCTTTGCATATCAGAAAGTAGTGGGTTTCAGTACTTTCGGAACTTCGTACCAGGCCAACATTTCCCCAGTGAGGTCCCTCAAACCACAAAGAAAGGAAAATCCGCAAAACAGGTGATGAGTGAGTTGCAGAAGGGGGATACGCAAGGACAATGCAACGCCTGCCCCGACAAACCTGGTCTGTGTATAAAGGAATGCTTGAAGCTGTACCACACATCCATGGATTACTAAATTAATTTCTGACTTGTACAACTCAGTTGTTACACGTGGAGGATTATGGCAGCTAAATAGGAAAGGGTTCTTTACAGTAAGAGCAATCAGACTGGAATGCCGACCACAAGAGCTAGTAATGGCAGATACTATAACAGCATTTAAAAAAAAGTCTAGATGCTTTTTTAACAAAACATGACATTGTGAGTTATAAACAATCTAGCAATGGGCGTGGTCTATCTGGTATTGGAGTAGGTCGCACAGAGCAGGAGCTCCGTCGCCGGGAACCTTAAAGCAGCTCATATCTTTGTCTATGGCGGCCTCTCTCACCTTCACGGAGTTGGCGCTGGTCCCGGGAGCGGCGGTGAGTGCATGGGGAAATCTAGAGCCGGCACCCGCGATCCCTCTAGGAGAATCATTGATTTCTTCGCGGCCTCCCCTCAGCCGCCGCCAAGTTCTAAGATGGCGCCGTCCTCCCCCAGGGCTTCCCGCTCTTCACAACGCGGCGCTCAAGCTTCGCTTTCAGGCGATGCAGCGCCAGATCCTGCAGATGCCCCAGTGACTGCCGCTCTACTTAAGGGTCTTCTTAGTGACCTTAGAACCTCCATACAGGAGGATATGCGCACCATGCTGGCTGATTTGAAGGGGGAGGTGGTGGAGCTGGGTAACCGCACTGACCGCCTGGAACGCCAGATGGCGGAGCTGGTCTCTTCTCATAACGAACACTGGGACGCACATGAGACCCTGCAAACCCTATCCACGAAAACCCACTCCAAAGCCCTGGACCTGGAGGACAGGTCCAGGAGGAATAACGTTAAACTCAGAGGCTTTGAAGAATCTATCTTGGCAGGGGATTTGAAACTGTTTCTGCAGGATTTTATTGCGGCTGCTATCCCGCAGTTTGCCCCCAAAGATATCACAATCGACCGTGTGCATCGGATCCCTAAACCGTCTGGTCTGGGGCCCTCGGTTCCAAGAGATGTACTTGCACGCATACACTTCTATGAAATGAAGGAGGATTTTCTTCAGGCGCTGAGGAAGAACCCAGCTTTACCGGAAAGATTTGCTCGCATCTCTGTCTTCCCAGACCTTTCCCCAGGTACTCTGGCCATCCGGAGGGCTTTTGGTCCTTATACTGCTATTCTCAGAGAAAAGGGCATTCTGTACCACTGGGGGTTTCCCACCAAGCTTCTCATCCGGAAAGATGGATCAATCAACTCACCTCGAGTCGGCCCACAAACTATCTCCTACCCCTGCGGTCTTTGCTGATCTTTCTAAGGCCCGCATACATGTTCGAAACCTGCTGCTGAGAATGCCCTGAGGAAAACCAGAGCCAAATTTTATGCAATGGGCGACCGGGCAGGTGCTGTTCTGGCTAGACGCGTCAGGAAGAGAGAGGCTCAATCCAAGATTCCATTCCTGCTTAGGTCTGACGGTTCCCGGGTTTATAATCCTATTCATATTGCTGAGGAGTTCGCATCCTACTATTCCTCTATGATCTTGGATCTGACCCAGGGGTTCCCCAGCCCTCGCGGGAGTTAATTTTGGCATTCTTGGAGAGGGCTAATCTTCCCTCGGTCAGTGTGGAGCAGCTTTCCTATCTGAATTCTCCCATTGTTGAGTCTGAATTATCTCAAATAGTCAGGGACGCCAACAAGGGTTCCTCCCCTGGGCCAGATGGTTTTCCTTTTTTTTAGTATGCTCAGTTTTTCTCTGTCCTCTCCCCTTATCTTCTGCGCCTTTTTAATAACTGGTTGTCGGTAGGTAGCATCAGAGCTGAGGGATTGGAGGCTTCGATTGCGACTCTTCCTAAACAGGGGAAACCCCCAACTTCCCCGGGGAATTTTCGTCCTATAGCCCTCCTAAATTGTGACGTCAAGATCTATGCAAAAATTTGGGCCAACAGGTTGCTATCGGTTCTCCCCAGCCTCATACACCCCGATCAAGTCGGGTTTGTTCCCGGCAGACCAGAGACGGCACTAGGCGCCTGATAGACCTTCTGGATGTGGTGGAGACAGGGGTCTCCCCAGTGTATTCCTGTCGCTCGACGCTGAAAAAGCGTTTGACAGGGTGCACTGGGGATATAGCGAGCTTACGCTGGAGAGGTTCGGGCTTACTGGGCAAATCTCCAAAGCTATCATGGCTTTGTACTCTAACCCCTGTGCGTCGGTTCGCTCGGCAGGTTGTGGGTCTCGGACGTTCCCTATTTTGAATGGTACTCGTCAGGGCTGCCCCCTTTCCCCCCTTATCTTTGCTCTGGTCATGGAGCCCTTGGCTGCCATGGTTAGGCAATGTTCAGACATAAAAGGAATTAGGGTTGGGGGAACTGAGCACAAAATTGGTCTCTACACCGACGACGTGGTCCTGACATGCACCTCACCTTTAGCTTCGTTGAACGCGATCACCTCAATTTTAACTGAGTTTTCTGCGGTCTCGTATTATAAACTTAATTTGACTAAATACACAATTTTTCCCCTTTTTCTGCCGGTTCCTCTTCAAATCCAAATCCAATCCCAATATGCGTTTATTTGGGCCCCCCTAGGCTTTACGTACCTAGGTATTCAGATAACTAGGTTAGATAACATCGTCCGTGCAAACTGTGAGGAAACTCTCTCGGCGGTTAGGAGAGGCATGGATCAGTTATCGAGCGCGTCACTCTCGTGGATGGCCCGTATACAGACTGCTAAAATGCTATTCCTCCCTAAAATTATGTACCTTTTCCAGTGCCTCCCCCTTTTTATCCCCTCGAAATTTATTTTAGCTTTTCAATCGCTTTTAGATCGGTTCATCTGGAACAAAAAACCTCATAGGATCAGGCGCCGTATTATATCCCTTCCGTACTCTATGGGTGGGTTGGGTGCCCCTGCGGTGCAGTCTTATTATAGGGCGGCGGTTTTGGAACCCCTTAAAATTTGGTGGGAGGGGAACTCACGCTTACCCTGGTTTCTTATTGAGTCTCAGTTCGCCCCCCAAAAACTCTCTTAAATTGCTCCTAGAGCTTCAGCTACTTCGTTTTTCTCCTGAGGGCCCCTATCTCCGTACTATCAAGTCCACTACTAAACTTTGGGCGTCGCTTTGCACTTCTCACCTAGTGTTTATGTATGACTATGTCTCTTTGCAGGCCTTGGAGTATGCTATCGGGCAGATTTCTCTTTCCTCCTGGAGGGGGCGCGGGGTGCTCCGGGTGGCTGACATGTTTGGCTCGAATGATCTCTTATCGTTTGAGGATCTTGCAGGGAGATTCTCCCTTACTAATATTGATTTTTTTTCAATATCTACAGATTCGCAGCTTCCTTAAATCACGTCGGCTGTTTGGTGCGCCCCCGCCTCTGACAGAGGACCCAGTTCATAGGTTCTTTAGACCATCCACTATATTGCCCCATGGTATCTCTATCATATACAAAGCCCTTATATCCCATGGTATTCTTGATAAGTTTCCTTTTATGACTTCCTGGGAGTCCTCACTGAATTTTGAGGCTTCCCTGGAGGATTGGCAGTTTGCTATGGTGCACCCCTCTAAATTCTCCTCGTGTCTTGGCCACCTGGAACCTTGGTGAAGAAGATTCAGCTGCATTGGTATCTTACCCCTGCCCGCCTGGCAAAATTCACCCCGTCCTCCTCCCCGCTCTGCTGGAAGGGGTGTGGCGCCATGGGTTCCTCCTCTCATGTTTGGTGGTCGTGCCCACAGGTTCAGGTTTTTTGGCGCCAGGTAGAGGCCTTGATCGCCGATCTAACGCATCTTCCCTTTGTTCTGAATGGACAACTTGCTGTGCTGGGCATTTCCCTCATTGATCTCCCCTCCCCTCTCCGTCCAATAATTTCCAATGTCCTAGTTGCGGCCAGACAGGGTATCGCAAAATACTGGAAATCTTCGGATCTCCCATCTAGGGCCGAACTGATCTCTAAAATTGATCTACACTTCTGTTATGAGCTTATTATGGCTCAGGGTTTGCCGAAAAAGAATAAAGTCCTTTCCTGGTGGGATCCCTGGGTGTCCTCGAGCTATATTTCCCAGTCTGCTCTTACTCTTATCTAAAGGTCATGTTTCTTTTGAATATGTGATGTATCTGGCACTGTAGTTGTGTATTTTTTTTGTACTGATTAGACTGTGGTCCTTGAGTACTATGTATTTGTTTTTTTTCCCTCTGTTCCTTCTGCTTCCCCTATTTTCTTTTCTTCCCTCCCCCTCCCGTCCCTTTTTCTGAAGTTATTTGATGTATTATTAGATATGTTATAATTCAATAAAAAGCTTATTGGTTAAAAAAAAAACAACAATCTAGCAATATAAAATATATCACTTTGAAGATAGGTTGAACTTGATGGTCCTATGTCTTTTTTTCAACCTATGTAATTATGTGAACTGTATATTAGGAAAATGCTTGAAATGTAATTCCCTTTAATATTATTATACAAGTAATTTCCCCTTATTTTTTTCTCTGTAAAGTGTTAGCTATAAATCCAATCTCTGGATTTAAAAAGTGCAAAACCCTCCTGAAACACTTGCAGGTTTAATCTGTATTTCTTATGGTGACTAAGGGAAGCCATAATGATAGGCTCCTGCTTGGTAACAAGTGCAGTTATTTGCCTCTATAATGAAGTGAATTACCAACAATAAAAGGGTTAATACTTGGGTCCTGCATCAGTAATAGCCCCTGCAGTAACCATGACAACTGTTATGAGGTCATAAACAAGAGTGATAAAGAAGATTCCATAATAGAAGGCCGCACTGCCACGATCAGCGCCATTACTGATGTGCCTGAGGACATTGAGCTTGACCACCCCACGTAATGTGCCGACCTTGGTGAAATTTGGAGGTTCTAGCAGGGAAAGGGTTTGTCTGCTTTAGACACCCCAAGGGCATGGGAAAGTAATCGAGGGGGCTCCCCAGCACAGGATCCCCTTCTGTTACCCTCTACAAAGAGCTGCTCTCCTTTGGGAGTTCATGGTAGCACCTATGAGTTTAATGGGTGATAAATTGGGATGGGAGAAGGGGGGAGGGGATATTTCTCCTATTAGGGGTTATCCATTATGAACAATCCCTGTAACCGAAAGTCTAAATTTATGAGAGGTGGACCTGGATCTGTAAGGAAGAAATGGTTCATCCATCTGGGCAATCAGATCAACTAAATTGGGTCTAACAACCAATGTGGTGACCGATATCGCAGCCAGATCTCTCCCACATCCGGTTTATCAAAACACATGGTCGGGTGTGCCGCGGGGAACGGGAGTCAGCTGTTCTCTGTGCCGACTGTCAAGCTGACAGCCGGCACAGAGAAGCTGCAGCGCGCCGGCTCCCGGAGATCAATTGTACTCGCAGACATCTACCAGCTGCGAGTACAATTGAGGCTCTGACCGCTGGGTCAGAGCGACGCCAGCAGCGTGATCAAGTCATGTGATCACGCTGCTGACGTCACTATCCGGCGCGCAGGAGACAGAAGACACTTGGTGGTAAGTGCTCCTGTGCTGTGGAGCTGAAGACACCGAAGATTCAGCGTGGGGTGGGTTTATAGGGAGTATGTGGGGGGATTTATTAAGTGTGTGGGGGGATTTATTAAGTGTGGGGGGATTTATTCAGTGTGGGGGGATTTATTCAGTGTGTGGGGGGGATTTATTCTGTGTGTGGGGGGATTTATTAAGTGTGTGGGGGGATTTATTCAGTGTGGGGGGGGATTTATTCAGTGTGTGGGGGGATTTATTCAGTGTGTGGGGGGGATTTATTCAGTGTGTGGGGGGATTTATTCAGTGTGTGGGGGGGATTTATTCAGTGTGTGGGGGGGATTTATTCAGTGTGTACGTGGGGGGGGGGGCTGGAATTTATTTAGCATGTGTGGGGCAGGGTGCATTTATTCTGTGGAAAGGGATGGATTTATTCTATCGGAAGGGGAGTGGATATATTCTGTGGGGGTGAGTGGGGAGATGGGGGTGGACACAGTAGCGAGGGGAAAAATGTGTGCTGACAGTACTGGGAGCAACGGTGATGGGATGTGTGAGGACAGTATGGGGAGTCGGGGGAATGTGTGAGGGGGGAATGTGTGAGGAGGAAATATGGAGAGCAAAGGGGTATGTTATCGGGGGGGATGTACAGGAGGAGGCTATTAGAAATGTGTGCAGACAGTATGGGGGGATGAAAGTGTGAGTGGACACATAATAGATACTGAGTAGTGTGAGGGTAACAGCCAGGAGGAGACAGTATGCCAAGTAGGAGGAGTGTAATGAAGGGGCACAGTAGAGAGACTGGGCTCTCTATGAGGGACACCGTATGAGAAGGCAGTGTGAAGTATGGAAAAGAGAGAGAGGGTAGTGTGGATGGCATGTACCATAAGAGGGACAGTGAGGGTCATATTATGTGCTGGGAATGAAGTGAGGGGCAATTATTTACTCAGGGGCTCAGCCTAGGGCAGATATTGTTATTCCGGAGCATTATAATAACACTGCTATCTTTAAGGGTGTTGTGTCGGGATGTGCTGCAGAAGACAGGAGAAGATGGAAGTCTGCAGAAACGAGCTCTGCCGGTGGATGAGAAGAGTCATCATGGCATCTGGACAAGGTGAAGATGAAAAGAAAGAGGCGACTCCACAAACAACGTCATCTATCAGGTACCTGGATGTAAATGTGTTTTTTTTGTGATACTAATTCTCATTTTTATTTGTTAGGAACATTAAAGGGGATGTCCAAGGTTGTGATGAGTCTGCAGTCATACTATGTGACTGCAGACTTCTGAATTCTCACAGTGCGCACTGCTATCATAATTCTCTGATGTTGGTGATTTACATACATGCGGTCACGTGCTGACTAGACATGTGTGGCCTCATTCAATGAAAATGAATTGACTGAGGCCGGACACGTCTAGTTAGAATGTGGCCAGAAGTATCCAAATCACATACTTGTGCTGTCATGACCGTCCACTCTGGCCACCGGCAAGGGAGAATCCTGAAAGTGTGCAGTGCTTGCGCTGTGAGAATTCAGAAGCCTGCAGTCACATAGAATGACTGCAGACTTTCATCTCAAACCTGGACGCACCATTTTGTGCCATTTTGGTTGGTGGTGTGCCTCGGGATTTTTTAAGTATAAAAAGTGTGCCGCGGCTCAAAAAAGGTTGAAAATCACTGCCCTAGAGGTTTCCACCAAAGGGGGTTTTTCCTCTCCTGAGTGCTGGAGGGTGACCCTTTGTGAGTCGGGGGCTGTGCCATTTTTGGTGTCATGTGAATGTAAATAAAATTGAGAACGTTTGACACCTAATTACAATGCTTCGTGTATTTATTTTGTGTGCATCTGTGTGTTTCATTTTGTTTGGGAGTCTGGGTCCATCACATGTCACTGTGTCATAGGACCGGATATCTGCCGGCCACAGTTTTGCCCCAGTTGTTGCTCCTACTCTGCTGAATATCATGGAGCAGAGAAGACAAGCAAGTGTGCCCTCATCATTGGAATAAGGCCTGACATTACAGCAGGATTACAAGCAGCTTCCTCGCCTCATTCACACACTGAGTATTTTGGCCAGTATTTTACATCAGTATTTGACATCTAAAAAAACAGACAGGAGCAAACACTGAGAAAAATAATAACTGAATGACTTTCACCTCTTCTGTGTTTTGGATCCACTCCTGGAGTCTGTTAACAAATACTGATGCAAAATATCGGCATGTAAAAGTGCTGTAAATCCTTACTGACTTCATCATTACATCAATGACAGTGCTGCAGCCGGTAACTTAGCTCAGTGACTCTGCTTGAGTTGACATCATAAGCTGCTGAGCTCACTAATTGTCTGCAGCGCTGTCGATGTGAAGTCAGCGCTGCAGACAATAACAGATACCATGGGTGGCACCAGAGATTCAGCCCTGGAGCAGGGGAGAGTGTGAAAAGTACAGGGGAGCAGAGATTTCACTTTCTGAATACCCTTCATAAAAACCGACGCATTTCGAACTAGGACTAAGAACGTTGCAACGCTTGAAACACATTGGTTCTTATAGAAAGTGTTCACTTCAACCTTTTGCAAAGTTTGTATATTTTTTTCACCTTTTTAATGGATTAAATTAAAAAATTATATTCTGGAAGCTGGATCCTTTACCGTTCTTGGACTTGTTTACTTTTTTTTAATGCTACAAAAATTGAGGTGTGCTGAATTTTTAAAAACTTGCGAATTATATGTGTTTTATGTGTGGGATTTCCCCATACACTTTAATGAGATGCCAAATATTCGCATATAAAGAAATTCATATGGGTTTTTATTACATTTCAGCAGCAAAAAAATGGATGCAATCCACATGCACACATAACATTATCAATAAAGCATTATCAAAGCTCACAGCAAACGGAGTTTACAAAACAAAGTCATTTTAATTAAAAAAAATTATATTCAAAAGAAGCAAGAGCGAAACTGAAAAAAATGCAATAAAAACATGTAAGAAAAACACTCAAAAGGCAAAGAAGAAACACAAATAACCTAATCTGGCAAGTTGAAGAATGAAATTCTGCAGGAAATCAGCGTCAAAATCTCACCAAATACTCATCGTAGAAACATAGCCCTAGCGGGTAATTTCACTGATTGTGAGACGGGAGATGAGAGACAAGTCTGCTGCCAATGGGAGAGAATTTGTGGTCTAAATTATGAGATTGTCCAGCGAAGAAAAAAGTGCACAAAACCCCCCAAAACAAAACATTTTGATATGGTATCTTGAAGAATACTAAGGAATGTAGGGGTGCCGTTTGTCCGTGATCCTCGTGGTCAGTGTGGTTACAGAGAGTAGGTCTTGCCTCCGGACGGCTGTTATACCCTGCAGTAAGTGACAATCCACGGATATGAATAAGCGCTGTATTGTGAGCGGCAGCCAGGGTCGCAGTCATGGCCCACATAGGTGTCTGCTTTAGCGTGCCCTGACCACCCGCATCACATATATACAGTCCCAATGTCTCACTTGCCTGGTTCTCAGAGGCCTCCCTTAGACGCAGGGACACTTCTTCACATAAAGAGACAGAGTCCAATTCCAACTTAAAACGTAGGACTTTGCTTCTTTCCAATCGCAGCACGTCCACATCAGTTACAGCATCAACACAGAGTTCTGCACAGTTCACATCCTTCGCTTTCCCTGTGCTCTTCCCTATGTCCTTTAGGTTGTACCCGGTTTGTCCCGTCTCAACCGGTACTGCAGCGTCCTCCCTGTTCAGCTTCGCAAAGTTCAGGTGTTCCCTTGTCTGTTTTGACCCAGTTATAAGGGCATCTGCCCAAGTGGAAAGCTGCCACATTTTGGAGCGACTTACGTTTCTGTTCTGCGGTGACTTCTGCTGTTTCTGCTTCTCTCACTTCTGCTGTCCACGATGACCGGGCTTCATACTTAATGTTACGTGGCCCACTGCTTAGCTGGGGCCCCCTGGCCCAGCTGACCTTCCTGGGCTCCCTAGCCTGACTGACCCAAAACTAGGAAATCCTACTGCCTTACCCACAGTTGTCCCCTCCTAAGTTAACTGTTCCTGTTCCTGAGTTCCTATCTCTAATCTCAGTGTGCTATAATGCCCCCCTCTAGTGGATAACCCAGACTCTTAGAGCTGCTTAAAATGTACAGAAACTCGCGAATACCCCATCACCATTTTTTTTACCAAAATGTAGAAAATTTAAGGGAAGCAACAGTTTAATAAAGAGACACAAGTCTCCTTTAGGAGCCTCTAAAAGCCATCAATGGTCTTTGTCCAGCACCGGACAATGTAAAGTGCTAACAAATATATATGCCCTATCTAACTAACAATTTGTGAACAGATATACTGTATATGCTGACAAGGGACAACTGAACGCTGGACTAGACGTGGTTGCTGACTGTTGTGTCTGTGCAACTGCAGGTTGTGGGCAAAAGGCATCAGCGCCTCCTTCCTGGACAGCAAATTGGGAAGGGAGTAACACAGGGGAATTGAATTACTTCATGCATATAAATCAGGTGTATAAAGTACCCATCCAGAGTTACTTCAGTGATGCAAGAAATGTAATTTCTAAAACAGTAACAGGCCTACATAGTGTCCTGATGGCACCGAAAAATGCTATGTTGATGTGGTGCCCCTGAGGGTCCAGTCGCCGCAGAGGTACTGTACCTCATCCAGAGGTGTGGTGCCCCAACTCTCTGGTAAGGAGGGAATACTATTCAGAACCCTAACACTAGCACCCAACACCAGACCTCCCCAGGCCAGGGAGGGATTAGGTAGAAGGTGTGGGTGGAGAGTGAGGAGTTCTCATGGGAGACAGGAGGGAGGAGTCAGTGAGTTGGTGAGGAGAAGTGGAGCAGAGCAGACATGTGGGTCTGAAGCTCCTGACAGTCTGAGTGAGAAGTTGGAGCAGGGGACTGGAGCTGTGAGGAGCCCGTCCCAGGCTGGGAGAGAGAGAACAGAAGAAAGAAAGGAGAGAAGCTCCCAGAAGGAACGAAGGGGTCCTAGGGGCACGGGAAGTGTGGCAAACACACATGGTACCCGCATCCACGCTGACCATCACCAGGTGGAGGGACCAGGTCGCAGTTGTGGGAACCGGCACCTGATCTAGTGGGGGAACTACAGGTCCCAGCTAGGAACCCAGAGGCTGTTATGACTGCAAGTGCAATGGCCACATGCACATCTATTTCACCGAAAACGTAGACACAGAAGGCCCAGGGGACAATGAGGACGTCACCCGACAAGACCTGCGACTACCGGCTTGGGACACTGGGTGTGAAGTACAGGACTGCAGAGGCGAGAACCAGCACAGAGAGTCGGACAGGAAAAGGCATACTAAGGGGGTTCTGGACAAGTGCCCCAAGTTACTGGAGAGTTGGCTGGACCACTGACCTGGAGGACACAGCACCCCGACTGGGGAATAACATCTGAACTGTGAGTAAAACGTGAAGACTGCATCTTGCTGTGTACTCTCCCTTTATTGCTCCATTCACTCTGCACTACATCCATTATCACCATCTTTCACATCGTAAGTGCCCTGGGACTAAGCTGTACCTATGGAGAGCAGAACCATCTCAGCTGCATCACCATCAGCCCCAGCGGTCTCTTTAAGCAGCGTCGGCTATCCCTGACCACAGGTGACGTCACGAACAATACCCCAATCTCCCCATAAGCTTTATTTCCCATGTCCCTCATCCCTTTTATTGCTTGCCCAGGGCCACGGACTGGGTCACCGCTGCTGTGACCACCCTTTAAGAACCGTCCGACCTGGTTCCGAGTACCCCACGGCCCTAGCGGGTGTCACATTGACAGCATGGAATCACATTTATACATGAAACTTTACTGAATTTTTTTTTCCTTTTAATACACTATATTGCAATCATCATATTATACAGTCTAGCACTGTGTACTTACAATTGCTCATTTTCCTTTTCTACCCAGCTAATTCTTCTCTTTTCCATTAGCTCTATATCACGTGATGTAGAATTGTAGTTCTAATGATGACTCATGCAGATAATAGAAACTTTCTGTTTCTACATAGAGCTTAGAAGGATTCAGCTAGTCTGTTTTTACTCATGTGATGTCATAGACCTAATAGAAAAGAAAATAATTAACTGGGAAGAAGGGAACAATGAGCAATTGTAAGTACACAGTGCCGTATAATATGATGATTGCAATATATTAAGAGGAGTGCGTTTTAACATTTAGTTTCCTTCAGTTGACACATATTGTGATGTCAGATATTATAGCTTTTCTTCTAGAGTTTATTTAGGGGTCTGGTTCATGTAGGAAACTGCAATGAGAAATCATATATATCCCCTTATATGGATACATTTTGGTCAATGATTTTTAAATGATTTTTGTCCTTTTTTTAGTCACGGTGTACATTTTTACCATAAGTGTGGTTTATGTTTGGAAGGATTGAAAAAGATCAACATTTTCCAACTTCTACCTATTTGACAGTGAAAAGTGGACAGCACTATGATGCCACACGGAGAGCGTCAATTTATCTATAAAAAAGCTGGACATGAGAGCATGCCCATAGACTATAATGAGTACTTGTTTATAATGGACAGAACACTGTGAGAATATTGGAGGAGTGAAAATGATCTAATATTTCTTTACTCTATCTTATACTCATCATCGATTACAGGCTGTTAATAGCCAACAGCTGCATTCACAATTTTACAGAATAAATAGCAGTAATCTGCCAGCAGTAATTTCTGACTTGGCGCGTTGAGGTTTAGATCATTGCTACTAACAATAGGCCAGTATTATCAGATCAGTGGGACTCTTCACACCCCATAAAGATCTGCAAAAATGCCGTTAGAATGAGTCACAGCACTTGTGCAAGCACTACAACCAATGCTGGACTGGGGTGACAAGGACCCACCAGTAACATTGACTTTGGGGGGTCCATTTTTCACCTACATGCAAATATTATACTACCTTCATTTACAAATTTAACCATATCTCTATATAATAATAAACTGGGTAGTTTGGTTAATGAATGATGAGATGCTTCTTTTTTCTGTACAGAGTGAATTATACCAACTACTGCCCATACAGTGGGGTTGGGGGCCCAGATCTTCACAGGGGCCCACCGGAGGATTCCCCTGTTACCCTGAGGGCCAGTCCGAGCCTGCAACTCATGTATGACAACCTGACGAACACTACACAACTGACGTATGCCAACTTAACGCACTCTACAGAACTGACGTATGCCAACCTGATGCACTCAGCACTACTCAAGTATACCACTATATTATAAAATTCACATACCAGAAAACACTAGATCAATTCCAATATAGAGTCACTTGTGGTGAGTTCACTGTTTAGGCACATCAGGGGCTCTTGAAATGTGACATGACGCCTGCAGACAATTCCATCAAAATCTGCTTCCAAAAAGTCACTACTTCCTGTCATGATCTGTACTTTTGCCCTGCCCTGTATTTGAATAATATGCCATTTGATGTATGTAACTGTTCTCTGGTTTCTATTAGCTGTAATTTATGTATTTTCTTGGCTGGGAGTTCACCTGTAACAATGTCTCCTTCCCCCAATACTTGCAGCCCTAAGGGTACCGTCACACAGTGCAATTTTGATCGCTACGACGGCACGATTCGTGACGTTCGAGCGATATAGTTACGATCTCGCAGTGTCTGACACGCTCCTGCGATCAGGGACCCCGCTGAGAATCGTACGTCGTAGCAGATCGTTTGAAACTTTCTTTCGTCGTCTAGTGTCCCGCTGTGGCGGCATGATCGCATCGTGTAACATATATCGTATACGATGTGCGCATAGTAACCAACGGCTTCTACATCGCACATACGTCATGAAATTATCGCTCCAGCGTCGTACATTGCAAAGTGTGACAGCAGTCTACGACGCTGGAGCGATATTGTTACGATGCTGGAGCGTCACGGATCGTACCATCGTAGCGATGAAAATCGCACTGTGTGACAGTACCCTAAGCTCTAATGTAATTAAGCTTTGTCAACATCACTAGTGGAGGAATAGCCATTCTTCCTCACAGCGGGTGGCTAGTCAAATGTACATATTACATAGACTGCCCGGAGCCCACCAGTCTAGAATCTTCTGGTGGACCCAACCATTGAATAGAAGGTGTGACCCCTACCCCTTCATGGGCGGATCCCAGGAGCGCAGACAATCCATTCTTATTTTGAGATCAGATGTGAGTTGATCCTAGAAGGAGAAGGAGTGGGGATTCTTAGCTGAAGCAAGACCCCATGTCCATCTGTGACTGCGGAAGCGAATGGGGCGAGACTTGAGCTGAGGACCTATCTCGTCGCTCGTGGGATTGTTTTGGGATCCATTGGACTAATTGTGGACTATTGCTTTGTTACCTGGCACAAGGATTATTGGGAGGTGCCCCTGAACCTGTTCCATTGGACTAATTGTGGACTCTGTAGATCTACCTGCATGTGTTGTTCCAGCGTTCTTGATAATAAATCTGTTGAATCATCCCTCGGCCTGTTGTCCCTTCTTGCTCTGCCGTACACCCCGTCACACTTCCCTCCCGAGCCCTGACGTGAGCTTAAACAGTAGATTTCTCCCACATACAGTATGTGGTATCAGCATCAGCAATTTTTGGTGTCAATTTTCTCCTGTTACACTTGTGAAAATAAAAAAATCGGGGGCTAAAATAACAATTTTGTGGAAAAAATGAGTATTACAAATTCCTGTGAAGCATCTGGGGGTTCAAAGTGCTCCCCACACATTTTGATACGTTCCTTGAGGGGGCTAGTTTCTAAAATGGGGTCCCTTGTGGGGGAGGTTTTCACTGTTTAGGCACATCAGGGGCTCTCCAAACGTAACATGGCGTCCGCTCTTAATTTCATCCAATTTTTCCAGGTGCTCCTTCCCTTCTAAGCTCTGCTGTGCGCTCAAACAGTAGTTATCCCCCACATATGGCGCATCGGAATAGTCAGGTGAAATTGCACAACAAACTGCATGGTCAATTATCCCCAGATACCCTTGTGAAAATAAAAAAAGATTGGGTCTAAATAAAATCTCTGTGAAAAAAAGTTAAATTGTTAATTTTATCCTTCCACAATGCTTCAGTTCCTGCGAAGCACCTGAAGGGTTAATAAACTTCTTGAATGTGGTTTTGAGCACCATTGGGGTGCAGTTTTAAGAATTTTGGGTATTTTATGTCATATAGGCCCCTCAACGTCACTTCAAATGTGATGCGGTCGCTAAAAAAAATGGCTTTGTAAATTTTGTTAGGAAAATGAGAAATCGCTGGTCAACTTCCTAAAAAAATTGTGTTTCAAAAATTGTGCTGATGTAAAGTAGACCTGTGGGAAATGTTATATATAAGCTATTTTGTGTGCCATAACTTTCTGGTTTAAGGGCGTAAAAAATGAAATTTTCTAAATTTTTTTGGCAAATTTCAGTTTTTTTTCACAAATAAACGCAAGTCATATCAAACAAATTTTACCATTATCATTAAGTTCAATATGTCACACAAAAAAAAAAACAATCTCAGAATCAGCGTGATCCGATGAAGCGTTTCAGGGTTAGTAGCTTATAAAGTGACAGTGGTCAGAATTGTAAAAAATTGGCCTGATCGGGAAGGTGAAAACAGGCTTGGGGGGAGGGGGTGAAGGGGTTAATGTTATGGCTGATCGATACACGTTTTCATTGTCTGCTAGGAACAGTAAGACAAATCTTTTGAATCGCTCCTCCCTTGTGCTCTATTATTGGAGGGTCCATGTGCCACTGAATGTGAGATTTGTCAGCCCCAGCTGTCAGCCGGGCTTCACACTGCAGCCTGACCCTCAGCCTGTGCTTGTGAAGCCATGGCATCAAGTGAGGACGATGGCTCCGTAGAAGAGAAGGAAAACTCCAAGAAAAATCCCATTGGAGCTGTGGCCACAGTATGGCTCACCTTTTACAACATTGCCATGACTGCGGGGTACGTACCAGCCCCTTACATTCCTCCCCCTATTCTTGCCTTAGAATCATGCCGACACTTTCTTACAAGTTCTATAAAGTTTTTTTTTTTAGTAAATATTTATAATATTCTCTAATTTCTTATATTGTTATAACTTCGTCCTCTGCGGCTTGTAGGGAAATTCTACTAAGTGTTTTATGGATATTAAATCATTTTTTTAAGGGTTAGATCGAATCATGCCTTAAAGAAAAAAAGTTTGTTTTTTGACTTGAAAAGCTTTATTGACAAAGTCTTTTCTTTTTTTTTTTTTTGGGGGGGGGGGAGAACCCAAAGGAAAAGAAAGCAATGGTGAACGGATAGCAGTGTGTTCGCCGCCCGTCCTAAGTTGCATTTCCTAATACGGTTCATTACAGCAGCTGCGTCAACCTACTGCCGGTCTGTGAGGTTAAGTATAGCCCGAGAAGCCAGTAGGCGGGGAAAGTGCTTCCCTCGGCACATTTTACTGTAATAGAAGCATGTATCCCCTTAACATAGTTGTACGTTCACAGCGTATTAATGCTAAAATAAGAGGCGGCTTTACGTTCTGCTCGCTGCCGAGAGGTCCATCGCTTTTTCATTTATCGGAAGGGTTGATAGCATATGTAGATTTTATTTATGGTACAGTCATTGGAATAATCTGATCGACATTTTCATGGTAAGCACATGGGCATTAAAACATGTAGAATGTAATTCCTTCAATTTAGCGTCAGAAAATCTGGGCTAGGGCTGACCCACCAGATGACCCTCCGATGGGTCCAGACATAATGGTTGCCAAAGGTTCAGCAGACAACAATTCCACTTGGAACAGACTAGTCAGACTCATGGCCGTGCCACTTGGACAGGTGTCAGCAACCTGCGCCACTTCAGCCACTTAAGGGGTTTTCCTGTTTTGAAACACCCCTCTTCCCTGGCTGCCGTTTGTTTAAAGCACCACTTTAGCGTTTTGGATTTTTTTTCCAGCCTGGTGTGGTGCTACCAATCAAAGGTCCCTCACCCTCGTGTTATGTTTAACCATCATCTTCTTCACTTTTATCAGCGCCACTTCAGTCTGTCAATGCAAACTTGTGACCGCACCTTCTGACTTACCAGAAGTCGGAAGTAACGACCACAATGTAACGGCGCAGTCAGACGGCCATTAAAACACAGACGATGATCACATTGAATGATCGGACTGGCTGGCGGTTCTCCTCACCCGAGCGTGACACCATGTATTTCTATGCAGCTGTCATGCTCAGGTCAGGAGAGCCGCCATCCAATCCGTGCACTGCGATGCGATCGTCATCCGTCTGACTGCACCCTAAGTCTATAAAAGCCGGAACAAAGCTTTAGAGAAGCTGAGCTCACTGTTTGGCTGCAGTGCTGTTGACGTGATGTCAGCGCTGCAGGCAATAACAGAAGCAGTGGCGGACTCTCAGTGTCGGACCTGGGGAGGGTGAGTAAAGCTCAGCAGCTGGGGGACAGAGGTTTTCCAAAACAGGATAACCCTTAACTGCAAACCCCGGCATGTCCTGAGAGTCTTCAACTAATTTCACAACAGCTGGAGAACCGCAGGATACTGAACCCTAAATTAGGGCCCATTTTTTTAGGCCAGATTCACGCATTCATGCACTGAGACCATGACGCACAGAGTAGCCGGGTGTCTGCTGATGCAACTTGTCAATCTCATTTATGTCTCTGAGACCAGGGCCGGACTTGCAATTCTGGCAAATGTCAGAAGGGCCTGTCTGGTCATGGGCTGCCTTGTCTGCTTTGTTGTTAACAGAATCGGTGTTCTCAAGACACCCATGCAAAGAGTTTTGACGAAGCACAAAGTCGCTGACTCCATCACTTACCCCAGCAGGTCACTAGTATCGTTGGAAATATTGGTCTTGTAGTAAATCTTCCTTTCCTCCATCCAGGGTAATAATAGTAATATATCCCATCCGGTGCTTGGGGACGGGGACAACATGGGCCTGTGTGATTTCAAATGCCAGGACTGAATTTCAGCACCAGTCCGTTTGAGACTATTGAGTTCGGGTCCAGAGACCCATGACCAGTTTGTGCATCAAAGTTGTGCTCAAGTCGAGAAACACGGATTTGTGAATCCAGCATTATGTGATGAGTTACACATAATCTATTAGACCATAACTGATTATAGGGTTGACCATATGATTTTTTACTTAATAAAATATCCCCCAAAGAAATCATAATTAAAAAAATAAATTAAAAACGATAATAAGTCACAAAGAAAAAGAGTAATATATGTTTACAGCTCAGATACGTATATGAACATATCAACTGCGCCTACTATGCATCTATCATAATTGTAATCATCGGCATCAATTTCTCAGCTCCCCCCACCCCCCAAAAAAACAAGGATACATACCGTACTTTTTTTTTCTGTGAACACTAGGAAAAAAAAAGTACATTTTATTTTCCTTGACTCTGGACGATATGTCCTATGTATGCAATGATTCAACTAAAAGTGGTGTGCACATGTTCAGTCTTTGGAGGGTAGACCTTAAAAATCATTTTGTCTGGTGGGGCAGAAGAACCTCAGTCCAATACTGGTTTTAACCAGGAATTTGTGTCCTATATTATCTGGTGCTATTCTCTGTTATCCAGTGTTAGGATATAGTGGTTTTTATTTTTAATATCGTGCCCTGTATTCTCATGGAAGGTGATGCGTGCGATTGGTGGCTATTATGGACCCGTGTGGCCATGGTCTTCTGATTTAGGTCTCGTAGACCTAAATCTTGGTTGTTTTGTGTGAAGTATGAGCAAAGGTTTAAAGTTTTCCCACAAAGCGTACTTATCATCACCACTGGAGAGTCCATACTAGACCCCCAACCAGTCACTAAAATGGGGGTTCTCCTCACCACAGTCATGAGGGGGTGAGGAGGACCCCAATGGTTGTAGGAGTTTGAAAGGAGCAACTTAATGCCAAAAATCTGGGATTAATGGAGACTCCCTATTCTTAGTGATCACTGGCGGGCAGTTTTCTACTTTTTGGTAACATTTTTTTAAATTTGACAGTCATTTATGGTTTTAAGTTGATTTTAGAATTTTGACCCTTTGATTTAAAGGAAACAACTTCAAGAATTGACTTATGTTTTGTTTAGTAGAAGGCATTTGTGAGTACCTGCGCCATTAATTGGTGTTATTGAGTCATTCATAGAGATCTAGGAGCCGTAAGGAAAGCTTTACCCCTTCAACCTGATTAAGATTTATTCCAAATTTCCTTGAATGCTCACGGACATTGCAGTTTCATCAATATCAACCCTTATTTGAGATACAGGAACCTGATATAACATTTCATTTTTTAATGAAGTTGACCTTGCAATCAGCTTTTATCACATGGGGCATTTCCTTTGCGGCAGCAACTTTGGAAGGAAGTGACTCTCTACTTTGAATGGCAGAATGGGGTCTTAATCAAGAGACACCCTTGAGTTACATCCATATGCCTTAACAGAGCCTTTAAGAAGGGGTTGACATCTGAAGACCTCATTCACATGGTCATTTTCAGGATCTATATCACAAGGAAGGAAGTATCATCTTTTAGATGTTTAGCTTAAAGGGGAAATTTTGGTTTCTCGAGGAAGACCCCAAAAGGTTTTAGGTACTACCAGATAGGGGCAAGAGGTAATGGTGTATACATGAGCCCTGAAAGTGAAGGACCTATTTATAAGGTGGGATGCAACTGGCTTCAGACTATTGTGTTAACTTCTCCATGCTACCCATAATTTCTTCTGATATATTGTTCATTCAGGAATTGTAATTACTAACTCAAATTGATGTTGATATATGTTTTACCTTATTATTGTATGCAGTCATGGTATATATCACTACAAGATGGCACTGCTATACAGGAAAGGACCTGGAGGAGATGATAAAAGGGAGCTGGCAGCAGGGAGTGAGCCCGTGTGTGGCTGTGGTCCCTCTATAACTCAGGGAAAAAGACCCCTAAATCTGAGACGTGGAGTCGGACAAATGAGGAAACTCAGAGGAGTCTAAGACGAGAAGCTATGAGAGCTATAGAGAGGCATGATAGTGGTTAAATGATTGTAGCAGGCCAAACCAGCCTCTTCAAGGAGGACAAGCTGCAATATGCAAGAAAGATTTGTGAATTATATAGTTGGGGTGGAGAGGACTTTAGGTTTGCGATATCTTGGCAAGTATTTTTCTCTGGTCATGCTCTTCCTATGTAGAGTGTGTGGTAAAACCACATGAGGTGCTGGAAGAACCTGTTGTTGAGGGCAGAAGGCCTGAGCCTGTCCATCAATGGCTGCCTGATAGCTGGAGCAAGTCATGGTGTGCCTAAATGGAAGATTGCATGGTGGATTAATGAGGTTGAGTTGAGAACCTAGAGTGCCAGAGTGGTACCTCATAGCAATGTCGAAGTGAAGTATGGAATTGGAGTCGCTAATTGGGAGAAAGTGACTTGCAGACTTAAGGTACCGTCACATTTAGCGACGCTGCAGCGATCTAGACAACGATACCGATCGCTGCAGCGTCGCTGTGTGGTCGCTGGAGGGCTGTCACACAGACAGCTCTCCAGCGACCAACTATGCGAAGTCCCCTGGTAACCAGGGTAAACATCGGGTTACTAAGCGCAGGGCCGCGCTTAGTAACCCGATGTTTACCCTGGTTACCAGTGCTAATGTAAAAAAAACCAAACGCTACATACTTACCTTCCGGTGTTTGTCCCCCGTCGCTGTTCTTTCCTGCACTGACTGTGAGCGCCGGCCGGCCGTAAAGCACAGCGGTGACGTCACCACTGTAATCTGCTTTACGCTGGCCGGCGCTGACAGTGCAGGGAAGCAGAACGCCGGGGGACGCGACAGACACCGGAATGTAAGTATGAAGTGTTTTTTTTTTTTACATTTACACTGGTAACCAGGGTAAACATCGGGTTACTAAGCGCGGCCCTGTACTTAGTAACCCGATGTTTACCCTGGTTACCAGTGAAAACATCGCTGAATCGGCGTCACACACGTCGATTCAGCGATGTCTGCGGGAGTCCAGCGATGAAATAAAGTTCTGGACTTTCTGCTCCGACCAACGATGTCACAGCAGGATCCTGATCGCTGCTGCGTGTCAAGCACAACGATATCGCTATCCAGGACGCTGCAACGTCACGGATCACTAGCGATATCATTGTGAAGTTGGTCAGTGTGAAGGTACCTTTAAGGGATTTCCTTCCACAGAGAGCCAGTGACCAGCGAATAGTGAGAGGCTGAGTTCCAGTCCCGTAAAATTGTGGTTATTTACTGGCGCAAGCTATAAGAGATTAGCCCATCAGGTTCTTTTAGAAGTGGCAAGTGATTGAAGAGCACTTACCCATCTGAGGGCATCTGCGTAATTTCAGAAGTGGCCATCCTTCACATTTGTAGACCAAGATACACGTTTCTTATGATAATCACTGATTTACAAGGGATATTGGGAATATAACCAAAAGGGAATCAAGAGTTGGATTTTCCTACCAGATGCAATAGTTATTCCCCAAAGGTCAGTATAGGACAATATTTGGAGTTGTCTTTGGAGCCAGTTATGTGAAGCCAAGCAAGACAGAAAGAGCGCCATCCGCCAAATGAGCTTTCAACTAACAGCCATTGAGGGTATACAGTTGACTTTCGAGGATGATATAGAAATGATCTCTTAGATCTTCTTGATGCTTCTTGTGTGCACAACAACAAGGTTTACAATACATTTATGTGCACATGTTCTGCATAGATGGATGGTAGACACTCAGGAAAATTTCATCTGGTGAGCCCAAGGAAACTCAGCCCAGCCCACGGAATTGCCACTGGTATCAGAGAACTCCTAATAATACCTTGAATTAGTATTTTCAACACTTTTTTATTTCTTCTGTGCAATAGTATGTACATATTAACATGTTACCCAATTATTTAGAAATTATTCCAAAAAACAATGTATAAGATTTCTAACTAGTTGGGAAAAAATAAACGTGTTAGGACTGCTGGAATTCCTAGTGGTCGATTAAAAATTCCAAAACCATTAGAGTGGGCACCTGCAGTGGTAAATGTTTTGTGTACGCAGGTCTATGAAAAGCTTATTGTTCGCAACTTGTCCTTCAAGAGGACAGCTATTCAAGGAAACATCTCCACATCGTCACCCATGTTCCCCTTATTTCACTCTTGTAGACCTTGTTAATAAGTATTACTAGGAGAAACTTTATAAAATAAGCATATTGCCTCCATGTAAACTAAAACAACGCTCTTTTGGTATTTTCTGAGTGCAGGGCCGGCTCCAGGGTTTTGAGGGCCTCGGGCGAAAGAGTCTCAGTGGGCCCCCCCTTTAACACATGCCACGATTCATGATTGATCGCATATAACACAAACACAGCCATGTAGTATATAACAGCCCACATATCATATAACACAGCCACGTAGTATATAGCACAGCCCACATAGCATATAACAGCCCATATAGTATATAGCACAGCCACATATTATATAACACAGCCCACGTAGTATATAGAACAGCCATGTAGTATATAGCAAAGCCCACGTAGCATATAACAGGCCACGTAGTATATAACACGGCCCACGTAGTATGTAGCACAGCCATGTAGTGTATAGAACAGCCATCTAGTATAGAACAGCCATGTAGTATATAGCACAGACATGTAGTATACAGCACAGCCCCCCTCCCCCTAAAAATGGCCCCATAGTCCAGTACTCACTGTTATAGTTACAAAAAAACCACTCCTCGCCTCTCAACGTTCCCGCGCTGCGCTGCTCCCTCCCTGCTCCGGTCTCGGTGGCTGCCGCTGCACTGCCTGATACACAGGGAGTGCGCAATGACATCATCGCGCACCCGCAGCGGCAGTGTCAGAGGCAGAGTGGGGAATGATGGGAGAGGGAAGCGTCAGGTGACACCTCCTCCATCATTTGCTTTGAACTTTACCGGCAGACGCTGGTACAGTTCAAAGCGGCGGTGGGGGAGTTGGCGCTTGCGACCGGCGGGCCCCCCCCTGCCTCACAGGGGCCCCATAGCAGCTGCGTGATATGCCGCTAGCTGAGGGCCCCTGGGGGAGCGGGGGCCCTAGGCACTGGCAGATGCCTGCCCCTAATGCCGGCCCTGAATGGGCCTCCCTGTCTCGCCAGGGCCCCGGCACTTGCCCGGGTACGCCGGGTACTGATGCCGACCCTGTCTGAGTGTATCATGTTCCCTGGATACGTTTGGTAAATGGAGTTCATGAACCTCATATGAGCAGAGTCCAACATTTTGCTAACACAGACCAATGAATAATGATGAGAAGACAATGATCATTCTGTCCTCATACCGCATCATGTTGCTGGCAGCACATCTCCTGGACAATGTGCTGTTGAAAATGATTTTTACTGCCGGCATAAATGATCTGATTAACGATCGTTTGGTTCTTCTTCAGGTGATGGCTGGCATGTATCCGTGGCCTGATAATTGAGAATGAGTGCTCTTATCAATGTTCGTTGGCCAATGATAGCCTCATCCATCCTTGGTAATAATAGTTGTGCAAGTCTATTACATTTATATACATCAACTCTACGAGAATTATGACATCTGTGCGCTAGAATGGAGCAAGCAGCAATTAACATGTGGCTCGGGATAAAAATATCTAATTGCTGCACCACTTACGGTAGATGAAATTTTTGTATTTTTTTTCGAGGAGCTGATCTCCTTTTGGCCGTTGATCCACAGATTTGACTGATACTTGCATGATTACATGACTCCATCATCTTGCAAGAGAAATTCCTGCCTCAGCCTCGAATGCCTCAACTTCACCTTCAAGGACCTCAAACTCAAAATAAACCCTTGGCTAGTCCATCTTGGCTGTTTACTTTGCACAGCGTCTCTACTATGCTCTAAGGTTGGCATGACATTTAGTACTACTGAATACCGCACTCAATGTATTGGGTCGGAATTATATCCTTTCCTATCCTTTTGGAAAAAAATGACCCAGTATGGGATTGACAAGGCTACAGTTAGGTGGATTCATAACTGGCTCAGTGATCGTACTCAGAGTGGTAATAAATGGTTACACATCCAATTGGAAGAGTGTTTTAAGTTGGGTACCACAAGCCTCTGTCCTGGCTCCAGTGTTGTTCAACATTTTTATAAATGATCTAGATAAGGGAACTGAAGGTAAACTATTCAGATTTGCAGACGATGCAAAGCTAGGAGGGATAGCTAACACTAGAGAAGACAGAAAATACTCAGAAGGATTTAGAGAAACTTAAACAATGGGCAGCGACTAATAGAATGGTATTTAACAAGGAGAAATGCAAGATTCTACATTTTGGCAAGAAAAACGAAAATTACATCTACAGAATGGGAGGAATAGAACTAAGCAACAGCACGTGTGAAAAAGACTTGGGCATACTAATAGATCACAGACTGCACATGAGTCAACAGTGTGATGCAGCAGGAAAAAAAGGCAAACGCAGTTCTAGGATGTAGTAAGAGAAGCATAGAGTCTAAATCACGTGAAGTAATTATCCCCTTCTACTCCTCCCCGGTCAGGCCTCATCTGGAATACTGTGTCCAGTTCTGGGCACCACATTTTATAAAAGACATTGAAAAACTGGAGCAAGGTCAGAGAAGAGCGACCAGGATGGTGAACGGACTGCAAAGTATGTCCTACGAGGAACGGACAAAGGATCTGGGAATGTTTAGCTTGCAAAAAAGTAGACTAAGAGGAGACTTAACAGCTGTCTACAAATATCTGAAGGGATGTCACAGTGTAGAGGGATCATCCTAATTCTCATTTGCACGTGGAAACACGAGAAGCAACGGAATGAAACTGAAAGGAAGAAGAGACAGATTAGATATTAGAAAAAACTTTTCAACACTGAGAGTGATCAATGAGTGGAACAGGCTGCCACGAGATGCTGGTGAGGTCTCCTTCAATGGAAGTCTTCCAACAGAGGCTGGACAGACATCTGTTGGAGATCATAGAATCGAAGGATGTTAGAGTTGGAAGGGACCTCAAAGGTCATCGAGTTCAACCCCCTGCTCAATGCAGGAGTCACTAAACCATCCAGTGCTGAGTCTCTGCCACTTCTCCCGCTGTTTGTTATGGTCTGCATTGCTGATATCAGGTCCACTGCACTCCAGTGAATAAGTGAGATCAGAGAACTTGGGTGAAGCTGCCAAGCTCTCCCAACTGGGAGCAGCACAGGAGACTCAATACTGGACCTGGGGAAGGTGAATAACGCACGGTTTGTTTGTTTTTAAACAAACTGCAGCCATTGCACAGAGGTTATCCAGAACTGGAAAATACCTTTAAAAAGGCTAGATTTATATACAGGACAATGTGGAGTTCATATCTCAGGAACAAAGAGTCACTGTAAAGGAAAAAAAAACAAACAACAAAACCAAATTCAGGAGAACAGCAGCGATTAGGCAAAGTAAAAAAAAGTGACATATTTATGGGAAGTGACAAGTCTACTTTAACCCCTTCATGACCCAGCCTATTTTGACCTTAAAGACCTTGCCGTTTTTTGCAATTCTGACCAGTGTCCCTTTATGAGGTAATAACTCAGGAACGCTTCAATGGATCCTAGCGGTTCTGAGATTGTTTTTTCGTGACATATTGGGCTTCATGTTAGTGGTAAATTTAGGTCAATAAATTCTGTGTTTATTTGTGATAAAAACGGAAATTTGGCGAAAATTTTGAAAATTTCGCAATTTTCACATTTTGAATTTTTATTCTGTTAAACCAGAGAGTTATGTGACACAAAATAGTTAATAAATAACATTTCCCACACGTCTACTTTACATCAGCACAATTTTGGAAACAAAATTTTTTTTTGCTAGGAAGTTATAAGGGTTAAAATTTGACCAGCGATTTCTCATTTTTACAACGAAATTTACAAAACCATTTTTTTAGGGACCACCTCACATTTGAAGTCAGTTTGAGGGGTCTATATGGCTGAAAATACCCAAAAGTGACACCATTCTAAAAACTGCACCCCTCAAGGTACTCAAAACCACATTCAAGAAGTTTATTAACCCTTCAGGTGCTTCACAGCAGCAGAAGCAACATGGAAGGAAAAAATGAACATTTAACTTTTTAGTCACAAAAATGATTTTTCAGCAACAATTTTTTTATTTTCCCAATGGTAAAAGGTGAAACTGAACCACGAACGTTGTTGTCCAATTTGTCCTGAGTACGCTGATAACTCATATGTGGGGGTAAACCACTGTTTGGGCGCACGGCAGGGCTTGGAAGGGAAGGAGCGCCATTTGACTTTTTGAATGAAAAATTGGCTGCACTCTTTAGCGGACACCATGTCACGTTTGGAGAGCCCCCGTGTGCCTAAAAATTGGCGCTCCCCCACAAGTGACCCCATTTTGGAAACTAGACGCCCCAAGGAACTTATCTACATGCATAGTGAGCCCTTTAAACCCCCAGGTGCTTCACAAATTGATCCGTAAAAATGAAAAAGTACTTTTTTTTCACAAAAAAATTCTTTTAGCCTCAATTTTTTCATTTTCACATGGACAACAGGATAAAATGGATCCTAAAATTTGTTGGGCAATTTCTCCTGAGTACATTGATACCTCACATGTGGAGGTAAACCACTGTTTGGGCACATGGTAAGGCTCGGAAGGGAAGGAGCGCCATTTGACTTTTTGAATGAAAAATTATCTCCATCGTTAGCGGACACCAAGTCGCATTTGGAGAGACCCTGTGTGCCTAAACATTGGAGCTCCCCCACAAGTGACCCCATTTTGGAAACTAGACCCCCAAAGGAACTTATCTAGATATGTGGTGAGCACTTTCAACCACCAAGTGCTTTACAGAAGTTTATAACACAGAGCCGTGAAAATAATAAATACGTTTTCTTTCCTCAAAAATAATTATTTAGCCCAGAATTTTTTATTTTCACAAGGGTTACAGGAGAAATTGGACCACAAAAGTTGTTGTCCAGTTTCTCCTGAGTACGCTGATACCCCATGTGTGGGGGTAAACCACTGTTTGGGCACACGTCGGGGCTCAGAAGGGAAGTAGTGACTTTTGAAATGCAGACTTTGATGGAATGGTCTGCGGACGTCACGTTGCGTTTGCAGAGCCCCTGGTGTGCCTAAACAGTAGAAACCCCCCACAAGTGACCCCATTTTAGAAACTAGACCCCGCAAGGAACTTATCTAGATATGTGGTGAGCACTTTGAACTCCCAAGTGTTTCACCGACGTTTACAACGCAGAGCCGTGAAAATAAAAAATAATTTTTCTTTCCTCAAAAATGATGTTTTAGCAAGCATTTTTTTATTTTCACAAGGGTAACAGGAGAAATTGGACCCCAGTAATTGTTGCGCAGTTTGTCCTGAGTATGCTGGTACCCCATATGTGGGGGTAAACCACTGTTTGGGTGCACGTCGGGGCTCGGAAGTGAGGGAGCACCATTTGACTTTATGAATACAAGATTGGCTGGAATCAATGGTGGCGCCATGTTGCGTTTGGAGACCCCTGATGTGCCTAAACAGTGGAAACCCCTCAATTCTACCTCCAACACTAACCCCCCCACACCCCTAACCCTAATCCCAACTGTAACCATAACCCTAATCACACCCATAACCCCAACACACCCCTAACCACAACCATAATTCCAACCCTAACCCTAAGGCTATGTGCCCACGTTGCGGATTCGTGTGAGATTTTTCAGCATCATTTTTGAAAAATCCGCGGGTAAAGGGCACTGCGTTTTACCTGCGGATTTACCGTGGATTTCAAGTGTTTTTTGAGCGGATTTCACCTGTGGATTCCTATTGAGGAACAGGTGTAAAACGCTGCGAAATCCGCACAAAGAATTGACATGCTGCGGAAAATACAACGCAGCATTTCCGCGTGGTATTTTCCGCACCATGGGCACAGCGGATTTGGTTTTCCATATGTTTACATGGAACTGCAAACCTGATGGAACACTGCTGCGAATCCGCAGCGGCCAATCCGCACTGTGTGCACATAGCCTAATTCTAAAGGTATGTGCACACGCTGCGGAAAACGCTGCGGATCCGCAGCAGTTTCCCATGAGTTTACAGTTCAATGTAAACATATGGGAAACAAAAATCGCTGTACACATGCTGCGGAAAAACTGCACGGAAATGCAGCGGTTTACATTCCACAGCATGTCACTTTCTGCGGATTCCGCAGCGGTGTTACAACTAGAGTTGAGCGACCTTGACCTTTTTAGAGTCGAGCCGGGTTTCGCGAAACCCGACTATCTGAAAAGTCGGGTCGAGTGAAATCAGCCGATTATGACGTAAACTCGGGATCGACCGAAACACGAAACCCAATGCAAGTCAATGGGGCAGCATAGTCGGCAGTGAGTGGGGGCCAGGAAAACACCTAGAGTGCCCATTTTAATGTAAAAACCATCCATTCTTCTTAATGAAGCTTGTCAAGCGTAATTTACCTTATAATAATTGGAAGGCATTTGAAATTGGGGGTCATTTGGCTAAAGTTGTGTGGGGTAGGGCTGGTTCAAGTAATTAGTGGGCCCAGGAAATCTGGACCACGTCACGGCAGTGGAGCAGGGAGAGGTAAGTATTTCAACTTTGCAAGTGCTGTGATCCTGAGCAAGCAGGGGGGGCCCACTTGTTGGCATTGGCACTGGCACAGGGCCCCTCAAAGTACAGCGGTGTGTTTGCACGGCGGGGGCGCCTCCCACCGGCAGCAACACTTTTGCGTACTATGAGAGGCCCTGTGCCAGTGACGTCGCCAACTAGTATTCCTCCCCCCACCTGATGAAGGAACCTGCACTTTCATCTGCACCTTCCTCTTTGTCCCCGTGTAAGGTGGTATGGTATGCGGGAAGAGCAACCTGACTTTCAGCAGGGTCACAATGTTGTTGTGTAGCATGCACGGGGAATGTTGCGTTATGGGTCAATGTACCAGCAGACTCATCTATCACTGGCTGGGCAATGGGCACGATGAAGTGGAAACACAGATATAGGCCCAAAGAATAAAGTGGGCTAAATGCAGTTCAAAATTGGTAACACAGGAATAACCAGGGGGCATTGCAGTGGAGGACAACTGGAATGAGAGGCTGACACAGAGAGTAGGGCCAAATCAGTAAGTAGTCGAAATGCAGTTCAAAATTGGCAACCGTAGTAAACAGGCGGCACAGCTTTGTTCAGTGGAGGAGAACAGCAAGGAGTGGCAGACACCGATAGTAGGCCCCAACCCAACTAGTAGGCCAAATGCAGTCTAACATTAACAACTACTTAACGAGAGCCTGAAAATGGAATTTCAGGACAGGAAACCAGGAGAACAGCAAGGAGTGGCAGACACCGATAGCAGGCCCCAAACCAACTAGTACGCCAAATGCAGTTGTTCCATTTAACCACAATTTAATGAGAGCCTGAAGATAGAAGCTCAGGAAAGGCAACCTGGGGAATACCTTGGAGTGTAACACACCATCTCTCTCCACCCCATACCCATTTTGTAGGCCTAATGCAGTGTACTTTTCTACAACTACTAAACGAGAGTCGGAAGACCGAAGCAATGGCAAGGAAACCTGGGGAACACCTTGGAGTGTAACACACCATCTCTCTCCACCCCATACCCAATTTGTAGGCCTAATGCAGTGTAGTTTCCAAGAACTACTAAACGAGAGCCGGAAGATCGAAGCTCAGGAAAGGCAACCTGGGGAACACCTTGGAGTGTAACACACCCTCTCTCTACACCCCATACCCAATTTGAAGGCCTAATGCAGTGTAGTTTCCAAGAACTACTAAACGAGAGCCGGAAGATCGAAGCTCAGGAAAGGCAACCTGGGGAACACCTTGGAGTGTAACACACCCTCTCGCTACACCCCATACCCAATTTGAAGGCCTAATGCAGCGTAGTTTCCAACAACTACTAAACGAGAGCCGGAAGATCGAAGCTCAGGAAAGGCAACCTGGGGAACACCTTGGAGTGTAACAAACCCTCTCTCTACACCCCATACCCAATTTGTAGGCCTAATGCAGCGTAGTTTCCGACAACTACTAAACGAGAGCCGGAAGATCGAAGCTCAGGAAAGGCAACCTGGGGAACACCTTGGAGTGTAACACACCCTCTCTCTACACCCCATACCCAATTTGAAGGCCTAATGCAGTGTAGTTTCCAAGAACTACTAAACGAGAGCCGGAAGATCGAAGCTCAGGAAAGGCAACCTGGGGAACACCTTGGAGTGTAACACACCCTCTCGCTACACCCCATACCCAATTTGAAGGCCTAATGCAGCGTAGTTTCCAACAACTACTAAACGAGAGCCGGAAGATCGAAGCTCAGGAAAGGCAACCTGGGGAACACCTTGGAGTGTAACAAACCCTCTCTCTACACCCCATACCCAATTTGTAGGCCTAATGCAGCGTAGTTTCCGACAACTACTAAACGAGAGCCGGAAGATCGAAGCTCAGGAAAGGCAACCTGGGGAACACCTTGGAGTGTAACACACCCTCTCTCTACACCCCATACCCAATTTGAAGGCCTAATGCAGTGTAGTTTCCAAGAACTACTAAACGAGAGCCGGAAGATCGAAGCTCAGGAAAGGCAACCTGGGGAACACCTTGGAGTGTAACACACCCTCTCGCTACACCCCATACCCAATTTGAAGGCCTAATGCAGCGTAGTTTCCAACAACTACTAAACGAGAGCCGGAAGATCGAAGCTCAGGAAAGGCAACCTGGGGAACACCTTGGAGTGTAACAAACCCTCTCTCTACACCCCATACCCAATTTGTAGGCCTAATGCAGCGTAGTTTCCGACAACTACTAAACGAGAGCATGAAGATCGAAGCTCAGGAAAGGCAACCTGGGGAACACCTTGGAGTGTAACACACCATCTCTCTACACCCCATACCCAATTTGTAGGCCTAATGCAGTGTAGTTTCCAACAACTACTAAACGAGAGCCGGAAGATCGAAGCTCAGGAAAGGCAACCTGGGGAACACCTTGGAGTGTAACAAACCCTCTCTCTACACCCCATACCCAATTTGTAGGCCTAATGCAGCGTAGTTTCCGACAACTACTAAACGAGAGCATGAAGATCGAAGCTCAGGAAAGGCAACCTGGAGAACACCTTGGAGTGTAACACACCCTCTCTCTACACTCCATACCCAATTTGAAGGCCTAATGCAGTGTAGTTTCCAAGAACTACTAAACGAGAGCCGGAAGATCGAAGCTCAGGAAAGGCAACCTGGGGAACACCTTGGAGTGGAACACACCATCTCTCTACACCCCATACCCAATTTGAAGGCCTAATGCAGCGTAGTTTCCAACAACTACTAAACGAGAGCCGGAAGATCGAAGCTCAGGAAAGGCAACCTGGGGAACACCTTGGAGTGTAACACAACGTCTCTCTACACCACGGAAGGGCTGATTCTTAGGAAGGAAGGCTGTTGGAAATAAGCATTGCGCGTCCGAGGGTGATTATATTCTTATTAGGTATATACTCACCCTCGGATGCGCCCTGCTTCTTTATTTGGAATGAATGTTTATTTGCAATGTGGTGTTGACTTTCTCTATTATTTTGGTAATTAATGATTTTATTATTTTCATTGTTTTGCATCTTCTCGGCAATAATATAAAGAAGACGCGACAGGACAACACTCGGTGGATGCCATATGTGTGTTTTCAATTGAAAAAAACTTTCAGTTAACTACTTGCAGGAGAAAGTAATTGTAGCTGGTGGCCATTTTTAGTACTGTACCAGATTTTAGTTGTGTGTTTGTTTTTAATGTTAAAATGTCTGCATTTGATATCTCACCAGTATTTTCTTTTTTATAAGCAAAATACTTTTTTTTTTTATTTTATGATGTTGGTTCAAGGGGTACATGGGTAGCAGTAGACAGGTCAGTGGAGGCCTAGTGGAAGGAGGGACCGCAGACAGGCTTCGAAGCCCTAACATAATAAATTGGGCTGCCTGTAGGCAATTTAAAATTGGTTCCAGGGGAACACGGGCAGCAGTAGACAGGTCAGTGGAGGCCTAGAGGAAGGAGGGACCGCAGATGCGCCAATGTTTCCCCCATACCAAATTTGTAGGCCTAATGCAGTGTAGTTTCCAACAACTACTAAACGAGAGCCGGAATATCGAAGCTCAGGAAAGGCAACCTGGGGAACACCTTGGAGTGTAACACACCCTCTCTCTACACCCCATACCCAATTTGAAGGCCTAATGCAGTGTAGTTTCCAAGAACTACTAAACGAGAGCCGGAAGATCGAAGCTCAGGAAAGGCAACCTGGGGAACACCTTGGAGTGTAACACACCCTCTCTCTACACCCCATACCCAATTTGAAGGCCTAATGCAGTGTAGTTTCCAAGAACTACTAAACGAGAGCCGGAAGATCGAAGCTCAGGAAAGGCAACCTGGGGAACACCTTGGAGTGGAACACACCATCTCTCTACACCCCATACCCAATTTGAAGGCCTAATGCAGCGTAGTTTCCAACAACTACTAAACGAGAGCCGGAAGATCGAAGCTCAGGAAAGGCAACCTGGGGAACACCTTGGAGTGTAACACACCATCTCTCTCCACCCCATACCCATTTTGTAGGCCTAATGCAGTGTACTTTTCTACAACTACTAAACGAGAGTCGGAAGACCGAAGCAATGGCAAGGAAACCTGGGGAACACCTTGGAGTGTAACACACCATCTCTCTCCACCCCATACCCAATTTGTAGGCCTAATGCAGTGTAGTTTCCAAGAACTACTAAACGAGAGCCGGAAGATCGAAGCTCAGGAAAGGCAACCTGGGGAACACCTTGGAGTGTAACACACCCTCTCTCTACACCCCATACCCAATTTGAAGGCCTAATGCAGCGTAGTTTCCAAGAACTACTAAACGAGAGCCGGAAGATCGAAGCTCAGGAAAGGCAACCTGGGGAACACCTTGGAGTGTAACACAACGTCTCTCTACACCACGGAAGGGCTGATTCTTAGGAAGGAAGGCTGTTGGAAATAAGCATTGCGCGTCCGAGGGTGATTATATTCTTATTAGGTATATACTCACCCTCGGACGCGCCCTGCTTCTTTATTTGGAATGAATGTTTTTTTGCAATGTGGTGTTGACTTTCTCTATTATTTTGGTAATTAATGATTTTATTATTTTCATTGTTTTGCATCTTCTCGGCAATAATATAAAGAAGACGCGACAGGACAACACTCGGTGGATGCCATATGTGTGTTTTCAATTGAAAAAACCTTTCAGTTAACTACTTGTAGGAGAAAGTAATTGTAGCTGGTGGCCATTTTTAGTACTGTACCAGATTTTAGTTGTGTGTTTGTTTTTAATGTTAAAATGTCTGCATTTGATATCTCTCCAGTATTTTCTTTTTTGTAAGCAAAATACTTATTTTTATATTTTCTGATGTTGGTTCCAGGGGTACACGGGCAGCAGTGCCCTGGTCAGTGTAGTAGTAGTTGAAAGAATGGACCGCAGACAGGCATCAAAGGCCTAAAATAAAAAAATTGGGCTGGCTGTAGGCAATTTTAAATTGGTTACAGGGGTACACGGGCAGCAGTGGTGTGGTCAGTGGAGGCCTAGTGGAAGGAGTGACCGCAGACAGGCATCGAAGGCCTAAAATAATAACACATGGCTGTAGGCAATTTTAAATTGGTTCCAGGGGTACACGGGCAGCAGTGGTGTGGTCAGTGGAGGCCTAGTGGAAGGAGTCACTGCAGACAGGCATCGAAGGCCTAAAATAATAACACATGGCTGTAGGCAATTTTAAATTGGTTCCAGGGGTACACGGGCAGCAGTGGTGTGGTCAGTGGAGGCCTAGTGGAAGGAGTCACCGCAGACAGGCATCGAAGGCCTAAAATAATAACACATGGCTGTAGGCAATTTTAAATTGGTTCCAGGGGTACACGGGCAGCAGTGGTGTGGTCAGTGGAGGCCTAGTGGAAGGAGTCACCGCAGACAGGCATCGAAGGCCTAAAATAATAACACATGGCTGTAGGCAATTTTAAATTGGTTCCAGGGGTACACGGGCAGCAGTGGTGTGGTCAGTGGAGGCCTAGTGGAAGGAGTCACCGCAGACAGGCATCGAAGGCCTAAAATAATAACACATGGCTGTAGGCAATTTTAAATTGGTTCCAGGGGTACACGGGCAGCAGTGGTGTGGTCAGTGGAGGCCTAGTGGAAGGAGTCACCGCAGACAGGCATCGAAGGCCTAAAATAATAACACATGGCTGTAGGCAATTTTAAATTGGTTCCAGGGGTACACGGGCAGCAGTGGTGTGGTCAGTGGAGGCCTAGTGGAAGGAGTCACCGCAGACAGGCATCGAAGGCCTAAAATAATAACACATGGCTGTAGGCAATTTTAAATTGGTTCCAGGGGTACACGGGCAGCAGTGGTGGTGGTCAGTGGAGGCCTAGTGGAAGGAGTCACCGCAGACAGGCATCGAAGGCCTAAAATAATAACACATGGCTGTAGGCAATTTTAAATTGGTTCCAGGGGTACACGGGCAGCAGTGGTGTGGTCAGTGGAGGCCTAGTGGAAGGAGTCACCGCAGACAGGCATCGAAGGCCTAAAATAATAACACATGGCTGTAGGCAATTTTAAATTGGTTCCAGGGGTACACAGGCAGCAGTGGTGTGGTCAGTGGAGGCCTAGTGGAAGGAGTGACCACAGACAGGCATCGAAGGCCTAACATAACAAAAATGTCAATACAATGGTATTGTCAGTGGCAGGCATTGAAGGATGTCAGCGCATAGACTAAACATTGGTGGAGCTGTGAGATAATTTTGCAAGTGGTAGAGCACTGTTTGAGCTGGGGTGGGGGGAAACTGTCTTGTGGCCGGCGGTACAGGCCCAGGGCCCCTCATATTACAACGGTGTGTCTGACGTTGGGTGCGCACCACCACCGCCAGAGACACTTTATTGTACTAGGAGGGACCCAGTGGCAGTGCCGTCGACCAAAAGCGGGCTCACCCACCTCTTCAGACAAACTGCACTCTCACGGGTGCTGTCGCCAAGTGTCGATACCACGGCCCCGTGTGGGGAGTTTGGCCATTTAGTGAGGTGTAAACATGTCGTATGCTGGACAATCAGGTGCTGAAAATTACGAGATTGGAAAAGGCATTCAGAATAGTCCACAGGCAAGACCTTTTCATAGGAAAGCTAGGTGTCAGCCGGGCAAGGTGGGGCAAAAGATTTCGAAATCCAGTTGTGGTTCATTTTAATGAAGGTTAGATCATCTACATTTTGGGTAGCCAGACGAGTCCTTTTTTCTGTTAGTATTGAACCTGCAGCACTGAATACTCTTTCTGATAGGACACTAGCTGCCGGGCAAGCAAGCTCCTGCAATGCATATTCTGCCAATTCTGGCCAGGTGTCTAATTTTGATGCCCAGTAATCAAATGGGAATGACGGTTGAGGGAGAACATCGATAAGGGATGAAAAATAGTTTGTAACCATACTGGACAAATGTTGTCTCCTGTCACTTTGAATTGATGCTGCAGTACCTGTCCTGTCTGCGGTCATAGCAAAATCACTCCACAACCTGGTCAGAAAACCCCTCTGGCCAACGCCACTTCTGATTTCTGCCCCTCTAACTCCTCTGGTCTGCTGGCCCCTGCAGCTCGTGTGAGAACGATCACGGGCGCTGTGTGCAGGGAATGCCAGAAGCAAACGTTCAACAAGAGTTGATTGTTTGGTTGCTAATATTAGTTCCAAGTTCTCATGTGGCATTATATTTTGCAATTTGCCTTTATAGCGAGGATCAAGGAGGCAGGCCAACCAGTAATCGTCATCATTCATCATTTTAGTTATGCGTGTGTCCCTTTTGAGGATACGTAAGGCATAATCCGCCATGTGGGCCAAAGTTCCAGTTCTCAAATCTGCGGTTGTGCTTGGTTGAGGGGCAGTTTCAGGCAAATCCACGTTACTTGTGTCCCTCAAAAAACCAGAACCCGGCCTTGCCGCGCCACCAATTTCCAGTGGCCCCGGAAAAGCTTCCTCATTAAAAATATAATCATCCCCATCATCCTCCTCGTCCTCCTCTTCGCCCGCTACCTCGTCCTGTACACTGCCCTGGCCAGACAATGGCTGACTGTCATCAAGGCTTTCCTCTTCCTCAGCTGCAGACGCCTGATCCTTTATGTGCGTCAAACTTTGCATCAGCAGACGCATTAGGGGGATGCTCATGCTTATTATGGCGTTGTCTGCACTAACCAGCCGTGTGCATTCCTCAAAACACTGAAGGACTTGACACATGTCTTGAATCTTCGACCACTGCACACCTGACAACTCCATGTCTGCCATCCTACTGCCTGCCCGTGTATGTGTATCCTCCCACAAAAACATAACAGCCCGCCTCTGTTCACACAGTCTCTGAAGCATGTGCAGTGTTGAGTTCCACCTTGTTGCAACGTCTATGATTAGGCGATGCTGGGGAAGGTTCAAAGAACGCTGGAGTGTACGGGCGAACGGCGGATATGTGAGCAAAGTCCACGCACTTTGAGGAGCAGGTTGGATAACCCCGGATAACTTTTCAGGAAGCACTGCACCACCAGGTTTAAGGTGTGAGCCAGGCAAGGAATGTGTTTCAGTTGGGAAAGGGAGATGGCAGCCATGAAATTCCTTCCGTTATCACTCACTACCTTGCCTGCCTCAAGATCTACAGTGCCCAGCCACGACTGCGTTTCTTTCTGCAAGAACTCGGACAGAACTTCCGCGGTGTGTCTGTTGTCGCCCAAACACTTCATAGCCAATACAGCCTGCTGACGTTTGCCAGTAGCTGCCCCATAATGGGAGACCTGGTGTGCAACAGTGGCAGCTGCGGATGGAGTGGTTGTGCGACTGCGGTCTGTGGACGAGCTCTCGCTTCTGCAGGAGGACGAAGAGGAGGAGGAGGGGGTGCGAACGGCTACAGCCAATTGTTTCCTAGACCGTGGGCTAGGCAGAACTGTCCCAAACTTGCTGTCCCCTGTGGACCCTGCATCCACCACATTTAACCAGTGTGCCGTGATGGACACGTAACGTCCCTGGCCATGCCTACTGGTCCATGCATCTGTTGTCAGGTGCACCTTTGTGCTCACAGATTGCCGGAGTGCATGGATGATGCGCTCTTTAACATGCTGGTGGAGGGCTGGGATGGCTTTTCTGGAAAAAAAGTGTCGACTGGGTAGCTCGTAGCGTGGTACAGCGTAGTCCATCAGGGCTTTGAAAGCTTCGCTTTCAACTAACCGGTAGGGCATCATCTCTAACGAGATTAGTCTAGCTATGTGTGCGTTCAAACCCTGTGTACGCGGATGCGAGGCTAAGTACTTCCTTTTTCTAACCATAGTCTCATGTAGGGTGAGCTGGACTGGAGAGCTGCAGATCGTGGAACTAGCGGGGGTGCCGGTGGACATGGCAGACTGAGAGACGGTGGGAGATGGTATTGTTGCCACCGGTGCCCTAGATGCAGTGTTTCCTACTACGAAACTGGTGATTCCCTGACCCTGAAGGCTTTGGCCTGGCAAAGAAACCTGCACAGATACTGCAGGTGGTGCGGAAAATGGTGGCCCTACACTGCCGGAAGGGATGTTGCGTTGCTGACTAGCTTCATTGGCCGAGGGTGCTACAACCTTAAGGGACGTTTGGTAGTTAGTCCAGGCTTGCAAATGCATGGTGGTTAAATGTCTATGCATGCAACTTGTATTGAGACTTTTCAGATTCTGTCCTCTGCTTAAGGTAGTTGAACATTTTTGACAGATGACTTTGCGCTGATCAATTGAATGTTGTTTAAAAAAATGCCAGACTGCACTCTTTCTAGCATCGGATACCTTTTCAGGCATTGCAGACTGAGCTTTAACCGGATGGCCACGCTGTCCTCCAACAAGTTTTAGCTTTGCCACGCGTTTTGGGCAAGATACGGGCCCGGCAGATGGAACCTGTTGCGATGTTGATGCCTGCTGCGGCCCCTCCTCCTCCGCTTCAGAACTGCTGCCGCCTGCACCCTGTTCCCCCAATGGCTGCCAATCGGGGTCAAGAACTGGGTCATCTATTACCTCTTCTTGTAGCTCGTGTGCAACTTCGTCTGTGTCACCGTGGCGGTCGGTGGTATAGCGTTCGTGATGGGGCAACATAGTCTCATCAGGGTCTGATTCTTGATCAGCACCCTGCGATGGCAATGTTGTGGTCTGAGTCAAAGGACCAGGATAGTAGTCTGGCTGTGGCTGTGCATCAGTGCACTCCATGTCAGATTCAACTTGTAATGGGCATGGACTGTTAACTGCTTCACTTTCTAAGCCAGGGACAGTATGTGTAAAGAGCTCCATGGAGTAACCCGTTGTGTCGCCTGCTGCATTCTTCTCTGTTGTTGTTTTTGCTGAAGAGGACAAGGAAGCGACTTGTCCCTGACCGTGAACATCCACTAACGACGCGCTGCTTTGACATTTACCAGTTTCACGAGAGGAGGCAAAAGAGCTAGAGGCTGAGTCAGCAAGATAAGCCAAAACTTGCTCTTGCTGCTCCGGCTTTAAAAGCGGTTTTCCTACACCCAGAAAAGGCCTTGTGTAGCCAGACGACGAACCTGGCTCCACAGCTCCAGACTTAGGTGCAATATTTTTTTTCCCACGACCACCTGATGCTCCACCACTACCACTACCCTCATTACCAGCTGACAATGAACGCCCCCGGCCACGACCTCTTCCACCAGACTTCCTCATTGTTTTAAAAACGTTAACAAACGAACGGTATTTGTTGCTGTCACACAACTTACACGGTGAGCTATAACTTCAGTATGATTTAGCTACCCCTTTACAGGTGGGTGAGACCACAACGAAAATCAGCCACAATGTTACACACTCTGTTGTTGTTGGCAACAAATGAGATGGCACACACGCAGGACTGTCACTGAAGCGCAAATGTAAATATTTATCTCCCACTGATTTGTGTTTGTTTTTTTTAAAAGGGAGACTTCAGAAAAAAAAAAAATAAAAAAAAAATTATTTTTTACAGAAGAATTTATAAAACAAATAAAATGAAATGATTGTTTCAGGGAGAATTTAGGAAAAAAAAAAAAAAAAAGGCTTTGTAGGGCCCACTGAGTGAGAGAGGACGCACACAGGAGTCAGGAGTGGCACACAAGCCCAGAGGCCAATATTTATCTCCCACTGATTGATGTAGTGATTTTTTCAGGTAGATTTTGGAACCCAAATCAAGCTAAAAAAAATAATAGGCTTTCTATGGCCCACAATTGGGGAGAGAGAGAGAGATGGCACACCCAGGAGTCAAGACTGGCACACAAGCAGAAGGGGCAATATGAATCTCCCACAGATTTTTTTTTTTTTTTTCAGGGAGACTTGAGAGAAAAAAAAATTCCAAAAAAATGATTTTTTTCAGGAATAATTTAGAAACCAAAGAAAATAAAATGATTGTTTCAGGGAGAATTTAGAAAACAAATAAAACAAAAAATAGGCTTTCTAGGGCCCACTGAGTGACAGATGACGCACACAGGAGTCAGGAGTGGCACACAAGCCCAGAGGCCAATATTAATCTCCCACTGATTGATTTAGTGATTTTTTTCAGGTAGATTTTGGAACCCAAATCAAGCAAAAAAATTAATAGGCTTTCTATGGCCCACAATTGGGGAGAGAGAGATGGCACACCCAGGAGTCAAGACTGGCACACAAGCAGAAGGGGCAATATGAATCTCCCACAGATTTTTTTTTTTTTTTTTCAGGGAGACTTGAGAGAAAAAAAAATACAAAAAAAATGATTTTTTTCAGGAATAATTTAGAAACCAAAGAAAATAAAATGATTGTTTCAGGGAGAATTTAGAAAACAAATAAAACAAAAAATAGGCTTTCTAGGGCCCACTGAGTGACAGATGACGCACACAGGAGTCAGGAGTGGCACACAAGCCCAGAGGCCAATATTAATCTCCCATTTTTTTTTTTCCAGGGAAAATTTATAAACCCAATAAAAAAAATAATAATAAATAGGCTTTCTATGGCCCACTATCTGAGAGAGAGAGATGGCACGCTTAGGACTGGCACACAAGCCCAAAGCCCAATATTAATCTCCCACTGATTGATTTAATGATTTTTTCAGGTAGAATTTAGAACCCAAATCAAGCAAAAAAATTAATAGGCTTTCTATGGCCCACTGAGTAAGAGATGGCACACACAGGAGTAAGGAGTGGCACACAAGCCCTGAGGCCAATATTTTTCTCCCACTGATTGATTGATTGATTTTTTAAGGTAGAATTATGAACCCAAATCAACCAAAAAAATAAATAGGCTTTCTATGGCCCACTATTTGTGAGAGAGATGGCACGCTCAGGACTGGCACACAAGCCCAGAGGCCAATATTAATCTCCCACTTTTTTTTTTTCCAGGGAAAATTTATAAACCCAATAAAAAAAATAATAATAAATAGGCTTTCTATGGCCCACTATCTGAGAGAGAGAGATGGCACGCTTAGGACTGGCACACAAGCCCAAAGGCCAATACTAATCTCCCACTGATTGATTGATTGATTTTTTAAGGTAGAATTATGAACCCAAATCAACCAAAAAAATAAATAGGCTTTCTATGGCCCACTATTTGTGAGAGAGATGGCACGCTCAGGACTGGCACACAAGCCCAGAGGCCAATATTAATCTCCCACTTTTTTTTTTTTCCAGGGAAAATTTATAAACCCAATAAAATAATAAAAAAATAGGCTTTCTATGGCCCACTATCTGAGAGAGAGAGAGATGGCACGCTTAGGACTGGCACACAAGCCCAAAGGCCAATATTAATCTCCCACTGATTGATTTATTGATTTTTTCAGGTAGAATTTAGAACCCAAATCAAGCAAAAAAATTAATAGGCTTTCTATGGCCCACTGAGTGAGAGATGGCACACACAGGAGTAAGGAGTGGCACACAAGCCCTGAGGCCAATATTTTTCTCCCACTGATTGATGTTGTGATTTTTTCTGGTAGATTTTGGAACCCAAATCAAGCAAAAAAATAAATAGGCTTTCTATGGCCCACTGAGTGAGAGATGACACAGACAGAGATGGCACTCTAGCAGAAATGTCAATCTTAGGGTACCGTCACACAGTGAAATTTTGATCGCTACAACGGTACGATCCGTGACGCTCCAGCGTTGTAACAATATCGCTCCAGCGTCGTAGACTGCTGTCACACTTTGCAATGTACGACGCTGGAGCGATAATTTCATGACGTATGTGCGATGTAGAAGCCGTTGGTTACTATGCGCACATCGTATACGATATATGTTACACCATGCGATCATGCCGCCACAGCGGGACACTAGACGACGAAAGAAAGTTTCAAACGATCTGCTACGACGTACGATTCTCAGCGGGGTCCCTGATCGCAGGAGCGTGTCAGACATTGCGATATCGCTCGAACGTCACGGATATATCGCTCGAACGTCACGAATCGTGCCGTCGTAGCGATCAAAATTTCACTGTGTGACGGTACCCTTAATCTCCCACCAGGCAGCAATAAGGAGTGGACTGATGCACAAATTAAATAAAAAGTGTGGACAAACAAACAAGATAGCTGTGCAGAAAGGAAGGAACAAGAGGATTTGTGCTTTGAAAAAAGCAGTTGGTTTGCACAGCGGCGTACACACAGCAATGCAGCTATCAGGGAGCCTTCTAGGGCAGCCCAATGAGCTACAGCGCTGAGGAAAAAAAAAAAAAAAGGAGCTTCCACTGTCCCTGCACACCGAAGGTGGTGTTGGGCAGTGGAAATCGCTACAGCACAAGCGGTTTTGTGGTTAATGGACCCTGCCTAACGCTATCCCTGCTTCTGACGAAGCGGCAGCAACCTCTCCCTAAGCTCAGATCAGCAGCAGTAACATGGCGGTCGGCGGGAACTCCCCTTTATAGCCCCTGTGACGCCGCAGACAGCAAGCCAATCACTGCAATGCCCTTCTCTAAGATGGTGGGGACCAGGACCTATGTCATCACGCTGCCCACACTCTGCGTTTACCTTCATTGGCTGAGAAATGGCGCTTTTCGCGTCATTGAAACGCGACTTTGGCGCGAAAGTCGCGTACCGCATGGCCGACCACGCACAGGGGTCGGATCGGGTTTCATGAAACTCGACTTCGCCAAAAGTCGGCGACTTTTGAAAATGTTCGACCCGTTTCGCTCAACCCTAGTTACAACTGCTCCAATAGAAAATCGCAGTTGTAAAACCGCAGTGAAATGCGCAGAAAAACCGCGGTAAATCCGCGATAAATCCACAGCGGTTTAGCACTGCGGATTTATCAAATCCGCAGTGGAAAAATCCGCAGAGGAACAGAATACGTGTGCACATACCGAAACCCTAACCCTAGCCCTAACCCTACCCCTACCCCTAACCCTACCCCTAACCCTACCCCTACCACTACCCCTAGCCCTAACCCTAACCCTATTCTAACCTTAGTGTAAAAAAAAAAAAAAATTCTTTATTTTTTTATTGTCCCTACCTATGGGGGTGACAAAGGGGGGGGGGGGGGTCATTTACTATTTTTTTTTATTTTGATCACTGAGATAGGTTATATCTCAGTGATCAAAACTCACTTTGGAACGAATCTGCCGGCCGGCAGATTAGGCGGGCGCACTGCACATGCGCCCGCCATTTTGGAAGATGGCGGCGCCCAGGAAAGAAGACGGACGGATCCCGGGAGGTAAGTATAAGGGGGGGGGGGGGAGATCAGGGCACGGGGGGGCGTCGGAGCACGGGGGGTGGATCAGAGCATGGGGGGGTGGATCGTAACACGGGGGGGTGGATTGGAGCACGGGGTGGGGGATCGCTGTGCAGGGGAGTGGATCGGAGCACGGGGGGGGATCGGAGCACGGGGGGGATCGCTGTGTGGGGGGATGATCGGAGTGCGGGGGGGTTTGATTGGAGCACGGGGGGTGTGATTGGAGCACGGGGGGAGCGGACAGGAGGACGGGGGAGCGGAGTACAGGACGGAGGGGAGCGGACCACAGATCGGGGGGCTGGGGGGGCGATCGGTGGGGTGGGGTGGGGGCACATAAGTGTTTCCAGCCATGGCCGATGATATTGCAGCATCGGCCATGGCTGGATTGTAATATTTCACCATTTTTTTAGGTGAAATATTACAAATCGCTCTGATTGGCAGTTTCACTTTCAACAGCCAATCAGAGCGATCGTAGCCACGGGGGGGTGAAGCCACCCCCCCTGGGCTAAACTACCACTCCCCCTGTCCCTGCAGATCGGGTGAAATGGGAGGTAACCCTTTCACCCGGCCTGCAGGGACGCGATCTTTCTGTGACACAGCATATGCGTCACAGGTCGGATTGGCACCGACTTTCATGACGCATACGCTGTGTCACAGGTCGGGAAGGGGTTAAGGCCATGTTCACACCATCCTTTTTTTCATGCGGAATCGCCGCGATTTTCCCGCTGCGGGTCCGCAGCTGTTTTCCATGCAGGGTACATTACAATGTACCCTATGGAAAACAGGAACTGCTGTGCCCACATTGCGGAAAATCGCGAAAAAAGCCGCACTGAATTGCCGCGGTAAAAAAGAAGTACCATGTCACTTCTTTTTGCGGAACTGCAGCGGTTCTGCACCCATAGACCTCCATTGTGAGGTCAAACCCGCAGTAAAACCCGCAGATGAAAAATATATCTGCGGGTTTTACTGCGGTTTGTGGTGCAGAACCGCTGCAGTGTGGCTGCCCCCCGTGCCCCAATCCCACCCCCCCATGCTCCGATGCCACCCCCCGTGCTCCGACGCCCCCCCCCGTGCCCTAATCTCCCCCCTTATACTTACCCGGCCTCCCGGTGTCCGTCCGGCCGTCTTCTCCCTGGGCGCCGCCATCTTGCAAAATGGCGGGCGCATGCGCAGTGCGCCCGCCGAATCTGCCGGCCGGCAGATTCGTTCCAAAGTGCATTTTGATCATTGAGATATAACCTATCTCAGTGATCAAAATAAAAAAATAGTAAATGACCCCCCCCCCCCTTTGTCACCCCCATAGGTAGGGACAATAAAAAAATTAAGAATTTTTTTTTCCACTAAGGTTAGAATAGGGTTAGGGGTAGGGTTAGGGGTAGGGTTAGGGGTAGGGGTAGGGTTAGGGTTAGGGGTAGGGTTAGGGTATTTTCAGCCATTTTAACCCTAAAAAACTTCCTAGAAAACACACAGACTGCATAGAAAACTGCATAAAAAAACGCATCAAAAAATGCATAAAAAAAGCACCAAAAAAGCACCAAAAAAAGGACCTGCGTTTTCTGCCAAGAGCTGCGGTTTTTAGTCCTGAAAAAAAGGAGGGAAATCAGGAACATGTGAACATACCCTAACAAGTGGCTCATTACCAGAACTTTCTCTGTCCATATAAAAGGACTTTACCTTTATCCACAAAACAGATAATTGATTTTATTTTGTTAAGCCAGCAGAAAAAAATTCTAATCATCAGTTAAAGGGAATCTGTCAGCAGGTTTCTGCTATGTAAACTGACAGCAGCATATTGTAGAATATGAAACACTGATTCCAGTGAGACGTCACTTACTAGGCTGCTTACTATCATTTTGATACAATCACAGTTTTCTCTGCTGCTGATCTTGCAGAGTCCGGTATGCTGAGCACTGTTTATCCCTGCCCACACCACTGATTGGCTGCTTTCTGTGTACACTACGCATAGGCAGCAAGCTGCTAATTAGTGATGGGGGCGGGATTACACATAATAGTAGACTATAAGACTCAGGACACCTTTTCCTGTAGTAACATAGTAACATAGTAACATAGTTAGTAAGGCCGAAAAAAGACATTTGTCCATCCAGTTCAGCCTATATTCCATCATAATAAATCCCCAGATCTACGTCCTTCTACAGAACCTAATAATTGTATGATACAATATTGTTCTGCTCCAGGAAGACATCCAGGCCTCTCTTGAACCCCTCGACTGAGTTCGCCATCACCACCTCCTCAGGCAAGCAATTCCAGATTCTCACTGCCCTAACAGTAAAGAATCCTCTTCTATGTTGGTGGAAAAACCTTCTCTCCTCCAGACGCAAAGAATGCCCCCTTGTGCCCGTCACCTTCCTTGGTATAAACAGATCCTCAGCGAGATATTTGTATTGTCCCCTTATATACTTATACATGGTTATTAGATCGCCCCTCAGTTGTCTTTTTTCTAGACTAAATAATCCTAATTTCGCTAATCTATCTGGGTATTGTAGTTCTCCCATCCCCTTTATTAATTTTGTTGCCCTCCTTTGTACTCTCTCTAGTTCCATTATATCCTTCCTGAGCACCGGTGCCCAAAACTGGACACAGTACTCCATGTGCGGTCTAACTAGGGATTTGTACAGAGGCAGTATAATGCTCTCATCATGTGTATCCAGACCTCTTTTAATGCACCCCATGATCCTGTTTGCCTTGGCAGCTGCTGCCTGGCACTGGCTGCTCCAGGTAAGTTTATCATTAACTAGGATCCCCAAGTCCTTCTCCCTGTCAGATTTACCCAGTGGTTTCCCGTTCAGTGTGTAATGGTGATATTGATTCCCTCTTCCCATGTGTATAACCTTACATTTATCATTGTTAAACCTCATCTGCCACCTTTCAGCCCAAGTTTCCAACTTATCCAGATCCATCTGTAGCAGAATACTATCTTCTCTTGTATTAACTGCTTTACATAGTTTTGTATCATCTGCAAATATCGATATTTTACTGTGTAAACCTTCTACCAGATCATTAATGAATATGTTGAAGAGAACAGGTCCCAATACTGACCCCTGCGGTACCCCACTGGTCACAGCGACCCAGTTAGAGACTATACCATTTATAACCACCCTCTGCTTTCTATCACTAAGCCAGTTACTAACCCATTTACACACATTTTCCCCCAGACCAAGCATTCTCATTTTGTGTACCAACCTCTTGTGCGGCACGGTATCAAACGCTTTGGAAAAATCGAGATATACCACGTCCAATGACTCACCGTGGTCCAGCCTATAGCTTACCTCTTCATAAAAACTGATTAGATTGGTTTGACAGGAGCGATTTCTCATAAACCCATGCTGATATGGAGTTAAACAGTTATTCTCATTGAGATAATCCAGAATAACATCCCTCAGAAACCCTTCAAATATTTTACCAACAATAGAGGTTAGACTTACTGGCCTATAATTTCCAGGTTCACTTTTAGAGCCCTTTTTGAATATTGGCACCACATTTGCTATGCGCCAGTCCTGCGGAACAGACCCTGTCGCTATAGAGTCCCTAAAAATAAGAAATAATGGTTTATCTATTACATTACTTAGTTCTCTTAGTACTCGTGGGTGTATGCCATCCGGACCCGGAGATTTATCTATTTTAATCTTATTTAGCCGGTTTCGCACCTCTTCTTGGGTTAGATTGGTGACCCTTAATATAGGGTTTTCATTGTTTCTTAGGATTTCACCTAGCATTTCATTTTCCACCGTGAATACCGTGGAGAAGAAGGTGTTTAATATGTTAGCTTTTTCCTCGTCATCTACAACCATTCTTTCCTCACTATTTTTTAAGGGGCCTACATTTTCAGTTTTTATTCTTTTACTATTGATATAGTTGAAGAACAGTTTGGGATTAGTTTTACTCTCCTTAGCAATGTGCTTCTCTGTTTCCTTTTTGGCAGCTTTAATTAGTTTTTTAGATAAAGTATTTTTCTCCCTATAGTTTTTTAGAGCTTCAATGGTGCCATCCTGCTTTAGTAGTGCAAATGCTTTCTTTTTACTGTTAATTGCCTGCCTTACTTCTTTGTTTAGCCACATTGGGTTTTTCCTATTTCTAGTCCTTTTATTCCCACAAGGTATAAACCGCTTACACTGCCTATTTAGGATGTTCTTAAACATTTCCCATTTATTATCTGTATTCTCATTTCTGAGGATATTGTCCCAGTCTACCAGATTAAGGGCATCTCTAAGCTGTTCAAACTTTGCCTTCCTAAAGTTCAATGTTTTTGTGACTCCCTGACAAGTCCCCCTAGTGAAAGACAGGTGAAACTGCACAATATTGTGGTCGCTATTTCCTAAATGCCCGACCACCTGCAGATTTGTTATTCTATCAGGTCTATTAGATAGTATTAGGTCTAAAAGTGCTGCTCCTCTGGTTGGATTCTGCACCAATTGTGAAAGATAATTTTTCTTGGTTATTAGCAGAAACCTGTTGCCTTTATGGGTTTCACAGGTTTCTGTTTCCCAGTTAATATCCGGGTAGTTAAAGTCCCCCATAACCAGGACCTCATTATGGGTTGCAGCTTCATCTATCTGCTTTAGAAGTAGACTTTCCATGGTTTCTGTTATATTTGGGGGTTTGTAACAGACCCAAATGAGAATTTTGTTACCATTTTTCCCTCCATGAATTTCAACCCATATGGACTCGACATCCTCATTCCCTTCGCTAATATCCTCCCTTAAAGTGGACTTTAGACAAGACTTTACATAGAGACAAACCCCTCCTCCTCTCCGATTTTTACGATCCTTTCTAAACAGACTGTAACCCTGTAAGTTAACTGCCCAGTCATAGCTTTCATCTAACCATGTCTCGGTTATTCCCACTATGTCAAAGTTACCTGTAGATATTTCTGCTTCTAGTTCTTCCATCTTGTTTGTCAGGCTTCTGGCGTTTGCGAGCATGCAGTTTAGAGGATTTTGTTTTGTTCCAATCTCCTCACTGTGGATTGTTTTAGAAATGTTCTTACCTCCCTTCTGAGTATGTTTTCCTGGGTCGTCTTTGTTCGAGTCTAATGTTTTTCTTCCCGTCCCCTCTTCTTCTAGTTTAACGCCCTAGTGATAATCTCCTTCTGATAAAACACTGATTATATTGAAAACGTAACACACAGCCTGGTAAGTGACACATCACTGGAATCAGGGTCTCAGTCCCTACATCATACTGTTTTCAGATTACATGTTAAAAACCTGCTGACAGATTCCCATTAGCAAAGAAGACACAGATTTGGATAGGTTCACACCTCATATTTACAGTATATTTTGCAGGACTATTTAAATTGTTCTGCCGGCCATATGACCTACATATACCTGTGTTCCTATACATCTGAAACTGAAACCTGAAACCAGTCATTGCATGGCAGCGTAGTTTACCGTGCTCCAAGTAACTTCTGCATAACGTCATACAATCTCAGTGAAAGCTCAAGACAAACATTACATCCATGCCTTCATATCCTGAAGAACACTGTGACCAGCATCTTGGACTGCAGCCCGGACCCTCTGTCCCTCATCAACTTACATTTTTTTGGTTTGTTGTCAACACACCTTATTCAAGCTTTATATGATACAGCCTGGAAAGGATGATGTCCTAGCAAAGTGCCATCAAAGTCAAAATATGACACCCTTTCTCCATGAAAGGCACTTATGACATAACTAGGTGGTGGCCCGATTCTAACGTAGAATATATAGGTAGTATATAGCACAGGCTACGTACTATATTGCACAGTGACGTAGTATATAACACAACGACGCAGTATCTAACATAGCTACGTAGTATAAAACAGAGCTGCGTAGTATGTAACACAGCGTACGTAGTATATAGCAGAGCTTAACACAGCCATGTAGTATATAACATAGCCACGTAGCATATTGTAGAGCCACGTAGTATATTGCACAGGCACGTAGTATATTGCACAGGCACGTAGTATATTGCACAGCCACGTAGTATATAACACAGTCACATAGTGTATTGCACAGCTATGCAGTATATTGGTCAGCGACGTAGTATATAGCAGAGCCACGTAGTATATAACATAGCCTAGTAGTATATTGTAGAGGCACGTAGTATATTGCACAGCCACGTAGTATATAACAGAGCCACGTAGTATATTGCACAGTCGACGTAGTATATAAGAGAACTGACACAGCCACATAGTATATTGCACAGCTACGTAGTATATAACATAGAGCACGTAGTATATTGCACAGTCACGTTGTATATTGCCCAGCTACATAGTATATAGCAGAGATGTAGTATATAACAGAGCCCACGCAGTATGTAACACAGCCCACGTAGTATATAGCAATGTGGGCACTATATGCGTGGTTAAAAAAGACTTAAAATAAAAAATAAACATACGCTCACCCTCCGAAGGCCCCTTGAAGTCCTGGCGCCTGTGTGCAGTGCACGCGGCAACTTCCGGGTTCAGGGTTGGTATGAGCGCAGGACCTGTGATGACATCGCGGTCACATGAGCATCCTTGGCCCCGGAACCTGCCGCTTGCACTGCCGAGGATAGCGCGCGACGTCGGAGGGTGAGAATAACCTTTTTTTTTTATTATTATTATTTGTAACATTAGATCTGTTTACTATTGATGCTGCATACGCAGCATCAATAGTAAAAAGTTGGTCACACAGGGTTAATAGCTATGTTAACGGAGTGCGTTACAACGTGGTCCGTTAACACTGGCATTAACCCTGTGTGAGCGCTCAGCGCTGACTGCAGGGCAGTAAAGCAGCGGCCATTTCGCTGCCAGACTATGGCTGTCGCTTATTGGTCGTGGCAATGGTCGTGGGTGTTTTGCCACGACCAATCAGCGACTTGGATTTCCATGACAAACAGACAGACTGACAGACAGAAAGACAGACAGACAGAAAGACGGAAGTGACCCTTAGACAATTATATAGTAGATTACTTAAAACGCATCAGACCTTTGGAATTTGACATTTATCCTATCTGAAATTTTTAGCTCAACTTGTGAAAATCTTGTAAAAACTTCTGTAATGTGTTTACTATCCAACACTTTGTAGATGGTCAACTTCGAGTTTGTGTCCAATGACCCTATGGCTTTATCCCTTCTAGCTCACTATTCAAGTAGACATTGTGTAGTAAGGGGTGATCAAGTTTTGGACATTTAAAAAAAAAGATTGCTCCTAAAAGTTTAGTATTCCGATGTGTAAACTTAATGTAACCTAAAGTTGCCCCAAATAAGTAGTGTTACACACCTGGCACAGGTATCCCGGGCTCTGCTTTCTTCACCTTGCGTCGCTGCCCTCTGTTGTGCTCCATGTCGACTCTTGTAGATTGCCCAAAGTGGCTCAATGACGTCATCCTCATGATCCTACTTAAAGCCCATTAGGACAAAAAATCTGTGTCTTAGGATTGAGATTCAAGACTTTAGTTTGTTGTGCACCACTTTTCGTGCTTTAACTTGCTTCATTCCCTGCTGACTTCCACTTCATCCATCCTGCTGATCCCAAAATTCCCAAGGGTACCACATCCTCACTACCCATGTGCCATCCTGCCAGCTGCACCAACATTTAGTGGATCCTTGTGCCCAAACAAACCTGGGCCTCAGTGAGGCAACTTCACAAGGTGAGGTTCACAAGTAGCCATGTGTGAACCTCTTGTTTTCCTGCAGGGCAAATCGAAAAAAGTTGCATTAACATTAATTGTCACTCCAACACACATTTCATATTTTTTCTCAAATTACTAGCGCCAAATTCAGCTTCTGAGGAAGCTTCAGAATTATTGGATTATTGGAATGTTTAGCATTTGTTGTGCTTTCTTGTCTATGAGTTACAAACTATCATGAAAAGTAACTAATATACCGTAAATTGTTGGGGTAAATCCAGCAGTCTATACACAAGACAATTCACAATCTGCCCACAAATGGACAAGAAGGGATAACCTATCGAAGGGAACACCGGAGTAAGAGAGCTTTTTCTTGAGGAAGGACTAGAAGAATTAACAGGAGAGCAGTTGGCATTCTCCTCGGATGTGCAGTTTGTGCAGGGCTAGGTGAAGCAGAAAGAAAAATTAGTGCTTCCCAAAAGAAAGGAGAAGTGACAAAAATATAACAAGGCCAGTGAGAGTAGAGATGGTCTCCTAGTCTACACTGACAAGCAAAAGGGTAACAATGTTTTGAACATTTGACTTTCAGGCTCCATAGCTCACCATCTACCACTGGTGGACACAGACAGATAAGCGACCCTGTGCAAAAACAGTATATGCACCCTTTGCCGTCCAATAGCTCATCATAATGTACAATTTCACATGTTTTGGAGGCAGAAATGGTCCCTCTTACATCTTGGGTTCCTGTGCGGCTGCAGAAGTTGCACCAAGGGTATGTCCACCACTGCCACCCACTACATCTTCGAACGTGAGCCTACGTTCACTAGCATGCAGTGACATGACAAGAATCTTCATAACTAGTCATATGCTAGATAGTTGATTGTCTATAAAATGATGGTAGTCTAAAGTTCGAAGCTGTATTGGATGGTGAGAGATGGAGCCTGAAAGTCAAAAGTTCAAAACATTGTTACCCTTTTGATGGTCAGTGTACATTTAGTATTTTGGAAGATACCCGTAATAAGAGATCTAGTTAAGTATCTTCAAAATGGCCAGATTCCTGTGTTTTCCTCCAGGAGTAAGGGTCAAATAAAATCAGAGAAGAACATCTAAGCCAGCCAAGCTAGGCAACTGCAGAGACACATTGCACCATTGAAAGGGCACCTAGTGTACCGACAACATGACTAATAGTAAAGTCTCTTTCATAGAGAATATATTCCCAGAACTCACATTAAAATCCAATCTTTTATCTTCTATTTTAACAGGGACACATCATTACATTAATATCAAGTGTTACGTTACGATATTACTTTAATATCCATGCTATGACTGAGACAATAAATTTGTTTGAAACGTGTAAGAGATCCCGTGAATTTTAACTATGTTTTGACGTGTTCCCGTTAAAATAACGGATTGCATTTCAGTTTGAGGGCCGGGAACATACTCTTTCTAAAAGTGCATCAGTCTGGGGAACCTCACTGTAAACCCATGCACCAAGTAACATATATGATCCAAGGGCAATAGTAAGATTGGCCACGGTTCTGTTCTAGTATATTGCCCTAGATCATAGACAAAAATAGTGGCAGCCTAAGGACTGTCCACCATTTAAGCTCGAAAACTGTACTTCATGTTTATTAGTTACTACTCAGTGAACTTGTCATTTGTATAGCGTCTTGGAAGTGAATGAGAAGAAAGAGTTAACCTCAGCTTGCATAGCATCAGTCCTCACATTACAACTTGGCACAACGAGGCAGAATAGGATATCAGCATGATGACTGAAGGAGCTGCATCTTCCTGCAGTTCAACTCATTGTACCGGTAGGAGACTTTCTCAACCACTCAGGTTTAATGAGATTTGAAGACAAAACTAGCCCTAAACATGCTAAAAAGAGAAGCAGTAAGGACAGTGTTGTTCCTTCCAGAAAGGTACAAGAAGACATTCAAGAACTTTTCCCATGTCTTAGATAATACCTTTTTTGTAGAAATGCTTGGAAAGCAGTTCTTTGTCCATCACCAAAAAAAAAAAAGTGAGATGCTGCCCCAATTCGTTACTGGTCTCCAAGAGTTAATCATGACACTAAAATGTAAAGAAGAGCAGTTGACCAGGGCTTTCCGGGACGTTGGTGTCGTACCTACAAGAAAGTTTATCCTAAGCCTGAGCAGTCAGCCTCTGCTGAAGCACTGCAAGAAAAGTTGGAATAGGAATCTGGTCTCATGGTACACCAGCTGATAAAGGAAGTAGAAATTAAAGAAAAATATTGAGGACAGTCGTTGCAACTCAATGGGTAGAAGTGGTATCATAAAAAATACATACAAATGGAATCCTTGAAAGAAGTGATAAAAAAAAACCTAAGCTCTGCAATAAGACAAAGTACTGCTCCAGAAACCGGGCCTGGGCAGATGCAAATTTGCCATCAGTTAAGTGAAGGAGGCCATAACAATCAGCCCCTCTGTGACACGACTGCTGACCAATAAGGCATAATCTGGAGACTGCTGGAGAAACTTTTGACCCATGCTCTCTGCTAGACACAAAATACTTAGCTGAGGAATTTCCTATAGTTATGGCCAAGTTTATTTGAGTTCAGTAATTCTCTTTGGAACACACTGGGTCCCAAATCACAACTGTCGCTAACAGTGTTTATTATTATTATTTATTGTTATAGCGCCATTTATTCCATGGCGCTTTACATGTGAGGAGGGGTAGACGTAATAAAAACAGGTACAATAATCTTAAACAATACAAGTCATAACTGGTACAGGAGGAGAGAGGACCCTGCCCGCGAGGGCTCACAATCTACAAGGGATGGGTGAGAATACAGTAGGCGAGGGTAGAGCTGGTCATGCAGCGGTTTGGTCACCGCTTGTGTTTACAGCACAATTCTCATCTGTGCTGTGTGATGGCAGCACATTTTGGGGTACACTCTACTACTGCGAACAGCCTACCAATGCCTATCACTGGAAATTTCAATTTAGGGTCAAGACCTACATAAGGTGCGAGTGATGGTGGTGGAGAGGGTAATCTACTCCAATGTTCTTGTGATGATCAGGACTACAGTAGATGACCAGTGGGTTAGACCAAAATACTCGGTATGAGTCTCCAGCAATAAACATGGATGGCCTTGCAGAAGACACTGAAGCAGTGCCAAATTCAGAAGCTGTTGCCAAAACTGTTATCATTAATATCCTTTACCAATTGGTACTAGCCAGGAATTAAAAGGGGCAGCAATGAAGGAATCAAGCCCTATGTGCCCTGCAGCCAGACAAGTGCTATTGACTATGGTCAATGTCACTGATCAGACCGTGATCCTTACATACCATGAATTATTGGAAGAAGTGAGTACAACTGATATTAGAGTATGTGAGAAAAGCCATACTCTCCATCAAGTTTTCCTGTCATGACATGGAAGTAGACTGTTCTGTTCAGCCTTTCTTCTGCGCAGTAATGTGACTCCTGTGAAGGAGTCACACTGTAGTACAATACAATACAAAGAAGATAGACTCAAAGAAATTTACTACTGCCAGGTAGAACTGGTCCGGGACACATTTGAGATGGATGGCGACAAACTGGAAGTCAGAAAGGACTTCAACCTACTTAGATTAATGATCACTCAAGATGCAGTGATGACACCGAAAGACAATAGGGGAATATCTATGGGCAAATCAACAATGAAGTAACAGGACAATATCTTCAAATCATGGAACATTTCACTGGCTATGAATACACGGATCGTACATAGTTTGGTCTTTTCTGTAGTAACATATGGATTTGAAACCTGGACGATAAAGAAATAAGTCAGGAGAAGATTCAACGCCTTCTAAAAATTGTGCTGGAGAAGGATGTTATCAATACCATGGATGGCAAAAAGGACAAACTAATCAATTTTAGAACAATTCAAGCCTGACGTCACTCGAAGCAAGGATCACCAATCTACGACTTCCTTACTTTGGACACATCATGCGAAGAGTGCAATCACTGGAGGAGGACATCATGGTCGGAAGAATAGAAGAAAAAAGAGGAAGACCTGCAACCCGATGGCTTGATACATTCAAGATAACGGTGGAGAATACCCCAGTGAATCCATCTAGGCTTACACAAGATCGATCTTCTTACAGAGCGTTCATCCCTTAAGTCGCCATGGCTCGTGATCAAGCCAAAGGTCATTAAATAAAAAATATCAATAAAGAATAGCTCAGACCACAAAGATAAGCAATTACAAAGGGACATTCTGACTCTGAATGGGCACCCGGTGTACCAAAAACAGTATTAATAGGAAGCCTATTTTCCCAGATTGTCACCAATGAGTGAACACTTTCAGTCTAAGAAGTTGTAACTATTTAAATAAGTAGTCCACTATTTTATAACACATTATTAATGGGCTCAAGGTGGTGAAAAAAAAAAAAAAACAATGCTCTTGTGATCACCTGATAACCCCTCCAGGAAGATGAAGCCCATAGAGGACACAGTGCGGAGTACAGAGGAGCAGTAACAGGTTGGAGGTGAGTACTGATTATTTTCTTGCACCATCAAGGGCCCATTAACAATCTGTTACAAAGTAGTGGACAACTTTAAAATCAGAGACTGTACTATATTTATTAGTTACCATTGATTTATTGGACCGTATGAAAAGAAGTGCGCTCATACTGAGCTTTTACTGTTTCTGAAAAGTTAAGTGAAGAGAGCCACATCAGTGTGTCCGAAGCTTGCAAGGCCCAAAACTTTAGAAAACTCTGGAGTTTTTCTTAGGACATTTTTTGGATGGTTTTGTTTTCCGTTTTTTTTTTCACTCCATTGAATATTGAATAAAACGCTCTAGAGAACGTCCAGGCATATTTTGAGCTCTTTCATTGACTTGTATTGTAAAGTACAGCGTGTCTTTCGAGTGGAATATGTCAGAAGAACGGTAATGACTATAGCCAAAATGTCACTTATCTGGTGCATTACGGTACCTTGACTCCAGGTGACCAAAAGAGACATTAAGGCTCTGAATAAATAGAATTTCATAGGAAAATTGTGGGTGAAGTCATAAACTGTCGTACTTAGTGCAGAGGATGCGGAGAGAGGATCCTTGCATCATTGCTCCTTCCCGCAGTCTCGGCACTTGGCCGAACACAGGATCAGTTTTGACCATGGTGTTCCTCTACAACTTGATACAATGCCGTTTTTTAGAATTATGTAACACCACATGAAGACGGAATTATGAATATTTCAAAAATGTAATTTTGTGAAACTTGAATGTTTGCAGGTGGCTGGTCCTTGCCATCGCTATGTGTCGCTTCTACATTGAAAAAGGAACACACAAGGGGCTGTACAAGACTATTCAGAAGACACTTAAATTTTTCCAGACATTTGCTTTACTTGAGGTAAATTGCTTGCTTTTGCTTGATGTGTTGAATGTAGATGTCCACACGGGGTAGAATTGCTGCGGATTTTGCTTTCAAATTTGTAAAGGTAAAATCCACAGGGGATAACAGCACCTCCACTCTTCCGTCAAGGCTTTCTACAAGATATTCAAGGTATTTGTGGGAATTCCGGCCCATTCACAATCGGTGTACTATTTTATACCATAAGTATTGGATGGGTATGTGATCGGGATTTTGTGTAGTCACTTGATTTTTCCTCATCAAATCCTCACAACCGTGCCTTTACGGGCCTGGAAGCATATGGTTGTGTGAAAGGTCATTTTATGATGTAGTGTTATTATTACCATTCACTACAAATAAGGGGCCAAACCCTGGAAACCACGTACTACGCATTTCCCAGGGGTTCATCACACGCAGATTCATTCATCAAACGGCCAGATAGGGAAACGTTGTTCATCACTTCAGAGAACGAATTTCCGCTGATCTATTGTTCAGTGGTGGGCTGCGAGCACTGGACATTGTGCACCTTAAGTGATAGGGGCAGACTGGAAACGTCATCAACTGACTCGTGAGATCCTATGACATTACCTTTTTAAAGTCAGGCAGTGAGCACTTCAGTATGACACGTGGGACTACCAGGGTTTATCTATGGAGATTGCGTGGACCTGTGCTTGATGTTATGCAACTGCATCCATTGTCTGTCTCTGACACCTGAACTTAATAATCAGATTTTGTGTCCGCATTCAATGTATGGAAAAAAGTATCTGGCCTCACTGCTTAATCATTAAATTCAGGCTTCTCATTCAGTCCCATTGCATCCAGTGTATAACATCCGTCACCATGTCACCATTGCTCCCCAGTGTATACATCCGGCCCCTCACTCCCCGGTGCCTAAACATCTGCCCTCTCGCCCCCCATGTGTATAACACTCAGCACCTCACCCCCGGTGTGTAACATCCAACCCCTCACTCCCCAGTGTATACCATTAAAATCCCTCACTGCCGGTGTATAACATCCGGCCCTTCGCTCCCCAGTGTATACATCCAGCCCCTCACTCCCCGGTGTATAACATCCAATTCCTAGTGCCATGGAAAAAATGGCGCTATAATAATAAATAATAATAATAATAATAATTCAAAGAAAAAAAGAGAAAGCACAGGCCATACAAAATGGGGATCACCTGAACAACAATGATAAATACAAAAACACAGCAGTGTTTTTGTATTTATCATTGTTGTTCAGGTGATCCCCATTTTGTATGGCCTGTGCTTTCTCTTTTTTTCTTTGTATATTCATATTCTCAGGTCTGGGTTGGATCCCTTGCTGGATATTCTGTGGTGCCCCCACATCTTAGTAAATAATAATAATTCCTCACCGCCAGTGTATAACATCCGACTCCTCACTCCCCAGTGTATACATCCAGCCCCTCACTCCCCGGTGTATAACATCCAATTCCTCACCGCCAGTGTATAACATCCGACTCCTCACTCCCCGGTGTATAACATTCAATCCCTCACCGCCGGTGTATAACATCCGACTCCTCACTCCCCGGTGTATAACATCCGACTCCTCACTCCCCAGTGTATAACATCCAATTCCTCACCGCCAGTGTATAACATCCGACTCCTCACTCCCCGGTGTATAACATTCAATCCCTCACCGCCGGTGTATAACATCCGACTCCTCACTCCCCGGTGTATAACATCCGACTCCTCACTCCCCAGTGTATAACATCCAATTCCTCACCGCCAGTGTATAACATCCGACTCCTCACTCCCCGGTGTATAACATCCAATCCCTCACCGCCGGTGTATAACATCCGGCTCCTCGCTCCCCAGTGTATAACATCCGACTCCTCACTCCCCGGTGTATAACATCCGACTCCTCACTCCCCGGTGTATAACATCCGACTCCTCACTCCCCAGTGTATAACATCCAATTCCTCACCGCCAGTGTATAACATCCGACTCCTCACTCCCCGGTGTATAACATCCAATCCCTCACCGCCGGTGTATAACATCCGGCTCCTCGCTCCCCAGTGTATAACATCCGACTCCTCACTCCCCAGTGTATAACATCCAATTCCTCACCGCCAGTGTATAACATCCGACTCCTCACTCCCCGGTGTATAACATCCAATCCCTCACCGCCGGTGTATAACATCCGGCTCCTCGCTCCCCAGTGTATAACATCCGACTCCTCACTCCCCGGTGTATAACATCCGACTCCTCACTCCCCAGTGTATAACATCCAATTCCTCACCGCCAGTGTATAACATCCGACTCCTCACTCCCCGGTGTATAACATCCAATCCCTCACCGCCGGTGTATAACATCCGGCTCCTCGCTCCCCAGTGTATAGCATTAAAATCCCTCACCACCGATGTATAACATTTGACTCCTCACTACTCGGTATATACATCTGGCCCCTCGCTCCCCGATGTATAACATCCAATCGCTCACAGCCGGTGTATACATCCGGCCCCTCACTCCCCCGGTGTATAACATTAAAATCGCTCACTGCTGGTGTATAACATCTGACCCCTCACTCCCCAATGTATAACATCCAATGCCTTACCGCCGGTGTATAACATCTGACCCCTCGCTCCCTGGTGTATAACATCCAGACCCTTGTTCCCTGGTGTATAACATTCAATCCCTCACCACTGGTGTTTAACATCCGGCCCATCGCTCCCCGGTGTATAACATCCAATCCCTCACCACCGGTGTATAACATACAGACCCTTGTTCCCTGGTGTATAACATTCAATCCCTCACCATCGGTGTTTAACATCCGGCCCATCGCTCCCCGGTGTATAACATACAATTCCTTGCTGACGGTGTGCTCCACTGGGAGCTTCATGGCCAAGCAGCTGCTTGCAGCCTTATATTACCAAGCACAATGCCAAGTGCTGGATGGAGTGGTGTACGACAGCCACTATTGGACTCTGGAGTGGTCGAAACGAGTCCTGTGTAGTGACGGATCTACTGTATCTATCAGGAATCTGATGGACGAGTCTGTGTTTGGCGAATACCAGGGGAATGTTACCTGCCTGACTGTATTGTACAGTTTGGTGGAGGAGCGATAATGCTATCGGATTGTTTTTCTAGGGTTGACCTCGGCCCCTTTGTTCCAGAGAAGAGAAGTCTTAATGCTTCATCAAACAAGACATTTTAGACAACTGTAGCTTCCAACTTTGTGAGAACAGTTTGGGGAAAGCCCTTTGCTGTTCCCCATGACCACAAAGTCCATAAAGTCATGGTTGAGGGAGTTCCGTGGGGAAGAACATGACCAGTCGTGCAGACCGGACCTCAACCTTATCCAACACTTTTGGGATGAATTAGAATGGAAATAGTGGAAAGGTGCATGGGTGAACGCAGCCGGCAAATTCATCACAATTTACACTACTAAAGTGACCGTCCAATCCCTGACTGGAATCTGTTTCTTGACTTGGTGTATGGCACCACATTGGGCACATCTTACTCCCGCTTACTGTTCAGGGCCAGAGTGTATTGATGTATGAGTATTTTTATTAAATGATGACTATTATCGGATTTGATTTATTTCATTATTCTCTATTTCAGTTGGTTCACTGCGCACTTGGTGAGTATACTCTTTTCTAATAAGGAACGTGTTCCAAAAAATAGACTTAGGAGATTCCGACACATTAGACCGGGATCACACGTCTGTATTTTCTCTCACCCAAGAAAATGGGTCCGATTATGCCAATCGCACTCTACACTCTGATCAAACTCTCAGATTAATCAGCGCGTGATAGACTTCTATCGGATGAGGAGAAGATGGAGAAAAAAAGTCTCCATCTTCTCCATTGTTTAAGTGCGCAGAGTGCAGTCTGATTTATCCCACGGACTCGTTGACTTGCATGACCAAGTGCGATCCGAATATCAGATCCAACTCGGACATGCTGAGATTTTATCGTCGGACAGACTGTCCGAGGAAAAAAAATCAGACATGTGCACGGCCCCATAGAATAATATTGATCCGATGTGTTGTCGAATCGCACTCGGATCGAAAATATGGTTGTCTGCACGTGACTTACGATAGATGTCAGCAGAACCTTTGTTCAACCCACTCTTATCTCATTATATGGGTGGGGATGACATGCATGTGCATTTCAAGGTGAAGAGAGGCAGGAGCCGAAATGTCTGGTAGAGACAGAACAAAAGGATAGAGCATACTGAAATCCAACATGCCCAATCATTGTTTTACCGAAAATCCGCCATTGGAAGATGGCAGTGATCACTTGTGAACACCATATACCCCAGCTGATTATTTTTAGGTGCGTACATATAATCCCTTAAAACTTTACCTTTATTAATATAAGATATAAAACCCAAAACCCAATAAAAGGAGAATGATATCAAAGTATGTCACAAAAAAACACTCTATCCTATCTCTGGTCCTAGATACACCTACTGCTCATGCCTGCCTTGCTGTGGAGGTTGGCACCCTAAGGAACGATTTTTTAGCGCCCCCACTCAACGCCGGCTCTCCCTCTCTCCCCTGCAATGTCCCTCTCCATGCAGGTGGGAAAACAATATAGAAAAAAGAGCAGTGGTGAAAAAATAGACAGCTAAATTAATGGAAAAGCCATCATAAGGACCTATATAGGTACCTCCAGATAATTATACAAACTATACAGCACAACGCACTAATTGCACAGATATCCCCTATAGTATCCAAAAATATTGCACTTCAACCGTAGTTGTAATGGTCCTATATCCACCAATAATTACACCAAACACCACACAGTAGCAATAGAAAACCCCCTTTCTTGATAAATAGTTAGGGTAACTTAGCGTGTGCCGGTGTCTTCCCGACGCGTTTCCCCGTTTGCACGGTTCCTCAGGAGGAAGCGATATCCATGATGCCGGATGCTAGATGATTGTAAGGCCTTAAAGGGGGTTTTCTATTGCTACTGTGTGGTGTTTGGTGTAATTATTGGTGGATATAGGACCATTACAACTACGGTTTGTCGGGATCACACTCAGTCGGAGCAGCCTTTGGAAGTGGAGAATCACCAGAAATAATACACAAGACACGTCTTGTATAGTGTATCACTGGGAAGTCTCTGAAGCACGCCTGCCTTCAAGGTGCTACCCCTTCTTTATATAGTTGTTTCAGTAGGTTTAGTGGTTATACAAGTTTTGCATGTTTAAACAAAGAGACAAAACAGGAAAGAAAGAAAAGAAAAGAAAACAGTTTCGTGGGCGGCAGTTTCACAACAAACAGTACAAAGGCAATTCCACAGACAAGAAAAACAGGATTTCATACTATAGCTAAAATGTCCTTGAATGGACAGGTCAATATTTATCACAAATTCTTTTTTTTTATTTTTGTTCATTGAGGTAATCATTTTTGTTCTGCTCTTCACAATCCCCCCTTTGACATATTCCATTCAAAACCTTGTCGATCATTTTAGTCATTCTTTTTGTGATATTACAAAAAAAAAAACTTTATATTCTCGCATCCATTACACAAAATTTATTTGTGCATACCGAGATACCCTTGAGTACAACCTTGAATAATACATATATAATTACAATAACCATAACTGTATGTATTAGGCTTTGCATAATCCCGGTAACCCACCCACCGATCCCTCTGAACCAATTGGCCGGGTTAAGAAAAGAAAAGGTATCTGACCACCAGCTATCCTTATTCTGGTCATTGTCTTTGTCATACTGATCCCTGAGTCGTTGTACGTCTTTTAATTTAAATCTCATACTCATAGTACTATTCGGGTCTATATAATGACAGCAGGTGGGTCCGATGATTTGACACATACCCCCTTGTGAGGCAGTTAGGTAATCCAATACCAGGGTATGTTGGTTAGTGACTATTATAAGCTGATTCTGTACAGCTATACTAGTATTTAATATGTCCAATATATCCCAAATCTGATCATCTAGATAATCCGTGGCTCTAACTAATTTATCCCACATTTGTGTTAACATAGGATAAATAAAAATGGTACTAGCAATTTTGTTGGGAATTCCCATTTGTACTATATGCGGCCTCCCCGTGGGACGTGGTGAGTTATCTGCAGCTCTTTTATACAGTGTGTGCTTGGGCACGGCTTGCATATTCACTTGTTTATTTGAAATTATGAAAGTAGCCGGGGTTAGGCGTCCTAATGTACAAGTACCCTTTATACCTACGGGAAGCCATTTATATGCTCCTTCTCCGCATATCCAAAATGTACCCTCAGGCAGATCCCACAAAGCTGAGTGCTGCAATACCAATCTGTGAGCCAAATCCACAAAACTAGATACATTCTGAAGCATACACCAAGAGGGTTTTTGTCCCAAGGGGCTACAGTACCCGGCTGCGGGATTCCCACATACATGCATTCCGTTGACATACTCATTGGATTCATTACAAACCAGGTTCCCCGGCTTACTTGTACAACTGTTTGCATCACCTTGGGGGAACAACTCAGAATGTTCCCATTTTCTATTATGTATGTATCTTTCCAATACTGTAGGTTTGAAAGCATCAGAGGAAGGGGTGGTTGTACTGAAACTGAGCTGTAGATTTTCAGTGGGGACCTGTCCTAAATCAGTTAATCCAGTCTTATTCCTAGGTACCCATTTTCCTCCCTTGAATGCTAAATATTGTAAGTTGTCTATTTTTCCTGTAAGATTGCCCTGCCACCAAGGAAATTCTACCCATCCCACAATTGGTATGGCGATTGTAGTATTCCATAGTCTAGTATTGCCAGGTTGGTTGTTGGCCAGGTTGTCTGAACAATTAGGCCAAGCGAATATTTCTTCAGCTGACACGGGAACTGCTAGAAAAGGTATACTTGTGGCTGATACTGGTGAATGGGTACAGATCCAACAATCTGCCAGGGGTTGCGTATTATTTAACAAGTCATGCACTAATTTTCTATGATGTTGTACGAATCTATTGTTCAAAGGGGCTAGAGAATTCAGTCTTTCCCATGCCTCCGTTGAGGTTAACATTATTAACATCAATATCATGAGTCTTATACTGCTTTTTTGCAATGGCTTGCATGTATCCATGATGCCTTTCCTTCAAGCTTGACTGCTGTTGGAGTTGTTAACAGGACTTGGAAAGGTCCGTCAAATCTCGGTTCCAGAGTCTTTCTGGTGTGTCTTTTCACGTAGACTTGATCACCAGGTTCCAACTTGTGGCCTCCTTCGAGATTTTCTGGATCTGGAAGGGAAGCAAAAACTTGTGAATGCACTTTAGTTAAACGTTTTTGTAATTCTTGTACATAAGCAGTTAAAGTCTCAGTATTCAACATCAGTTGTTGTGGAAAATAACAACCCAAATTTGCTGCTCTACCAAAAAGAATCTCATGTGGTGACAGCTTAGCCTTCCCCCTTGGGGTGTTTCGGATGGAATACAGGGCAAGTGGTAGACACTTGGTCCAAGGCTTTCCTGTTTCTGCCATGGCCTTCTGGATTTTTAATTTTATTGTCCCATTTAATCTTTCCACTTTACCTGAACTCTGTGGATGATATGGAGTGTGAAACTGGTTTTCTACTCCCAACATTTTCATAACATTCTGGAATATTTCCCCAGTAAAATGGGCACCTCTATCTGACTCGATCACCTCAGGCATGCCGTAACGGGGTATCAGTTCATGTGCTATTTTAATGGCAGTAGTTTTTGCTGAGGCTTTACGAACTGGATAAGCCTCTGGCCACCCTGAGAACATGTCCACACACACAAGCACATATTCGTATCCATTGTACCTAGGAAGTTGGATGTAGTCGATCTGGAGTCTTTGAAAGGGATACAGTGGTCTTACATGATGCTTGGTTGGGGTTTTAATGGCCTGACCTGGATTGTGTGCCAGGCATATAGCGCATGCAGCACACATGTTCCGAGCAAAATTACCAAAGCCTGGAGCCAACCACCTTTCTTTTACCTTGAGCGTCATACCATTTGCCGACACATGCGTGGGTAGGTGGAGGTCACTTGCCACTGCGGGGTACCAGGCTCTGGGTAAACACAACAAAGTTCCTTTTTTCCATAATCCTTGCTGATCTTCTGCCCCTTTTTTCTGCCACTGCCCTCGTTCTTCGTCGTCTACCTGTTTCTGAGCTTCCTTCAATCTTTCCTCATCATCTTCAGAGCTATCTAGTGTGTGGGCATGATGTAAGGGTTTACGTGCTGCCTGTTTTGCTGCCTTATCGGCTTTATCGTTACCCCTGGCTTCCTCGGTGTCGAGTCTCACATGTGCAGCTACCTTTATCACCGCTATTTCTTTAGTTTCTTGTGCTGCCTCCAGAATCTGTCTAATGAGGGAGGCATGTTTAACAGGTTGGCCTGAAGCAGTCATATAACCTCTGGCTCTCCATATTACGCCAAAATCGAAAATAATGCCATGTGCATATCTAGAATCAGTGTATATGTTTGCTGTCTGATCTTTGGCTATTTTTAGAGCTTCAACTAATGCCGTAAGTTCTGCTTCTTGTGCAGACTGATTAGCAGGGAGAGGTTCTGCTTTCAGCACTTCATGCTGAGTTACTACCGCATAACCTGTATGAAATTGTCCATTCATATCTGCATATCTACTGCCATCTATGAAAAGTTCAAATGTAGCATTACAGAGTGGCTTGTCACGTACATTACATAAGCCCTGAGTCTCTTGCTCCATTAATTGTACACAATCATGCATTGACTTTGATGGGTCAAAGGAGTTGGAGAGTGCAGTTTCCTCAGGTATGGTACCCCCCTCAGACTCTAAAGGGAGCAAAGACGCGAGATTAAGAGTCTGAATCCTGGCAAAGGAAATGTTGGGCGGCAGTAGTAGGGAACATTGGAGACGGAGGTGTCTGGCCATTGGAATATGTTTAGGTTGGACCTGGTTAAGAATGCCATGTACATCATGAGTGGTCTGAACTAGAAGTGGGTGATCAAGAACAATCTCAGAAGCTTTATCTAATAACAGTGAAATTGCGGCTACTACTCTTACACAAGAAGGTGCGGCTCTAGCTACAGGGTCCAGATGAGCTGATATGTATGCCACAGGTCTCTGTTTGTTTCCATGTTTTTGTGTGAGCACCCCTGTAGCATGTGAGGATATCTCAGCTGCCATCAATTGAAAAGGTTTAGTGTAGTCTGGGAGTCCCAAAGCCGGAGCTGATACCAGTGCTGTTTTCAAAGAGGAAAATGACTGTTTAGCCTCTTCACTGAGTGAATATGGTGTGTTGGCAATACAGTCATATAAAGGCTGCATGAGTTGACTTGCATGTATGATCCACTGTCTACAGTGTGAAACAATACCTAGGAAAGCACGCAGCTGTTTGTGATTCCTGGGTTCAAGCATGTTACGTATGGCTTCCGTACGTTGAGGTGTGAGGTGTCTGATGCCCTGTGATATGCAGTGACCTAAAAACACGACTGTTTGTTGACAAGCCTGGAGTTTCTGTCTATTTACAGCCTTCTTGCGCTAGGAAAATTAAGAAATTAACAGTTGAGGTAACTGCCGTCTGCTCATCAGGGCAACAAATAAGTAAGTCATCTACATACTGTAGAATGACTACTCCTGGTTCTGGGATGAAATTTTTTAGCACGGTCTGCATTGCTTCAGAGTACAAAGTTGGTGAGTGTACCATACCTTGTGGCAATCTTGTCCATGCTAATTATTTACCCTTGAATGTAAAGGCAAACAAATGCCAACAGTTCTTATGTAGTGGCACAGAAAAAAATGCGTTTGATAAGTCAATTACCGTAAAATATGCAGCAGTGCTGGGAATTTGAGGCAGTAAGGTATGAGGATTCGGTACCACAGGGGTGACCGGTGCCAAAACCTTATTGATTTCCCGTAAGTCGTGCACCATGCGATATTTCACCATAGTTTCTTTGGAGGACACTTTCTTTTTAACAGGATATAAGGGTGTATTGGCGGGTGACCTGATTTCTACCAAAACACCTTGTAACACATAATCCTGAATTTGTTGAGAAATCGCCTGTTCTTGCTGGGCGCTGATGGGGTATTGCCTAAGCTGAGGTAATATGGTTCCCGGGGCAGTTTCTAACAGTATAGGAGCTACTGATAAAAATCCTACATCAGTGTCTCCTTTTGCCCATAGGCTGTCAGGAACCCGAGACAAGTCAATTTTTGCTTGTTGAGTGTAAATTTCGGGAAAATCCTCCATTGCCTGTATTCTAACATATGGTTCCAGAGTTTCTGCATCTTCAGGGATGGTCAGCATAACTGTGCCATCTTCTCTAAAATGGATGTTTGCATGCATTTTACTTAAGACATCAGTACCCAACAAGCAGGTAGGTGCACCTTTAGCAAATACAAATTTGGATACAAAAGTTTTAGGGCCAAAGCTCACATTTAAAGGTTTTGTAAAGGGCAACGCCTGAATTTTACCATCATACCTTTCTGCATATGTAACCTTTGAGGATATATTGTCAGGATATGGTAAAAAGTCCTGATTTAAAATGGAGGATGTTGCTCCCGTATCTATCAGAAAAGGTACATTTTTACCCTCAACTTCAACTTGTATTATTGGTCTTCTAGAAGGAAGAGAGACCTGCATAACTTTCAGTCATTCTGAGCTGTCTGTTTGATCAGGCACTGGGTTATTTATCCTATTTTTGGGTACAAAGGTTCCTGAATCTATATCTGCTTTTCTCTTCCTACATTCCCTTTGGAAATGTCCTGGCTTCTTACAGTAATGACAAGTAAACTTTTGATTAGCAGAGCCAGTATTAGCCTGTGCAATTCTTACTGGCTTAGAATTTTCTCTTAAGTCCATTTCTATCCCTACAGCTTTCTGTCTAGCCAGGTGTGGGTCTTCCAAGGTTCTCCAATCAGGGGTTGTGGCCTTAAGCTTTTCCTTCACTTTTGGAGACAATCCATCTATAAAGGTTTTTGTAACTAACCTCATCATTCCTGGAGCGGTTAGATCCATGCCTTCATCTCTGAAATTATTTTCTACACTTAGATAATATTCGTCTACTGATTGTCCAGATTTCTGAGCCACCACTCCCGTTGTTCCTCTCTGCCTCTGTCTCTCCCTCATGAAAACCATTAAGTGATCTACAAATTGTGTACCTGATTCTATCGTTTGTAAGGCACCATCTCCTGCTTGGGGCCTATGTACCTGTAGATTCGCTAATAGCTCCTGGAAGAGTCCAGGAGTCATTTTCATTCTACATAATTCTTCTCCATCTGCCCAAACTCCAGCGTGAGTCTGCATAATTTGCTGTATATATTGTGCAAATCTAACTGGACACTGGGTGGGATCTGGTGCGTTGTGCAAGAGAGACATGCCTTCAGCGGGGGACCAAGGGAAATATTGTCGAGTTTGGTGATATCTAGTTCCCATTACTCCGTCAGCACCAGGTTCCCTAAAGGGTCTTGGTACTACCCTAACAGGGGCAAGTACAGCGCCATGTCTAGGTGTACCACAGGCTAGGCAATCATTTCTCCAGTCTGGATTTTGTTGTCCACAGTGCGGACATACCCATCCTCCTGGTCCGGCTAAACTTTGAGGTGGTGTTTGGAGAAAAGATGGGGCATGTGGGTTAAGGTATGGGGGTGGGGTATTTTTAGATTCCACATTTTGTTTTTCTCCACAGCCTGTGGGTCTAATACACCACTTTTTACTCTGTTGATTATATGTCCATCCCTCATTTTCTGCTACCCTAGAGACATCAATCAATGCTTGGATCTGATCTATCCATTTCTTGTCTCTGATTATGCCTTTTTTCCTTTCCTGAATTCCTTCCCATAGTTTTCTACTAAAAGCTTCTGCCCTAGTAACTCCAAACTTACTAAAAATCTTTTTCAGCCCCTTAGTGGCATCTTCACCACTTCTCTCCTTTATGATAGTATAGATATCTAATTCTTCTGGTTCCGACTTTGTTTGGTTATTCCCCATTTTCTTATCCTGAGCTTTCTTGCCCTAGGTGGCGTTTGGGTATGAGAATACCTCGTTACCTTCTTCCTAAGGAGCTAGGATGTCTTTTTCTTGCCCTAGGTGGCGTTTGGGTATGAGAATACCTCGTTACCTTCTTCCTAAGGAGCTAGGATGTTTAAACTGTGTTGATGTAAGAAAATCCTGATTCCTACACCTATAGCAAACAACACAAATGCAACCAGACAGAAAAAGAAAAAGAACATACAACGTATCTTGTCCCAGGCTAATTTATCTGTCCTGGGCTTATACTATCACATACAACGTATTCTTGTCCCAGGCTAATTTATCTGTCCTGGGCTCATACTATCATACACTTATCCGTCACCAGGTTTTTGTCAAAGACAGGATCAGAGATTGAACATAGGCGCGGAGGTCTCCCCGAAAGGACGCAACCACGTTGCCCAGTGGGACAGTCACTTCTTCTGTTTCAACCCCCTGGGCGGCTTATAGGGCTATTCCCAACTTCCACACACCTTCTATTCACATTCACTCTCATTCAATGCCGTACTCCGTGAGGTGATCAATTCCTAAATAGTTCAAGAACCCGAGCTATAGGTATCCTCCTCTACTAGAACTACCCGCTAAAGAACACGACACAGAAAATCTTACGGACAGTGCAGGGCAGATATAAGAGATCTAACAGTGTCTCTTACCTGGCCAGGTTTTTGTTCATCTGCCGTCCATTATCCCAGATTCTCTTTTCGTTCGTATTCTGCCGGTGTTCTTGAAGGAATACACAGACCTCGGGTCCCTGTTCAGGCGCCAGGAAATGTCGGGATCACACTCAGTCGGAGCAGCCTTTGGAAGTGGAGAATCACCAGAAATAATACACAAGACACGTCTTGTATAGTGTATCACTGGGAAGTCTCTGAAGCACGCCTGCCTTCAAGGTGCTACCCCTTCTTTATATAGTTGTTTCAGTAGGTTTAGTGGTTATACAAGTTTTGCATGTTTAAACAAAGAGACAAAACAGGAAAGAAAGAAAAGAAAAGAAAACAGTTTCGTGGGCGGCAGTTTCACAACAAACAGTACAAAGGCAATTCCACAGACAAGAAAAACAGGATTTCATACTATAGCTAAAATGTCCTTGAATGGACAGGTCAATATTTATCACAAATTCTTTTTTTTTATTTTTGTTCATTGAGGTAATCATTTTTGTTCTGCTCTTCACAGGTTGAAGTGCAATATTTTTGGATACTATAGGGGATATCTGTGCAATTAGTGCGTTGTGCTGTATAGTTTGTGTAATTATCTGGAGGTACCTATATAGGTCCTTATGATGGCTTTTCCATTATTTTAGCTGTCTATTTTTTCACCACTGCTCTTTTTTCTATATTGTTTTCCCACCTGCATGGAGAGGGACATTGCAGGGGAGAGAGGGAGAGCCGGCGTTGAGTGGGGGCGCCAAAAAATCGTTCCTTAGGGTGCCAACCTCCACAGCAAGGCAGGCATGAGCAGTAGGTGTATCTAGGACCAGAGATAGGATAGAGTGTTTTTTTTGTGACATACTTTGATATCATTCTCCTTTTATTGGGTTTTGGGTTTTATATCTTATATTAATAAAGGTAAAGTTTTAAGGGATTATATGTACGCACACTATAGTTTTTGATTCCTACCTATTTGGTTTTGAGTATTATTTCTAGGTGCATGAATTTTTGAAGGCGTCGTCTAGTCATAAGTCAATATTAGTGGGGTCTGACACCTGTTATTCCCACCAATCAGCTGTCATCAGATCCGTTGGCGGACGGATGTAAACAGGGATTTGAGCGGAACAACACAACTCTAATGTGCAGCCGCTACTGCCTGTGCTGGAGATGAGCGCTTAGGGCTCATTTCCACTTGTGATAGACAAATCGGTCCGTAATCTGGACCGAAAAAAGGGATGAAAAGTATGCGTTTGTCATGCGTTTGTGATGCGAGTTCAATGCAATTTTGTAATCGCACCATCCGTTTTACATCCGTATGCAATCCGTTTTTTTTCTCTGCAACTATTTTTATACAGTCATTTACAGGACTATTTACAGTGTTCTATGACACAGAATGGTAAGGTTTCCGTAAAAAACGGATGGAATACGGATGTTCCGTTTGCCATGCGTTTTTTTTATCGCACCCATTGACTTGCATTGGCGAGTCTCATCTGAGACTCGCAGCAAATCGCAGCATGCTGCGATTTTTTTCTCAGTCCGATTTCGGCTGAGAAAAAAATCGCAAATGAAAAGACACCTATTGAATAACATTGGTCCGAGTGCAATCCGATTTTTTATCGGATTGCACTCGTCCGTTTTACTCGCAAGTGGAAATGAGCCCTTAGTCTCTTGTAACTGCAGCAGTCACTACACATTGTATGGAGCTGTGCTGTTCAGCTCCTCCATTCAGTGTTTACATTCGGACCCCGTCACAGCTCATAACAGCTGATCGATGGGGTCCGACACCTGATATTGATGGCCTATTTTGAGCCTACGTCATTAATAACATAAGGGTGGACAAACCCTTAAAATTATTAAAGGGATTTTCCCATATTTATAGATGGATATTATTGGACAGTACTTGTAATTTTGCAATATATTGCATATTAAGATATCAACTCTTTTTTTTCCATCTGTTTACAGCTCGTTGCCTAGGAAACCGACCACCACTGCTGTCTAGGTTGTAAGCAGTTTACTGAAGCTAGCCAGGTCTAGGAGGTAACAACACACTTCAGTGATCCCCAAAAGCTTCATAACAGTAATTACAATTCCATTAGAAAAGATCTTGTAAGCACTGCACAAGTTCCGCTATCTAGCGGCGGTGGTCGGTCTCCACGGCAATGAGCTGTAAACAAAAGAAAAGTGTTAGTATCTTACGAAAGGAGAAAATTTTTAACAAGCAGTAAATTGCAAAATTGCTTCTATTTAAAAGACGTGTGGGACAATATCTATGAATAGCCCTTTAATGGAGAGATTTAGGCTAGTGGTTATACTACGTGAGCCTCTGTGACATTTTCTATCTATGAATGGGGGAGTTTTCCTATTATGGAACTACCCTAGAATATTTCTTTAACACGATTTCATACCTTTTGTCCTTTTTTTTTTTTTTTTAAAGGAATAGTGCGTACTTCGGTGCTAGTAACTGGGGTCCAAGTCAGTTCCAGAATCTTCATGGTCTGGTTAATTACCAACAGCATTAAACAGGTGGGTGTGAAATCTCATACTTAGGCTGCGTTCACACATTGCTGTCACCTTGCATCTTTTTTTTTTTTTTTTTCAATATAAACCTGTAGCATTTTTCTTTTTTTTTTTTTTTTTACACAATTTTGAAAAAATGCAGCAAAAAAAAAAATCATTTTTGAATTGTGGTGCATGTAGCGTCTGCCAAATTTATTTATTATTTTACACTCATCCCTCTAAAAACAAGCCCTCATACAGCTCCGTCGATAGAAAAATAAAAGAGATTATTGTGGATTTCAGAATATGGAGAAATATTTTTATTTTCTTGTTTTTAGTGTTTATTGTTTTTGTTTTTTTCTGAAAACTATTTTTTTTGGACAAAAGTTGGTAATGTTAAAAAAAACTATATAAATTTGATATTACTTGACTCGTACTGATCCGTAGAATAAAGTAACCACATCGCTTATCTTGCACAATGGAAAAAGAAAAAGAAAAAAGTTGCAGAATTTTTTTTTTTAAATTCCTCTAAAAAACAATTAAAAAAAGTTTTTCAACACATATGTACCATTACGTAAGGCTACATCGACTTATAAATTAATGTGGCAGGGTCACTTTAAGAAGGCAGTCAGACGGACGGGTAACATGACCAACGGTCGCATTGCACTTCACGGACTGGCCGGCGGCTCTCCTGACCCCCCCCCAAAATAGGTCCATATATAAACCAACCAAGATATGGTATAAAACAGGGGTGTCAAACTGCATTCCTCGAGGGCTGCAAACAAGTCATGTTTTCAGGATTTCCTTGTACTGCACAGGTGATAATTTAATCACCAACTCATTATTTGTGTAGGTGATTAAATTATCACCTGTGCAGTACAAGGAAATCCTGAAAACATGACCTGTTTGCAGCCCTCGAGGAATGCAGTTTGACACCTCTGGTATAAAATTAGAAAAAAGTGTCCAAATGTAACATCCAGCACAAGCCGCAGTGATATATTTGGCGTCTGTTCAGGCTGTCTAGTCTAAAACTACATTGTCTACATAGCAGACAGGATCGGAATTAGTAAATGTATCTTAGTATTCATATGCATATATCGCGACTCGTCAAGTTTTTCACATAATTTTCCCATGTAACTAACCCAGAGGGGCTTTTTTTGTGGATCAAGGAAAGACTTAAAGGGAAGTTTTCACTTAAAAAAAAAAATTCAAACAGACTACCTCCTCTAATATATGCTGTTCCACTGATTCTGGAACAGTCTTTCTTTTTCTTCTGTGCGCCTTCATTCCAAAGGTACCCCTGCAGGTAATAATGGTGCAAATTTTCCGTCAAATTAACTGGGCGTGTACCCTGTGGGTGTTGCCTTATTTTGATTGGCCAGTGTCAGGGGAGAAAAAGCAAACGCCCACAGAGAAGTTCCATGTTACACGCCCAGTTAGTGGAAGAGAATATTTGAAAATTGACATCTTTAGGGTAAGTTCACACTGGAGGCGTTTTTGCTGCGTATTTTTATGCTAATTTTCAGCTGCTTTTTACAGTACCAGCAAAGCCTATGAGATTTCAGAAATCTCATGCACACTCATTGGTTTTTTGTTTGATCAGTATTTTGTGCTTTGCTGCGTTTTTTTGGACATAGGGCATGTCACTTCTTTCAGCATTTTTGCTGCGTTTTTTCACCCATTGACTTGAATGGGTGTTGAAAAAAACGCAGCAAAAACGCCGGTATCATTGATTGCTGCGTTTTTGCTGCTGAAAATCCAAGGACATTAGTCTGGACAAAGAGAAAAAAAAACGCACCAAATACGCAACAAAATCGCACCAAAACCTGCGTTTTTGACGCAGTTTCTTTCCTGCCAAGATGATCAGGTTTTGCTGCAGAAAAAAAAAGCTGCAAAAACGCCCTGTGTGAACTTACCCTTATTACTCATAACTTTGGAATGGAGGGGCACAGAAGGAAAAGAAAAACTGTTCTAGAATCAGTGGAGCAGCAGCAATTGGAGGGGGATATGCCATTTCTTACAAGTACTGATGGTGATCCAAACAAAAATTTTTTTTTTTTACAGATTCTGTAAACATTAAAATATAAGATAGTTATGTATCGATGTAACCGTACTGCATCTTACATGCATATCGCCAAGTCATTATTTTTACCACACTGTAAAACCAAACCCTCCCATTCCCTTCATGTTTTTTTGCAACCTCTTCATTAGTGATGAGCGAATATACCCGTTGCTCGAGATTTCTCGAGCACGCTCGGGTGTCCTCCGAGTATTTTTTAGTGCTCGGAGTTTTAGTTTTCATCGCCGCAGCTGAATGATTTACATCTGTTAGCCAGCATAAGTACATGTGGGGATTCCCTAGCAACCAGGCAACCCCCACATGTAGTTATGCTGGCTAACAGATGTAAATCATTCAGCTGCGGCAAGAAAAACTAAATCTCCGAGCACTAAAAATACTCGGAGGACCCCCGAGCGTGAGTAGCGAGTATATTCGCTCATCACTACTCTTAATCTGTGTTTTTTTCTTTCTTTTTTTTTTCACCACTTCACCTTACTTTAATCTGTTTCCCTTTTTTTTTTTTATAAAGAACATTATATTGTACAATAAATGGTTTTATTCGAAACTTCTACTCATTAAAAAGAAAAAAAAAAGCCCTCATAAATCCCCCGGCTATGTAAAAATTAAAAAAAAAATAGTTATGGCTCTTGAAAGAATAGAAAGTAAAAAAAAAACGGAAGTGAAAAAATGAGAAAAATAATTGTCAGGCTATGAAGGGGTTCATTTATCCTTACATTGACATAAATCGAAGATACAATGTGCTCCAATTTCTGATCTGTAATTTTCAGCTCTTTGGCCTGAACATGAAATGTTTCAATGTTGCCTTGTCTGATTCATGGTTTCTAAATGAACACGTCCATAATCGATCCTTGGGTTGCGTTGGCACCGGAGGCTGGCATTGGGCTCAGGTTACTTTTTCTTTTTTTTTTTTAGAAGCTCGTGGTTCTTAGAGCTTCTCCTGAGGGAATGTAGATATGTGCCGACGAGGCTGCTGGAGATGAAGCTCCTGGGCTCGCTTCCAGGCGTCTCGGACTAACCTACTTTTAAATTATATAAATGCATGTAAAATATTATCTATTGACTTTTTCTCTTCATGAGAAGGCAATTTTTCATTTTTCTGTTCCATAAGAGCCATAACTTGTTTTTATTTTTCTGTCCACATCACCAAATATGGGCTTGTTTTTTTTTTTTTTTGCAGGACAAGTTGTAGTTCTGAATGATGCCATTCATTTTACCGTATGATGTAAAAAAAAAAAAAAATAAGCAGTGAAATTTTTTTTGGGGGGGCATTAGTTTTTACGCCATTCATTTTGCGATACAAATAACCTGACAATGTAATTCTTCAGGTCAGAGATTGCAAATTTGTATATTTTTGCTTTATGTAGTTTATTATAAATAAATATATCATTTTATAGTATCATCGGACTTTTGCAGATGAAGAATTAGCGCACATGTTTAGTTAAGAAATAATAATAATAATTTCTTAAATTTTTATGGTGTTTTTTTTTTTTTACTGTACACTTTTTATATTAGTCCCCATAGGGGACTTAAGTCTGGAATTGTTTAATTGCTTGTACTATGCACTGCAATATTATAGGATTGAGGTTATATACAGCAACAAAAATCACAGGGGCCAGTGGGAGCTCGAATAGATGCTCTGACAGGATCACGTGCCTTAAGTGCTATTGTCAGAAAGATTGACAGCATAATTTGGGGTGTTAAACAACAGCAACAAAAATTAGCTCTGATTGCTGCACCCATCTTGAGCTCCTGAGCCCACTTCAGAAAACGCACATTATATTTGTGACGTACATATGTGTTACAAGTGGGGAGCCTGTGCCATCAGCAGCAGACGCTGGATGCATATGGTTATGGTTTCCAGTACAATCTGATACAAGAAAGATATATATCTTGGTACCGTGTTAGCCAGTGGATAGAAAAATATTTAGAATTGAGAGTCCTCAGTAGTTGATACCTTTTAATGTGGTGTACCTAATCATTTGTACTAAATATCCAACTGGGGGTCTGTATGTAGGGGAGACAGGGCAGAAACGGAGATTATGAGATTAAGAATGAACTCTCATCGCCACACAATAAGAGAAAAAAGAATGAACCTACCTGTGGCAATACATTTTTGTCTCCCGGATCATACCATTATGGACATGAAATTACTTGTATTAAAAGGTAACTTCAAATCGCAAAGAGACAGAAAGATTATGAGAATATAAACTGATGATGACCTTTGACAGTCTTAGTGCAGGAATGAATGTGTTGCATGGATTTATGTCTTTTTGCATCAACTAAGGAACGAAGGAGTTTGCCCCTAAGACCATATGGGGTCATCATAACAGAACCAGACCCCAATCAGAGGACAATAAAACATTCCTTATCTAAGAACTGGTCCAATATAACTGGTCCAACATTTATGGCCATAACTGTTTATCACTCATGGTAATTCGGCTTCATGTCACCTGTCTTATCCATGATTTTTTCAGGTTTTTTTTCTGTGATGTCTTGTGCATAAATATGTGATTCTCCAGAATTTGTTTTAGTCTATGCCTGATGGACAGACCTGTGTAGTCTCGAAAGCTTGCAATTTGTTACCATCTTTTCAGTTAGGCATTAAAAGGTATCAACCACTGAGGACTCTCAACAGTACAATCTGTACGCTGATGGCACTCAGATCTACCTCTCTGGCCCAGACATCACCTCTCCCGGAATGTCTATCAGCCATATCCTCCTCCTCTCGCTTCCTCAAGCTCAATGTGGACAAATCTGAACTCATTATCTTTCCTCCATCTTACATATCTTCCTTATCTGATCTATCTATGTCAATAAATGACATCAGACTTTTCCCTGTACTGGAAATCCACTGCCTCGGAGAAACCATTGACTCTGACCTGTTCTTCAAACTGCATCCAAGCTATCGCCGCCTCCTGTCTCCTCCAGCTCAAAAATATTTCCCGCATCCATCCTTTCCTCAACCCTCACGTTCCCAAAATGCTTGTGCATGCCCTCATCATCTCCCGCTTTGACTACTGCAACATCCTCCTCTGTGGCCTACCTTCTAACACTCTCACACCTCTCCAGTCCATCCTTAACTTTGCTGCCCGAATAATTCACCTCTCTCCTCTGTACTCCTCCGCTTCCCCCCTCTGCAAATCTCTTCACTGGCTCCCATTCCCTCAGCGTATCCAGTTCAAACTACTAACACTGACCTACAAAGCCATCCATAACCTTTCTCCTCCGTGCATCTCCAAACTAATCTCCCAAAATCTTCCCTCACGTAATCTCCGGTCCTCCCAAGACCTCCTTCTCTCCTCCACACTTATCCGCTCCTCATCCAATCGCCTCCAAGACTTCTCCCGAATATCCCCTATCCTCTGGAATTCTTTGCCCCAACACGTCCGACTATCAACTACATTCAGATCCTTCAGACGAAACCTGTAAACCCATCTCTTCAGGAAAGTTTACAACCTGCAATAACCAGGCGGCCAACTCAACACCACCGGAGCCAGGGCAGGGTCCTCTTCCCTCTGCATCAGTCTGTCATTGTTAGTTTGTCTACTATAAGTGATGTTTGTATTTTGATGTAACCCCTTCTCAGGAACAGCACCATGGAATCAATGTTGCTAAATGAATAAATAATATTATACATTTAACCCATTAGATGCAGATGCGAATAGTAACTTTAGCATCTAAACAGTTTGACAGACAGATGGGGCTCCCTGATTTAGCCTAATACTACTCGTCCCCGTCATCACACCTATAAGGCATTATTTTCCAGCTTCTAGTAACATATTGGGGGGGGGAAATAAAAATTAATAAAGTTTAAAGAAAAAGAAGAAAAGACGCAATCCCAACAATTATTAATATTTTATTTCATTTAAATAAAAATAGTAAAATAAAAAAATATATGGTACAGCCTCTTTCTGGAGTAAAATTTCTTGCAAGGCAAACGCCACAGATAAGATTAGTAAATTCATTAAGTGGCGGGCGCATCTTATTCCTTCACGTCCCTTATTAAGGCTGGTGCACAAAACGCCCCTCCTACTGAATTGGGACTTGTTATTATACATGTTTTTTATATGTCACAGCGGAGGGCATTAAAAAAGGAAACAAATTGGTGACATTGCCGAGTTCTACAACCACTGCCTAAAAAAAATATTTAACGTTAATGGATAGGTTAAATGTACTTTACAGTAATGCCGATAAAAACTACAACTTATTTCGTAAATAACAACATACCACTTATGGAAAAATTAAAATAAAAACAGTCATAGCAACTGGAAATCGGCAATGAAAAAAAATTAAAAATGGCCCCAAATTTAAAGACCAGTTCCATAAAAAACTGGAAAAGAAAATGTTCCACCGTTATCACCAGGAATGGGCCAGGTGATAGCTTTGGAACGGAGGGGCACAGAAGAAACGAAAAAACTGTTCCAGAACCAGTGGAGTGCCGGCAATTGGAGGAAGCACTCATTTTAAATTAGGCAGTGAACGGTCTAATGAGGAGGGAAACCCAGCAACAATGTCTACTTAAAGGCTCTGTCTGCTTTTCAAATACTGTATTCCCCCATGTAAAATAAAAACCATCTACATTCACCTCTGATGTTGCACCGTTCCGTTATTATGCCAATAAGCTGCTGATAACGGGCCGCCCCATTTCCTTTGGATGAAACTGACATCCTGAAGAAGTCAGAGCTTCTTTCTCATTTCCTCCAGATGCCGGATAGCAGCTGCTGATTGGCTGCTGGGCTCACAAGGCAAGGTCATTGGTGACCTGGCGTCAACATTGCTGGAACAGCACTGGAGGTGACAACAGTGTGTTTATTTTTTTGCATGGCAAAATAGCCAAAAAAAACCTGTCCTCAAACAGCATGCGATGCTACAATATTAATATCTTATTGTACCATTAGATGGCAGCACTGTCACACAAATGCCAGATGCCAGATTAGGCTTTGGATCAGGTCTAAGCTCTGCCAAATCTATCCACTATCTATCTATCTATCTATCTATCTATCTATCTATCTATCTATCTATCTATCTATCTATCTATCTATCTATCGTATCTATCTATCATCTATCTATCTATCTATCTATATTATCTATCTATTATCTATCTATCCACTATCTATCTATCAATCAATCAATCAATCAATCAATCGATCTATTCAGGGTCAGACTGGGGTGGCTAAGGCCCACAGGGGGAATTGACTCTAGAGGCCCACCCTACAGTTATATGCAAATATCTGCAAGGCGTTATCCCTGTTATAGTGGAGCATCAACTGTAAAAGACAGGCAGCCCCAAGTTACAATAATGCCACATACAAGGAGAAATACTCCAATACAATAACCAGACCACATAGTAACTGAATAAAACTTCTTACAAGGGAGAAATACAGAAACACCATGACCAGACCACATATTACTACCATATAGTGACCGAATAATACCATATGCAGGGGAGAAATACTGCTACACTGTGACCATACTACGTATTACCACCACATAGTGACCGAATAATACTATATACAAGGGAGAAATACCACCACACCATGACCAGATCACATATTACCACCACATAGTGACCAAATATTACAATAATGATCATGAATAAAAACCACAATACTAACAACACTGTTATTACTACCAGTGACATTATACACATGAGATCTGCATTGTTATGAAAGGTAATTCAGTACCACAATGGACATAGAGGTCAGCGCACATACAGTGACCTGGCAATAACCCAAAAAACAAGAACGAGCTCTGAGACGTGGGAACTCTGTTGACCGCAATCCCTAATCCTCTCCAACCACACTAAAGGCAGCCGTGGATTGCGCCTAACGCTCCCTATGCAACTCGGCACGGCCTGAGAAACTAGCTAGCCTGAAGATAGAAAATAAGCCTACCTTGCCTCAGAGAAATACCCCAAAGGAAAAGGCAGCCCCCACATATAATGACTGTGAGTTAAGATGAAAAGACAAACGTAGAGATGAAATAGATTTAGCAAAGTGAGGCCCAACTTTCTGAACAGAGCGAGGATAGGAAAGGTAACTTTGCGGTCAACACAAAACCCTACAAAAACCACGCAAAGGGGGCAAAAAGACCCTCCGTACCGAACTAACGGCACGGAGGTACACCCTCTGCGTCCCAGAGCTTCCAGCAAGCAAGTAAAAACAAATAGACAAGCTGGACAGAAAAAAACAGCAAACAAAATAGCAAAGTGGAACTTAGCTATGCAGAGCAGCAGGCCACAGGAACGATCCAGGAGGAAACAGGTCCAATACTAGAACATTGGCTGGAGGCCAGGATCAAAGCACTAGGTGGAGTTAAATAGAGCAGCACCTAACGACTTCACCACATCACCTGAGGAAGGAAACTCAGAAGCCGCAGTACCACTTTCCTCCACCAACAGAAGCTCACAGAGAGAATCAGCCGAAGTACCACTTGTGACCACAGGAGGGAGCTCTGCCACAGAATTCACAACAGTACCCCCCCCTTGAGGAGGGGTCACCGAACCCTCACCAAAGCTCCCAGGACGACCAGGATGAGCCATATGAAAGGCACGAACAAGATCGGGAGCATGGACATCAGAGGCAAAGACCCAGGAATTATCTTCCTGAGCATAACCCTTCCACTTAACCAGATACTGGAGTTTCCGTCTTGAAACACGAGAATCCAAAATCTTCTCCACAATATACTCCAACTCCCCCTCCACCAAAACCGGGGCAGGAGGATCAACAGATGGAACCATAGGTGCCACGTATCTCCGCAACAATGACCTATGGAATACGTTATGTATGGAAAAAGAATCTGGAAGGGTCAGACGAAAAGACACAGGATTAAGAACTTCAGAAATCCTATACGGACCAATAAAATGAGGTTAAAACTTAGGAGAGGAAACCTTCATAGGAATATGACGAGAAGATAACCAAACCAAGTCCCCAACCCGAAGTCGGGGACCCACACAGCGTCTGCGATTAGCGAAACATTGAGCCTTCTCCTGGGACAAGGTCAAATTGTCCACTACATGAGTCCAAATCTGCTGCAACCTGTCCACCACAGTATCCACACCAGGACAGTCCGAAGACTCAACCTGCCCTGAAGAGAAACGAGGATGGAACCCAGAGTTGCAGAAAAACGGTGAAACCAAGGTAGCCGAGCTGGCCCGATTATTAAGGGCGAACTCAGCCAAAGGCAAAAAGGACACCCAGTCATCCTGATCAGCAGAAACAAAGCATCTCAGATATGTTTCCAAGGTCTGATTGGTTCGTTCGGTCTGGCCATTAGTCTGAGGATGGAAAGCCGAGGAAAAAGACAAGTCAATGCCCATCCTACCACAAAAGGCTCGCCAAAACCTCGAAACGAACTGGGAACCTCTGTCAGAAACGATATTCTCTGGAATGCCATGTAAACGAACCACATGCTGGAAAAACAATGGCACCAAATCAGAGGAGGAAGGCAATTTAGACAAGGGTACCAAATGGACCATCTTAGAGAAGCGATCACAGACCACCCAAATGACTGACATCTTTTGAGAGACGGGAAGATCTGAAATAAAATCCATAGAGATATGTGTCCAAGGCCTCTTCGGGACCGGCAAGGGCAAAGCAACCCACTAGCACGAGAACAGCAGGGCTTAGCCCGAGCACAAATCCCACAGGACTGCACAAAAGTACGCACATCCCGCGACAGAGATGGCCACCAAAAGGATCTAGCCACTAACTCTCTGGTACCAAAGATTCCAGGATGACCAGCCAACACCGAACAATGAACCTCAGAGATAACTTTATTCGTCCACCTATCAGGGACAAACAGTTTCTCCGCTGGGCAACGATCAGGTTTATTAGCCTGAAATTTTTGCAGCACCCGCCGCAAATCAGGGGAGATGGCAGACACAATTACTCCCTCTTTGAGGATACCCGCCGACTCAGATACACCCGGAGAGTCGGGCACAAAACTCCTAGACAGAGCATCCGCCTTCACATTTTTAGAGCCCGGAAGGTATGAAATCACAAAGTCAAAACGGGCAAAAAACAATGACCAACGAGCTTGTCTAGGATTCAACCGCTTGGCATACTCGAGATAAGTCAAGTTCTTATGATCAGTCAAGACCACCACGCGATGCTTAGCTCCTTCAAGCCAATGACGCCACTCCTCGAATGCCCACTTCATGGCCAGCAACTCTCGATTGCCCACATCATAATTTCGCTCAGCAGGCGAAAACTTCCTGGAAAAGAAGGCGCATGGTTTCATCACCGAGCAATCAGAACTTCTCTGCGACAAAACAGCCCCTGCTCCAATCTCAAAAGCATCAACCTCGACCTGGAACGGAAGCGAAACATCTGGTTGACACAACACAGGGGCAGAAGAAAAATGACGCTTCAACTCTTGAAAAGCTTCCACAGCAGCAGAAGACCAATTGACCACATCAGCACCCTTCTTGGTCAAATCGGTCAATGGTTTAGCAATACTAGAAAAATTGCAGATGAAGCGACGATAAAAATTAGCAAAGCCCAGGAACTTTTGCAGACTTTTCAGAGATGTCGGCTGAGTCCAATTATAGATGGCTTGGACCTTAACAGGGTCCATCTCGATAGTAGAAGGGGAAAAGATGAACCCCAAAAATGAAACCTTCTGAACACCAAAGAGACACTTTGATCCCTTCACAAACAAAGAATTAGCACGCAGGACCTGAAACACCGTTCTGACCTGCTTCACATGAGACTCCCAATCATCCGAGAAGATCAAAATGTCATCTAAGTACACAATCAAGAATTTATCCAGGTATTCTCGGAAGATGTCATGCATAAAGGACTGAAACACTGATGGAGCATTGGCAAGTCCGAATGGCATTACTAGATACTCAAAATGGCCCTCGGGCATATTAAATGCAGTTTTCCACTCATCGCCTCGCTTAATACGCACAAGATTATACGCACCACGAAGATCTATCTTGGTGAACCAACTAGCCCCCTTAATCCGAGCAAACAAATCAGATAACAATGGCAAGGGGTACTGAAATTTAACCGTGATCTTATTTAGAAGGCGGTAATCTATACAAGGTCTCAGTGAACCATCCTTCTTGGCTACAAAAAAGAACCCTGCTCCTAATGGCGACGATGACGGGCGAATATGCCCCTTCTCCAAAGACTCCTTCACATAACTCCGCATAGCGGCGTGCTCAGGCACAGATAAATTAAACAGTCGACCTTTTGGAAATTTACCAGGAATCAAATCGATAGCACAATCACAATCCCTATGCGGAGGTAGGGTATCGGACTTGGGCTCATCAAATAAATCCCGGTAATCAGACAAAAACTCAGGAACCTCAGAAGGGGTGGATGACGAAATAGTCAGAAATGGGACATCACCATGTACCCCCTGACAACCCCAGCTGGACACAGACATGGATTTCCAATCTAATACTGGATTATGGACTTGTAGCCATGGCAACCCCAACACGACCACATCATGCAGATTATGCAACACCAGAAAGCGAATAACCTCCTGATGTGCAGGAGCCATGCACATAGTCAGCTGGGTCCAGTACTGAGGCTTATTCTTGGCCAAAGGCGTAGCATCAATTCCTCTCAATGGAATAGGACACTGCAAGGGCTCCAAGAAAAACCCACAACGCCTAGCATACTCCAAGTCCATCAAATTCAGAGCAGCGCCTGAGTCCACAAATGCCATGACAGAATACGATGACAAAGAGCAGATCAAGGTAACGGACAGAAGAAATTTTGACTGTACCGTACCAATGGTGGCAGACCTAGCGAACCGCTTAGTGCGCTTAGGACAATCAGAGATAGCATGAGTGGAATCACCACAGTAGAAACACAGACCATTCAGACGTCTGTGTTCTTGCCGTTCAACTCTGGTCAAAGTCCTATCGCACTGCATAGGCTCAGGTTTAAGCTCAGGTAATACCGCCAAATGGTGCACAGAGTTACGCTCGCGCAAGCGTCGACCGATCTGAATGGCCAAAGACATAGACTCATTCAGACCAGCAGGCATAGGAAATCCCACCATGACATCCTTAAGGGCTTCAGAGAGACCTCTTCTGAAAATAGCCGCGAGCGCACCTTCATTCCACTGAGTGAGTACAGACCACTTTCTAAATTTCTGACAATATACCTCTATCTCATCCTGACCCTGACACAGAGCCAGCAAATTCTTCTCTGCCTGATCCACTGAATTAGGCTCATCGTACAGCAATCCGAGCGCCAGGAAAAACGCATCAATATTACTTAATGCAGGATCTCCTGGCGCAAGGGAAAATGCCCAGTCCTGAGGATCGCCACGCAAAAAAGAAATAACAATTCTCACTTGTTGAACTGGATCACCAGAGGAGCGAGGTTTCAAGGCCAGAAACAGTTTGCAATTATTTTTGAAATTCACAAACTTGGCTCTATCACCATAAAACAAATCAGGAATAGGAATTCTTGGTTCTAACATAGGCTTCTGAACCACCAAATCTTGAATCTTTTGTACATTTATAACGAGATTATCCAATGAAGAGCACAGACCCTGAATATCCATGTCCACACCTGTGTCCTGGACTACCCAAATGTCTAGGGGGAAAAAAAAGGCAAAACACAGTGCAGAGAAAAAAAAATGGTCTCAGAACTTCTTTTTTCCCTCTATTGAGAATCATTAGTACTTTAGGCCTCCAGTACTGTTATGAAAGGTAATTCAGTACCACAATGGACATAGAGGTCAGCGCACATACAGTGACCTGGCAATAACCCAAAAAACAAGAACGAGCTCTGAGACGTGGGAACTCTGTTGACCGCAATCCCTAATCCTCTCCAACCACACTAAAGTCAGCCGTGGATTGCGCCTAACGCTCCCTATGCAACTCGGCACGGCCTGAGAAACTAGCTAGCCTGAAGATAGAAAATAAGCCTACCTTGCCTCAGAGAAATACCCCAAAGGAAAAGGCAGCCCCCACATATAATGACTGTGAATTAAGATGAAAAGACAAACGTAGAGATGAAATAGATTTAGCAAAGTGAGGCCCAACTTTCTGAACAGAGCGAGGATAGGAAAGGTAACTTTGCGGTCAACACAAAACCCTACAAAAACCACGCAAAGGGGGCAAAAAGACCCTCCGTACCGAACTAACGGCACGGAGGTACACCCTCTGCGTCCCAGAGCTTCCAGCAAGCAAGTAAAAACAAATAGACAAGCTGGACAGAAAAAAACAGCAAACAAAATAGCAAAGTGGAACTTAGCTACGCAGAGCAGCAGGCCACAGGAACGATCCAGGAGGAAACAGGTCCAATACTAGAACATTGACTGGAGGCCAGGATCAAAGCACTAGGTGAAGTTAAATAGAGCAGCACCTAACGACTTCACCACATCACCTGAGGAAGGAAACTCAGAAGCCGCAGTACCACTTTCCTCCACCAACGGAAGCTCACAGAGAGAATCAGCCGAAGTACCACTTGTGACCACAGGAGGGAGCTCTGCCACAGAATTCACAACACTGCATATACAATAGTATAGAGTATAGTGTCAGTGTACAGGTAATACAGTGACTCACTAGTGACATTTTACACAGGAGCTTGCTATATAGTGTCAGTGTACAGGTAATACAGTGACTCACTAGTGACATTATACACAAGAGCTCTGTATATAGTGTACAGTGTACAGGTAATACAGTGATCACTGGTGACATTATACACAGGAGCTCTGTATACAGTGTCAGTGTACAGGTAATACGGTGATCACCAGTGACATTATACACAGGAGCTCTGTATATAGTGTACAGTGCACAGATAATACAGTGATCATTGGTGATATTATACACAGGAGCTCTGGATACAGTGTCAGTGTACAGGTAATACAGTGATCACCAGTGACATTATACACAGGAGCTCTGTATATAGTGTTAGTGTAAAGATAATACAGTGATTACCAGTGACATTATATACAGGAGCTCTGTATATAGTGTCAGTGTACAGGTAATACAGTGATCACCAGTGACATTATACACAGGAGCTCCGTATATAGTGTCAGTGTACAGGTAATACAGTGATCACCAGTGACATTATACACAGGAGCTCTGTATATAGTGTCAGTATACAGGTAACACAGTGATCACCAATGACATTATACACAAGAGCGTTGTATATAATGTATATTGTACAGGTAATACAGTGATCACCAGTGACATTATACAGAGGGGTTCTATATATAACAAATAATGTACAGGCAATATAGTGATCATCATTGGTATTATACACAGGAGCTCCGTATATAGTGTACAGGTAATGCAGTGATCACAGCAGCTCTGTATATAGTGTAAAGTGTGCGTGCACGTGTGCTATAGTGACTCACAAGTGATGTCTAAAGGTGAAGTCCTTCATTTTTGCTTTTCTTCTTTATCTGGCACCGTACGCTATCACTTCTTCCTGCCAGGACTTGTCTCTGCAGAGAATAAGTCATTTATAGCTGATCTCTTGTAGAGCACATTCCCCACTTTTTTCCCCGACTTCTACACTATGCAAGATGAAGAAAAAAAGCGACATAGTTCTGCCCTGCACAGTAACAGGACCCCACTTTCCCCCCCATTGAAAACAGTCTCCTAAAATGCAAATTATGTTGCAGCAGTAATAATGTCCAATAATTGCCCCTTACAGTAATTATGTCCCCTACTTTCCACCATAAACTAATAAGGTATGTTCCACATTCTGGCCCCCATACAGTTATTAAATCACCTCATCCTGGCCTTTATTTAATAATGTGCCCAATCTCGGGCGCTTATGTGCCTTGGCCTGGCTGCCCCCCTTATGTCTCTTAGCCAGGCTGGCCTCCCATTATGTCCCTTGGCCTGGCTGGACCCCCATCATGTCCCTTGGCCTGGCTGGCCCCCCATCATGTCCCTTGGCCTGACTAGCCCCCCATTATGTCCCTTGGCCTGGCTGGAACCGCATCATGTCCCTTGGCCTTGCTGCCCCCCATTATGTCCCTTGGCCTGGCTAGCCCCCCATCATGTCCTTTGGCCTGGCTGCCCCCCTCATTATGTCCCTTGGCATGGCTGGTCCCCATATCTCTTGGACTGGCCCCAGCATCCACATCCACAGAAGAGCGCACTCAAGCAGCCGCCGGCCTCTGTTGTGGCGGGGCAATACATGTCAATTGAATGTGTGTCCTCAGGTGCACATTCAATTGAAACCAGTGGGCCCCCTCTACTTCCTGCTCAGGGGCCGACAGGGAACCAAGGCCCGTCAGTGAATGCACCGGTATCCGCTGGGCCAGTCTGACCCTGCCCATATCTATCTATCTAGATATCTCATATTTTTGCATGTTATGATTATTAAATGGTGATAATAGTGAAGCAGTGCAAGTTCAGTGGGTGAAATAATATGCAGCGGTTGTGGCAGTGATGGAAAGAGTGGCAATAGTGTATTTTGGTTGCATTTTTAGTGTTTGCGTGTTTTTTTACTTATTTTTTAATAATAACATTTCATTTCATATTTTACCATAAACTTTTTCTTTTTTTTTTATAAAACTTCAAAAATGCAATAAAAAGTATAAAATGTTATAAAAAGTTTTGTTTTAAAGACTCATTTTTTAACCTTTTTTTTTTTAAGTATTTTTTGGGAAGTATCAGCTGTACTAAGAAGAAAAGTTACTGTATGTATGCAGTCTTATTGGCAAAGCTCCATAGGAAAAAAGTACACTGAAAAGAATCTTGTAAAAGGTGTAGAACAGGTTAGGATCGGACCGATTTTCCAGAAATCGTTTTTTGTGGTTAAATATATTTTTATTAAAGAGAAGAGAATTTTACAAGAAAAACAGTAGTTGAAAACTACGTCAATGATCAAAGTACTTTTTCTTATAATATACAATTCGAGAAGAGTAACACAAAAAACACTCGTTCACAAACCTTGCATAAATCTTACATAAAAGAGAGAAAGAATAAAAAAAAAAAAAATTTAGAGGGAGTAAACCCTCTAGAATGACTACGGTATCTTTAACATATAAGCAATAACTCCTTTCCCCCCGCAACAGGCGAGGACTTTCCTTACCGTGAATAAAATAAAGCATACCTAAAATCAGTTCGCCCATGTCCCCTAGAGCGAGACATGCACGCAAATAGTATCATTATAAAAGTAACTGATAAATCATGGTATAGACCTATCACACCGAGCTGGTGGAAGGTGAACAGCTCACCCAGGGGGGAGATTGAAAGAAGAGGAAATAGAGGTGGGAGCCCGAGTAAGTGGGGCTCAAGAAAAGAAATATAAAATGAGAACACAAAAAGAAAGGAAGAGTAGCATAGTAATCGACTGTAGAATAGACAGGTGTATTCAGGTAAACAGGTCAGGGAAACGAGCAGAATCTTTAAATAGAATCCATTCAGTCCAGATACCTAAAAAGGAGACCCTTGTCTGTGAAAGGTCTGCATCAATTTCCTCCATCCTAAAGATGGTTTCACATTCTGAAAACCACTCCACAATATCGGGGGGGACCGGGTCTCGCCATCGGCGGGGGATCACCGTTCTAGCAGCCGCTAGACAAAATTTGAGGATGTCCTTTTTTTGGGATCTCACCGAACCGGGAATCATGGAGAGCAATGCCATCTCCGGAGTACCGGTGATGTGCTTGCCTGTGATCAAACCATAATTTCTGAACACTTGGTCCCAGAATGTTCTAATCAAGGGGCAGCCCCACCAGATATGCAAAAGGGAGCCAATGCCAATGCCATTTCCACACCTCCAACAGCAGTTTGAAATTGTGGGAGAAAATTTGTGTAACCTGTCAGGAGTGAGGTACCACCTATTTTGCAGTTTATACCCCTTCTCCGAGGCCTCACTGGAACTTGGGAGTTTATGGTTCATCAGGAAGCAACGCTCCCATTCCTCATCCGACAGAATTCTCCCTAAATCCTTCTCCCAAGCAGACTGGAAATAGAGCCTTGCGTCAGAGTCAGGTGTTGAAAAAATTGAGTAGAGGGAAGAGATTCCCCTGCTCGGGGCGTCACCACCGGCAAACAACAGTTCCAAGGGAGAGAGTCTACAGTTCGAACCCCTTGGCAAATTCAAAGAGGCCAGGAAGGACCGGACCTGCAAGTACTCCCACAATAGAAGTTTAGTGGAGGGAGATTGGGTTTGGAGGGAACAGAAGGTGGGAATCTCGCCACGCTGAAAGATATCACCAACCCGTATGTCATCCTCGTATTTCCATCCCATGAAGGCTTTCCTGTGAATGCCCGGAGGAAATGCCGGGTTGCAAAAAATAGGTGTAAGAAGGCTGGCCCCAGCAGGAGCGGACCCCTTCACACCAATGCAGTGCCATGCCCTCATAGCCTCTGAGGTTAGGAAGGAAAATCTCCCCCGTTGAAGAGCATATTGCTTTGGGATCCACTGAAGATAATGAAGAGGCAAATCGGACCATTCTTGTTCCAACTCTACCCATTTTTTAAATTTAATTTTATATTTCCAGTCCAAGAGGCGAACTAATATGGCCGCCCTGCAATAGTTTCGGAGGTTGGGTAGACCAACCCCACCAAACTGGCGTGACCTAGATAAAACCTTGTAAATCACTCTCGGTGTTTTCCCCTTCCAGATAAAACGGGAAATCAAGGACTGTATTTTAATAAAAAACGATTTATGTGGCCAAATGGGAATCACCTGAAAGATATAAAGAAATCTCGGCAGGATATCCATCTTAACCACCTGAATCCTACCGAGCCACGACAGCCTCAATGGGCCGTAAGACTCCAGAAGGGATTCCACCCTGTTCAAAATGACCTGATGGTTCAAAGAAAATAATTGAAGAGGATCCGAGGTGAGGTTCACCCCGAGATATGAAATCTGATCCTGTTGCCATCTGAAGGGGAAGGTCCGCTTCAAGGAAGCCACCACGGAAGAAGATAGAGAAATGTTTAGGACCTCAGTTTTGGAGTAATTAATCTTGAAGTTACTTAAATCCCCGAAGGATTCGAACTCCTTCATAAGCACTGGAAAAGACACGACTGGGTTAGAGACGAAGAGGAGGATGTCGTCGGCAAATAGGGCCGTTTTATGGTTAGAGTTTCCAACCTGAATCCCTGAGATACTGTCATTAACTCGGATAGCCTTAGCCAAATGCTCAATAACTAAAACATATAAAAGGGGCGACAACGGGCAGCCTTGTCTAGTACCGTTCTGGATATAAAAACGATCGGACAAAGATCCATTGACTCTAACACGAGCTGAGGGTTTTGAATATAATGACATAATTTTCCCCAGGAAATTGGATTGTAAGCCAATATGGGTCAGGGTCTCCCGTAAAAAATCCCAATGGACTCTATCAACAGAAATCGTTTTTTAACATTTTAATTTTTTTATATTATTTTTTTTCAACCCATCTGAGCCCTTTTGAATTTTTCTTCCCTCTGGATAACCCTTTCAGTCAACTTTAATCTTAGACTGTGCGCACTTTAATGTGATGTATCTGTGACTTACATGTGACTGATATTTTAGAGAATAAAGATGAAATGAAGTGGCACTCACCCGATCTTGCTGAATGAAAAGTGTCCTTTATTCAGAGTGCATACTCACAGACATCTAAAGGAGAGGCGGCTTGGTAGAAGGAAAGGTGCGAGGGGAGGCAAGAGGACGACGGCCGTTTCGCGCCTGCGCGCTTCAACGGGTTCAACTGGACCCGTTGAAGCGCGCAGGCGCGAAACGGCCGTCGTCCTCTTGCCTCCCCTCGCACCTTTCCTTCTACCAAGCCGCCTCTCCTTTAGATGTCTGTGAGTATGCACTCTGAATAAAGGACACTTTTCATTCAGCAAGATCGGGTGAGTGCCACTTCATTTCATCTTTATTCTCTGGATCTTCATTGCTTTTCTGTTGAGCACCACCCGCCTGCTATTGATTACTGCGCGCCGCAGTGGTTCTGAATTGAGTCTCTATTTTTCTAGCGCTGTTTAAAGTTCATTTAGGCGAACTCCACGTTACATCATAGTTGTGGAGGAAAACACTTGGTGCCATTCTATCTTCATTTTTACAATTTCGTTCATGACTGATATTTTACTATCTGGTGTAGTCGATGCCTTTTATATTTTTTATGGTTTTTTTTCTAGATCCAGAATGAGGAGAGCGTCCTTCTCTTCCTGGTGGTGTGGACTGTGACCGAGATCACTCGATATTCCTACTACACGTTTAACCTTCTCCATCACTTGCCGTACTTCATTAAATGGGCCAGGTGGGCAGCGCGCTCGGTGCCGACATTTTCTGCATGGCTTGGTTCTGTGTGCTCACAGATGGCCTTGGGCTCGGATGGTTCTGTTCGCAGACTCTTAATGTCATCTTTTGAGAACGGGACAGATTGAAGGAATCACACGTTTATCTACTGACATATTGTCACATTATTCTTCACTGCACCAGATTGCACTTCCCTCTATTTATAAATCAATTATGCCGTGTTCCCTCTAACGCTTTTTTTTCTGTGTGTTTTTTTTTTTGTTAGATTTTGTATAAGACTTTTCTGGCTTGTAAAGAACATCATGATTTCCTTTTTTTATTTTTTTTTATTTTTTTATTTATTTTTTCCTGTAGAGAAGCCTATGGGAAGATAAAAAATTAAGATTTTTAGGCATCATTCAGACTTCTGTTTTTCACGTGTGTTCTCTCCTTGTTTTTATTGGATAGAGAATGGTGCTGTTCATATGTCCGTGTTTTCTCCTTTTTTTTTGCGGACCGTGAGACATGTCCAGTTTTTGATCCAAGCGACATATTAAAATGACCTATACAAGTTTATGGGTTCTTGAAAATCACTGAGGCTGGTTTCACATTGGCGTTTTTTCGGGTGCGTTTTTGCGGTAAAAAACGCAAAAAAACGCATGGTGAAAAAACGCATGTAAACGCGTGTAAACGCTGCGTTTTATTGACGCATGCGTTTTTGCATGTGGTGAAAAAAACGCGGCGTTTTACCGCGTTTACATGCGTTTTTTCATGCGTTTGCGTTTTTTAAACGCATGCAGAAAAATGTGTGACAACTGCCAATCATCAAAATAAAGTAAAAAACCCACTATAAACAGTAATAGTTAGGGTTAGGGTTAGGGTTAGGGGTAGGGTTAGGGGTAGGGATCATAACCCTAACCCTAAAGGGATCCTACCCCTAACCCTACCCCTAACCCTAACCCTAAGGGATCCTAACCCTAACCCTAACCCTACCCCTAACCCTACCCCTAACCCTAACCCTAAGGGATCCTAACCCTAACCCTACCCCTAACCCTACCCCTAACCCTACCCCTAACCCTAACCCTACCCCTAACCCTAACCCTAAGGGATCCTAACCCTAACCCTACCCCTAACCCTAACCTACCCCTAACCCTACCCCTAACCCTACCCCTAACCCTAACCCTAAGGGATCCTAACCCTAACCTTACCCCTAACCCTAACCCTACCCCTAACCCTAACCATAAAGGGATTAGGGTTAGGATCCCTTAGGGTTAGGGGTAGGGTTAGGGTTAGGGTTAGGGGTAGGATTAGGGGTAGGGTTAGGGTTAGGATCCCTTAGGGTTAGGGGTAGGGTTAGGGTTAGGGGTAGGGTTAGGGGTAGGGTTAGGTTCCCTTTATCACCTTTATGCTGGGGGGTGGCATATCAGTGTGTTTTCTGGTTTTTTAATAAAAAAACGCATGCGTTTTTTACCGCAAAAAACGCATGCACCAAAAAACGCATGCGTCCCCATTGACTCCAATGTATTTTTTGACCCCAAAAAAACGCATGAAAACGCATGCGTTTTTTTTTGGTCCAAAAAACGCTTCTAAAAATACTACAAGTAGCATTTCAGAAAATGAACGCATGCAGTAAAAAAATGCATGCGTCAAAAAACGCGACCAAACGCGTACACAAAAAAACGCATGCGTTTTCAATGTTAAAGATAGGAAAAAAAACGCATGCGTTTTTTTGAAAAAAAACGCTGCAGACAAAAACGCAAGTGTGAAACCACCCTGACAGAACACAGATGGCGTCAGTGAATTGTCTCCGTGCATGATTAAAATTGTGTGTAGTAAAAATCTATTGTTGAAAAAAAAATTATGTTTAGAGGAAACTTTGGAATTTCTTCGTCACAGAAAATAAAAATGTATAATAGCGTTAAAGAGGAATTGTCACCGGGGCAAAAGAGGCCATTTCTTTCTTTTAGTTACTTCTCACTGCTTCCCTGAATATGCTGCTTTACTTCTTCTTTTTTTTTTTTTAATCCTCCATATGGTTCCAGAGATACATCCCTTTTAATGTAGTGCTAATTTTTAAGGTCTTTACAAGAGGATGTAGCTCACAGGATCCCCCCCCCCCGCTGTTCTGAAAATATTCACCTGGCTCGCTCCCTCGCCGGCGCTGCTTCCTGTTCTGGCCGCATCTTCTCCTGTATGCGGTCACGTGGGGCCGCTCATTTACAGTAATGAATATGCGGCTCCACCTCCCCACGTGACCGCATACAGGAGAAGATGGGGCCAGAACAGGAAGCAGCGACAGCCAACGAGGGAGCCGGGTGAGTATTTTCAGAACAGCGGGGGGGCGCACAGGTTTGGCACATAGATCTTTATTTTAAACACTATTATTCATATCTTCTCTGCAGCAAACGCTGCTGCAGGGAAGATATGAATCGCGGCTTCAGCACCAGATGCTTGTACGTGTGGTACCCAGCACGGTGCGTGTGGTACCCAGTGGGCACACGGGCGGCACACTGATGTGCCACAGAAACGTAGGGGCACACGGACACGGATAATTCCGGTACCGATTTTTTTCCGGTACCGGATTTTTTGGATGTGTGAAACCGGCCTTAGACAACATATGCCCCTTGGACCCACACCTATTTTCAGTTTTAGCAGTCCCCCAACCCTTATCTTGCCTTGTCTGGGGAATCTCAGCTGCACATGTGCACAATAACCTCCATTCATCTATGTCGGGAATATGGAGAAGCTGAACTGGGATCAAATGTCCTCTGCTTTGGTGATCAGAATTCAAAATGATAAAACTGTAGAAATATAAAGAATAGAATGGACTCATAGATCAATACGACACAGATCAATAATCACAAGGTCTGAGGCTTTGGCCGGATTCTGGACCTCTTCTCAGCATTTTTCTGCAGTAGCAAAGGGTGTGGGATCATAATAAATATCCAATTTATTCTAATCAAATTTAAAGATAATTGCTGCATGCAAATGAGCTGAAAAAATCACCAATAATCGCCAACATTGCAATTATTCTGACAAAACCTGTCAATTTTTAGGTATGGGAGGTAAAAGCGCTCGCAATACGTAAATATGGCCATGCTCTCTTTGTCTTCCCTGGCTCCTGAACCCTCCTGGCAGAGCTCCTCCAGGAGGTTGGAAGATCTACCCTCTTTTTCTTGAGCCATCTGGACAATCTGAGAGAGGTGCCCTGTATAATTATACTAATGATTTCTTTAAATTGTAGCCTAGGAGGCACCAGATCGCGGGTGTGACGGCAACCAATGCAGGAATGGGACTGAAATTCAGCCCTGGCAAATATGTTCATGCTATTGTGGGTTATGGTATACATGTAAAATTTACAAAGTACAAAGTTACCAAATAATCCTATAGTCTCTAGCAATGAGCAAATCTCCCAAAATTTGCTTTTTTTTGGAAGATTTGCTCTTATCAGTAACGGTAAGCAGATTCAATGTGTCACAAATAAAATTTGATTCAAAAGCCTCAAAAAGATCCAGAAGCATAAAAAACAAAAGGCCAAGAAAAGGGGTTAAAAAATACTAAAATATTATACTCACCTGGCGTGATGTCATAGTGCTGCCTAATGTCTCTGTCAAGCTGCCGGCCTGACTAGCGGAGCAGGGAGCCGGTGGCTGCCTGAGGACGTAGATACTGAAGAGGACCGGCCCACCTCATATTTGCAAGAATTTCCAGATGGGCAGTCCGGCCCTTCTGAAAATCCTATATCAACACCTCTTCTGACATTTTTGATATGTGTGTTATCAGTCACTGCATATAACAGGGGGTAATTACGAGTCATAAAGATAGAAAGTAGTGGCACAGGCAAGTGTTATAAATTAGGACCCAAGAGCTTAAAATTATTGACCATGGCTAGATAATTCCCCCTTTAAGGAAAGAATTAGAGAACCTTTTATAACTGAGTGCCTCCGATTTAGGAGAGAGATTTCCGTCTTCCTCTAATAACAAAATGCAAGCTGAGAAATGCTGACCTATATTCTAAATCTGTCTTATCATTCACTGTGAGGTAAAGCGCAATCCACCGGGGGGCCGGAGACATGTCCGCATAATGGCTCTGCAGGAAAAGTGAAATGTTTTCATCTTCGTTCTGTTACGATTGGAACTGACAAGATTATAGATTTTATGTGAAAATTGCCATCAGGTACTTTTCTCAAAGCTCTGCAGATTCTTGTCTCTTGTTCCCTTGCGTTCTCTTTAAAGGGGATGTCCACTCGGAACACATTTTCCCTTCGAGGTAAAATAGATCTAAAAACTTTAAAACGCGATTTTCTAATATTGATTTTTTTCCAATATCTTTACCTTTTCACAAATTTCTTCAAGAAACTCCAATTTGTCATTAGACAAATTGGATACATTCTAACACATGGAACTATAGCATCAATACTAATCCGGAGAGGCACATATAGCATAAATAACTCTTGTTAGGCTACTTTCACACTTGCGTTGTTTTCAATACGTCGCAATGCGTCGTTTAGGGGAAAAAACGCATCCTGCAAAGTTGTTTGCAGGATGCGTTTTTGCCCCATAGAGTAACATTACCGACGCATTGCAACGTATTGACACACGTCGCAACCGTCATGCGACGGTTGCGCCGTGTTGTGGCGGACCGCCGGGAGCAAAAAACGTTAAATGTAATGTTTTTTGCTGCCAACGGACCGCTTTTTCCGACCACGCATGCGCGGCCGGAACTCCGCCCCCACCTCCCCGCACCTCACAATGGGGCAGGGGATGCACCGAAGAAATGCATCCGCTGCACCCGTTGTGCGGCGCATCAAACGCTAGCGTCGGAATCTCGGCCCGACGCAATGCGACGGGCCGAATCCGAGGCTAGTGTGAAAGTAGCCTTAGACACAAGTAGTGTATATAATAAATGACATACACAAAATAAATACCGACAGACACATATAGAACAAATAACTTGTGACAGAAAGATATAGCAGAAGTAACTCCTTATAGACACATATAGAAGAAATAACGCCTTACAGATACATATAAGCATAAATAACTCCTGATAGACTTAGCATAATCTACTCCTGAGAGGTACATATAGCTTTAAAAGGGTCGTCCGAAACTACATATTTATTTTCTTCATTAATGTCTCTCTATTTATTTTAATAATATAATAATTTTTCTAATATGATTTAATTAAAAAGTCACTACTCTACTGTCTCTAATAGAGATGGGTGAACCCGAACAGTAAAGTTCGGGGTCCATATCGAACACCTACTGTTCGGGCATGAACCCCGAATCCGGACTTCTCTGGGAAGTTCATGTTACTGTTCGGGTTCGCCACCTCGAACATTGGGTACATGACAGCGTGACAAACATCGGTGGCTCTGATCAGAGGTAAGATTATTACCACCTGTCAGAGAACTGTGGCTCCCACACTGTCAGATCACAATGTGAGCCAGCAGCTGTGACCGGCGTTAAAAAAGTTTACCTCCAGTCATAGGCGTTGGCTGATGAGAGAAAACTACTCCCATCAGTCTATGCCTGCTGTCACTAATTTCAGTGAGGGCAGGTGCCGGCTGATGGGATCTCTTGGGGTCTCTTCTATTTTTACAACCAGCATGGCAAAACTGATAGCTGTGGTCTGCAACCCTCAATTGTCAGTTTTATCATGGCTGGTTATCAAGAATAGAGAAGTCCTCACACTTCTTATTATTTTAAATAAATAATTTAAAAAAGGCATGGGATCCCCCTGTTTTTGACAACCAGCCATGCTAAAGCAGACAGCTGGAGACTGGTATTCTCAGGCTGGTAAGGGACCAGGGATATTGTGTCCCCCCAGCCTAAAAAATATTAGCATGCCTCTGCCCCAAAAAAGGCGCATATATTAAACATGCCAATTCTGGCGCTTTGCCTGGCCCTTTTCACTTGCCCTGTGGTGGTAATAAGTGGGGATAATATTTGTGGGCAAGTGGGAAGAGCCCTGTAAAAATGGCATGGAGACCCCTCTATTCTTGATAACCAGCCATGATAAAGCTGACAGCTGAGTGCTGCAGCCCGTAGCTGTCAGTTTTGCTTGGCTGGTTATCAAAAATAAAGGGGAAACCACACCAGGTTTTTTAAAATGTATTTACGGTATATATATTGCAGGAGACGGCTGATGAATTCTCCTAGTAGTAGTCCTATCAGCCGACACCTTTCACGGGAGGTAAACTTTTTGCCTCCTATCACAGCTGCAAGCTCACGCTGTAATCTGACAGCATGGGAGTCACAGCACACTGACCGGCAGTAATGATCTCATCCCCGATTAGAGGCAGTGTTTGCCGAGCTCTCAAGCAAATGTCCGCATGGCAAACAATGGTTGTTAGGGCTCCTCATTCATCTGAATGGGGTTCGGTTACTCGTTCAAGTCAATGGGGTTCGGGTTCAGGTGCTGTTCTGGTACCCAAACCGAACTTTTTTGAACTGTTTGGCCGAACCCACGGGACCCAAACATTCATGGGTTCGCTCATCACTACTCTCTAATCTAAGTGCTTTATTTGATATGTTTTACCTATTTCTGCTTTTTCAATTCCAGTATATGCTCAGTGATGTCACTTAAGAGGGCGAGGCTGATCTCTGCTCATCGCGTTCTCTTCTTACAATGTGAACTGACAGTGCGCTTTCTTACTGGCTTGTCACTAATTAGAGCCGACGAGGGAGCGCACTGTCAATGTGCATTGAGAGGAATACTGCACAGTAGGAAGGAAACGTATATTGAGCATCCATAGGAACTGACCATCTGTGCATTCTCAGTAGAGCAGTGTCTAGTCCAACCCTAAAACAGATGTCACTGATGATGCTTCATCTCCGGGAGAGAACACAGGCTGTGGAAGTGACCGCAGCATCTGCCCCCTGATGACAGCTAGTTTGAGTATCTTAGCAGGCACTGGGGATTCTCAAACAAATAATCTTCAAATCGGAAATAGGTGAAAAAAAAATAAAGCAGTTAGAGAAGGGAAAGTAGAGACTTTTTAATTAAACCATTTTAGAAAAACTATTATGTATATGAAAATAAATAGACAATTAGGATGAAAATCAATATTCATTTCGGAGCACTCTTTTAATAGCTTTTGACAGGCACACATGGCTCTTGGGTTATTTTGAGCTAAAACGATTGTGTAAGGAAGGACACATAGTAGAGCCAACAATGATGTTACTACAGCCTTGCAGTGGGAGCATTTGCCCTTTTATTGCCCGGCACCCCCAGCTCTTGTCAAGAGCGATTACCATACCATTGTCTATATGTCCACCATCCCCGCCGTAACCCCTGGTGTCTTCAGGGGCTCACAGCACCCGAATTCCCCACTCCTTTCTGACCTGCAGAGAAAGGTAGAACCAGTGATGACGTTGACCCCAAACATCAGCTTCAGGGTGATGGAATGGAATGAAACTGAAAGGGAGAAGATACAGATTAGATATTAGAAAAAAATTTTTGACAGTGAGGGCGATCGATGAGTGGAACAGGCTGCCACGAGAGGTGGTGAGTTCTCCTTCAATGGAAGTCTTCAAACAGAGGCTGGACAGACATCTGTCTGAGATGGTTTAGTGAGTCCTGCATTGACCTTGGAGGTCCCTTTCAACTCTAACATTCTATGATTGTACATTTTTGGGAAAAGTGACTCTACAAATATGCCAGAAAATGGAGACGAGGGCACCGTGTTTAAGGACCCTTTTCTCCACCCAAATACTGACAGCTGCAGCGGTTTTCTCTGATGCCGACGTCTCTAGGAAGCTGCGAAGGGAAAACTAGAAATGTTGCCATCTTGGTACATGTGTTGTACATCGTAGACTAACGATGCGTGATCGCTCTTCGGTCACAATCCCACCACGACTATAATAGGAGACCATGGAACAAATGGAATCTGAAGCAAAATCAATGAGCGGCTTTGACTGAAGTGCAATGTATGAATGGAAATGGAAAAGAATGGCTTCCTGTGCATAACTCTGCATGTGTCCTGCGCGCGCTCTCATGACTATTATGTGGGATGTAGTCGGCTCTAATGGTCTTCTCTGCTTCATTTTCCCACCGCAGGTATAATTTATTTATTGTATTGTATCCTCTCGGCGTAGCTGGTGAACTCTTAACAATTTATGCTGCTTTACCGTATGTGCGGAAGACGGCCATGTACTCGCTGCGGCTTCCAAACAAGTACAACGTGTCGTTCGACTACTACTACTTTCTCATCGCCGTCATGTGTTTTTACGTACCACGTAAGTCACTCCAAAACCTGACCTGTCTTAAAAAATGTGAGATTTTTAAGTATAATTAAATTAAGCGTAGTCAACTATTGCTTTATGTTATCAGCCATTTGGACATGCTTCATTTTCATTTACGCTGCGCTCTGCCAGCTAAATGCAGAGGGAAAAAAACAGCTGGGACCCCTGAGATCAGCTTGTCCCTGGGACTGGGAATTATCTCTGGCTCACTGTCCTATGTCGGAAATGAAAGGCAGATGATCAGACATCCTGGATTATTAGATGCCACATTAACCCCTTCATGACGCAGCCAGCTTTCATTTTGACGTTTTCGTTTTTTTGTTCCCCTTCCGTTATTCCAAGAGCCGTGACTTTTTTTTATAAAGGCTTGTTTTCTGCAGGTCGAGTTGTAGTTGTTTTGAATGACACCATTCACTTTTACCATAAAATGTGCTAAGAAACAGGGAAAAAGTTCCAAGTGGGTTTAAATGGTGAAAAAAATACTCAATTCCACTTTTTTTTTCCCGGCATTCACTGTGCGGTAAAATGTACCTGGAAATATGATTCTCCAGCTGAGTACGATTACAGCGATACCAAAACTTATGTTTTTTTCTATATTTTTTACACGATTAAAAACATTAGAGCCTTTAAAATAAAGTTTTGTTTGTGTCGCCATTTTCAGGGACCAGTAACTTTTTTATTTTCCTTTTTTCACGCTGAACTGGCGTTTTTATTGATACGACTATGGGACGCATAGGACTTTATTTTTGCTTTTTATCTTTTTTTTTATTGCGGTGACCGAAAAATGGCAATTCTGGTGTTTTAATAGTTTTTTTTTCCTGTTTTTAACATACAGACTAAATAGCTTTATACTTTAATAGCTCGGACTTTATCGGACACGACAATACGAGATGCGTTTATTTTTCTTTTCAATTTTTTATTTCTTTATTTTTGAATGGGAAAAGGAGGGTGATTTGAACTTATTTTTAATTTGTAAAACTTGTTTTTCAATTTGTACCTATTTTTTTAGACCCCGTTACCAGTGATCACAATGATCACTTATACAGTTGAATATTGTGGTACTGCAGTATATAGTGTAATTGCAGATCTTCCCAACCTCACCGGGGGACTGAGATGGCAGTGACACGATCTCGGGGAGACCACGGGAGCATGTGCCCGACAGTGTCAGTTCATGTCAGTGGTTGACAGCAGCATGTAAATAGTTAACAGCAGCGATCAGAGCTAATTCCAGTCTCTGCTGTTATAGACTGACGCTTGCTATGTGACATGTTGGCATCTGCCACGTTTGAGCCAGCTCCATACAGCCCTCAGCAAATTTTGACAAAAAAATCTATGTTGCAGGTTAAGGGGTTAAAGGTTATATCAGCCTTTTTTGTATTGTTTTAAAATGATTCACTATTTCCAATAGTCTTCATTAGTCCAGGTTTATACGGGCACATTTCATGGTCCGTATACGGACTTCAATGCTTGGACTGACCGCCGTTTTTTTCGACCGAAACTTTCAGCCTCATACGTGTCCATGAGGCTGTAAATTCGGATCGAGAGACCTTTCAACAAGCCGGTCCCATGAAATACGCCTGTCTGAACTCGTCCTTAAAAACTGCATTTTTAAAACTGCCTGAAAGAAAATCTGTCTTTGTTGTCCATGGTAACGAATCACAGCGCAGCTTTCATTTTTCCAGAGCTTTTAATAAAATGAAAGCTAACCACTGATTGGTTGCTATGGGCGACAATGACAGGTTTTCTTTTAGTCAGTTTTGATAAGTGAGGCCTGTAGCGCCAAGGCAAAACAATTTATCTCCATGGTAACAGACTATAAACAAACCTTATATAATCTTTATCTACAGCTATTCTACCTTCCTTCTCTCATTTAATGGAGTTGCTCAGGGCTAAGATATTGATATCAATCATATGTCATCAAGATCCATGGCAGCATGAAAGATAAGGAGCCAGACCACGGCTCTATACAAGGAGTAGTGACAGCTCAGCCCCAATTGGGGATAACCTGATCTTTATGGGTACTGGGTCGTGGACCCCTTACTATCTAATATATATACAGTATGACTTTTTGTAAGCATAGACCATCAATATCAAAGTCATAGACAACCCATTTAATTGTATATACTTGCTGAATATATTTTTTGGAAATAGTAGCAAACAGATGGAAGGAAATATCATTGCAGCATGCAACTACACAGGGTTTGTTTGTAGTCTGTTACCATGGAGACACATAGGTTTGCATAGGAGCTGTACAAACAAGAAGGCAAGACATTTCTAGTGAAAACATTTTGTAAAGTTGCTTCCTTTTTCATATGTACTATGATGTTCCATAAAAACTGATTGTCAATGTTAGCATAGCTTCACTTTTTTTTTTTTTCACAATTTTCGACACAAATAAAATGACAATTTTTTTTTACATTTTTCATTCCAGTGTTTCCCCAGTTGTATTTTCACATGCTTCGTCAAAGAAGAAAAGTTCTGCATGGAGAAGTCTTTGTTGAAAAGGACGATTGATCCCCAAGAGCACAATCTACAGGACTCTCTTCTCACAACCAGTCGTTGCTTTCCAGAGTCAACAGGCGGCGCAGGGCCTGTTGGTTTAAGATCCTGGATAACCTCGTGCGACTCCAGTCTTCCGATCTCACATTCTGTCCTGTACTCTTCTTTTTTATTGGTTCATATCGAGACCGACACTGACTCATGCTGCAACGAGTATACAAGGTGCATTGTGACCTTTTTATAGAGAGAAAGCACAAAAAAAGTGAAGCAACAAAGATTTGAAACAAATCTTTATTTTTGTACTGTATATCTGTATTGACCACATCTCAGCAAATATAAAAAGTGAAATTTCTCCCTTTATTCACCATAGCCAGGATTTTTCTACAGTTGTGTCTTGTAAGTTCTACTGTGCACTCACCGCATGTCATATATATCCGTACAGAGGTGCAACAATCTGTAACGGGGCCCCTTATGTACCATTTATTTTACCCCATGACTAATGTGGTCCATCTGGTCCCAAAGCCCAGGTGCCACTGTTACCTTTGTACTAGCTATAACCATAGTTCATAAAAGTGACAAATTCATGTAAATCCCAAGCAAAAGTGGGCTTTTCAGTATAGTTTTGGTCTGTCTTGTGATGGTTCTGGAGGCAGTACTTAAGGGAGTTTTCCAATTTCACAAAACCACCATTTTCTGGCTGCAGTTCATTTTTCAAAACAAACTGTGCTTTACTCACCATCCCTGGGTCAAGCACTGAGTTTCCTCCACTGTTCCCCATAACTAGAGTCTGATGGGCCCTGGTGTGAAATTTGGACTTGGGCACCCAACAGCATGTATGGCCCCTTGTAGTGTTCTAGCGATGCTTCTCATGTCATTTCTGTCTGCCCTAAGCGGACAAAGAGGATCGCCAGTTCATTTACCATCAGTACTGTACAACCTAAATTTCTGTTATCTGTGTCCTTGATCTGCTCATTGTCATCATTTTCTGTCATGGCGTTTGTGGATTCAGGCGCCGCCTTGAACTTAATGGACTTTGAATTTGCCAGGCGTTGTGGTTTTTCCTTGCAGCCTTTGCAGAACCCTATTTCTTTAAGGGGCATTGATGCTACACCTTTGGCTAAAAATAAGCCCCAGTTTTGGACACAGGTAACCATGCGCATGGCGCCAGCCCATCAGGAAGATTGTCGATTTCTGGTGTTGCATAATTTGCATGATGCTATCATGCTGGGTTTTCCGTGGTTGCAGGTACATAATCCTGTGTTGGATTGGAAGTCCATGTCTGTGACTAGTTGGGGTTGTCAGGGGGTTCATAATGATGTTCCTTTGATGTCAATCTCCTCTTCTTTCTCTTCTGAAATTCCTAAGTTTTTGTCTGATTTTCAGGATGTATTCGATGAGCCCAAGTCCAGTTCCCTTCCACCGCACAGGGACTGTGATTGTGCTATTGACTTGATTCCAGGCTGTAAGTTTCCTAAAGGCCGACTTTTCAACCTGTCTGTGCCTGAACATACCGCCATGTGGAATTATATTAAGGAGTCTTTGGCGAAAGGGCATATTTGGCCATCTTCTTCACCGTTGGGAGCGGGATTTTTTTTGTTGCTAAGAAGGATGGCTCCTTGAGACCCTGTATTGATTATCGCCTCTTGAATAAGATCACGGTCAAGTTTCAATACCCTTTACCTTTGCTTTCTGATTTGTTTGCTAGAATTAAGGGGGCTAGTTGGTTTACTAAGATTGACCTTCGGGGGGCATATAATCTTGTTCGTATTAAGCAGGGTGATGAATGGAAAACTGCGTTTAATACGCCCGAAGGTCATTTTGAATATCTTGTGATGCCATTCGGGCTCACTAATGCTCCATCTGTTTTTCAGTCCTTCATGCATGATATCTTCCGGACTTATCTTGATAAATTCTTGATTGTATATTTGGACGATATTTTGATTTTTTCTGATGATTGGGAGTCTCATGTGCAACAGGTCAGGATGGTTTTTCAGATCCTTCGTGACAATGCTTTGTTTCTGAAGGGGTCTAAGTGTCTCTTTGGGGTGCAGAAGGTTTCTTTTTTGGGCTTCATTTTTTCTCCCTCATCTATGGAGATGGATCCGGCTAAGGTTCAGGCCATTCATGATTGGATTCAACCCACATCCGTGAAGAGCCTTCAGAAATTTTTGGGTTTTGCTAATTTTTATCGCCTGTTTCATTGCTAACTTCTCTAGCGTGGTTAAACCCTTGACCGATTTGACGAAGAAAGGCGCTGATGTGGCGAATTGGTCCTCTGCGGCTGTCTCTGCCTTTCAGGAGCTTAAACGCCGATTTACTTCTGCTCCGGTGTTGCGCCAACCGGATATTTCTCTTCCGTTTCAGGTTGAGATTGACGCTTCTGAGATTGGGGCAGGGGCCGTTTTGTCTCAGAGGGATCCTGTTGGTTCCTTGATGAAAACGTGTGCCTTCTTTTCTCATAAGTTTTCGCCTGCTGAACGCGATTATGATGTCGGCAATCGGGAGTTGTTGGCTATGAAGTGGGCGTTTGAGGAGTGGCGACATTGGCTTGAGGGAGCTAAGCACCGTATTGTGGTCTTGACCGATCATAAGAATCTGATTTACCTCGAGTCTGCCAAACGGCTGAATCCCAGACAGGCTCGATGGTCCTTGTTTTTTTCCCGTTTTGATTTCGTAGTTTCGTATCTTCCGGGTTCTAAGAATATTAAGGCTGATGCACTCTCTAGGAGTTTTTTGCCTGATTCTCCTGAGGTCCTTGAACCGGTCGGCATTCTGAAAGAAGGGGTGGTCCTTTCTGCCATTTCCCCTGATTTACGACGGGTTCTTCAGGAATTTCAGGCTGACAGGCCTGACTGCTGTCCAGTGGGGAAACTGTTTGTTCCTGACAGATGGACTAGTAGAGTGATTTCTGAGGTTCACTGTTCCGTGTTGGCTGGTCATCCTGGTATTTTTGGTACCAGAGATTTGGTTGGTAGGTCCTTTTGGTGGCCTTATTTGTCACGTGATGTGCGTTCTTTTGTGCAGTCCTGTGGGACTTGTGCGCGGGCCAAGCCTTGTTGTTCCCGTGCTAGTGGGTTGCTTTTGCCATTGCCAGTCCCTGAGAGGCCCTGGACGCATATTTCTATGGATTTTATTTCTGATCTTCCGGTTTCCCAGAAGATGTCTGTTATCTGGGTTGTTTGTGACCGGTTCTCTAAGATGGTTCATTTGGTGCCTTTGCCTAAATTGCCTTCCTCTTCAGATTTGGTTCCGTTGTTTTTTCAGCATGTGGTTCGTTTGCATAGTATTCCGGAGAATATTGTGTCCGACAGAGGTTCCCAGTTTGTTTCTAGGTTTTGGCGGGCCTTTTGTGCTAGGCTGGGCATTGATTTGTCTTTTTCTTCTGCATTTCATCCTCAGACAAATGGCCAGACCGAGCGAACTAATCAGACTTTGGAGACTTATTTGAGATGCTTTGTGTCTGCTGATCAGGATGATTGGGTGGCCTTCTTGCCATTGGCCGAGTTTGCCCTTAATAATCGGGCTAGTTCGGCTACTTTGGTTTCGCCTTTCTTTTGTAATTTTGGTTTTCATCCTCGTTTTTCTTCTGGGCAGGTTGAGCCTTCTGACTGTCCTGGTGTGGATTCTGTGGTTGACAGGTTGCAGCAGATTTGGGCTCATGTGGTGGACAATTTGGTGTTGTCTCAGGAGGAGGCTCAACGTTTTGCTAACCGTCGTCGGTGTGTTGGTTCCCGGCTTCGGGTTGGGGATCTGGTCTGGTTGTCTTCCCGTCATGTTCCTATGAAGGTTTCTTCCCCTAAGTTTAAGCCTCGGTTTATTGGTCCTTATAAGATTGCTGAGATTATTAATCCGGTGTCTTTTCGATTGGCGCTTCTGGCTTCTTTTGCTATCCATAATGTCTTCCATAGATCTTTATTGCGGAAATATGTGGTGCCCGTTGTTCCCTCTGTTGATCCTCCGGTCCGTGTGTTGGTTGATGGAGAGTTGGAGTATGTGGTTGAGAAGATTTTGGATTCTCGTTTTTCGAGGCGGAGGCTTCAGTACCTTGTCAAATGGAAGGGTTATGGCCAGGAGGATAATTCTTGGGTTTTTGCCTCTGATGTCCATGCTGCTTATTTGGTCCGTGCCTTTCATCTGGCTCGTCCTGATCGTCCTGGGGGCCCTGGTGAGGATTCGGTGACCCCTCCTCAAGGGGGGGGGGGTACTGTTGTGAATTATGCTTTTGGGTTCCCTCCAGTAGTTGTAGGTGGGAATGCAGTTGTCCCTGAGTTGCAGTCCTGGCCAGGTGTATCTGCTGATTGCAGTTCTGACTGGGATATTTAGGTGTGCAGGATTCATTAGTCCTTGCCAGTTGTCCATAGTTCTGGGAGGTTTTGGATCTTTGTCTGGTTCCTCCTGCCTTGCTGCCAATTCAGAAAAGATAAGTGTCTGGTTCTTGTTTCTGTGGCACACATGCTGTGTGCTTAATAATTCTGTGCTATTCATTTGTTTTCTCTTGTCCAGCTTAGATTGTGTCAGTGTTTTCTCAGTCTTGTTGGATTCTCTGGAGTTGCAGATATACGCTCCACATCTTTAGTTAGATGGTGGATTTTTTTGTATTTTCTGCTGTGGATATTTTTGGAAGGGTTTTAATACTGACCGCTTAGTATTCTGTCTTATCCTTTCCTATTTTAGCTAGAGTGGCCTCTTTTGCTAAATCCTGTTTCCTGCCTGCGTGTGTCTTTTCCTCTACTACTCACAGTCAATATTTGTGGGGGGCTGCCTATCCTTTGGGGTTCTGCTCTGAGGCAAGGTAGATTTCCTATTTCCATCTATAGGGGTATTTAGTCCTTCGGCTGTGTTGAGGTGTCTAGGATTTGTTAGGCACACCCCACGGCTACTTCTAGTTGCCGTGTTAAGTTCAGGATTTGCGGTCAGTACAGGTTCCACCAGCTCAGAGAAAGTTCCATGCGGCTCCAAGGTCACCGGATCATAATAGTCCCCCATCCTGGGTCACTTCCTGATATAATGTCCCCATCCTGAGCCTCTTCCTGTAATAACGTCCCCCATCCTGGGTCACTTCCTGATATAATGTCCCCCATCCTGAGCCTCTTCCTGTAATAACGTCCCCCATCCTGGGTCACTTCCTGATATAATGTCCCCCATCCCGAGCCTCTTCCAGTAATAATGTCCATCATCCTGGACCCCTTCCAGTAATAACGTTCTTCGTTCTGCTTTTTTTTCCAACAGATTTTTTCTCCTTACCTTCCCCCGCTCTGTCTTCCATAGCTGGTGTAGAGGCTGGCAGGTGACTTCGCCATTCCAGCCACAGGCAGCTCATGAAGTGATTGACATGTGCTGACCACGGTGGCCATTATGACATCTGCTACTGGCCCCTGATTCACCGGCAACATGTGTGGTAGCACAGGGAGCCGACGGGTCTCTGCTCAGCATTACATTTCAGCTGAATGTGCAGGCCGCCTTCCAGCATGGACCTGTTCTCAGTCGCATTCTCTGTAACCACAATTTTTACAATTGTTGCAATGGTCCTTGTGTCTGTTATTGTTTGCAGCGCCGACGTCTCATGAACAGTGCTGCAGACGATCAGTGAGCTCAGCAGCTGTGCCCAAGTTGATGGCATAAGTTGAGCTCACTGATTGGCTGCAGCGCTGTTGATGTGACATCAGATCTTCAAGCAATAATAGGCCCTGGGAGCAGCGGCTGAACGTGTTGCACTCAGGAAAGGTGAGAAAAGGACAGTTTGCCGGGGGGGGACAGTCGTTTTCCCAAACTGAAAAAACCTTTTTTATTACTATAATTTATTTTTAGTGCCCCATTGATTCCAGGGTGCGGTACATGAGAAGTGATTACATGCAATATACAAAATACGGTGAAAAAACTAACAATGACTTACTGGTACGAAAAGGAGAGGCCCTGCCCATGCGGAGCTTACAGATTTTACCAAATCAGATATTTGTAGGTATGAATTTGCTCATATATAATGTGTTCTGGTATTAATATCACACTATAAATATTTCAAGATGACAACTGTCCAGGGAAGACGTCGTCACCCTAAAAAGCTGGTGTCTACATCCAGGGGCCCACTTCTGCCCACCCTGCTACATAACCTCTGCGCAGGTTCAGGTCCTGCATTTCCACAATCGCTACAGTGTCCCAAGACTTTCCAGAGCGTTGGTCCACAGCTTCACCGGAACCCTACACATCCTCCACCCATGTGTGTCAAAGCTTCAATACCATGGTGCCCCTCACTGATGACCTGCTCCCACCATCACCACAGCCCCAGCCAGTGCTGCTCCCCTACTTCAGCCAGACACCTGGCCCATAGATACAGAGGGATGACCAACAGGTTGGGGAGAGCACAGGTCAAAGAAGTAGATGAATGGGATCATCAATAATTAAGAATGTTGGTGCCACCGAAATCTTACACAACCGGGCACATGAATCAGTGGGGTCATCTGCACATTGTCTTCTTTTACCATCTCTGTAAAAAGTAGGGGAAGCTCAGAAATTTGTTGTAAAAATGAAACTCTGTTAAATGTACCGATTGTAACTGTGACATGTGATCGACATATTAATACTGGAGCCTCGAACAATGATAAAAAATCCACATGGTAATAATGAGGGGTGTGCAAAAACGTGAAAGAAACTCATAGCAAAGATTAAAAAGGGGCACTCTAAAGGTTCTAGTAAGTGGGAATGTGTCATCAGAAAATGATCTAATATTTAAATTAGGTTTTTATGTTAAATGTATTTAAAAAAAACAAATATTTTTATAATATGTTTATTTATTTTTTCATATCATTATATTGAACTTTTTTTTTTTTTTTGCAATTAGGCATGCAAAAGACTTTTCCTCAATCTCATTATCATTGCAAACACATCACAGCTCATTGACATTAGCAGCAACAAACTGAATCAGGCCCAGTTGTCTATATAGAAGCGTGATCCAATCTAAGATCACTATGCAGGGAGGAGGCGGAGGTGAGCTGTGACATCAGCTATTGTGATTGGTTCATCCTTTATTATGTACGTATTTAGAGGGTGTTTACTTCCATTTCAATCCTGTCTGTGATGATAATGAGACTGCTGAAAAGTCTCTTATACAGAATAGGAAGCGTGAGTCTAATATCGGGCTTAAACCAAATGGCAAAAAAGAAAAAGTAGGCGCGCACTTACCCTGTTGCGGTGAATATCACTTTATTAGGACATATAAACAAACGGATAGCAGGGAGGGATAGGGTCAGCCACGGACAACGATCGTTTCGTGCTCTACGGCACTTCAACGGGTCCTAATGCTGAGTGGAACAGGAAGGAGTTTTATAGACCCATCTGGATCCCAGACTCCTCCCCCTGGACTCCAAACATAAACAGTGTTACATTTAAAACAAACAAAATGGTATTAAAAACAACAATAATATAATAGCACATGCTGAGAACGAGACCCGCTCCAAACCCGCAAATCTTAGTACTTGGGCATCTCCTGCATGGCATGAAAGTTTGTCTTCAGTTTTAAGTTTGGCCTTCTTGACAACCACATCAGAACCGTCATAAGTAAAAATTGGTGTATTTTACGTCAAGATACTGAACTCAAAGAAATAATAGATAGGGGACCTCTCTTTGCTAGCCGTCGCAGTACAAACATTAGAGACAGCATAGTCCGCAACCGCTTTGTCACTACCAAAAATAATTGGCTCACAGATAGTATCCCTAAAGGCAACTTCACATGCGGGGGTTGCAACTTCTGCAAGTACCATCATACAGGTAATAGAAATAGAGTAGGTCATATCCAGCACACTGTACGGGACTTTATTTCTTGCAGGACTACCCATGTCGTCTATGTTCTTTTTTGTCCGTGCAGACGCTTCTATATTGGCAAAACCTTCCGCCCACTGTTTGTTCGGATTAGGGAGCATTTTTACTCCATTAGAACAGGGAATGGAGCTCCAAGGTTAATAGACCATCTACACACTTGCCATGCAGGAGATGCCCAAGTACTAAGATTTGCGGGTTTGGAGCGGGTCTCGTTGCCTGAGGGAGGAGGGGATTTGCGCCGCCTCCTGCTGCGCAGAGAAGCCAGATGGATCCTGCGCGCAGACGCAGCAGGACCATCTGGTTTAAATGACAAAGTCGACATGTCGGTTTTCTTATAAAAGTGTCTCAATCTTGGTTTCTAAAAGCTGTATTCGGTTTATTTGTAGTTCTCAGCATGTGCTATTTTATTATTGTTGTTTTTAATACCATTTTGTTTTAAATGTAACACTGTTTATGTTTGGAGTCCAGGGGGAGGAGTCTGGGATCCAGATGGGTCTATAAAACTCCTTCCTGTTCCACTCAGCATTAGGACCCGTTGAAGTGCCGTAGAGCACGAAACGATCGTTGTCCGTGGCTGACCCTATCCCTCCCTGCTATCCGTTTGTTTATATGTCCTAATAAAGTGATATTCACCGCAACAGGGTAAGTGCGCGCCTACTTTTTCTTTTTTGCCATTTGGATTCTGCACACATTTTTCCTGGCAGCAGCACCCCGTTGATTCAGGTGTAAAGGATTCATACAGCCAGTATCACTTTCTGTGGTGCTAGACCGATATTATAATACGGTCACTGAGTTGGACCTTTGAGCAGTGCGGATGTGTGTTTTCTCTACTATTGGACCTAATATCGGGCTTAGTTGCTAGTGTAGAAACTGCAAGTTTTTAGGTTTTTTTTAAACAGTGATATGAAAATTTTAAAAACATATATAAACAAGTACCAAGTACAGTATAGCTTGCTGCTTACGTCTCCTTTCTATGATTTTTTGGATAATTCCCCACACCCTTAGGCCGGTTTCACACGTCAGTGGCTCCGGTATGTGAGGTGACAGTTTCCTCACGTACCGGAGACACTGACACACATACACACATTAAAATCAATGCATCTGTGCAGATGTCATTGATTTTTTGCGGACCATGTCTCCGTGTGCCAAACACGGAGACATGTCAGTGTTCGTGGGAGCGCACGGATTACATGGACCCATTAAAGTCAATGGGTCCGTGTAAAACACGTACCGCACACGGACACTGTCCATGTGCAGTCCATGTGCCGTGCAGGAGACAGCGCTACTGTAAGCGCTGTCCCCCCCACTGGTGCTGAAGCCGCCATTGATATCTTCTCTGCAGCAGCGTTTGTTGTAGAGAAGATATGAATAATCGTGTTTAATATAAAGATCCATGTCCCCATCCCCCTCCCACCCCCTGTGCGCCTCCCCTCCCATAGGGGTGGAGCTGCATATTCATTACTGTAAATGAGCGGCCCCACGTGACCGCTCATACAGTAGAAGGTGCGGCCAGGACAGGAAGCAGCGCCAGCCAGCGAGGGAGCCAGGTGAGTATTTTAATAACAGTGGGGGGGCGCACAGGGGGTGGGAGGGGGATGGGGACATGGATCTTTATTTTAAACACGATTATTCATATCTTCTCTACAGAAAACGCTGCTGCAGGGAAGATATGAATGGCGGCTTCAGCACCAGATGCAGGGGACAGCGCTAAACTTTAGCGCTGTCTCCTGCACGGTGCGTGTGGTACCCAGTGGGCACACGGGCGGCACACGTGTACCACACTGATGTGCCACAGAAACGCACGGGCACACGGACACGGATAATTCCGGTACCGATTTTTCCGGTACCGGAATTATCTGGATGTGTGAGACTGGCCTTACTTGTAGGACTGGAGGACAAGGGATGTTTGTACATGTTCTCTTACCAGTTAATCTGGTCTAGGCCTCCTCGCTCAAGGTGCTCACAGCAGCTGCATCATCTACCTCTCTGCTATGGTTTCTTTTTTGGCGCTAATATTTTTTTTTATTTAGTAATAACATTATTTATTAGTGTTTATATAATAGATTTTAAATGATTCATTGTGCCACTAGTGCAATAATTAATCCTTTGGCATTGTCCAGTCCAAATCGATAAGTCTGCAGTCACTCTGTGTGACTGCAGACTTAGGCTGCCGTCACACGTTCAGTATTTGGTCAGTATTTTACATCAGTATTTGTAGCCAAAACCAGGAGTGGGTGATAAATGCAGAAGTGGTGACATGTTTCTATTATACATTTCCTCTGATTGTTCCACTCCTGGTTTTGGCTACAAATACTGATGTAAAATACTGACCAAATACTGACCGTGTGACGGCAGCCTTATGAATCCCCCCAGTAATTACCTGCCTTCCCTTTGAAGTAAACCTGGAGCCTGAGATTTCTCTTGTTCGAACCTGTAGGAGCAGAATAGGCCAAGTACAATGCCAACCATAAGTGCAAATATATTTGTGTCGAAAAAAAACACAAAAACAATATAATATTAAATCACCATTATGGGGAAAAAGAAAATAAAGTGTAAAACAAAACAAAACCAAAAATAGACAAATCTGTTTTATTGATTTTTTACATCATTTCTTATATTCAATATCTCTGTAGTCAACTTATTTCTGGAAATATGATTGATTGTATTAATGGTTAATTAATAAAAATCAATTTATTCCAGGTTAATAAAGATTATTGACTATAAATTGTGCCACTAGTAGCATGAAGCTACTAGATGAAGCTGCTCCTCCTATACATAAAACAACTCGGCACAGACGGCAACAACCGTGGCACACGCTGCAAACACGTTTCCTGCAGCGGTGCTCCAGGTGCGCAGAACGTCTGTGGAGAAAATCTAATCTACCCGAAGATTTCATCCATTATAAGTTCATGCTAAAGACATACAATTCTGCCCTTCACCTCTCCAAACAAACCTACTTCAACACCCTCATCACCTCCCTGTCCAATAACCCTAAACGTCTCTTTGACACGTTCCAGTCCCTACTCAACCCAAGAGAGCAGGCCCCAACCACGGATCTCCGTGCTGACGATCTGGCCAATTACTTCAAAGAAAAAATTGACCACATTCGACAGGAAATCATCTCCCAATCTCTTCATACCATGCACTGTCCTCCCTCCCCCACTGCATCTAGTTCACTCTCTGACTTTGAAGCAGTTACAGAAGAAGAAGTAAGCAGGCTCCTTGCATCTTCGCGCCCGACCACTTGCACCAGTGACCCCATTCCGTCACATCTCCTCCAGTCCCTTTCCCCGGCTATCACCTCTCACCTAACAAAAATATTCAACCTTTCCCTCACTTCCGGTATTTTTCCCTCCTCATTTAAGCATGCCATCATACATCCATTACTTAAAAAACCATCCCTCGATCAAAACTGTGCCGCTAATTATAGACCTGTCTCTAATCTTCCCTTCATCTCTAAACTCCTCGAACGCCTGGTCCACTCCCGTCTTACCCGCTATCTCTCAGATAACTCTCTTCTCGACCCTCTTCAATCTGGCTTCCGCTCTTTACACTCTACTGAAACTGCCCTCATTAAAGTCTCTAATGACCTACTAACAGCTAAATCTAATGGTCACTACTCCATGCTAATTCTCTTGGATCTCTCTGCAGCATTTGACACTGTGGATCATCAGCTCCTCCTCACTATGCTCCGCTCCATCGGCCTCAAGGACACCGTTCTCTCCTGGTTCTCCTCCTATCTCTCTGACCGATCCTTCACTGTATGTTTTGCTGGTTCCTCCTCCTCTCACCTTCCCCTTACTGTTGGGGTTCCTCAAGGATCAGTCCTAGGCCCCCTACTCTTCTCGTTGTATACTGCCCCTATTGGACAAACAATCAGTAGATTTGGTTTCCAGTACCATCTCTATGCTGACGACACCCAATTATACACTTCTGCTCCCGATATCACACCGACCTTTTTAGAAAACACCAGTGATTGTCTTACCGCTGTCTCTAACATCATGTCCTCCCTCTATCTGAAACTAAACCTGTCAAAAACTGAACTCCTCGTGTTCTCTCCCTCTACTAACCTACCTTTGCCTGACATTGCCATCTCCGTGTGCGGTTCCACCATTACTCCAAAGCAACATGCACGCTGCCTTGGGGTCATCCTTGATTCTGACCTTTCATTCACCCCCTACATCCGATCACTGGCTCGCTCTTCTTACCTGCATCTCAAAAACATTTCTAGAATTCGCCCTTTTCTTAATTTCGACTCTGCAAAAACTCTGACTGTTTCACTTATTCATTCTCGTCTGGACTATTGTAACTCTCTACTAATCGGTCTCCCTCTTGCAAAACTCTCCCCGCTCCAATCTGTGCTGAATGCTGCAGCCAGGATCATATTCCTCACCAACCGTTACACCGATGCCTCTACCCTGTGCCAGTCATTACACTGGCTACCCATCCACTCCAGAATCCAGTACAAAACTACTACCCTCATCCACAAAGCACTCCATGGCTCAGCACCACCTTACATCTCCTCCCTGGTATCAGTCTACCACCCTACCCGTGCCCTCCGCTCCGCTAATGACCTCAGGTTAGCATCCTCAATAATCAGAACCTCCCACTCCCGTCTCCAAGACTTTACACGTGCTGCGCCGATTCTTTGGAATGCACTACCTAGGTTAATACGATTAATCCCCAATCCCCACAGTTTTAAGCGTGCCCTAAAAACTCATTTGTTCAGACTGGCCTACCGCCTCAATGCATTAACCTAACGATCCCTGTGTGGCCTATTTATAATAAAAAAAAAAAAAAAAAAAAAAGGTTCCTCGCATCATGTTCTCATACACTTTATGCAGTATTAGCCCTCTGTGTCTGTACTGCTACATACTTAGGCAGGTAACTGGTTCATGCAGCTTTACATGAACACCTGAGCCTTACACTATAGCTGGTCCGAATAACTAAAGCAATTGTTACCATCCACCTTTCGTGTCTCCCCTTTTCCTCATAGTTTGTAAGCTTGCGAGCAGGGCCCTCATTCCTCCTGGTATCTGTTTTGAACTGTATTTCTGTTATGCTGTAATGTTTATTGTCTGTACAAGTCCCCTCTATAATTTGTAAAGCGCTGCGGAATATGTTGGCGCTATATAAATAAAATTATTATTATTATTATTATTATAAATCAGCAGATGTGAAAAAAATGTTGGTGTCTCCAGTTCCAATTCCCGCTGGAGTGAATGATTTCAAAGTATTAAAACCAATAATAAAAAAAACCTACAAAATTCACTGAATTCTACTTATTATTAATATGATCATTTCAGTAAATAAATTAAATGCTGAAATTACAATTTGAAGGTACCGTATTTAAAAATTGCACTTTTTTTTGTGCAAAGTTTTGTTATTAATCTATATAATACATTATTGTTTTAAAATAAATATGACAAATGTTACAATTACTATGCATTATATACTAATATTTATTATATACAAAACCCCTTTCTGACCTCAGACGGGATAGTACGTCCGAGGTCAGATCCCCTGCTTTGATGTGGGCTCCGGCGGTGAGCTCGCATCAAAGCCGGGACATGTCAGCTGTTTTGAACAGCTGACATGTGCCCACAATAGCAGCGGGTGAAATCGCGATTCACCCGCCGCTATTAACTAGTTAAATGCCGCTGTCAAACGCTGACAGCGGCATTTAACCAGCGCCTCCAGCCATCCAGCCGGAAATGAGCGCATCGCCGACCCCCGTCACATGATCGGGGGTCAGTGATGCTTCTGCAGAGTAACCATAGAGGTCCTTGAGACCTCTATGGTTACTGATCTTGGCCTGCTGTGAGCGCCCCCCTGTGGTCGGCGCTCACAGCACACCTGTAATTCAGCTACATAGCAGCGATCTGATGATCGCTGCAATGTAGCAGAGGCGATCGCGTTGTGCCTGCTTCTAGCCTCCCATGGAGGCTATTGAAGCATGGCAAAAGTTAAAAAAAAAAGTTAAAAAAAGTGAAAAAAATAAAAAAAATATAAAAGTTTAAATCACCCCCCTTTCACCCCATTCAAAATAAATCAGTAAAAAAAAAAATCAAACCTACACATATTTGGTACCGTCGCGCTCAGAATCGCCCGATCTATCAATAAAAAAAAGATTAACCTGATCGCTAAACGGCGCAGAGAGAAAAAAATTTGAAATGCCAAAATTACGTTTTTTTTGGTCGCCGCGACATTGCATTAAAATGCAATAACGGGCGATCAAAAGAACGTATCTGCACCAAATTGGTATCATTAAAAACGCCAGCACGGCACGCAAAAAATAAGCCCTCAACCAACCCCAGATCATGAAAAATGGAGACGCTACGGGTATCGGAAAATGGCGCAATTTTTTTTTTTTAGCAACGTTTCAAATTTTTGTTCAGCACTTAGATAAAAATAACCTAGACATGTTAGGTGTCTATGAACTCGTACTGCCCTGGAGGATCACAATGTCAGGTCAGTTTTAGCATTTAGTGAACCTAGCAAAAAAGCCAAATAAAAAACAAGTGTGGGATTGCACTTTTTTGCAATTTCACCGCACTTGGAATTTTTTTCCCATTTTCTAGTACATTGCTAAAACCAATGATGTCGTTCAAAAGTACAACTTGTTTCACAAAAAATAAGCCCTCACATGGCCAAATTGACAGAAAAATAAATAAGTTATGGCTCTGGGAAGAAGGGGAGCGAAAAACGATCACGGAAAATCCCAAGGTCATGAAGGGGTTAATATTTATTATTTATTATTATTGATTTTTTTTAATACTACAACTGTCGCAATTACGATTTACATTTTTAAAATACATTAGTACATAGTTTCTGACTAACACCTTGATTAAATTCATTTTTATTAAGCTGGTTAATTTAATAAAATAAATTTAATCAATGTTTTAATCAAAAATGATATACAAACTTATTTAAAAATATATAAATATTAATTGTAATGGTTGTAATGATTAAAAAAGAATAAATAATAAATAACACTAATTTATACCTTAGATATTCATATATAATAAATAGTCATTGTAACAGTTGTAGTGTTTATTTAAGAAATGAATAAATAATAAAAATAATAAGTGTTAATTTATATATTAAATATTAATATATAATAAATAGTAATTGTAACAGTTGTAGTAGTCATTTAAAAAAATGAATAAATAATAATAAATAGTAATTTATTGAATATTGATATATAGTATTTGTAACAGTTGTAGTATTTCAAAAATTGAACAAATAATAATAATAATAATAATAATAAATATTAATTTAAATTCTCAATATTAAGATGAAATAAATAGTAATTGTAAGTTGTAGTATTTATTTAAAACATGAAAAAATCATAATAAATAATTATTAATTTATAAATAAAATATTAATATATAATAGATAGTAATTGTAACAGTTGTAATAGTAAAATGAATAAATACCTATTATTATTATTACATAGATTAACATAAAACTTAGAAAAAAAGTGCAATTTCAAGAACTTCAAACAGTCATTTCATAATTTTATTTATTTACTGAAATTATTATTATAATAATAAGTAGAATTTAGTGAGTTTTGTATTTTTTTTACTACTGGAGTTAATACTTTGACATCATTCACTCCCATGGGCATGTGAACTGGAGACACCATCCTTTGTTATATCGGCTGATTTTGAGTCAATAATTTTGAAACTTTCACACTGAAATCTGAAATGGGAATTGCTAGCACTGGGTCTATGAAGAAACATAACCGATTGCTTTCGATCTAAGCCCTCCTGCACATGGTCGCGCTGGTATGGAGCCGTAATAAGCAGCCATATACTTTTATGGATCCCCAGTGTCTAGCTCTATTCCAGTGTTCCCCAAGTCCGGTCCTCAAGAGCCACCAACAGGTCATGTTTTCAGGATTTCCTTAGTATTGCACAGGTGATAATTGCATCACTTGCACAGGCAAGCATTCATTGACCTGTGCAATACTAAGGAAAACCTCAAAACATGACCTGTTGGTGGCTCTTGAGGATCGGAGTTGGGGAACACTGCTCTATACCTATAATTCTGTTCTGAAGCCGGTTACATCCACCATGATTGTCTCATAGGATCCATATGTTTTTATCTTTTTTTTTTTTGCAGGGAAAACCTACCTTTTACTCTCTATTCCTAGTTTCTACTCCAAAAAAAAAAGTGAAAGCTACAATGAGCGGCACCTTCTGAAGCTGGCCATTGATGTCAATATTAATATCTGTCCACAAATCACAGGGCAATTTATTTAAACAAAAATTGATAATTTGGCACCAAAAATTGTTTTCGAACCAGCGTAATTTTGTATATCATTAACCATTAACTAACTTAAAAAGGACCTGTTACGTGCCATAAGCATTTTTTTACCTGGTGTAAATGTTGCGTTGTTTTTATTTTGTTCTTGCTCCTGTGCATTCCTAGCTGTTCAGATCTATGGGCCGGACATAGATCTCCCCGAGAATCTGCCTCCAGAGACTATTGTAAATGAAAGGAGGCATTACCAGTGTGAGTCATGTAGATCAGGAAAGCAGACTGTCAGTCAGTACATGACTCACACTGGTAATGCCCCTTTCATTTACAATAAGCTCTGGAGGCAGATTCTCGGGGAGATCTATGTCCGGCCCATAGATCTTAACAGCTCAGTTGCATACTAAGAAAAACTTTGACCTGCATGCCCATATAGATGGCTTAAAAAGGTTGATCCCACTGAGTGATTCCTTTTAAGGTCTGGGCTACATTGCGACTTTTGGTAGCACTACTGATTGATTTTAACTATAAAGTGTCAGGTGCAGCCCACTAATTTGCATAGAACTCAATGTATTGCTTTGGAATGCATCTGTTGTTAACAAGTTAAAATCAATCAGTAGCGCCACAAAAAGGCACAGTGTATAAAATGTCTAAATTCACCTTATGAAATCATTACAGCTCAACAACACGTGACTTGTTGGTGTGCACTGCACAAAACATTTAAGAGTCCATACCTGTGAATGGGAACTGAGCTGCAGTACCCAAGAATGGCCATTACACAGTGTATGGCGCTGTGCTGATCACTGTACTCTAAATCCGGTTGTAGGGAAAGCTGAAAACAGCTGATCGGTGCCGGGCGTCAGACCCCCCACCAGTGTGGCGTCGGACCCCCACCAGTGTGGCATCAGACCCCCACCAGTGTGGCATCAGACCCCCACCAGTGTGGCGCCAGACCCCCACCAGTGTGGCATCAGACCCCACCAGTGCGGCATCAGACCCCCACCAGTGTGGCATCAGACCCCCACCAGTGTGGCGCCAGACCCCCACCAGTGTGGCATCAGACCCCCACCAGTGTGGCATCAGACCCCCACCAGTGTGGCATCAGACCCCCACCAGTGTGGCATCAGACCCCCACCAGTGTGGCGCCAGACCCCCACCAGTGTCGCATCAGACCCCCACCAGTGTGGCATCAGACCCCCACCAGTGTGGCATCAGACCCCCACCAGTGTGGCATCAGACCCCCACCAGTGTGGCGTCAGACCCCCACCAGTGTGGCATCAGACCCCCACCAGTGTGGCATCAGACCCCCACCAGTGTGGCATCAGACCCCCACCAGTGTGGCATCAGACCCCCACCAGTGTGGCGTCAGACCCCCACCAGTGTGGCATCAGACCCCCACCAGTGTGGCATCAGACCCCCACCAGTGTGGTACTAATGACCTATTCTAAGGATAAGTCAACTATATAACAATACATAAACTAACAATACACAATGCAACAATATAAAAAGGCTGTAAAACCGCTATAGCACCTACTACATCTGTATATACAGCCAAGACCTGGATGCGTATAAGCTGCAATACCAGACACAGGCAATGCACAAGAGTGGCACTATTTCTAGGAAATCAGCTATTTCTATTCTAGTAAATCCCTTTATCATCAGTGGTTAGAGTTTGATCATTTTAACATGTTATTTTACACATATATATACAGTATATACATAAGCTCACACAGTGTAGGCGCACAGAGTTTCAATTAAAGGGGTTGTTGGCAGGACGGTTTGCCAAAAATAAGATTTTATCAGGTTGTGTCATTGACTCCTAGTGATCCCCTATAATTTTCATGGAACTCAGCAGAAACTCAAATCCCCTACAGCACACCCGCAGGGGAAAGGAGGAATTACACAGTTCATACAGTTCACACCTGCAGATGCTGGGTCCTCCAGAGTGAGACACGCTCTTTGTAGCCGTTCTGCTTGTTGGACGCCCCTTTATTTCCTCAGAATTCTCTAATAAGGTATTTGACAGCACGTTTTGTAAACGAGAAAAGCTCATTAGAAACACAGAATCTCAATTAACTCCTTCCTGGATCCACCTAAAATATTAATAAATCTTTATCATCAACCCCCAAAGGCCAGAAATGACAATTTAATGAGTGAGATGCCAGATCAGTGAATCACGGATGTTAGACAAATTGGGAGATAGCGATTAGATGTAAAATCCGTGACATCTGCCACTAATGCTCCTCTACAGAAGAAAGAACAGGAAGTAAATCCCGCGCTCATTACCGATTGTTAGAAAGTCTCTGCTCACTAAATATCCATCCATGCTGCGGCATCGGAGCAGGCCGACGGGAAAATGTAATCCCCTAATGCATCCTAATTGAACGTACAGTGTCAGGCTAATGCAGAATAATATTACATTCTCCTCCTCTCTCCTGGAGACTATTCATCCAGACCCTGGGACATGTTACACTTCCAGCAGGACGGTGTAATAACCATTATGTCCTACAAGCCACATATTACTTATACACCGCACTTCATAATACAAGTAATGGCATCGCTCTATTTCCAGCTCGACTGATCCAAAAATAACATTCTCATAATGATACAGCGACAAAGCTTTGCCATATTTATTAACCCAAATAATTAGCAACATAAATCTATCTATCTATTATCTATCATCTATCTATTATCTATCTATTATCTATCTATTATCTATCTATTATCTATCTATTATCTATCTATCTATCTATCTATCTATCTTCTATTATTTATCTATCTATCTATTATCTATCTATCTATTATCTATCTATCTATCTATCTATCTATCTATTATCTATCTATCTATCTATCTATCTATCTATCATCTATCTATCTATCTATTATCTATCTATCTATTATCTATCTATCATCTATCTATCTATCTATAGATCTATCTATTATCTATCTATCTATCTATCTATCTATCTATCTATCTATCTATCTATCTATCTATCTATCTATTATCCATCTATTATCTATCTATCTATCTATTATCTATCTATCTATCTATCTATCTATCTATCTATCTATCTTATCTGTCTATCTGTCTCATATCATGCTTAAAAAAAGGCTAATATCTTTCCATGAAAGTATTTTGGCTATTTAAAGGAAACTTTCCATCATACTAATGCATGAACTGCAAGCAGCATGAGTCGGAGTCTGGCTGCGCCATTGCTGTCATGTATGATTTTCCCCTGGGTTTTTCAGAGAAAAGATACCGGCTGTGGACTATGGCCCCGATTCATGAAGTCTGCCTTTTAGTGCACCACTCTTAATAAAAGGTGCGCTATAGTAACACGAGCATCGTACAAATGGCGTCCATCTCCAACATAAAAGTTACTCTAGCCACTTTTTTTTTACACAAATTATGATAAAATATAACGGTCACCGTTTGCTACGTGTCCCAGTTTTGCCCACTTTGGCCGAGATTGTCGGGGATCATATAAAAAAAGTCACAAAGATTTTGCACAACCATTTTTGTAACATTTCATAGAGTTTTATGCCACAAAAATGTTCAAAATGACTTGAAAAATTGGATTTTTAGTATAAACTGGCTTTTCTTCTCACCACCCTGCCGTTTCCCCCCCCATCCCCGAGGTAAGACCTGTTGGCCACGGGGATTAGGATGGCGAGTAGTCAGTGGGATCTTGACTCAGACTTATCAGCTGAGACCAATAGTCCTTGTCAGGGCTTTCCAAAGAATGTTTTCTCTGCGTTGCCGAGTAAAATATACAAGTCAGACACTGATTCTATTATTAATATGTCATAAGAAGCATTACTTACCGATTTCCATCACCATGTATTCCAGCCCCTTCATCCTTTGTTTACTTGCTGCTGCCAATCACAACATTAGCGGTCAGTGAATGCCGGCGCCGGGAGTTGGCGGCCATGTGACCACAAGTATACAATTTGCATCCTTCAGGCCACATTCCAACTAGACGTGTCCAGTCTCACTCAATTCACTTGTACTAAGCAAGGCCATGCACGTCTAGTCAGCACGTAACCGCATGTAAGCAAATTGCACACTTGTGGTGACGCGCCCACAAGTTCCCGGCTTTGGCACTGGAAAATTCTGATAGTACGCAGCCGTTCAGTGAGTGGCTGCAGACTTCAGCTCCAAGCCTGGTAAACCCTTTAAGTATACCCTGTCTCTATAAGAACACTGCCTATCTTTCATAGCCCAATATTTCAGATCTACTCTATATCTACATTTCAGGCCCACAGTGTTTCAGCCTTCTACTATAGTCAGTAGATACACAAAGACATTTTCTTCTCCGTTACAGGACATGCGACTTGTGGGGCTCTTTCCTCGATTCTTAACTTTTCGACCCCAATGTTGACTTATTGCTCAGAATGCAATGAGACAGTTAATAATTTGATGCTGCTGATAGACTACTCAAATGTTCAGGAATTTGGGATCCTGTTATGGTCTGGTGATTGAGGAGCGACATGCGACTAGCTCTGAGCAGGTGGTAACTATACTGACCGCAGTCCCTAAACTCGACACAACACTAGAAGTAGCCGTGGAATGCTCCTAACTCTCCCTAGGCATCTCGTCACAGCCTAAGAGCTAACTACCCCTAAAGATAGAAGCAGGAAAACTATCTTGCCTCAGAGAAAATCCCCAAAGGATAGATTAGCCCCCCACAAGTAATGACTGTGAGAGGAGAAGGAAAAGACATACGTAGTATGAAACAAGATTAAGCACAGGAGGCCACTTCTAGCTACATAGAAATAATACAGGACAGAATGCTGTGCGGTCAGTAATAAAAACTAGAAAAAGTCCACCGCAGAGGAATGCAAAAATCTCCACACCTAACTAAAGGTGTGGAGGGCAAACTCTGCTGCCCAGAGCTTCCAGCCTAGCTGAATAGATCCATACTGATAAGCTGGACAAATGAACAAAACATAGAAAGTGCTGAACAACAAGTCCACAACAAGTGAACTGCAAAAGGAAAAGCAAGGACTTAGCTTTTGCTGAACTGGTCAGAGTGTCAGGAAAATCCTAAGAGCAATGACTCCAAGCAGGAACAATTGACAACTGGCATTGAATGAGGGATAAGGCCAGACTAATATAGCCGAGCCCGAAAGACGATCAGTGAAAACAGCTGCTGAAGCTAAATCCAAGAAGCAGCCATACCACTCAAAACCACAGGAGGGAGCCCAAGAGCAGAACTCACAAAAATGCTACTTACAACCACCAGAGGGAGCCCAAGAGCGGAATTCACAACAGGATCCACTTTCAAGAAAAGTAGACCTGTCATGGAACAAACTTATCTGTAATAAAGGAACATTGCGAAATGTAAAGAAGTAAAAATGGTGTCACGATTCCACCGTGTGTCTGGGATGCAGTAAGTGACAGCTCAGTCATCCAATCTAGTGCAGGGGCATGCTAAGCTGTCAGTATTTTCATTGACAACTCAGCCGGCCAATCTGAGATTGGGAGGTACTGAGCTTTCTTCAGGTGTTCGCTGTTCTTAATGATTACCCAACAATTTTACTAAGTAGTCAGTCCCAGATAGCTGCCAGTCATAGCTTTCAGCTCAGTGCGGAGTATTCTTTGTGCTCTGAATTCAGACATTCTGATCTTTTGTTGCTGGACCCTGGATTTACCTATTGACAACCCATTTGTATTAAACCCTTTTGCCTTGATGCACTCTGACCATGGAATTCTGACTCTGGACTGTGATCTGACTGCAATTTTGTCTCTTCCCTCCTGGCTCTTGACCTCTGATTCCTTGACTACCCTGACTCACGGCTTGTCCGTGAGAAGTGACACAGCGTCACAAATTAAACAGGTAAATAACCAACAAAAATAAAGATTTCACAAAACACAAAGGCAGCGACAATGCACTAACAAGTTATAAAGAAGATTAAATTATGTTAAAAAATTAGAATTAAAAAAAAAACACACACAACGGGCACAAAGCTGGAGACATTGAGGAAAACGAAATCCTAAAATGTTCCTAACTTATATAAATAGTGAAAAGGTCAAAACTGAGTCGTTACCCTTTTAAGAAGTGATCAGGGAGGAATTGTGGAGGGGATTGAAGAGAAAGCAATTTATTAAACCTTTTCTCTACATCTTTGCCAAGGAGAATGAAATGTCACTTGAAATACAAAAGACTAAAAGTAAACACTGAATCACGGAAATGAAATGACTAAAATACACTGTGCTGTGAATTATATGAAGCACAAAACAAATATAAACTATAAATCTAATATATACTGTATATAAATATAAAATATGGCATAAGTAGCTCAAATATAAACTAAAATTAAAACTAAACAGAAAAAAACTAAACAAAACCATGGGAACTGTATTTCCTGTTTGTTGTGTTGAACTAACAGGAAAATATTTCAAATTATCTCTGTCCCTTTCGAGACCCCCGTTCTCAGCAATGAAGGGTAATCTGGAAAGTCCCTTGAGAAAAGTAGCATGACAGCCATAACCTTATCTTTAACAAAACAGCCTGAAAAAAAAGCTAAAACTAGGCCAAAAAGAATGAAATTATGCACAACAACGTCAAAACTACGATTTATGTAACTTCTTCTAACCTTTTCAGGCTTTGAAAGTCGTAAAACGGCTAAAATAAGCGACTTGTCCATTCTTCAGACAACCTCTGCTTGTAAGCCACCACTATCTTATAAAATTAAAAAAAATGCCGGAGACAAAGCTACAGCAGAAATGACTTAAGTGATGGCAAGGAAGACTCCAAGAAAAACACTACCAGCTTTTTCCGGAAATGTCTTCTGCTTCAAAAATTATGCTGGTGTCTAAAAAAAACCCCATAATGCTCACATACCTTTACTGGGGTATAAGGGATAGCGCCTATGGAAAGTAACAATCCTAAAAGGCGATGGCACTAGACCTCAAGTCCTCTTCGAAGAGACAATTTTCATATTTAATTTCCCGAAATAATTGCACATCTTATAAGTCTCCTACCCTGGCATATCACTCAGACATTTAGCTTTCTATAAGGAGAAACGTTTCGCCTAAGATGCCAGTCAGAGGTCTCTCCTACAGCCAGATTAGATCTCTTGCTTTGCACTGAAGAGGGGCAATGACCCTGAAACATGTGTCTGCAAATTGAAATTCTGGTTTGGCTTTAATACTAAATCTTTGTGGCAAGGCTTGTTAAAGTGTCTATATTGCTACTTCCAGTACGTGGCAATAGAGTTCAAGCCCTTTTCTTCTCTGAAGAGACAATTTGCATCCCCCACTGACCCATGCTAAGAGGAAAACCTTTGATATCTGGTCTATTTTCTATGTCATCAGTGTTAAAAAAAAAAAAAGAGGCAAAAAGTTGATCACAAAAACTATAGACTTGAAATTTTACCTTTCATTGAGGGTAAAATATTTGTAGGCTGTCACATTTGAATATGTCACGTGACGTAATAACTTCATGGAACGGTGCTGGCTCCGGAAGTGGGTAGAGATTGTATTTATTTTATATGGTGGAATATAGCAATTGAGAAGGATTTATCCATTTAATCACTTACTAATAACAAAAATAATGTGAATCTGCTCATTCTGTCCCAGTCTACACAGCGAAGCTGACAAGTGCAGAAAAGCTGCAGATAACAGGAAGCATCAATCTAATGTTCTTGTGGTCAGTTTAAAAAACGCAAAATGTCAATATTTTTTAAATGTGTATAGAACAACTAAAAAACAACCCAAAAAGTATTTTTTTTTAAATGTTCAGAATAAAAACCTAACTTAAATATACTATATATTAAAAAAAAGATTTAATTTTTGGAAGAGAAGTACTCCTTTTTAAATGTTTGTCATTTTTTTAATTAAGCCATAATAAAAATAAGGAAAAAATACTTCTTGTCCAATTATAATAGATATTTCCAATTTCCTGAGAGTTTTTACACATTCGTTGGTTTACTGCTTGATCAGCAAAAATTATTTTGATAAAAAAATATTGAAATCTACATAGTCATATTTATTCTTTGGAAGATATCCATATTAATAAAATTCCAAATCTGCCCTAGTCTGATTTTATTACGTTCTAATTAATTTCATTTTCTTAACTTTTCTTTATAATAAGTTTATTACTGTTATTAAAAAAAAATAAAGTGAATTCAGCAGTTACGATTTAACAGCCTCCATGTAGTTCAGCGATGCCAAAAACCAAGCCAGGCATGATGTTTATTTATTACTATTATTATTATTATTTATTAGTAAAGTTTTTAAATGCTCATTAATGTCCATGAAGGTTTTTCAGGAAATCCCTAATAGTGATGAGCGAGTGTACTCGTTGCTCGGGTTTTCAAGAGCACGCTGGGGTGACCTGCGAGTATTTATGATTGCTCTGAGATTTAGTTTTCATCTCGGCAGCTGAATGATTTACAGCTACTAGCCAGCTTGATTACATGTGGGGATTCCCTAGCAACCAGGCAACCCCCACATGTACTCAGCCTGGCTAACAGATGTAAATCATTCAGCTGCCGCGATGAAAACTAAATCTCCGAGCAGTCACAAATACTCGGAGGACACCCGAGCGTGCTCTGGAAAATCCGAGCAACGAGTACACTCGCTCAACACTAGTCCCTAACATTGGAGACCAGTGAAGAATGGATTCCAACTGTTCAGAACCTATTACTAGAGGGAAGACAAGAATAAGACCTATAAGCCATATTCAAAAATTGGCCAATTTTTTTTGTTGGACTAATTGCTCACCCTAGGCTGTTTTGGGGTGCAACAATTGGGTAGTGTTGCACTAAACAGCTTGTGAACAGAAATAAAAGAAAGAACGTTCACTAATAAATGTTTCAATAAGAATTAAATGTGTAAAATAATGGTAAGATAACTGCAGAAATCACGTGGTCCAAAGTTTAATAAACAGGTATTTATAGAAATAGTCTCTCATAGAGGAAATGCTAGTTGATGATGTTCCACCACAGATCTGGCTTTTGCATGTGGAACATACTGTAAGTATAGTAGTATCAAACAATCATACAGTCTCTTTCTATTAGTGGATTAAAAATGTCAGTTAATGATGCTACAGATATTTAACATTACAGACCTAGCGCTTCAGCTATAGATCGTGCATGTAAAACATAAGAAAAATAGTGTCAAGCAGCCCTACAGTTTGCTGAGATAACTTCCTTGTTATAGTTCACTGGGTTACCCCTCTGCCTTTGAGGTCTCCTATGCGCAGGGCTGCCACCAGGAATTTCAGGGCCCCATGCTGAGAACATTTTCATGCCTCCTTGAGACTCCGCCCAGGTTCCACCCCTCGCACCTTCCTCAGTCCCACCACCCACTCTTGGAAAAACTCCACTTCTGCACCACGTCTTCACTAAACACACCTTAACAGTTCACATTGAACAGGAAATTACATACAGTACATAGCCAGCAGCTTTTGTTTAGGCCCAAAGATTTTTTTAAGCCACCACCACGACAAGGTAGTCTCTTTTGGCAGGGCCCTACTCTACTCTAATTTATTTAACATTTCTTAAAATATCCAATACTCTTTTTAGCTATTTTTTTTATTTTTCTTTATGGGAATATGTCACACACATTTTTTTTAATTAATACAACATACAAGGAACAAATACCATCACACCATGGCTGGACCACTTATTACCACCACATGGTGACCGAATAATACCACATACAAGAAACAAATACTGTCACAATATGACCAGGCCATATTTGCCATAACAGAGTCACCAAATAATACCACATACAAGGAACAAATACCATCACACCACGGCTGGACCACATATTACCACCATATAGTGACCACCTACACTAGCGTTCAAAAGTTTACGGTCATCCAGACAATTTCGTGTTTTTCATGAAAACTCATACTTTTATTAATCAAATGAGTTGCCAAATGAATTTAAAATCTAGTGCAGACATTGACAAGGTTCGAAAAAAAGATTGTAATTTGAAATAATAATTTTCTCCTTCAGACTTTGCTTACGTCAAAGAATGCTTCCTTTGCAGCAATTATATCATTGCAGACCTTTGGCATTCTAGCAGTTAATTTGCTGAGGTAATTTAGAGAAATTTCACCCCATGCTTCCAGAAGCCCCTCCCACAAGTTGGTTTGGCTTGATGGGCACTTTTTTGCACCACACGGTCAAGCTGCTCCCACAACGGCTCAATGGGGCTGAGATCTGGTGACTGCGCTGGCCGCTCCATTACAGATAGATACCAGCTGCCGGCTTCTTCCCTAAATATTTATTGCATAATTTGGAGTTGTGCTTAGGGTCTTTGTCCTGTTGTAGGATGAAATTGGCTCCAATCAAGTGCAGTCCACAGGGTATGGCATAGTGTTGCAAAATGGAGTGATAGCCATCCTTATTCAAAATCCCTTTTATCTTGTACAAATCTCCCACTTTACCAGCACCAAAGCAAACCCAACCATCACATTACCTCCACCTGCTTGACAGATGGTATCATGCTCTCTTCCAGCATCTTTTCAGTTGTTCTGGTTCTCACAAATGTTCTTCTGTGTGATCCAAACACCTCAAACTTGGATTCGTCTGTCCATAACACTTTTTCCAATCTTCCTATGTCCAATGTCTGTGTTCTTTTGCCCATATTAATCTTTTCCTTTTATTAGCCAGTCTCAGTTATGGCTTTTTCTTTGCCACTCTGCCCTGAAGGCCAGCATCCCGGAGTCGCCCCTTCACTGTAGACGTTGACACTGGCGTTTTGCGTGTACTATTTAATGAAGATGGCAGTTTAGAACCTGTGAGGCATAGATTTCTCAAACTACAGACTCTAATGTACTTGTCTTGTTGCTCAGTTGTGCAGCGCGGCCTCCCACTTCTCTTTCTACTCTGGTTAGAGCCTGTTTGTGCTCTCCTCTGAAGGGAGTAGTACACACCATTGTAGGAAATATTCAGTTCCTTGGCAATTTCTCACATGGAATAGCCTTAATTTCTAAGAACAATAATAGACTGTCGAGTTTCACATGAAATTTCTTTTTTTCTGGCCATTTTGAGAGTTTAATGGAACCAACAAATGTAATGCTCCAGATTCTCAACTAGCTAAAAGGAAGGTCAGGTTCATAGGTTCCCTAATCAGCCAAACTGTTTTCAGCTGTGCTAACATACTTGCACAAGGGTTTTCAAGGGTATTCTAACCATCCATTAGCCTTCTTACACAGTTAGCAAACACAAAGTACCATAAGAACACTAGAGCGATGGTTGTTGGAATGCATTACAAACCAGACATTTGCAGCTAGAATAGTCATTTACCACATTAACAATGTATAGAGTGTATTTCTGAATCATTTAATGTTAGCTTCATTGGAAAAAAACTGTGCTTTTCTTTCAAAAATAAGGACATTTGTAAGTGACCCTAAACTTTTGAACGGCAGTGTACAAGGAACAAATACTGTAACAACATGACTAGACCACATATTGCCATAACATAGTGACCAAATAATACCACATACAAGGAACAAATATCATCACTCCATGGCTGGACCACATATTACCACCACATGGTGACCGAATAATACCACATACAAGAAACAAATACTGTAACAACATGACCAGACCACATATTGCCATAACATAGTGACCAAATAATACCACATACAAGGGACAAATATCACACCATGGCTGGACCACATATTACCACCACATAGTGACCGAATATTACCACCTACAAGGAACAAATACTGTAACAACATGACTAGACCACATATTGCCATAACATAGTGACCAAATATTACTATGTACAAAGAACAAATACCACCACAGCATGACCAGATCACATATTACCATCACATAGTGACTGAATAATGCTATATACAAGGAACAAATACCGCCACACTATGACTAGACCATATATTACTATCACAAAGTGACCGAATAATACCACATACAAGGAACAATTATTGCCACACCATGACCAGATCACTTATTACCACCACATAGTGACCGAAAAATACCACATACAAAAAAACAAATACTGCCACAGCATTACCACACCACGTACTACCATCACATAGTGACAAAATAATACCACATACAGGAGCAAATACCGCCACACCAGAAACAGCAGGGATTTAATTGAGTAAAATACAGATTATACTGATTATTGGTCCACAGAACTACGAGTTATCAATCTGCTCAAATCCTCTTGCTCTGTTACAAGTTGCTGCAGATCAGACACCAAGTTCAAAGTAACATTACCGATAGAGAGTTTCAGACAGTCTTGCAATACTGGAGTCTTTCCCCAGCTATCAGCCTAGATCAGTTCACAAAAGAAACCACATCAATGATGTACATCATATGCAATAGTCATCCTCCTTGGATTTACAGGAATTAGTAAAGAATCTTCCTTACAGCTGTTACTCACAAAAACCAACTATTATAACCACTTAAAGTCAAAGAATCTTAACGAGCCTGAATAAGAAAGCATCAAACCTCATATTTAAAGTAACTCTCAAGACATGAGCTCAAAGATGATAAGAAAGTCAATACTTACAGAGGAAGACCTCCTGCTATTTATTTTACACAGATCTTGCTCCTTGGCTGCTATCTAGCACAGCTTCACGTTAGCAGAGCTGTGATTTGTGACTACACTTTGGCTACAGGGTCTATTAGTCTTAGGTAGACTGAAACACGCCTCCTGTCTCATTATTGGTTCAGGTTACTGCTCTACTCCTCCCCCTGCAGCTCTGTCTCCTCTGATTGGTTGCTTTGTATAAGAAATGCATCTAGCAGGCAGCACAATGCACAGTTCTAACTAAACAGTGAGCAAAAGAAGATTTTCAGGAAACTCCCATATATTAAGCCATAAGGGTATAATTAATCCGAAAATAGCTTATTGTCTAAAACAGGTTTTTATGTTAAATCTATTGGTAAACAGTTTTTATAATTCTTTTATATTATTTTCTATATCACTATATTTAGTTTGTTAAAAAAGGATTAAGAAATCTTGAAATTTTTATTTGACCACTAAGCTTAACATTAGACACATACTTCCTATTCTGTAAAGATAACTTCAGCACTCTCCTTTTCAATACAGACAGGATTACAATGACTGATAATAATACCTCTATATACAGGATATAATACAAGATCCACCATTCACAATAGGTGATGTCACAGCTCACCTCCTCCTCCTGTACAATGACTGATAACACCTCTATATACAGTAGATAACACAGGATCCACCATTCACAATAGGTGTCACAGCTCACTTTCTTCCCCTGTACAATGACTGATAATCCCTCTATATACAGTAGATAACACTGGATCCACCATTCACAATAGGTGATGTCACAGCTCACCTCCTCCTCCTGTACAATGACTGAGAACACCTCTATATACAGTAGATAAAACAGGATCCACCATTCACAATAGGTGATGTCACAGCTCAACTGTCAGAGTCAGTCTACGACTGCTTCTGTCCATATGTCTTATGAAAAGAACAGGAAAGATGAGTCTAATAATAGTATGCCTAGCGACCAATATAATAAATGTTTTTTTTTTTTAATATTGCTATTAAAAAAATCTTTCTTTTTCAGGGGGAAATATTTACTTAAAGAGATTGTCAGGGGTTTTGGCTGCTGCCAATCCCTGAACCCTGTGGCTCTGCCAATGTAGATAGTGTAAGATGAAGAACAAGATCGGGTGTACCTTTCTCACACCGGTTCCGGAACTACCGGGACTGTCACCAATGTTGCAGAGGGGAAGATTTTCAGACAAGGACGGACCCTTGCATGTGACTGCGGTAGGCGGGGCTGGGTTAAAAAACGCTGCGAGTGGGAAAAAGGTCAGAGTCCAGGTGGGAAAGCTAAGCAGACAGTCAGGTGCAGTATCAGCGGTGAAAACAGAGCATTCCTTGAGCGCAGGCCGACTTGACAGATCCCCTGTGTAGAGGTCTGCTGTAAGTAAATACTATACTAAAGAGTCTGCCTATGGGGGGCCTCCTTATACTACAGAGTCTGCCTATGGGGGGCTTCCTTATACTACAAAGTCTGCCTATGGGGGCTGCCTTATACTAAAGAGGCTGCCTATAGGGGCTGCTTTAAACTACACAGTCTGCCTATTGGGGTCTTCCTTATACTACAGAGTCTGCCTATGGGGTGCTGCCTTATACTACAAAGTCTGCCTATGGGGGGCTTCCTTATACTACAGGGTCTGCCTATGGGGTGCTGTCTTATACTAAAGGGTCTGCCTATGGGGGGCTGCCTTATACTACAGAGTCTGCCAATGGGGGCTGCCTTATACTACAGGGTCTGCCTATGGGGTGCTGCCTTATATTAGAGGGTCTGCATAATGTGGGCTTCCTTATACTACAGAGTCTGCCTATGGGGGCTTCCTTATACTACAGAGTCTGCCTATGGGTGCTGCCTTGTGCTATAGAGTCTGCGTATGGGGGCTGCCTTATGCTATAGTCTGCCTATGGGGGCTACCTTATGCTATAGAGTCTGCCTATGGGGGTGCATTATACAATATAGTGTAGGCCTATGGGTAGTGCATTATACTATATTGAGGACTATCTGGTGTATTATACTATATGGAGGCTATCTAGTGGGCCATCATCATTCAGTGTGGAGATTACAGTGAGGGGCCATCATACAGTGTTGAGCCATCAAACAGTTTGAGGGCTACTAAGGGGTCAGTATACTGTGTGGGTGGTACTATACAGTGAGGGGGGCATTATACTGTGTATAAGAGAGCATCATACTGGGTAGAGAGGAGCTGTACAGGGGGGAGACTCAGGACATTATTAAATGTAAAGTGGGCACTTAGTGTTATTGGGGAACTCTGGTTACTGTGACTGTCAAAGGGGCACAGGGCATTATTACTTTCTAGGGGGCAAAATGTGGGCACTGTTTTCTAGGGAATTTGCTTTAGAATTTAGAAGGCACAGAGAACCACACAGCAAGGGCAGTAATAGGGACACATACGGCAGCAGCGGCTTAGTATTGGGGTATCAGGGGCAGTAATAGGGACACATACGGCAGCAGCGGCTCAGTATTGGGGTATCAGATGTAGTAATAGGGACACATACGGCAGCAGCGGCTCAGTATTGGGGTATCAGGGGCTGTAATAGGGACACATATGGCAGCAGCGGCTCAGTATTGGGGTTTCAGGTGTAGTAATAGGGACACATATGGCAGCAGCGGCTCAGTATTGGGGTATCAGGTGCAGTAATAGGGACACATACGGCAGCAGAAGCTCAGTATTGGGGTATCAGGGGCAGTAATAGGGACACATATGGCAGCAGCGGCTCAGTATTGGGGTATCAGGTGCAGTAATAGGGACACATACGGCAGCAGCGGCTCAGTATTGGGGTTTCAGGTGGAGTAATAGGGACACATACGGCAGCAGTGGCTCAGTATTGGGGTATCACGTGCAGTAATAGGGACACATACGGCAGCAGCGGCTCAGTATTGGGGTTTCAGGTGGAGTAATAGGGACACATACGGCAGCAGCGGCTCGGTATTGGTTGGGGTATCAGGTGCAGTAATAGGGACACATATGGCAGCAGCGGCTCAGTATTGGGGTATCAGGTGCAGTAATAGGGACACATACGGCATCAGCAGCTCAGTATTGGGGTTTCAGGTGGAGTAATAGGGACACATATGGCAGCAGCGGCTCAGTATTGGGGTATCAGGTGCAGTAATAGGGACACATACGGCAGCAGCGGCTCAGTATTGGGGTTTCAGGTGGAGTAATAGGGACACATACGGCAGCAGCGGCTCAGTATTGGGGTATCAGGTGCAGTAATAGGGACACATGCAGCAGCAGCGGCTCAGTATTGGGGTATCAGAGGCAGTAATAGGGACACATACGGCAGCAGAGGCTCAGTATTGGGGTATCAGGTGCAGTAATAGGGACACATACAGCAGCAGCGGCTCAATATTGGGGTATCAGGTGTAGTAATAGGGACACATACGGCAGCAGCGGCTCAGTATAGGGGTATCAGGTGTAGTAATATAGTAATAGGGACACATACGGCAGCAGCGGCTCAGTATTGGGGTATCAGGGGCAGTAATAGGGACACATACGGCAGCAGCGGCTCAGTATTGGGGTATCAGGTGCAGTAATAGGGACACATATGGCAGCAGCGGCTCAGTTTTGGGGTATCAGATGCAGTAATAGGGACACATACGGCAGCAGCGGCTCAGTATTGGGGTATCAGGAGCAGTAATAGGGACACATACGGCAGCAGCGGCTCAGTATTGGGGTATCAGGTGCAGTAATAGGGACACATACGCCAGCAGCGGCTCAGTATTGGGGTATAAGGTGCAGTAATAGGGACACATACGGCAGCAGCGGCTCAGTATTGGGGTATCAGGGGCAGTAATAGGGACACATACGGCAGCAGCGGTTCAGTATTGGGATTTCAGGTGGAGTAATAGGGACACATACGGCAGCAGCGGCTCAGTATTGGGGTATAAGGTGCAGTAATAGGGAGACATACGGCAGCAGCGGCTCAGTATTGGGGTATCAGGGGCAGTAATAGGGACACATACGGCAGCAGCGGTTCAGTATTGGGATTTCAGGTGGAGTAATAGGGACACATACGGCAGCAGCGGCTCAGTATTGGGGTATCAGGTGTAGTAATAGGGACACATACGGCAGCAGCGGCTCAGTATTGGGGTATCAGGTGCAGTAATAGGGACACATACGGCAGCAGCGGCTCAGTATTGGGATTTCAGGTGGAATAATAGGGACACATACGGCAGCAGCGGCTTAGTATTGGGGTATCAGGTGCAGTAATAGGGACACATACGGCAGCAGCGGCTCAGTATCGGGGTATCAGCAGGATGAGGAGTTTGTGCAGGTTGGGAATAGATGGTGATGGCTGGAATATCAGAAGTGAAATGTGTCTTTGTTGTATTCTCTGCAGCTGCGTCCTGGCTGGAAGAAATTGTCATGTCGGTCTGGGCCAGATGGAAAAGACGGGAAAAATGAACGACTCCATCAGAGAACATCAGCGGTAAAACATTATCTGTAACTGTGCTGTAATCTCTTATATGCTCTGTAGGATTGGTATCTACCACTGACCATATGGCGGTAATATCAATGTTGGTCTTTGTATAGAGATTATCTTCAGTAACAGCGCGGTCATCTGCTGAGGTTCTCCTCCACTATTAGGGTCACCCAGTTGTAATCAAGGTTACCTGGTTAGGGGCCACTCAGAAGCTTCGCCCCCCCTGAAACCCTAGCTACGCCTCTGGCTCCGTGGATTGGAACCCTGCCCTCTACAGACACCTCTGAGACTTCACGTGCCGCTGTTGTCGGTGCCAGCGTTGGAGAACTGAGAAGCTGCAATCAAGAAAACTACAGACTGATAAGTTTATTGCCTCTGTTACTTCCTATCATCTGTCGTTTGTCCCAGTCCTATCCCGTCCTAGCTCCCAGCTCTGCCCTTCTCCCTTACACACCTCCCGAGTCCTTACTCTCCCTGCGCGGATTATACGTGTTGCTAATAAACCTGTTGACTCTTGATCTGCCTCCTGTCGACATCTCACGTTCCTGCGGTTTCTACATATAGCACAAGTTGCTAAGCTGAGTGATTGTCTGCAGTGCTGTCAATGTGACATCACCACTGCTGTCCAAAAACAGAGACTGGGGCAGCACTGGAGACACATCGCAAACCCACAGGAGGATAAGCAAAATGCGTTCTTTCGTGAGAGTGCGATTCTGTGCAACACATGGCAGGTAGTGTCGGCTTCCATTAGTGTTTGCTTTGCAGACTTTAGCGAGTGCATGTGGGATTTTTAGACGTTGGCGCTTTCCCACACATTGTATAACACCCATATGTTATTCCAAACTATTCCAAACTATTCTCTGAATTTCTAACTTGAAAATAAGAATTCAGGATTCAGGATGACGTACAGCAGACATCAGAAAACACCGAGCCGAGTGGTCTACTGCCGGTGATAAATCCTGACATAGACCATAGGAGCCATGTAGACAGACGTCCAAATGCACAGTAACATTGTGAAACTGAGGCTTTACACTCATCATAGAAAGTCTGTTTTTGAGGATTCAATTTAATTTTACATCACCTATTGTGATTGGTGGATTCTGCATTATCTACTGTATATAGAGGTGTCATCAGTCATTGTACAGGAGGAGGAGGTGAGCTGTGATATCATCTATTGTGAGTGGTGGATCCTGTGTGATCTACTGTATATAGAGGTGTTATCAGTCATTGTATAGGAGGAGGAGGTGAGCTATGACATCACGTATTGTGAATGGTGGATCCTGTGTTATCTACTATAGAGGTGTTATCAGTCATTGTACAGGAGGAGGAGGTGAGCTGTGACACCAGCTATTGTGAATGGTGGATTCTGCGATATTTACCGTATAGAGGTGTCATCAGTCATTGTACAGGAGGAGGAGGTGAGCTATGACATCACGTATTGTGAATGGTGGATCCTGTGTTATCTACTATATATAGAGGTGTTATCAGTCATTGTATAGGAGGAGGAGGTGAGCTGTGACATCACCTATTGTGAATGGTAGATCCTGTGTTATCTACTGTACATAGAGGTGTTATGAGTCATTGTACAGGTGGAGGAGGTGAGCTGTGACATCACCTATTGTGAATGGTGGATCCTGTGTTATCTACTATATATAGAGGTGTTATCAGTCATTGTGCAGGAGGAGGAGGTGAGCTGTGAGATCACCTATTGTGAATGGTGGATCCTGTGTTATCTACTGTATATAGAGGTGTTATCAGTCATTGTGCAGGAGGAGGAGGTGAGCTGTGAGATCACCTATTGTGAATGGTGGATCCTGTGTTATCTACTGTATATAGAGGTGTTATCAGTCATTGTACAGGCGGAGGAGGAGGTGAGCTGTGACATCACCTATTGTGAATGGTGGATTCTGCGATATTTACCGTATAGAGGTGTCATCAGTCATTGTACAGGAGGAGAAGGTGAGCTGTGACATCACCTATTGTGAATGGTGGATCCTGTGTTATCTACTGTATATAGAGGTGTTATCAGTCATTGTACAGGAGGAGGAGGTGAGCTGTGACACCAGCTATTGTGAATGGTGGATCCTCTGTTATTTTCTGTACATACAGGTGTTATAAGTCATTGTACAAGAGTGCTGGGGAGTAAGTGAGATAAGATATCACATATTCTGAATAGTGAATCTTGTGCTCTTTACTGTGTACATATGTACATCATTTTGTAATTCTGTTTGTAATGATAATGAGATTGCTGAAAAGTCTTAGGTAAAGAGCAAGATTTATTAGATAAATATTATGTGCAGTGGCTAGCGTAAAGAAAAAAAAAATCAGATTTATTAACCCCTTAATCCCATATGATGTACTATCCCGTCGAGGTGACCTGGGATTTAATTCCCAGTGATGGGATAGTACGTCATAGTCGATCGGCCGCACTCACGGGGGGAGCGCGGCCGATCGCTGCCAGGTGTCAGCTGATTATTACAGCTGACATCCGGCACTATGTGCCAGGAGCAGTCAGGGACCACTCCCGACACATTATTCCTCACAACACTGCGATCAAACATGATCGCAGCTTTCTGGCGGCATAGGGAAGCATCGCGCAGGGAGGGGGCTCCCTGCGTGCTTCCCTAAGACCCTCGGAACAACGCGATGTGATAGCGTTGTACAGAGGGTCTCCTACCTCCTCCTCCCTGCAGGTCCCGGATCCCAAATGGCCGCAGGTCTCCTTTCGGGTCCTGCAGGGAGGTGGCTTGCAAGCGCCTGCTCAGAGCAGGCGCCGGCAAGCCTCCTGCAGTGCCTATCAGATCGCTGATCTGAACAGTGCACTGCAAAGTGTCAGATCACTGATCTAATAATATATTGTGATGTCCCCCCCGAGGCAATGTTATAAAGTTAAAAAAGTATATATATTTACATGTGTAAAAAAAAAAAAATTCCTAAATAAAGAAAAAAAAATATTGTTCCAATAAATACATTTCTTTATCTAGATAAAAAAAAAACAATAAAAGTACACATATTTAGTATCGCCGCATCCGTAACGACCCAACCTATAAAACTGTCCCACTAGTTAACCCCTTCAGTGAACACCGTAAAAAAACAAAAAAAGAGGCAAAAAACAACACTTTATTATCATACCACTAAACAAAAAGTGGAATAACACGCAATCAAAAAGACAGATATAAATAACCATACTACCGCTGAAAACATCATCTTGTCCCGCAATAAATGAGCTGCCAGACAGCATCATCAGCAAAAAAATAAAAAAGTTATAGTCCTCAGAATAAAGCGATGCAAAAATAATTTTTTTTATATAAAATAGTTTTTATCGTATAAAAGCGCCAAAACATAAAAAAATATAAATGAGGTATCGCTGTAATCATACTGACCCGAAGAATAAAAGTGCTTTATCAATTTTACCAAATGTGGAACGTTATAAACGCCTCCCCAAAAAGAAATTCATGAATAGCTGGTTTTTGGTCATTCTGCCTCACAAAAATCGGAATGAAAAGCGATCAAAAAATGTAACGTGCCCAAAAATGTTACCAATAAAAACGTCAACTCGTCCCGCAAAAAACAAGACCTGACATGACTCTGTGGACCAAAATATGGAAAAATTATAGCTCTTAAAATGGAGACCCAAAAACTATTTTTTGCAATAAAAAGCGTCTTTTAGTGTGTGACGGCTGCCAATCATAAAAATCCGCTAAAAAAACCCGCTATAAAAGTAAATCAAACCTCCCTTTATTACCCCCTTAGTTAGGGAAAAAATAATAAAATGTAAAAAATGTATTTATTTCCATTTTGCTATTAGGGTTGGGGCTAAAGTTAGGGTTAGGGCTAGGGTTGGAGCTAAAGTTAGGGTTAGGGTTGGGGCTACAGTTAGGGTTAGGGTTGGGGCTAAAGTTAGGGTTGGGACTAAAGTTAGGGTTGGGGCTAAAGTTAGGGTTGGGGCTAAAGTTAGGGTGAGGGTTGGGGCTAAAGTTAGGGTTAGAGCTACAGTTAGGTTTGGGGCTAAAGTTAGGGTTAGAGTTGGGGCTAAAGTTAGGGTTAGGATTATATTTACAGTTGGGATTAGGGTTAGGGGTGTGGTTAGGGTTATGGTTGGGATTAGGGTTAGGGGTGTGTTGGAATTAGGGGTGTGGCTAGGGTGGGAATTAGGGTTAGGGGTGTGTTGGGGTTAGGGGTGTGTTGGGGTTAGGGGTGTCATTGGGATTAGGGTTAGGGGCATGTTTGGGTTACAGGTGTGGTTAGGATTATGGTTAGGGTTGAGATTAGGGTTAGCGGTGTGTTTGGGTTAGGGTTTCAGTTATAATTGGGGGGTTTCCACTGTTTAGGCACATCAGGGGGATCTCCAAACGCGACATGGCATCCAATCTCAATTACAGCCAATTCTGCATTGAAAAAGTAAAACGGTGCTCCTTCTTTTCCGAGCTCTCCCGTATGCCCAAACAGGGATTTACCCCAACATATGGGGTATCAGCGTACTCAGGACAAATTGGACAACAACTTTTGGGGTCCAATTTCTTCTGTTATCTCTGGGAAAATACAAAACCGGGGGCTAAAAAATAATTTTTGTGGAAAAAAAAGATTTTTTATTTTCATGGATCTGCGTTATAAACTGTAGTGAAACACTTCAGGGTTCAAAGTTCTCACAACACATCTAGATAAGTTCCTTGGGGGGTCTGGTTTACAATATGGGGTCACTTGTGGGGGGTTTCTACTGTTTAGGTACATCAGGGGCTCTGCAAATGCAACATGACGCCTGCAGACCAATCAATATAAATCTGCATTCTAAATGGCGCTCCTTCCCTTCCGAGCTCTGCCATGCGCCCAAACGATGGTTCCCCCACACATATGAGGTATCAGCGTACTTGGGAGAAATTGGACAATAACTTTTGGGGTCCAATTTCTCCTGTTACCCTTGGGAAAATACAAAACTGGGGGCTAAAAAATAATTTTGCGGAAAAAAAGGATTTTTTATTTTCATGGCTCTGCGTTATAAACTGTAGTGAAACACTTGGAGGTTTAAAGTTCTCACAACACATCTAGATAAGTTCCTTAGGGGGTCTTCTTTCCAAAATGGTGTCACTTGTGGGGGGTTTCAATGTTTAGGCACATCAGGGGCTCTCTAAACGCAACATGGCGTCCCATCTCAATTCCAGTCAGTTTTGCATTGAAAAGTCAAACGGCGCTCCTTCTCTTCCGAGCTCCGCCATGCGCCCAAACAGTGGTTTACCCCCACATATGGGGTATCAGCGTACTCAGGACAAATTGCACAACAACTTTTGGGGTCAAATTTCTTCTGTTACCCTTAGGAAAATAAAAAATTGGGGCGAAAATATAATTTTTGTGAAAAAATATGATTTTTTATTTTTTCGGCTCTACATTATAAACTTCTCTGAAGCACTTGGTGGGTAAAAGTGCTGATCACACATCTAGATAAGGGATTAAGGGGTTAATATAGATGTCATATGGAGAAAAAAATAACATTAAATATAAAACCATGATTTAAGCAATAGGTCATTTTTCTGATGACACATTCCATTTGCAGTGGACCCTATTGCCACCAGGATTCCTGTCCTACAGCTTCCGGTTTGCACATACAGCATGTCCACCCCTGTGATATGTTCTGAACTCCACATTACCCATGACAGACCCATCAGTTCTCAAAAAAAGTCTTTATACTTCAAAAATTTGCTGGACAGAACCAACAGAGGTCCACCTTAGCAATAATTGACCCTGTGGTAGACTTTGGAACATTTGTCATTCGTCAATAGTCTTTTATTTTTGGGTCATTTGTTCCTTCCCCCAATAAAGAGTGCTAGCTCCTCTAACTATGGTGGAAGACCGGCTGCAGTCATTGCCTGCGGCAAACTTTCGTCATCCCTATTTTCCAGGCAATGAAACAAAGTAACCTCCTCCCAGCAGCTCTCTTCCCCCCTCACTGATTACACAGCTCTAACATACAATCAGGATTATTTTTATAGAATACAATTTTCAGCTAAATTAACTTTTGAAGTAACTTTTACAGAACTTCTGGCTTATGTTATTTTATTTAAAAAAAAAAAACACTTTTAATTGTGACTTTAGTCTGAATCTAAAAAATACTAGCTTTAATTTTCTACAGATTCAGGCTTCCCCCCGGATGAATCACTGATGAAATGTTTTCTCGTAAAGAACTGTGTTAATCTAGAATTTCACAAGGTTCCACCAACTTTTACAAGAACAGTGTTAGTTTTCAGAATAGTAGGATTAGTTAAACATATGTTCCACAGTTATTTGCTCTTGGGTAAAGTTTACATTTTATTTTTTACATGAAATTATCCTGCATGTGGAAAATTGTTAAAGTAAACTTTTTTTTAAGGACGTGTTATTTTTAGATCTGGGCTGATTAACTTCTTAATATATCTTTATTGGAATGTAGCTGTTTTTTTTCTATATACAGAGCTCGAAATTTCTCCCATATCCACAAATCTCAAACATAAAATTCACCAATATGAGAAGCTTAGTGCTTACTATGTTATTAGTGAGATGTAAAGTCGGCCAATATCGCACCAGATATTGGCAAGTTTAGCCGACTTTAATTCAATATGTACAGCTGCATCGAAGAGGATCTTTCACTGAATTTTCTAGTTTATTCTGTATACCTCTCTCTGATTGCGGCTGCTCCACTGATTCTGGAACAGTTTTTCTTTTTCTTTTGTGTCCCTCCATTCTAAAGTTATGCCCTCCTGTATAAAATATGAAAAGTTTTCTTTCAACAACTGGGAGTATACCACAAAACTTCTGTGGGTGTGGCCATGTTTTGATTGGTCAATGTTCGAGGAGAAAAATCAAACGCCCACGGGGAACTTCTGTGATACACACCCAGTTGGTTGAAGGGAAAATTTGCACCATTATTACTAGGAGGCATTACTTTGGAACGGAGAATCACAGTTGAAAAAGAAAAGCTGTACCAGAAACAAGAAGCAAATGAATTAGGGGAGGTACAAAGTTTTAATATAAAATATACAATAAAAAGTCCTCTTTAGGACATGTCACACATTATACAAGCATGGGGGCCATTATATCAGAATTGGGGATATTTTACCAGGATGGGGAATGTAATATCAGAATGGGGACATTTTACTAGTATGAGTTCATTATATCAGAACGGTGACATTATAGCAAAATGGGAGATATTATACCATAATGGGGCGCATTGTCCCAAAATGGGGGACATTATACCATGATGGGGAGCACTATCCCCAAATGGGGGACATTATATCAAAATGGGCGACATTATACCAGGATGGGGACATTATACTGTTACGCACGTGGTTGTGCCTGGAAGAGCGTAACAGAGTAAACACCCGGTTCTTCACTAGAGCCCCTGATGTTGTGGTGAGACTTGAGCCCAGGTGCTACTCCAGGACAGAACCTAGAGCTGCAGCAGCTGAACCCCAAAGGGGCAAGAAAGCAGGTCGAGCCAGGAACTGAAACATAAGGGAATGTGCGGCTGGTAGATAGAACAGGTACCAGATCAGGAACTGATAGAATGATTTCAGGAGCACAGGACGGTCTCTGGTATGGGATCACAGGAGCAGGTTCAGACTGGACTGATGGGGGTAGGGATATAGGTGCAGCTAGATGGATCAGGCTCAGGACTTGGTAGAGGCAGGACAGACTCAGAAACAGGATGCAGCTGGGCAGACAGGTATCAGTTCAGAAAAGGTGGACAGGATTGGATGCAGGCAAGACAGACAGGCTCAGGTTCAGACTAGGCAGGGAAGAACAGACATGGTCAGGTTCAGACAGGGCTTGCAGGATGGACTACATCAGGTTCAGACAGAGCACATGTACAGGGACCTTACAACTTGGTAGCAGAAAACAGGCTGACTACTGAAGTTGCTAAAGCACCTCCTAATAGGGGAGGGTGCCTTAAATATCATACGTCTCCGAGCTATTGGCGGGGAATGTTTTCAGAAGCACGCTTTCTCTTTAAGAGGAATTGAGCATGTGCCCTAAGGACTTTCCCAGGAGACCTGCATGCCGTGTACAGGTGCTGGGAGTAAACAGATGCAGAGGGAGCGCAGACGGGGAAGTGAACACTCCAGTGTCTCTGTAGGGAAGTGGAAAGTGATTTGTGTAGGAATGCTGGCAGTGTTCTAAATGGGGCTATTATACCAGGATGAAGGACATTATCCCAGAACAGGAAACATTATACCAGGCTGGGGGACATTAAACCAAAATAGGGTACATTATACCAGGATGGAGAACATTTTACCAAAATGAAGGACATTATACCAAAATGGGGGACATAATACTGGGATGGGGGACATTATACCAAAATGGGGACATTATACCATAATGGGGGACATTATACCAGAATGGGTACATTATACCAGAATGCGAGACATTATTCCAGGATGGGGACGTTACACCATGAAGGGGCCCATAATTGAGGAAAATGTTATAGCATTGGGCCCAAGATGGGAGAGATTATTATAAGAAAGAGCCAGGATGGGTGATATTATTACATGGGGTGAACACATATGTCTTTATGGGATCTAGAATGCTACACGGGCCCATACATCTGACTAACATGCAAATGGAGGCCCAGATCCAAATTTTGCACCAGGGCCCATCGGACTCTAGTTTCGCCTCTGTGTGCACACTTAGTCTATAATAATTAGACTACAAAGTAAACAGTTTTTCCAAAAGCCATCTAAACAAGCTCGGCATAGTCCACAACCTCAGGAGGCCAATATCGCGAGTATAATCCAGACTATATTTTCACCGCGTTAAACAGCACAATTATGCAAAATGCAATAACAAATGCAGCAGTAAAACTGCCTCAGTAAATAGATTCACAAGGAAAGTACATAAAGCAGCGTGTAATGTGCCTAGAAGAGAACTGATACTGCGCAATAAATAGACAATGGAAACAACAGCTTCAAGAAAGCTTTTATCTTCATTAAGGCTGCAGCCGGGATGAAGGAGCGCTCCTGGCTACGGCTCCTCTGTTACCGTCATACTGTGGCTATAATTGCGAAGGGATAGCAGATCTGCGGATTATGTTGTTAAGATCTCGGGTCCTACATTCATGCAATTATTAACTCATCAGTACGCACCATGGAATGACCACATCCCCATTGTGATATTGTAATATTGTCGTTACAATACAATAATGTTCAAAACAAATAAAAGGTGGTACTACTATTATCTAACAATTGCCATAAAATTTAGATAGTGGTCAGCTGAGCTTTCATCCCGACCCATATATCCCATACACATGAATGATTGGCTCAGTTGAGCATTCATGTGTTCCCAATGGTTACGGAGGAGTAAGCCTCTGCCAGGCTTCTATGGCAGCAGCTTTTCTCCCAGGAGAACAAAAGGATTGCAAGTTGAAATGTAACATGTTGAATCCTTCCTTATCTTGACATTATTTGTCAGGATGCAATCATGTAAATTAGATGCTCAGCCAGTCCAGTGACGAAACTGGCGGATTCTGCTGACTTTTCTGTAATGTGTATGGAGTCTTAGGACTGGCCATGCGCCATAGATAGCTGTTGCCCTACTCTGAGCCACGTGTATCTGTGTTTTTCATTAGGGCAGAAGGATAATCTCTGACTAGACTGCTTTGACAAAATCTTGTCTTTCGGAATATAGGATCAGGCTTATTGACATCTGTCTGCACGATCCTTCATTGCCCCGATATTTGCCATCCGGGATAAAATTGCGTAGATCCAAAAACACATTATATAGTTGGCCAGTCCAGCGGAAATGATAGGGTTTGTCTACTTTGTGGAAACATGACATTCTCAGCTGCTCCAAATTTATACTCAGAAGACCCAAAAAGGTTTACAGATAGGGAGGCCTACTTACATTTACTGGTTCCATCTCAGGATTACCTTACTCATGGTCATCTGAGGTGATATATAATAGCAATGGACTTAAAACTTAACTTTTATTATCTCCAAATGAGAAACATATAAAGTGCCCACAAAAAAACACCTAAGTGAAAAAAACGAACATGACGCTACAAGACACAAATAAAGGGGAAAGAAGGGAAGATAAAAATACTGATGCCAATACAAGGAATGCTCTCGTAGGAGCTATCCCAAAGGGAGTGTGAACGTGATTCTAAACGAGTAATGCAAAACTCGATACAAATATAGAAAACAAAATGAATCACCACACTAAACTAGATGTCAATTCTAGAAATACAAGCAAGATAATAGTCACAGATGCTGTAGTTGAACCATGTCAGCGTATAGAAGGAGGTATCACCAAAAAAAAACCCCACCCCCCAAACTTATACAGAGGGGTATGTAAGAGGTATTGATGTGAACACTAACACAGCATGCTGTACAAAGTAGATGGAGTATAACCCACCAGATACTTAATTAGATCAGCAGTGTGCAATAGTTTATCGGTATCGGTGCATCGGTAGTCCGCGGATGCCAGACCAGAACCCTCTGAACCTCCTCCTACCTGCTGGCATCTCCGGCAGCTCTACTGATTAGTAGGCCTGGTGCAAAGTCATTTTTCAGCATGACCTGCACAGGAAGTCACACCGCGCCATCTATTCAGAAGAGGTGCTGGCAATGCCGGCAGGTAGAAGAAGGTTCGTACGACTGTGGTTCAGCGCACATGTTGGTTGTATCAGAGTTCTTCAAATCTTTTTGCTCAACTCTACTGATACTTTTTACGCTCTTCTCACTTGTCTTACTTGAGGTCCTTGAAAAATACTCACTCACATGCCAACCATGATGATGACCCAGCACTCGGGTTCCCTTTTTCCTATATCATGGCTTCAGCTCCTCCTTGGATTGCAAGTTATGGAAAAGAGCTAGACATGTTGATGGCTTTGATGCATTCACCCTTCCGTTTCCTCCCTGGTTCTATGGGGTGAGACTTTTTTTTTTTTCTATAGTTCTTCCAATCTACAAGCCTTGTCGGCTTATCCCTGCTCAGTTGTCCTTCCAGCTGTTTTGTATCTGGTGGTTATTCCAGGTAAGAAGTTTAAGCAGACCAATCCGGCAGGTGGAGTGCCATCATAATGGAAATAGCCAGGCTTAAAACTTTTCACAAGTTGCCATTTCCATTTTGCATACAATTCTTGTATTTCTATTTTTGCCCCCCTTTAAATTCAATGCCCCCCAATACTTATTTTGCACCCACACATCACTCATTCTCTGCCCTCTCACTGCCACTGAAAATGACAGCGCACAATAAACATTCCAGTATAATTGATTTCCTAAAGGTTTCAGGAGATTTGCTGATACTTCTAGGAGGTGTCTACTTTTTCTGGGAGCCTCCCCGGTGTTTCTGAAGAATTGGCAAGGGCGAGGTGCAGTAATATTGAAAAGAAAATCATCTTTAAGATGATAGTTATGTGGCCATTCCCAAATGGTGGTCACGTCTTCTGGTTCCATTGCTGGACGCTGCTCTTGTGCTATTGTCATGTCACTTTCTTAGACCATATAGTCCGGATCATGCAGAGGAACAGCGCCTGAGTATTCTGGTAGTTGACAAGATACTTTCCTGTCATAGGACCTCTTGTCAAAAACAGCTCTGCTATAAAGTCCTCTCTGCAATACCACTGTGCCACCTCTTCAATGGACTCTGTTACAAACTAAAGTCTGCTACATCTCCAAGTCAACTCTGCAATGCTGCAAGGCCTGCTCTGCAGTGAACTCCAGCACAAACTCAGCTCTGCAACATATTGGAGTGAACTATGCCATAGCTCCCAACCATCTTGGCTTTAGTGGGACTGTCCTGATTTGGGGGAGCTGTCCTGCTATCTCGGGAAGTCAGGGTAATGTCCTGAGTCCTGAATTTCACTCACACTTTCTGTGATGTCTCCTGCAGTGAAGGCTTCACTCACATCTTCACTGCGTCCGTTCACTGCTCCTCCGTTGAAATCGTTGTGCATGTAAGGACGCTGCTTAAGGCCGGGGTCACACTTGCGAGTGCAGAGCGAGAAACTGACACGAGTCTCTCGCATCAATGCCCGACACTGCCGCCGGCACTCAGGACCGGAGTGTGCAGGTTCATGTGTTTCTATTCAGCCGCACGCTCCGGTCCCGAGTGCCTACAGCAGTGCCGGGCATTGATGCGAGAGACTTGCGCGCATTTCTCGCATTGCACTCACACAAGTGTGACCCCGGCCTAAATGAAAGGTTTTGGTGCTTTATTTACTATATAGATTTCTACATGGAGCCTGAAAAAAAGGAATGTTAAAAAAACACAGTTGCTGTTCTTAAGCGCAGACGCAAAGATTTTATGTGCTATAAAAAAACACATTAAAAACGCTGCTTCATGACTACACTAGAAATGCATCAAATAATGGGGAAAAGACATAAAAGAATGCATCAAATAATGGAAAAAATGCATAAACGAATGCAGTAAATAATGGGGATAAGGCATAAAAGAATAAAGCAAAGAATGTGGAAAAGGCATAAAAGAATGCAAAAAATTATGGGGAAAAGGCATAAAAGAATGCAAACAATTATGGGGAAAAGGCATAAAAAATGCAGCAAATAATGGGGAAAGGCATAAAAGAATGCAGCAAATAATGGGGAAAATGCATAAAAGAATGCAGCAAATAATGGGGAAAAGGCATACAAAATGCAGCAAAAATGCAATAATTAGAGAAGATTGTTTTGTAGTTTGGTGCGGACACCTACAGAAAACATGAAGACAAACAGCGGCAGAAAAAAGGCAGGATTTGTGCTGAGTGTGAACACAGCCTTAGGTTGGGTTCACATTGCGTTACTGCAGTCCGTTCAACGCATGCGTTAAACAGACTGCGTTAACGCAAGTGCTGATCGCGTTATGTGATCGCACTAGCGCAGATGCTCTATCTGCGCTAGCGGTGACAGAACAGAAATGCTGCAGCCCGCATCCGAGGGTCCATCACAGAATGATGGAACATCGCTAGTGCATGCCCATTATGGCATGCGTTGGCGATGCGCCCGATAATAGAGGTTAATGGCAGCGTTAATGGACTGCGTTACACCGCGTTATGCCGCGGTGTAAAGCAGTCTGTCTAACGGACTGCCATAACGCAATGTGAACACAGCCTTATAGACATGTTTGGCAAATTGGCACTTAAAAAAAGTGTTCAACTCGCTAAAAAAGCAAGACCTTATGTAAAAGTATAAAAGTTATGGCTGCTACTACTGTACTAGGAATTAACAAAAAAATAAATAAATCCATAGGTCCTAGGATACAGAACAGACCTGAATATAGGTCTACACCCGCAGTCCTGGGTGTCTCATGAACTATCCTCGCTGAAATTATTAAGGGCTGTGGTTAGGGACCTGGCAAAAAAATATCGCGTGTCATGGTCGCACAGTTTGTTGTTCTTTTGCTTCTGTAAAACTTGGAAGATATGCTTTACCACACTGCTGTGCCAGCGATGCATTTATATCACTGAGTTCACTCTGCTTCTTCACTGGGTCAGATCTGCCTCTGAATCCCTTAGGCTGCCGTCACACTAGCAGTATTTGGTCAGTATTTTCCATCAGTATTTGTAGCCAAAACCAGGAGTGGGTGATTAATGCAGAAGTGGGGCAGATGTTTCTATTATACTTTTCCACTATTTGTTCCACTCCTGGTTTTGGCTACAAATACTGATGGAAAATACTGACCAAATACAGCTAGTGTGACGGCAGCCTTATACAATTGAGCTCTGCTTCAGCAGTTCTTCACTGCTGAGTTACTCTGCTACTTCACTGCCTCTGATCCTCTAGTGCAACATGACTCTGCTTTGCCGGTTCCTGAATGCTGCTCTCTTATAGATTACAACTCTTTTATACCTGTAGCTTTGACTCTGCTTCATCGGCTCTCACTGTTCCAGTTTTGATCTTCCAGTTGCCACAAGGGCCTCTATTGTTCCATCTGTATCACTCTGCTGCACCAACGTCATCTGTCCGTGCTGCATAACAGCTGCTCATCTGGACCAAGGCCTGTGATGCCTAACGTGTACGCATCCTTTATGGCGCTCATCTGACTGAGCTTATAAATACAATAGCAGGAGAACGAGATATTGATCTATTGTGCTGAATTAGGAAGCGTCACTTTGCTACAATCAGCCGTGTCTTTATGGAGAATCTATAGAATCTCGGGCCAGCTGCTCGTCTGTGGGTCTCGGTCCTCGTACCGCACTTCGCTATTGCTACAACCAGATGTTCCTTGTTTGGAAAAGAATGATGAGTGAACGGCAGAAAGACGCTTTCTTCACCATGAATGATTTATCCCAGAGCCATCGCAGCACCGACCATAAATAATACGTACGATTACAGTCACAGGGGCTGACGCTGCAGTCATGAAGCCATCATGTCAGAAATTAGGTGACGTAATATTATCCTTCCGCCTGCAGCTCCTGCCGTTGGTAGTGAATATATGACTCCTATTGGAGTTATCTCGGCTTAAAGTGGTATCTTACCTTCATTTATCATCGGGGATCTCATACAGACGTGTCAGAAGAGAACATTAATAATAGTGATTTACTAGTTATGGATATATCTGCAGATTTTCCAGTTTGAATAAATGTGTCGTCAGAAAATGACCTATTTGTTTGAATCAGGTTTATGTGTTACATGTTAAAAAAAAAATCATATATATATATATATATATATATATATTCACATCACGATCTTTATTCACAAACAAATTTAGCAGTCTTGCAATTTCCATGCTGGACACTAGGGCCATTTTGGATTCATACTTCCTGGACTTTCAGGAAGAGTTTAGGGGTCTAAGGGGTAACGTTTCTCCTTATGGAGAGTGACATACCAGCTGGCTTGTCAGGGTAAGGAGGCTTATTCGCCGTGCAATGCTCCTCTGGGAAATTAAATATGCAAATTGTCTCTTACTTCCAACAGGTGGCGCTATAGAGTTTAAGTCCTCTTTTTCTCAGAAGAGGCAATTTGCATAGGAAGAGCTTTGAACAGGCTCCTTATCATCAGAGGCAGGATTGAAATGACAGGAAACACCTCTATACACCTCTATACAATCACAATAGGTGTCACAGCTTACTCTGCTGCCTCCTGTTCAATGACTGATAACACCTCTATATACAGTAGATAACAAAGGATCCACCATTCACAATAGGTGATGTCACAGCTCACCTCCTCCTCCTGTACAATGACTGATACCACCTCTATATACAGTAGATAACAAAGGATCCACCATTCACAATAGGTGATGTCACAGCTCACCTCCTCCTCCTGAACAATGACTGATAACACCTCTATATACAGTAGATAACACAGGATCCACCATTCACAATAGGTGATGTCACAGCTCACCTCCTCCTCCTGTTCAATGACTTATAACACCTCTATATACAGTAGATAACAAATGATCCACCATTCACAATAGGTGATGTCACAGCCCACCTCCTCCTCCTGTACAATGACTGATAACACCTCTATATACAGTAGATAACAAAGGATCCACCATTCACAATAGGTGATGTCACAGCTCACCTCCTCCTGTACAATGACTGATAACACCTCTATATACAGTAGATAACACAGGATCCACCATTCACAATAGGTGATGTCACAGCTCACCTCCTCCTCCTGTTCAATGACTTATAACACCTCTATATACAGTAGATAACAAATGATCCACCATTCACAATAGGTGATGTCACAGCTCACCTCCTCCTCCTGTACAATGACTGATAACACCTCTATACACAGTAAATAACACAAGATCCACCATTCACAATAGGTGATATCACAGCTCTCCTTCTTTTCCTCCTGTACAATGACTGATAACACCTCTATATACAGTAGATAACACAGGATGCACCATTCACAATAGGTGATGTCACAGCTCACCTCCTCCTCCTGTACAATGACTGATAACACCTCTATATACAGTAGATAACACAGGATCCACCATTCACAATAGGTGATGTCACAGCTCACCTCCTCCTCCTTTACAATGACTGATGACACCTCTATATACAGTAGATAACACAGGATCCACCATTCACAATAGGTGATGTCACAGCTCACCTCCTCCTCCTGTACAATGACTGAAAACATCATATACTGTAGATGACACAGGATCCACGCAAACACAGGGATAACATACAACTCCTTGCAGATGTTGTCCTTGGTGGGTCCTTGGTTGCAAAGCAACAGTGTTAACCACTGAGCCACCGTGCTGCTCATATAAATGAAGCATTACTATATTTACTGATGTTTTCTTAAGAAAATCACTGAAGTTGAGAAGCTTCCTGAGCGCTCACCATCACTTCATCAAGTCTGAAGCCACCACGATCCACATGGGAGGAGCTGTAGCCCTCGGAGCGTCATCCATACAACCCACGGCCGGTTCACATATCACTGACGACTGCAGCATCCATTTATTTGGCCTCACGCTGAGGGACAGACTCAGATTCATTTAAATGCACAGGAGTGTTCCTCGCGCATAAGGAATATATATCTAAGTGAAAAACACCGAGGGAAAAAAGACAAATAAACAAGTATTATAGAGCCGCAGTGAAGTGTCCGCAGGCAACGGGGAAACTGATGACCTGTCCTCTACCAGTGTGCAGAATAGAGAATAAGGGACTGCTCATAATCTCATAGTACGACTGCCTGGCCTGTTGTTGATTTTTATTACTAATAATTGCATCATTACAGAATTATTTGGGATTTTTTAAAATATTTTTAGAAATTTCTGGCTCAATGTATAGAATTAAGCATTAGAGCTGACTGCCTGTAGTCAGGTGTAATCCATCGTTAGTTACAGAAACATTGTGTTGGATTACAGGAAGTGGGCGGGGCTTTGCCTCTCTATGGGAAGTGGGCGGGGCTTTGCCTCTCTATGGGAAGTGGGTGGGGCTTTGTATCTCTACAGGAAGCGGGGTGGGGCTTTGTCTCTCTACAGGAAGTGGGGCGAGGCTTTGTCTTTCTACAGGAAGTGGGAGCAGGTTTGTGTCTCTCTACAGGAAGTAAGGGTAAGACTACAGGAAGTGGGGCAGCTATTTTTTCTGCACAAGAAAGGCTTTGTTTCTCTAGAGGCAGTGAAGGTAAGGATTTATCCATACAGGAAGTGGTGGTGGGGCTTTGTTTCTCTACAGGAAATGGATCAAGGCTTTGTTTTTCTACAGGAAGTGGGTCAGGTCTGTTTCTCTTCAGGTAGTGAGGCGGATCTTTGTTTCTCTACAGGAAGTGAGGTGGGGCTTTGCTTCTCTATAAGAAGTGGGGCAGGGCTTTGTCTCTATAGGAAGTGGGAGCAGGTTTGTGTCTCTCTATAGGAAGTAAGGGTGAGGCTTTGTGTTTCTACAGGAAGTGGGGCAATGATTTTTTCTGTACAATCAGTGGGTCAAGGCTTTGCTTCTCTAAAGACAGTGAGGGTAAGGATTTTTCTATACAGGAAGTGATGGCAGGGCTTTGACTACAGGAAGTGGGTCAAGGCTTTATTTCTATACAGGAAGAGACGGCAGGAATTTGTCGGCACAGGAAGTGGTGGTGGAGCTTTGTTTCTCTACAGGAAATGGGTCAAGGCTTTGTTTTTCTACAGGAAGTGGGACAGGGCTTTGTTTCCCTACAGGAAGTGTGTCAAGGCTTTGTCTCTCCAGGAAGTGGGTTGGGGTTTTGTTTCTCTACAGGAAGTGGGGAAGGGCTTTGTTTCTCTACAGGAAGTGAGGGCGGGGCTTTGTTTCTCTACAGGAAGTAGGATGGGGCTTTGTTTCTCTAAAAGAAGTGGAACAGGTCTTTGTTTCTCTACAGAAAGTGTGTCAAGGCTTTCTCTCTCCAGGAAGTGGGTTGGGGTTTTGTTTCTCTACAGGAAGTGGGGAAGGGCTTTGTTTCTCTACAGGAAGTGAGGGCGGGGCTTTGTTTCTCTACAGGAAGTGGGGAAGGGCTTTGTTTCTCTACAGGAAGTGAGGGCGGGGCTTTGTTTCTCTACAGGAAGTGAGGGCGGGGCTTTGTTTCTCTACAGGAAGTGGGGAAAGGCTTTGTTTCTCTACAGGAAGTGTGTCAAGGCTTTGTCTCTCTAGGAAGTGGGCTGGGGCTTTGTTTCTCTACAGGAAGTGGGGAAGGGCTTTGTTTTTCTACAGGAAGTGAGGGCGGGGATTTGTTTCTCTACAGGAAGTGGAGCAGGGCTTTGTTTTTCTACAGGAGGGCGGGGCTTTGTCTTTTTAGTTGATTTGGGGTGAGAATTTGCCTGTACTGGAAATGTTGGCAGTGCTTTGTCTATATTCAGGAAGTAGGGACAAGGCTTTGTCTCTCTGCAGCAAGTGGTGGTGGGGATTTGTTTATCTAGGTGAAATGAAATGGGCACTGGACTTTTTTACAGGAAATGGAGGCAAGGATTTGTCTCTACAGGGAGTGAAGGTGGGGCTTTGTTTCTCTACAGGAAGTGGGCACGCGTCCCTGCTCATGCTCTCCTGTCTGTCAGACACCATAACAGAAATGTTTCAGTTTAGGGCAGGCTAGCTATTGACTATTTCCTGGAGTCATTCTGCTGAGGTAAAGGAAGTTCCAACAGAATAGGTTATCACTATCAGATCTGTAGGGATATGACACCTGGCACCCGAAACAATCAGCTGTTATCGGGTCACGAGATGTACACAGTGTTCTGAGCGGAGCACCACAGCATCATGCTCTGGGTGCTGGCCGCCCTTGGATATTGCAGCTCAGCTCCAGTTAAAATGAGTGTGATTTGAGTTTCAGTACCAGGGAAGTTCAGCTACACAGTGTACGGTGCTGTGGTGTTAACAGCAGATGACCAAGTGTTGGACCCCCACTGATCCGATATCGGCCTATGAAGAGAATAGGTCATCAATATTTAAGTCATGGACATTCCCTTTAAGAAGAAACTTTCATCACCATACTCCTATCCCCTACATGCGCAAACATTTTCATAGCATTTCCACTACTGTAAACTTTTTTATGACTAAATTCTTCTGTAGCGTCTGGGATCTGTTTTGAAAGCCCAGAGGATATATCGCATGGTGACTCCACATATTCTCAGCCTGAAACAAAACACGTATTATCAAAGCATAAAAATAATAAATGCAACATTGGAACCAAGTCAGAGGAACAAATTGCAATAAAAGCCTAATGAATAGTCCCGAGGCGGAAAATGAATGAAAAACTCCTGGGTAAATTGGTTATAAAAAGGTGCAGGAGTTTTACTACACAGTGGAGCTAACTTAATGGTCAGGGGCATCAGCCGGTGTCCGATTTACAGCAATGGATGCCGTATACATCTGGAGACAGTATACCGCTCAGGCATATACCGTACTTATGCCCCAAAGTTGATCATATATAATCTACAAATATCATGACATATAGAAAAGTGTCAGCAGTATGGAAACTTCCACCACAAATGTATCAACCACAATATACTATACAATTCTGTTTGCTTACAGCCACAAGGGGGAGCTATCTGCATACATGTTTATTACACTCCCATTGAAGTCAATGTGACACAAGACGTGTCCAGCAAGATCTGCTTCCCCCTATCATCTGATTCCTTTTACTTCCTTCTGAAAGTTGGCCAGGTATAAGAGTACTGCATAAAACAGGGTCACTGTGTCGTTTATAGATATTCTACTGTTTTACACACATTTCCCAACTTTGAAACACAGGACATGTGGCCCGCGCAACAACAAATGTTTTGTTCCCTAAGTCTATGTTCACACGCAGCATTTTTGCTGCATTTTTAATGCAAATTAAAAGCTGCTTTACGATACCAACAAAAGTTATGAGATTTCAGAAATCTCATTCACTCGCTTGTTATTTTTTTTTTTTCTGACTGAATTGGAAAACTACTGCGGTTTTTAAAATTGCAGCATGTCATTCCTTTTAGCGTTTTTGCAGCATTTTTTCACCCATAGAAAGTATCGAGTAAGTACAAAAAAAAATACTGCTATCAGTATTTGCGGCGTTTTGGGAGAAAAAAAAGCAGGTACTTCAGGATGGGAAAAAACCCATTCATGTTTTTGATTTTCCCAAGTTTAAACCATAATGTCTTGGTATCCTTACATAATCATGGATGTTACTATTATAACAGTTTAACTAAATAGTGATATGTGTTAAATAATGCCCTACCAACTCAATACCCACCCAATGTGAGAAAGTAAACAATGTCCTATCAACACAATGCTTTACCAATGGCGAAAGTAAAAAATGCCCTACCAACTCAATGCCCTACTAATGTAAGAAAGTAAATAATTCCCTACCAACTCAATGCCTTACCAATATGAGAAAGTAAACAATGCCCTACCAACTCAATGCCCTACCAATGTGAGAAAGTAAACAATGCCCTATCAACTCAATGCCTTACCAGTGTGAGAAAGTAAACAATGCCCTACCAATTCAATGCTTTACCAGTGTGAGTAAGTAAACAATGCCCAACCAATTCAATGCTTTACCAGTGTGAGAAAGTAAACAATGCCCTACCAATTCAATGCTTTACCAGTGTGAGAAAGTAAACAATGTCCTACCAACTCAATGCTTTACCAGTGTGAGAAAGTAAACAATGTCCTACCAACTCAATGCTTTACCAGTGTCAGAAAGTAAACAATGCCCTACCAAATCAATTCCCTACCAATGTGAAAAAGTAAACAATTCCCTACCAACTCAATTCCCTACCAATGTGAAAAAGTAAAAAATGTCCTACCAACTCAATATCCTACCAATGTCAGAGAGTAAAAATGCCCTACCAACTCAATGCCCTTAAAGGGAACCTGTCATCCCCCCCCCCAGGCGTTTGTAACTAAAAGAGCCACCTTGTGCCGCACTAATGCTGCATACTGACATGGTGGCTCTTTTAGTTCGGGTCCCTGGCACTGCTGCGATAATGGTTTTTGAAGTTTGGCCCTCATACCTGTGAAATCATCCCGGGGGCAGATCTTTCCCCCCTAATCCAGATGCCTCCCAGCCGTCACTCATGGCCTCTGCGCGCCGGGCGTCGCCTCCTCTTCCTTCATTAGCGTCCCCGGACCACCTTTCTCTCCCCCTCAAGAGCCCAAAAACAGCTGCAAGGTTTGCACTATTAACTATTAAGTCAGGGCCCACCAGAGAATTCTCTGGTTCTCTGGTGGGCCAGTCCAACCCTGCTGTTGCAACCCCACCTTATGAAATAGTGTGAAGCTTCCCAAATCTAGAAATGTCTTATTTGATCTGGGACGATTGGAAGGCATAAAACTGAATAAGCAGATATCCTTCTCGAGAGCCTCGGGTATATCTCCTTGGTATACATCACAGTATATACCTATATACATACTTTGTGTTTTCTGAGCCCTCTAGGTTTCCTCCCGACAGTATAACACAAGGGCACTTTCACTCACTTTCAATGTACAGAAATCAAAGCTGAACTTATCATTCCTGGCATGTGCTTGATCTACAAAATGTACTATTTCGTTTTGAAGTCTGACTTGCTGTAAAAATCCATTAATTCCATGAGATCACAACTTAACCCGGCCCCGGGGTCTCAATTGGACCTGCCTAAGTTAAAGACTAATGTATCCTACTAATGCCGCTCCCTTGGAGCATTGATCTTGGGGAAATGGAAATTGCGTTGGAGCCTAATGAAGGAACTACAGGCAATGATAGCAAGTTCTAGGAAATGCCAGGCAGCGACAGCGTTTGAAGTATGTAATTATTCCAAATTAATTTAGTATGATGAGAGATGCAAATTTATACAGATAGATTTGTTTATGTGGTAAATGGTCACTGCCGTGGGGCCTCACTGCAGGGGTATTCTCCGAGGAAGGCTAAGCCTGGATTAGAGGGCTTCTATGTGGGTACATTCACACGGGACATAAATGCTGTGGGCTTTCTGTCTAGTTTGGTGTAAAATAAATCCATAGCAGATTGTAGTACCAGCCATGTGGATGAGATTTAGGCAAAGATGAGCATTTCCACCCACGCTGTCCTAGTCCGACATCCATTCTTCACTTCGGCCTCAGCCCAGCATCCTGGGCCCTTACTTGGCTCAGGGATATCATGTCGGGGCAAGATGGGTGGTTGCCCTGGGCCAACTCTCACGGTAGAGCCCACCAGGAGCTACCGCTACTCTTAATTGTATCACCGTGCATACAACACTAATACAGTTAAAGTCTGTGGTGGAGCAGGAAGCCACGGTCTCCTTGCCCTATCACCCTCCATTTTGAAGGCCGAAGGTAACTTTAGGTCTGCATCTTACAGAATGGCAAAGACACGCACACGACATCAGCATCCTTCCACCGGAGGCTTGATGACAGCACTGGATCACCAGGATGCTGACTCTGTAGGCGGACTCTTCTGGATCCCAAGGTTAGGGAAATATTTGCATTATTTCTTTTTATTTTATTTCCTGGCACACTATTACTTTTATTAGGGCTAACTCAGAGGGCATATTTACTATAGATTGGGGGTTCAGGAGCATAATTACTGTAAATGGAAAATGGGGAACATTATTTCTATATATAGGGCTATCAAAGGCATTATTACTATAGATGGGGTTATAGGGGCATTATTACTACATATAGGGGATCAAGGGCATTATTACTATAATTGGGGTTATTGGGTACATTAGTACAATATATGGGGGGGATCAGGGGCATTATTACTATATTAAGAGTGATTCGGGGGCATTACTATATTATGAGGGGATTAGGGTCCTCACTACTATATATGGGGGGGATCAGGGACATTATTACTATATTAAGGGGGATTCAGGGGCATTACTATATTATGGAGGGTCAGGAGCATTATTACTATATTATGGGGGATCAGGGACATTTTTACTATATATGGGGGAATCAAGGACCTTGTTAATATATGTGATGGGATCAAGAGCATCTTAAAACCCACAGCATGTCAGAGGTAAATGTTGACACATATCCACTCCAAAATCCTCATATTGCAAATTCATTTCGCAGGTGGATTTTTCCATCCTGTGTGGATGTGGCCTAAGTCTGCACTCACAAAACTACGGTATGTTTAATTTTCATAGTGTTACAGCTTTTAAAGATGAAAGTAGACTTATAGCCTAACATGTTGACATCCGCCAAAAATTAATCTGCCCCATAAGTCAAGGTGCGATCCTTTACCAGCTTTGCAACATGACCAGGCCAGAAACTCATCTGTAGACACCTGTTTTGGGGTGTTTACCCCTTATCAGTGTAGAGTCTGCCTGGCTGAATGTGACTGCATTCAGTACTGTTTCTTCCAGCCTACCATCTCTCTCTGGGCACGTTTCATGGCTTGTTAAAGGGTCGGATATTGATGTAAAGGGAAGTTATGTTTTATCGTTGTGAATCGTTTCTTTCAATCTACCAAAGAGCTCATTTGCATATTTGTTTCCAATGGTGCATTGCCTGTTAGACTGTGTATCAGTACTGCCCCACGTTGCCTAAAGGGCATCACACTCAGCCAACCAAACCCTGCTTTACACTGATGAGGGGCAAACATCCCGGAACAGCTGTTCGCAGATGAGTTTGTGATCTGGCACTTATCATGATGTCATGATTCACCGCTCGTGAAAGGGTCAGACATTGATTTAGAGTATCTAACTCCATTCCGTGAGAAAGCTAATTTGCATCTGTTTCTCCCATGGAACGTTGCCTGTAAGACTCCATAATTTATCCCCTTTCTGAAACAGGCAAATAATTAAAGGTTGGATATTTTTGGTTGACAGAAGAGGAGAAGTGGAAATGGTGTTCTGCATCTGGCAGTGATCTCCCAAACAGATTGTTAGTGGAATGGTCCCTTCTCTCGGATTGTTACCTAGGTGCGACCCCGCCTCACTCCCGTCCTTCCTTCCTCCCTATAACCCATTAGCGGGTTCAATACTATGGGCAGAAGCTGCAAATGACCAAACACAGGAGATGTTTTGTGATGTGACGTAGGACAGTACAGATAATTATTAAGCTGCAAGAATTCCCCTCCCATGGAACAGAAGAAGAAATCTGGAGTTCTCCGAGACATGCTAGTTACTTAGCAGATACCCCAAGAAGCACAAGCTGTGATTATCCATTCGCTGTAATGATATATTCTGGATCTAACAGCTCCTACCATTATAGAATCTCTTCTACTCTGTATTTTGTGATGACGACTTATTACCCAAACACGGATTTTACAGATCCGCTGCACATAGAAATGACACATGGTGGAATAGCATACTGGCTTTCCTTGGAAAACATCTTTAAAAAGAAGTCCTGCCCTAAAAAGACTGAATTGTTGAGGACTCCAGATATAAAAATATATAGAAAGGTGGAAAAAATGTCATAGAGTTTTAAACCCCAACGCAGTCCGTTAAAAATAGTTTAATTTTTAACCTTCGTCCGGCTGAGTAGGTACAATTGTAACTATTACGTTTTAAAATTGCAATAACTTTTTTTTTTCGAAAAGCCGTAGAGGGCTGAAATTTCGTGACATCTCTGCAATTGTACCTCTGCAGCCTGTTAACGTTGTAAAATTATGCAGCCTGACGAAGGTTAAAAAGTGCAAGGGATACACTCATCAAATAAAACACAACACGTTTCGGCTGAATGAGCCTTCATCAGGCATCACTTTCATATATATATTTATATCTGGAGTCCTCATCAATTCGGTGGAAGTGCCTCGCTGGATGAAAATTCTTCCAAATACAAGCCATAGAGGAACACTAACAGTGCCAGACACAGTGTTCTTATGTAAAGTATCAGCTAAAGTGCTCCAGCAGAGTACCTCCATCATAAATGCACGCTCTAGAGCCCCACTAACAGTGCCAGACACAGTGTTCTTATAATTAATGCACCTATGAAAAATGCCACTGTGCTCACATGTCCAGTATAAGTTAATGATATGAGCCAAAGTGCCCCACTAACAGTACCAGACACAGCGTTCTTATATACACACTGTGTGCAGAATTATTAGGCAAGTTGGTATTTTGATCGCATGATACTTTTTATACATGTTGTCCTACTCCAAGCTGTTCAGGCTTGAGAGCCAACTACCAATTAAGTAAATCAGGTGATGTGCATCTCTATAATGAGGAGGGGTGTTGTCTAATGACATAAGAACCCTATATAAGGTGTGCGTAATTATTAGGCAACTTCCTTTCCTTTGGCAAAATGGGTCAGAAGAGAGATTTGACGGCTCTGAAAAGTCCAAAATTGTGAGATGTCTTGCAGAGGGATGCAGCAGTCTTGAAATTGACAAACTTTTGAAGCGTGATCACCGAACAATCAAGCGTTTCATGGCAAATAGCCAACAGGGTCGCAAGAAGCATGTTGGGCAAAAAAGGCACAAAATAACTGCCCATGAATTGAGGAAAATCAAGCGTGACGCTGCCAAGATGCCATTTGCCACCAGTTTTGCCATATTTCAGAGCTGCAACGTTACTGGAGTAACAAAAAGCACAAGGTGTGCGATACTCAGGGACATGGCGGAGGTAAGGAAGGCTGAAAAACGACCACCTGTGAACAAGAAATATAAGATAAAGCTTCAAGACTGGGCCAAGAAATATCTTAAGACTGACTTTTCAAAGGTTTTATGGACTGATGAAATGAGAGTGATCTTGATGGGCCAGATGGATGGGCCAGAGGCTGGATCAGTAAAGGGCAGAGAGCTCCACTCCGACTCAGACGCCAGCAAGGTGGAGGTGGGGTACTGGTATGGGCTGGTATCATCAAAGATGAACTTGTGGGACCTTTTCGGGTTGAGGGAGTGAAGCTCAACTCCCAGACCTACTGCCAGTTTCTGGAAGACTTCTTCAAGCAGTGGTACAGGAAGAAGTCGGCATCGTTCAAGAATTACATGATCTTCATGCAGGACAATGCTCCATCACATGCCCCCAACTACTCCACAGTGTGGCTGGCCAGTAAAAGTCTCAAAGAAGAAAAAATAATGACATGGCCCCTTGTTCTCCTGATCTGAACCCCATAGAGAACCAGTGGTCCCTCATAAAATGTGAGATGTACAGGGAGGGAAAACAGTCCACCTCTCGGAGCAGTGTCTGGGAGGCTGTGGTGGCTGCTGCACGCAATGTTCATCAGAAACAGATCAAGCAACTGACAGAATCTATGGATGGAGGCTGCTAGTGTCATCATAAAGAAAGGGGGCTATATTGGGCACTAATTTTGGGGGGTTTTGTTTTTGCATGTCAGAAATGTTTATTTCTAAATTTTGTGCAGTTATATTGGTTTACCTGGTGAAAATAAACAAGTGAGATGGGAATATATTTGGTTTTTATTAAGTTGCCTAATAATTCTGCACAGTAATAGTTACCTGCACAAACAGATATCCTCCTAAGATAGCCAAATCTAAAAAAAAACCACTCCAACTTCCAAAAATATTAAGCTTTGATATTTATGAGTCTTTTGGGTTGATTGAGAACATAATTGTTGTTCAATAATAAAAATAATCCTCTAAAATACAACTTGCCTAATAATTCTGCACACAGGGTAGTATCAGCTAAAGTGTTCCAGCAGAGTGCCTACATCAGGAATCCATAGTGCCCCACTAACAGTGCCAGACACAGTGTTCTCATGTATAGTATCAGCTAAAGTGCTCCAGCAGAGTGCCTATGTATGGAGATGGCGGGGAACCTCACGTGCCTCCTCTCCCCTGGACACTGTTCACACGATTATCTGCGGCACCTCATTGTTATTAATGTGTAGTGTAATGTTTATGTACTGTGATGTCTTGTATCTGCCATGTACTGTGTATATGTCTAGGATTAGGGATAGAAGTTAGCATAGAGTAATAGCGGGGTTAGAGATAGAGAATAGGATAGATAATAGTGTTAGTTTAGGCACAGGCAGCAAGGGGTTATTTAGAGGGGAGGAGTTAGAGCAAAGCAGCACAGAGCAGGGAGGTATAGGACAGGCACTTCCTGATTTGTGTCAGACTCTGGGGCAGCCTGCCCAAGGGCAGGGTGCATGCAGTTCAGGAGACAGTTACAGGCCCTGGGGATAAAGCTGCAGACGGCAGTAAGAGACCCCAGTCTGGAGAATAGTGCAGTCAGGCGCCAGCTCAACAGGATCATCCCCAGGAAAGACAAGGGGCTGACAGGGAGCTGGTGATGCTGAAGGTACAGATGGGAAACAAACTGTCCAGAGGGACTGCCCGGATATCAGAGGAAAGGATCGTGGAGAGAGAATAAAGTCTGCCCGTAAGGCAGGGAAAGTACAGGAAATGTTGCCCTGTGTGCACTGTGCTGCTGATGTCATGGATGCCTTGCTGTTAGTAAAGTTCAACTGTTGGAAAAGAACTGTGACTCTGTGGTGCTTCATGGAATTAGAATTCCAGACTACCACCCCGTGCCACCTTGCTACACCTACATCAGAAATCCATAGTGCCCCACTAACAGTGCCAGACACAGTGTTCTTGTGTATAGTATCAGCTAAAGTGCTCTTGCAGAGTGCCTCCATCATAAATGCAAGTTGCCACTGTGCTCTCATGACCAGTAAAGTTAATGATACAAGCCAGAGTGCCCCCATTATTGGTGCCAGCTGCAGTGCCCAATCAATTGTGTCAACGTGTCACTTTAGATAGCTCCAAACAGAGGGTTTAAAGTGTGATCCAGAGTGCCACCACGAATCACGAGCATCACAGTACCTCCATAATCAATGCCAGATAAAGAATAGAATCTGTTCAACATGTCTGATGAATTGTGCCATGGTGGTTACTGCCAGCCAGAGCATCCCTAACTACAGTGCCCGTTACAGTGCCCAATGAATAAAATTATTGAAAGTGTCAGTGCCAATTAGAGTGCTTCTGTCAGCCAGAGTGCCACCATTAATAGCGCCAGACACAAGGTCTCCATAATAATGCCATCCGGAGTGCCCGCCAGTATGTTTCCAGTGCTCCAATGAATTGTACCAGCCAGCAATTTGCATATGGATGCCATACAGTGGCGCCACATGGAGCAGGAGCTGAGGATTTACCATTCATTTAAATGCCTGCCACGTAATACTACATTTTCCCCCAGTGATGCCAACTGATCGACAGCTGCTCGGCATGTAGAGAAGAGACCTCAGTAATGACAACAATTAAAATCATCACTCTTGTAACGAAACGTGTGTGGTTGTCTGACACGGCAGGAATCAGGCGCATCGAGTGTCGCGACCGTGGACAATTCCAAATGATTAAAGGTTTTCTGCGGCTTTAACTTTCCTTTGCACCTAAATTGATTTTTTTACATCTTATTTGCAAACTTAGAGTTCGAGATCCCGAGGAGATGTGATATATTTGTAGGGAGGTAGCAAGAGTTCTGCAAAAAATATTGCAAAAAGCTGTCACCAGACCCGGATTGGTAATCTGCCGAGTCGGGCAGATTTCCGGTGGGCTGGCGGCTCTATAATACAAAGTGGGCTGTTGGTCCGGTGGGCTGGCGGCTCTATAATACAAAGTGGGCTGTTGGTCCGGTGGGCTGGCGGCTCTATAATACAAAGTGGGCTGTCGACCCTTTAAAACACCTTACTAGAGGCCCTGTGTGCGCATGCTCTCTCCCTTGCACACCCTGACAAGAGCAGTGGGGCACTTGTCAGTATGTGCTCGCTGCGGCGGTCCTCATCAGCTTGTGCGTGCGCACGGCTGCAGCCCCATCAGTGTGTGCAAGCAGGAGAGTGCGCGCCTTCAGTCACAAGTTTGAAAGGGCCACCGCGGTGCGTCCAGGGCTCTTCAGTCTGATGCTGGCCGGTTTCAGCGTCAGAGCAGCTTTTTTTTGTTTCCTGCTCTACTTACCACCATCCCCAGCCAAGGATCCGCTCCTCTACCCGGCCGACGATAAATGTAATCACTCCGATGCTGAGAAGTCCGGAGCAGAGCAGCCACCAGCAAGGAGAGGTGACTATTTCAGTGTTTTGTTTTTTTTATGTTTTGAGCAATATATAGGGCCCAACATATACTGGACATTATATGGGGAACATTATTTATGGAGCATCATATGAGGCCCATTATATATAGAGTATCATATTGGGCCCATTATATATGGAGCATTATACGGGGCCCATTCTGTTTGAAGCAATATATAGGGCCCATCATATACTGTATGGAGCATTATATGGTGCCCATTCTGTTTGGAGTTTGGAGCAATATACGGGGCCCACCATATATTGGAGCATTATTCCTATTCTATATGGAGCATTATATGGGACTCATTATACTGTATGGAGCATTATACGGGGCTCATTATTATGTATGGAGCAACATAGTGTCCAGTTTCTGACCTATTTTAGAATTTACAATAGTTATCACTCATGTAATGTAAGAAGTGAAATCTTTGGCATTGTACTATGTACTTTGGGGCTATCTGCACAAAAGCTGTTCTACTCTGTATGCACACATGGATTTTTCCTCTCTGAACCCTGTTCACACAGGTAATATACAGATGATCAGGTTTTTAAATACATCAGATAGGGATTGCATACATTAGTTAGGACTGCTCTGATATGGGTATACCGTGAAGATTGGTAGAGCAGCTTAGTATACATTTTTTGCAAAAAACGTATCAACCAAATACCCTGTTTTTTACATCTTTTACTAGCACTTGTGGATTACTGCGATTTTTTTCAAACTGAGTGTTTTTGGTTTTACTATTCTCTTTTGTGTCTTCAGGTTTCTTGGTGGTGTGTGAACATGTTCCTACAGACTTGTTCACTGTGTAAGTAGCCCATGTGTTCCTGTGCCTATATTTCTCTGCTGTATCTGTGCATTATGAATTGTGGTACGTGTTAAAGGGGCCCACTGAGGTTCTTTCACCAGGGGCCCACAAAAACTTGGAGCCGGCCATGTTTGCACTGCACAGAACCACTTCTCCTGTCTTGTTGTCGAAGAGGCGGCATAGGACTTTGGAAGGGTCAATATTGTCTTAGTATTTTCAATATTACTATGGCCAAATAAAATATTGAAAAAGCTGTTTAAATGGATTACCCCTAGTAATACGCTCTCCTCTGACTGCTGGGACCCCCATGATCCTGAAAATCAGAGCTCTGTAGGGCCCCATGTAAATGCAGCTGTGGTCGGTCACATGCACTGTGGCGCCACTCACATGTGACTCTTCAAATATATCCTTTTAGGAGCGTGAGGGGAACGACAAAGTAAAGCAAAATTCACTGATCGGGGTGAGGAGTGTTATAGTATGTGGGCTGGTGGGGTCTGTGTGGCCGGGCTACTTTTTTGTCCCAGTCTGGCCCTGGCCGTCACATACAACATAGAGAAGAGGGATGAGCACATAATGCACCAGAATTTACCAAAGCTCTGCGCTGATGAGGTATAAAAGAGAGGCACAGATCTGTTGATAGAAAAGTGTCTCCAGTTGTCATATCTACTTAAAGGGGTGTTCCCATTTTGGAAAATTTGGACTGAACTTGGCCCCATCTCAAAATGATGGGAACAGAGAGCTAGGTGTGCATGCACATAGTCGAGCAAGCACATGTCTTTTTCATACTGTATAGGTGAATTGCAAGAGCTGTGTGTTAGAGTCATGAGGTGAAATGGATCCTCAAAGCCCAAGGTCCAAGTGAGGACATGGGCCACAGGCTCCAGTGCAGCAGCTCAGTGACGCACTTGGAACACAGAGAGCTGAGGGTCTGGAAAGTGCAGGAAGACAGATGGAATGCTGGAAACCGCTGGCAGGCGAGAGACTTCCAGGAGACCACGGACAAGCAAGCAAGATGCTGGAAACCACTGGCAGGTGGGAGACGTCCAGGAGACCAAAGGCAAACAGGCAAGATGCTGGAAACCATTGTCAGGCGGGAGACATCCTGGAGACCACAGGCAAGCAGGTGTGGTGCTGTAAAACTCTGTCAGGAGAGATACGTCCAGGTGATAAAAGGCAAACAGGCGAGATGCTGGAAACTGCTGTCAGGAGGGGTATATCCAGGAGATCAAAGGCAAGCATGTGTGATGCTGGAAACCGCAGTCAGAGGAGAGATGTCCAGGAGACCACAGGAAAGCAGGTGTGATGCTGGAAACAGCTGGCAGGCAGGAGATGTCCAGGAGAGCACAGGCAAGCAGGCAAGATGCTTGTGTCCGCTGGCAGGTGGGAGACATCCAGGAGACCACAGGCAAGTAGGCAGGAGACATCCAAGTAACCACAGGCAGGCAGGAGACATTCAGGAGACCACAGGCAAGCAGGTGAGATGCTAGAGACTGTTGGCAGGCAGGAGACATCCAGGAGACTACAGGCAAGTAAGCGAGCTGTTGGAAAATGTTGGCAAGCGGGAGACATCCAGGAGACTGGAAGCAGGCAGGAGACGTCCAGGAGATCACGGCAGCAACTGAGCAGATTGAGATGTATGGAGCAAGAAAGGGTCTTAGCAATGCTGAAGTCTTAATACCAAGACAATGGTGTGTGTCTTTGTGGGCCATACATAGACCCGGGCGGATGCTCACATGGGATCACGCTTCGCCATTTGCAAAGTCTGACGTGGAGCACAATTGAGTCTAGCAGACCAGGGTGAGGGAATCAAGGCGCAAATCCGAGACAAGTGTGTAACACTGCACATGCGCAATCACCTCTCTACTGACGGTGGCATGGGTCCGGGGCCTGTCCTTGAGATAGATGCTAGTCTCTGTGGTGGGATCTGAATCCATTAGATATTTATCTATTTCATAAACAGTTCCCAGAATTGTGCCACCATCGATACGGAGGTGATCCCACCTGCGCAGCTCGCTCCATTTGACAATATCGGATATTCTTGCTCTGCGTTTGCCAAATCCAGCGAATAAGCCGTAAATGTTGTGATAAGAAAACCTCTAAAAAATTTTTTTAGACCCATTTACTAATAATAAATCAGCAGAACTGTAGATCCATCGAAAACTCATGAAGCTGCACCATGCCGATATCTTTGTAGGCAAAGATACAAACAATTTTAGAGTGCGTATAATTTAATGAGGGCATCGGAATCTGAAGAGTAACACAGTAGTAACAGAAGGAATGCCTACAAGAGGCTCTGGGAATGAATCTGATTGCCTGGGGTAACGCATTCCAGAGAACAGGTGCAGCACAAGAGAAATGTAAGGATTTTGGAGGATGTTTTCCATACATTGTTGGTAGACTGTAAATCATGGGTAACGGTGGTAGTGGGATAGGAGAAGAGGTTTTGGAAAATGGATAAAAGTTTGAGCTTTGAAATGAGGTCTAAACTCCTATAGTTTTTTTTTTTTCAGAAAGAAATGAGGGCGAGAAGGACAACTTTGCGCTCCCTACTGCTAATTGGAAAGGGCCCAGCAGATATTTGTGATATTAGTAGAAGGAAGTATTGAAGGCAGACTGGAGTTACTATAGCACTGGCATTCAACACCACGGCCTCTGCGGTGAGAAGGCAGACGCAGGTTTCATTGTCTGTGACTTGAATCCCTTTGTTAAGCTGTAAAATCCAACCACCAAGAGCTTGTAATGACTATTGGTGGCTGGGCTGAGGAGCACATGTACCGGGGTCCCGGGGTCCCACGCTTTGATCACTGATGGTTGCTATTAGGAGATGACAGCAGCTTGCAGCAGCAGCTCCCCTGGTGGGATAAATCCCGCTCAGCCTGTAGAGCAGACATTTATTATCAGTATCGCTGGGAAACAGCATAATCAAATCACCCCGGCCGCACGGATGTTCTCATCTCCGTACACACCGCCATCCACTGCACACTCATCACACACTGCCTCATCTGACAGCAAAGAGCACGATTTATTCTACATCAGTAATTCTGCTGCTACACAACATAACACGCATCTCAGCTGCTGCAGAACCTCATAACCCACCTCACCTGCTGCAGAATCTCATATTACACACCTCAGCAGCTGAAGATCATAATACACACCTCAGCTGCTGCTGAACATGATAACACACACCTCAGCTGCTGCAGAACATCATAACACACACCTCAGCTGCTGCAAAACATCATAACACACACCTCATCTGCTGCAGAACATCATAGTACACACCTCATCTGCTGCAGAGCCTCATACTACACAACTCAGCTGCTGCAAAACATCATGATACACATCTCAGCTGCTGCAGAACTTCATAATACACCATAGCTGGTGCAGAACCTCATAATACACTTTAGCTGCTGCAGAACATCATAATATACCTCAACAATTGCAGAATCTCATAATACACTTCAGCTGCTGCAGAACCTCATAACACACCTCAACTGATGCAGAACCTCATGTTACACATCAGCTGATGCAGAACCTCATAACACACCTCAACTGATGCAGAACCTCATGTTACATCTCAGCTGTTGCAGAACCTCATAACACACCTCAACTGATGCAGAACCTCATATTACACCTCAGCTGCTGCAAAACATCATAATATACATTTCAACTGCTGCAGAACAGCATAGTACACACCTCAGCTGCTTCAGAGTTTCATATTACACAACTCAGCTGCTGCAAAACATCATAATACACATCTCAGCTGCTGCAGAACTTCATAATACACCATAGCTGGTGCAGAACCTCATAATACACTTTAGCTGCTGCAGAACATCATAATATACCTCAACAACTGCAGAATCTCATAATACACTTCAGCTGCTGCAGAACCTCATAACACACCTCAACTGATGCAGAACCTCATATTACACCTCAGCTGCTGCAAAACATCATAATATACATCTCAACTGCTGCAGAACATCATAATACACACCTCAGCTGCTGCAGAACCTCATGTTACACAACTCAGCTGCTGCAAAACATCATAATACACATCTCAGCTGCAACAGAACCTCATAATACACACTTCAGCTGCTTCAGAACCTCATAACACATCTCAGCTGCTGCAGAACATCATAATACGCACCTCAGCTGCTGCAGAACAACAACACAAATACTTAAGCTGCTGCAGAACATCATAACACAATTCAGCTGCTAAAGAACATAACACACACCTCAGCTGCTGCAGAACATCATAATACACCTTAGCTGCCTCAGAATTTTATACCACCCACCTCAGCTGCTGCAGCACATCATAACACAGACATTAGCTGCTACAGAACCTCATAATACACATTTCAGCTGCTGCAGAACATCATAATACGCAATATTGCTGCAGTGAAATCTCGTAGACACTAGGACAATCCTCTGTGAGCCCACCGCCCGGACAATGATGGGACCACTGACCGTCATCAGTATTTGGATTATTGGAGGGGCACAGAAAAGCTGCAGACCCTCAACAATCAGCAAGTTATCTCCTGACCTGTGGAACGAGCATAACTTCTAAAGATGGGAACAGTAGCGTAGCTACCGGGGGGCAGAGGGTGCAGGCGCCCCGGGCCTCGCGCTCTGAGGAGGCCCACCCGTAGCTACGCTACTGTAACTGTATCGGCGTGCACAGTGCGCCGATACAGTTACATTCTGCGGCAGAGCAGGGAGAATCGGTCTCCCTGATCTGTCACTATGGGGCCCCTGAGCAGGCGAGGGGCCCGGTGCCAGCAGTGGACCCCCCCGCCGTCATCGCAAGGTCAGCTGTACCGGCATCTAGCTGATACAGCTGACCGCGGTGATGAGGGACGGAGTGCTGCGTTCCTTCTCCCATCATCCCCCACATCGTCTGACAGCGGGCGCAATGACGTCACCGCTGTCAGGAGATGAGCAGGAGCAGGGAGCACCACTGGAACAAGGAGGAAGAGAGGTGAGTATTTATTGTGGGTTTTTTTATGGAGGTGCTGCCTTATATACTGGATCTGCCTATGGGGGGCTGCCATACATACAGGATCTGCCTATGGGGGGTGTTGCCTTATATATAGGATCTGCCTATGGGGGGGTGCCTTATATATAGGATCTGCCTATGGGGGTGCTGCCTTACATACAGGATCTGCCTATGGGGGGGTGCCTTATATACAGGATCTGCCTATGGGGGGTGCTGCCTTACATACAGGATCTGCCTATGGGGGGCTGCCTTACATACAGGATCTGCCTATGGGGGGGTGCCTTATATACAGGATCTGCCTATGGGGGGGTGCTGCCTTACATACAGGATCTGCCTATGGGGGGCTGCCTTACATACAGGATCTGCCTATGGGGGGGTGCCTTATATACAGGATCTGCCTATGGGGGTGCTGCCTTACATACAGGATCTGCCTATGGGGGGGTGCCTTATATACAGGATCTGCCTATGGGGGTGCTGCCTTACATACAGGATCTGCCTATGGGGGGTGCTGCCTTACATACAGGATCTGCCTATGGGGGGTGCTGCCTTACATACAGGATCTGCCTATGGGGGGCTGCCTTATATATATATAGGATCTGCCTATGGGGGTGCTGCCTTATATACAGGATCTGCCTATGGGGGTGCTGCCTTGCATTATATTGAGGACACCCTAGCTACGCCTCTGGCTGGGAATAATCGACTCTGGTCTTGAGAAATCCTTGATTACAGAAATATGTGACGGATTACTTAACATTCTGGATTATAAAATGGCAGATTATCTAACATTAATAAAATCCTGGATTATCTGTTAGAATATAACATGCCCAATTATCTAATATTCCACAATGTAAAATGTTGGATTATCCAATATTCTGGATTATAACATGTTGGATTATCTAATATTCTGGATTATAACATGTTGGATTATCCAATATTCTGGATTATAACATGTTGGATTATCCAATATTCTGGATTATAACATGTTGGATTATCTAATATTCTGGATTATGGAATACTGGATTATAGTCTGTGTAATTGTAGCTGTGAA